>NC_092064.1:567500-1303750 GCF_039877785.1 Chaetodon trifascialis
CAATTTGGTAGAACGCCATTTCCTTTCTATTTTCCGTGAAGTTTGCTTTAATTTGCGGGTTTGAGGAGTATACCATGGAGCTAACCTCCTATGTTTAATTTTCTTCTTTTTTAGGGGAGCAACAGAGTCAAGTGTCATACGCAACGATCCTGTAGCACTATCAACCAGGAAGTCAATCTGGGAGGGACTAACGTTAGCATAAGACTCCTCAGTTGTATTGAGACATGGCATTGAATTAAATACTGATGGGATCATATCCTTAAATTTAGCTACAGCACTATCAGACAGGAGTCTGGTATAAGAATTTTTGCCTACTGGCTGGTAGTCTGGTAATATGAATTCGAAAGTTATTAAATGATGGTCTGATAAAAGAGGATTCTGTGAGGAGACTATTAAGTCTTCGATTTCAATGCCATATGTCAGAACAAGGTCGAGGGTGTGGTTAAAACAGTGAGTCGGTTCATGTACATTCTGGCGGAAGCCAACTGAGTCTAATACTGAGATAAACGCAGTGCTAAGGCTGTCATTATCAACGTCGACATGTACATTAAAGTCACCTACAATAATTACTTTATCTGCTTCAAGAACTAAGCTTGATAGAAACTCCGAGAACTCAGCTATAAATTCGGAGTAAGGACCAGGAGAGCGGTATACTACAACAAATAAAAGTGGCTGCACTGTTTTCCATTTCTCATGAGAAAGAGTGAGAACAAGGCTTTCAAATGAGTTGTAGTCGAGTTTAGGTTTAGGGTTGATCAAAAGGCTTGAGTCAAAAATGGCTGCAACTCCACCTCCTCTGCCGCTGCCTCGAGGAATGTGAGTATTAATATGGCTCAGAGGAGTAGCTTCATTTAGGCTCACATACTCTTCAGGACACAGCCAGGTTTCAGTCAGACAAAATAAATCAATATTATGGTCTGATATTAACTCATTTACTAGAACAGCTTTAGAGGACAAAGATCTGATGTTAAGGAGTCCACATTTAATTCTCCTATCTTGTTGTACTATTGCAGAGGTTGTTCTAATTTTAATTAGATTCTTATGTTTAACTCCTCTTCTCTGTACTTTTGGTTTACTTAGTTTACGTGGTCGGGGGGCAGACACAGTCTCTATGGAGTGTTGGGTGGGTAACTGCTCTAATGGAGGCGCAGAGAAGCGTGTAGGACTGCAGCTCTGCCTCCTGGTCTCAACTCTGAGTTGTCAGGGGTTAGGTTCATAAATAAAATCGGTCAGATTTCTAGAGATGAGAGCTGCTCCCTCCAAAGTGGGATGGATGCCATCTCTCCTAATCAGACCAGGTCTTCCCCAGAAAGTCTGCCAATTATCAATGAAGCCCACACCGTTTGCTGGACACCACCTCGACAGCCAGCGATTAAACGATGACATGCGGCTAAACATATCATCACTGGTCAGATTTGGCAGGGGTCCAGAGAAAACTACGGAGTCCGACATCGTTTTAGCATATGTACACACCGATTCCACATTAATTTTAGTGACCTCCGATTGGCGTAACCGGGTGTCATTACCGCCGACGTGAATAACAATCTTACGGTATTTACGCTTATCCTTAGCCAGCAGTTTCAAATTTGATTCGACGTCGCCCGCTCTGGCCCCCGGCAGGCATTTGACTATGGTCGCTGGTGTCGCTAACTTCACATTTCTCAAAATGGAGCTGCCAATAATCAGAGTTGGTTTCTCAGCGGGTGTGTCGCCGAGTGGGGAGAACCTGTTAGAGACATGAAGCGGTTGGTAGTGACCCGTGGGCTTCAGCTTGGGACTATGCTTCCTTCGAATAGTCACCCAGCCTCCCTGGTTTCCCGGCTGCTCGGGAGCTGTCGAGGGACGGCTAGCCAGAGCTGCGCTTGGTCGGTCCGCACCGACTACGGGGGCCTGGCTAACTATAGCTAATGGTTTTGTTTCCATGGTGCGGAGCCGAGCTTCCAATTCACTAAGCCTCGCCTCCAACTCACCAAATAAACTACATTTATTACACGTACCAGTATCACTAAAGGAGGCAGAGGAGTAGCTAAACATGTGACACACCAAGCAGGAGAGAGCTGGAGAGGGACAGAGAGAAGCCATCGCTAGCTGCTAGGCTAAGTTGGTATAGCTAGCAGAGCAGACAAGCGCGTAGACAAATAAAATTGACGGTCGCTAAATAAACAGACTTATGGGTGCTTGAGCAGAACTAATGTTACTCTAGAGTGCGGATAAAAGGCCGCTTTAACAAAACACAGAGCAAATTACACTCAGAGGAACAAGAGCGACAAACGCACACTACTCGTAAGGCAGCAACCAGAAACAGGAAGTGAGACGATACGCTTACCTCAGCACGTCAGCACGTCGTACCTGCTGGCATTGTTTCCTCCAACATTTTTTCTTTCTTTTTTAAGACAAAGCACTGACAAAACAATGCAAGGAAGACAAGAACAATAAATACAGACCAGTGTGTGTGACCAGGTATTTATCACGTTGTGGGGACAAAAATCTGTTTACACAGTCACATTGTAGGGACTGACCTCCCTTATGGTGACGAAATGCAGGTCCCCTTAATGTAAATCATTAAATTTTAGGGTGCAGACTGAGGATAGGGTTACGGGTTAGGTAAGGTTAGATTAGGTACAGGGTTAGGAACAGGCAAATAGTGGTTATGGTTAGGGTTAGGGTTAGGGTAAGGCTCCAGGAAATGAATGTAAGTCTATGTGATGTCCCCACAAGTGATATAAACACAACGTGTGTGTGTGTGTGTGTGTGTGTGTGTGTGTGTGTGTGTGTGTGTGTGTGTGTGTGTGTGTGTGCATTCTGAATATTTGGTCTATGGGGCAGATGGATGAAAGACAGAAAACCAAAGGAAAGTATAGGAAGGGAGGGCCAAAGCAGGATCAGGCCACCGTCGGGGAACAACAACAATAATAAATGCTAACCTTAATTGTGCTGTTAGTATTGTCAGTATTAATAACAATAACAAAATGTAAAATATCTGAGATCACACATTTTGTTTGAATGATGATGATGATGATGATGATGATGATGATGATAGATAATTTAAGTTTCAGATTTTCCAGATTTTTTCCAATTGTTTGCTTACGATGTCATACTTCTGGATTAAGTGGGAGACTGAAGCCAGTTCGGTGTTGTGGAAGTTGTGTTTGAGGTGTGTGAAGCCTGTTTGTTTTGAGCAATGGGGTGAAGTTCAGTCTGAAGAACTCTGAAAGCCTGGGGAAATATTAATACCTAAATAGGTGATATGACCTGTGATGTGACCTGTGCATAAAATGATAGGTGGAGTATGGGCTGCCAGAATGTAATGGAAAAATTGAAGATGAGTTTCAGTTAATGGAGCAGTCAGAAACTTTATTATTATTCAGTAAGTTTAATTGATTCATGTTTTGAGGGTTTTATAGGAACAGTAATATATTATCTGCATAGAGACTGATCTTATGACCTGCACTGGGTGTTTGGATTCCTTTTATGTGGGTGTTTTGATGAATGGCTGCAACTAATGGTTCAATGAAAATGGTAAATAGAGAGGGACAGAGTGAGCATCTTTGCTTTGTCCCCCTTTGTGAGGTTTGTCCATTGGTAATAACAGTGGCTGAGGGTGAGGTGTACAGAATCTTGACCCAGTTAATAAATGATTCCCCAAAACCAAATCTTTGCAATATGGTTAAGAGGAATAACCAGTTAACTTTGTGAAAGACTTTTTCTGCATCTAAGGTGGCTATGATGTTCCTGCTTGTTGTGATGATGAACAATCCATTAAAATGTCTGCTGGATGTTGACTGGATGAGTGTCTACCTTTGATGAAGTCATTTGATCTGGGTGAGTCATAGATGAAATGACTTTTCTATTCTCTAAGCCAGTGCTTTGGTGATGATTTTTTATATCCACACTGAGGAGAAAAATTGGGCAGTAACTTGGTGGTAAGGTTGGGTCTTTGTTAGGTTTAAGGAGGGGTGAAATTGTATTTTTTCTCATGCTTTCTTAAAGTCTTCAATTTTCATTTATTTCAGCTATCAAACTGTTGATTAGTGGAGCTAGAATGGACCATAAGTTTTTTAATGAAATCAGCACAAAAGCCATCATGCCCTTGTGCTTTTGTTATAAGATTAGATGGAATAAGATTTAGGGCAGTGGAGGGTTCATTCTGTGGTCTTGGTGAATCAGGTATGTTGGTTTGTCTGAACTAAGCTCCGGTAAATCAATGTTGTTAAGAAATTAATTGATGTCCTCTTGACTTGGCACCTTTTCTGAGCATTATAGATTGGCATAAAAATCTCTGAAGACTTCATCTCAGTGGGTAAATGCATAGGCTTCCCTGTTGAGTCCTCAATGGTGGAGATAATTGTTTTTTCTTTATTTTGTTTAATTTGATATGACAAGTATATACCAGTTTTATTATTATGGTGGAAATTTTATAATCAAAGTCTATGTATCAGGAATTTTATTTTGTATTCAGAATTTAATTTATTTCTGAGTGCATTCTGGGTTTCCTCTGTCAGGTTACATTTACATACTTTACTTATTTTACAGCATGTAGGCATTTAAATGAGTTTTATGACAAGGTCGGTGAGGATGGGAAAAATCTTACATTTCTGTGCAAACTTTGCCCACTGGTTTTCAAAAAGAAAATCTGCACTTCAGTCACATGTGGTAAAAGCTGCAGCTGCTACTAGTGTGGACTGAATGGACAGCAACAAAACGTCAAAGCAACAATGGGAAAATGCTGTCCCCTCAATGCCAATGTAAACCCTGGTTGGATAAGGATTCAAAATTGGATATGAAGATGAAATCTAAGGCATATAAAATAATTGCTGTCTTTGGTTCTATATGGGCTGTGGCAATAATTTTGAAAAATAATAGCTTGCAACAACATATGGAAAAAAAGAGCTATGAACTAGTTCATTTTTTGGACGTTAAACTTAGTTCAAAATTTTGAATTATAAACTATGGACTGAACTAGCTCATTTTAAAATTTGTGAACCAAACTTTGGACTAGTTCATGTAGAAAGTGAACTGATGCCAACTGATGCCACTGTCACAAGTCTGTGGTGAGGATTTGTAGTCTGTGATGATCTGAATACCGTGCCACAGGCTCCGTTTTTCTCTGCTGTCTCTGAAATGGCAGGTTATCTTTTTGTGTTCTGGTATTTGATTTTCCTGATGCCACAGGAGAGGCTGGCCCTGGCTATTCTCAGACCAGCTGCATCCATTGTTCTGAATAAGGTGTTCCAGGCCTACATCAGCCTGTGGACCACCCCTGTTAGCCATGGCTTTTGGTTAGCCCTAGTGGTGATTGTTTTAGTGTGAGTCACATCATCGATGCATTTGGTGATGTAGGCAGTGACAATCTCCTTATATTATTGGATGTTACTGTGTCTGTTGTAAATGGCTGCCTGTTTAAACATGTTCCAGTCTGTGGTGTCAGAGCAGAGGTGGGACCCTCTGGCCACACATGTGCCTCTTTCTGAACCGTTTTGGTGACTTTTGTCCTTGGTTTATCTGCTGGTTTTCGCATCACAGTGATGTGGGCAGGGGTGTGAGGGGTGAAACCTTGTATGGTCCTTTGTGGGTTGTGTAAACCAGGTACAGTGTATTATTTCTCCTTGTACGATAATCAACATGTTGGTGTATTTTTTTGAATTTGGCCTTAAGATCTGCATGGTTGAAATCTGTCTGGGTGGGCTCTATTGCTCACTGATGCCCTGATATAATTTGCAGACTGCTTAAGTTCTGTTGTTGTTGGGAAAGGGGGGAATGTAAACATTGGCCAACTGAATGGCTGTAAATTCCCTTGGAAGGTATGAAGGTTGGCACTTGATGAACATAAACTCCGCCATCAGTGAACGGTGGCACCTTAGCCAGTCACGCTGAATGGTGAAGTCCGGGATGGAGTCATTAAGCTGTGTTTCAGCAAATACAAAAGTATTCTCTTATGTCTCGCTGGGCAGACCTCTAAAGATGTATGTGGTCAATTCTGTTTTCCAGGAAGCATACAAGGAGAATGGTTGGTGTCACTGGCCTGTTTAGACTAGCCGCTAGCCTAGCCTGGATACCTCCGCACTTACGTATCCTCTGCTCTGTTTTGAAGAACTGATTTACTGATTGCTGTCAGGATGTAAAAAAAATTTCAACAGATAAAAAAAAAATCTTCTAAATTACATTATCTAGCCTAGCTTTAAATGTGCAGGACATGCAGAATTACATGCTATCCCACCTCCATCACAATAGCTAACCTGATGAACCACTCAAAATTGCTATTGACATTACTTGGTCGCACAACCACCAGTGATTACTGTGTTCAAGAGTCCAGCTGGGCTTGAATAACTACATCTAGGAACTGAAGATGTGCTGATTTCGCTTTGTCCCAGCCTTCAGTTGAAATAAAATAAGCAAAATAAAAGAATGCAGTGTGGACAGTAACTCCTTGCCCTCTCTCTATATATACATAGATATAGTTAAATTGTAATATATCTGGGCCCGTATTCACAAAGCTTCTTAGAGTCCACTAAGAGAGCTCTTAACTTAGCCTTAAAATTCCTAGCAAGGAATCTTAGCTTAAGAGTGATTCAGGGAGTGTCTGAGAGCAACTCTGAGCAAGGAGGGTACAGAAACTTTTATCTAAGTGAGGAGGTGTGGTTGACCCCGTTGCTAGGTATGACACAGTCTTCTAAAAGCTGTGATTGGTTGTTACAAAAAAGGAAAAAGACAAAAAAAAAAAGAAAGAAAGAAAGGAAAAATGCGCTCCATGCTCCGAGTAATGAATGGACAGTAAAATCAACTGATCATATAACTTAATAATCATGACATTAAATTTATGCCACGATGATGAAACTCAGCAAAATTAAATCAATTGTGACACAGCTTCAAAATGTTTGAACGTACCTCATTCACATGCTGATTATATTGATTTGCTTATTGTTATGTTTACTGTCCATGCTGGTAATTTTACTACTCAATGTATTTGATATTAATGGTGGACGCAGACTCAGCTGTCAGCAATTCCTGTGATTGCTGGCGTCCTTATAAAAAGCGTTTTGATCTGGCAGAATGATCAAAACAATGAATGAAATGGATAAAAAGAGAACAAGAAAACCAAACTGGACACAAGAGCAGTGCCTGCTGTTGGCACAGCTCGTGGATGAAAATAAAACAGTATTAAGAGGGAAATTGGGTCCCAGAACCACAGCCCAAGGGAAGAGGCAGACTTGGGAGCGCATTTCCCAGCAGATCAATGCGTTGTTCCCTCTCCTTTTACGCACTAGCGAAGAGTGTGTGAAGTGCTGGTACGTGCTGCAATCCCTGTCTGTTTAAGACACTCTTAGGCTTCTTGAAAGTCCTCCTCCTTCCTCGTAACAGTTTTTCACCCTAGGAGTTCTCTTAAGGCCTAAGACACTTTGTGAATAACTTCACTAAGGGCTACTTTTAGCCTTAGGATGCTTTGTGAATATGGGCCCTAGTGTGGGACCAGAATAGGAAAGAAGTTTATTCTGCCTTAAACCCCAACACCACAAAATGTCTGATTTGGCTATACTCTGAGGTGTTTGACACATTTTAAGTAACATCTTTTGACATGGTAACAGAAAGACCAATTATGGATTTGCTGGCCCAATGCATGCCTTCTGCTGATTGATGAGTTAACCAGAGTTAACTCAAAGTGCCAGTGTGCTATAGTTCTCTGTGTGGGAGATACATATTCCCCCTCTCTCTTCTTTGGTCTCCTCCTGTCTTGTTGTGCTGTTAGTGTTATCCTCCCACTGTCATGCTTTCTTTTTCCCGCTTGTCTGTCTGTCTGTCTGTCTGCTTCTCTTCCTACATTCCTTCCAGATAGAGGAGGCTGTAACAATCACAGTAGGACAGCAAAAAACCCCATTGTTTGCTCCGTAAACTGACTAAACAGTTTCACTTAGATGCTATATTTTTCTTGTGCCTGATAATTGTGGTTTTCCTTGAAAATTACATTTCAAATCAAACTGAACAACAGTCCAGATTTAGACCTGTTCTAGAGTTTAGATTTACATCACGTGTATCTATAAATGGCTTTTAGGTGTATGTAATGAAGAGTACAACATCTGGGGCTCTATTTTCAATTCCGCCGCCGGTGTGGCGCAGGCTGCGCACCCCTCGCAGTGGTATTTTTGTGCAGCGCAGGCAGGCGCACGGCGCACTTGGTATTTTGGTAAACCGAGGCGTACAGAGGTGTGCCATGATGGCCGTTGTGGCACAGTAGGGGGTGGTGTCGGCATAATCAGCCGGTGGATTTAGCTGAAAGCTCGCCACCCCAGACCTGGCCAACTCTGTGCGCCAGCGGCGCAACCCCGGGCAAGTGGATTTCCATAAAACGGCGGAGTCGTGTGCTCACCAATACCTCACAGGCAGGTTTCCACAGTGTCTGGCATTTCACTACGATCAATAATTAGCAACAGCCACGATTCAATGCAACTATCAGTCAGCACATACAGTCAGACCTAAATTTATATATTTTGATCAGTATCTCATCTGACCACATCCCAAGCGTCTTCGGCACACGTAATGGCAACTCAATCTGATCGAATGTACACAGGTGAAACAGGGATACAAACTAATAAATTAACGTCGCTGTGCCAACCAGAAACAGCCGTGGCATCCTACAGAGCCTATATACTGCATCTATCTCAGAGCACTCGAGAGACAGAGATAGACAGACACATGGAAAAACTTAAGTGATGATTGTTGTCTGCTATTACCCACGTCATTTCATTCCAAATACAAATGTTATCATTGTAATGCTTAACCTTATCTACAAAGATGGAGTACATCATTGCTTTGAGGAGGATGAGGAGGAGGAGGCTGAGGATTTACCATCTAAGGACCTCATATTTAGACATGAGTGACATCAGTCTCCTCCTGGGAGAAGTTTGGGTGTCGGACACTTTCCTGCATTGGCTCAGTCACCCTCGAAACTTGCCATGCGCCTCACCAGAGGCGTTTTTAAAGGTGAGGCGACGAGCTGGTGTGATTGGTGAAGATTTGACTTGGCTGTGTCAAACCCACTCCACGCCTTCTCCCCTCCCTCTTTCCGAGTTGCGCTGCTGGGTGGGCCTGAGATGAGAAGGGGGAGTAGATGCGGCGGCGGCGCAATGCACAAAAATACCAAAGTCTGCGCCGCCACACCCCATTGGCGAAGCAGACCTGATAATAGAACTCGAAATAGATCAAAAATAGAGCCCCTGGTCTTCACATATGATTATTCAGATAGTGATGTAGCTCATCCTTTTTTCCATCTGTAGAAATATGAAGACACCATTTGGTCCAATGGTTCAATAAAAAAGTCTCCAGTCAAAATTGCATTTGCATGCAGCAGTAAAGCCTTTTATTGCTGATAGTGCTGATTGTGTTTTAAAATGGGTTGTTCACTGTCTAATTTAACAGGAAAAGACAACCTAATTTTGGAAATCAATTTTGGAGAATTTGGTGAAGGCTTTACACGCCTTTGTAGTCACTGATTTGTGAATATTGGATACAATCCAATTTAACAGTGTAACTAAAGTCACCAACACCATCCGGAATCAGTGAAGTACCAGAAATGAAAATAAACTTCCACCACAGTGGGAGTAGTGGAAGTCAGGGTAGCCATGATGGGTCAGTCGGTGAAAAAAAATGTGATTGCCTTTCCACACTTGTTACTTTTTTTTTCCCTAATTGATGCATTTAAAGCATTAAAATCTTGTTCACATGGCTTATGTAACTAGCAGTTGATTGGTTGGACCCTCCTTGTAGAGACATACTTACTCACTACGTTTACATGCAGTCAATTTTCGGGTTATGGTCAATATTCCGGTTTCTGAAACATTCGGAATAACCTGTTTACATGCGTGAGCAAACGGGAAATCAATTGGAATATCCCAATCAAAACACCGACGCACGGGCAACATGTCGACGCACGGAGAATGTCGTGATGCAATGCGCGTCATTTCAGCTTCTTCTTCCTGTATCCAAAAACAACAACAACAGCAGCACAGCAGGTAATGAACAGCCCGGGGCCAGTAGCAGTCACCTTCGTTTGCGCTTTGGTGCTGGTACTGACCCATCACCAGTACTTGACACTATTCTGTCTCACTTTCTTCATTAATGGAAGGTGAGAACGTGAAGAAAAAGGAAATGGAGCCGGAGCTGTGCCATCCATATTCATGGTACCTGCACTCAAAAGACCAAGATTCCTTGCGAATAGAACAGAACACAAATTATGTTCCGTTCGATGGGGATATTATGATAGGCGTATACATGACCAAATATGCGGGTTGGAAAAGGAGAAACCCAGGGGTCATATATATATTGGTTTTCAAAAGTGCAACCGGGTTATTGCTGATATTCTGGTTATGTTACTTGTTATGTTTAAATACTTGACTGCATGTAAACGTAGTGACTGCTGTCTTGTCTTCACACATGCTGTCTGAGTCATGGGTCAAGAGCTATTTTCAGTCTTCTGCTCTACATTATTGTGTTGACTCTGTCAGCTCCCCACTATGTGTGTAAGTGTATGTGTGTGTTGGCTGCTTTGTCAGGACGTGAGCTAGTAAGTAAGGCAGAAGGAAACCAACAGCCACCAGCAGGTCTGCCTCTGTCGGTTTGCTGTTAACATATATTCCTTTTGCCACACAATTCAATTCATTCCAATTAGCCTGAAATGAAAAGCTAATGAGAGGGTGTTTAGAGCTGACAGTAAGTGGGGCTTCTCAGTGGAAAATGATAGTGTTTCTCTGTGTTGCTATTGCTTGTGGTGTGTGTGTGTGTGTGTGTGTGTGTGTGTGTGTGTGTGTGTGTGTGTGTGTGTGTGTGTGTGCATATGCGTGGATGTATGCATGCCTATATATTACTCAGTTTGTAGCATAAATCTGTCACATTGTGGGGGCTCGCGTACTTGTGGGGACAAAATGCAGGTCCTCATAATGTAAATCGTTAAATTTTAGGGTGAAGACTGAGGATAAGGTTAGTGTAAGGGTTAGGCAAGTAGAGGTTATGGTTATGGTTAGGGTAAGTCTCTGGGAAATTAATGTATTTCTATGTAATGTCCCCAAATATGATGAAAACCTAGAGTGTGTGTGTGTGTGTGTGTGTGTGTGTGTGTGTGTGTGTTGCAGACACAGGCTTGTGAGGTCGAAACAACATGGCAATTATGTGCTTAATGTTAGACTGTGCGTTTGTTATGTGTTTCTGTGTAGGGGCTTTGTGTCTTTTCTGTTTTCCGCAGTGGAGGTGTGGCCTGGTTGTGCAGAGGGCAGACATCCATCCACTGATTCCTCCCTGCATTTAAGCAGCGTGGCGGTATTGTCTCGCTGCTAGATTGTTTGAGCTTCGTGCTAGACTTTCCAGCCATTCCTTGTCTCTCTTTTTTAGAGACTGTGTTTTGTTGGTTCACATTTTTCATTTTTTTTCATTTTCACATTTGTCATCGTAGGGATTGTTTTGTTCTTTTTAATAAACCGGCTCCTTTTGTTTCTGTGCTATTTGTCTGCCCCTTGGGTCCTACAAAAATACACTGATTTGGTAAATCATAACACTTAAGACCAGAGATGCTGATTAATTTAAATTATTATGAAGTATCTAGAGTGTCTGCAGTTTCTTCAAAGGAATATGTTTTATGAAGAATTATTTACCACTTTAACTCTACTGCAGCTACAAGTGTAGCGGTATATGTATTTTGCAATACATCACCTAATATGCAAAAATAGCTCTGTGAATCTTCTTAGCTTCTCACCTCTATCTACATGTATTTTCATCACACACGAACATAAACATTTCAAAAATCCTGAAAAAGAGAAATGTTTACTGTGACACTTCAGAGAAAAACAGCAGAGCAGCATAACTGGTACATGTGCTTGACCATCCTCCCCATCCTCTGACCAAACCTCAAGGCAAAGCTCTACATATCGTGGACAGGAATAATAGCCACAAGTCTGTCTCTCTGTCTGTGTGTGTGTGTGTGTGTGTGTGTGTGTGTGTGTGTGTGTGTGTGTGTGTGTGTGTGTGTGTGTGTGTGTGTGTGTGTGTGTGTGTGTGTGGTGACAAATATAACAGGGAACACTTTGACCAGATGTGTGTTTTTGGTACTTCCAGAAATGGCTGCCTCTTGGGTATTGTGGGATTGTAACAATTGAAAATAACAGCAGACCACATTCAAGTGCTACTTTTATAACTAAATGCTACAATCCACACATATGATGTTTCTTGCAGCACATGTAATAAAAATATAATAAAATAAAAATAATAAGCACCATAACTTTGGCTGACTTTTTGGTTGATCTTGTTGTTTGAGTTCTTAGTTATTTGAAGAGTCCAGGGCTTTATTTCAAGACATTTTGAGCACACAATAGCTGTCAAACCTCAACAAGACAAAGGATGATCCAGGACACCCAACTGACAATCTCAAATTGGAAAACTTACACAGCAGACTACTGGAATCAGCTGGGTTTACTCTTCCAGTATTACCAGTGTCCTAATCATATATAAAATGCATTCCTTACACCTTCAGATCTTGTCTTATAGTTTCATATCATTTCATGTTTAGACATTTTCTTGAGGATCAAAGTCATCCTGGTTATTGTTTTCTGTTGCATACATCGTGCAGATTTGCTAAAATGTTTTATTTATATAGTACTGATCAACTTTAGAGTTTAAAAGAGGGCTCAGATGTAGTCTATAACAAACTCACTGACTCCAGGCAAAAAATACACTTCTCTTTACCTTTCTTAACTTGATAACACTGTGTTATATCAAGCGCTACTAGATAGATAGATCTTTTCTTCCCTCAGTGACTGTTGAATTGTTTTTAGATGCAGGCTTAGGCATTGGCATGCATTGTTTGAAATGAGGTGGTTTATGGTCATGTTCACAAAGCCAAATAATTTTTGTCTTTTATTCAGACAAGTCAAGACTGAATTCCATTCCTGTTTGAAGCAAAAAAAAAAAAGTTTAGACTTTTGCATTAGTTGGCTGTATGTGTGTTTGTGTGTTGAGAATTTGACATTTACCGGTACACCTCAGCAGTGTGTTATTATCAATACTCCTATGGCCACAACATGGCTTTTACCGGATCAGGCTTTTCTCCCAAAACCCAGATTGGCACATATTTGTGGCTGCTTTTTTTCAGAACACATTTTTTTTGCACACAGCAACTACTTGACTCAGTTTCAAAACCATATCTGTTTTGCTTCTGGAGATATTGCATGGTTTTCAGACACAGGACGGCAGTTTTCATGTATTTCAGGAAAAGGGTTATGATAGGGTCATGGTGTGGCAACCCATCATTTTGTCCTCTACACTTATTTTCTTTGATGTTTGTTTTGGTGATGTTACACTTCTCTTCCTAGCCATACAATTATTTTGTTCCTTCTCAAACTACCTCTGGTTTTTCTGAAACTAGCAATTGACTGCCAGTGTCCAGAGACCACATAAGGATGATGTCAGCCTTCATTTTGTTTGCCTGGTAACTGTGGACTCCCCCTCCCCTCCTCACTTTCAACCTCTCTAGTCCACTGGATAATTAGTTGCCTGTAAACGAGTTATATCCCTCACCCTATTGCTAACCCTTTTCTCCCTGTCTCTGTCCTTCGCTTTCTCTTTCAGAATGAAATGATGATGGGATGGATGTGAATATGGGCCAGTGGGCAGGCATGCAAGCCCCATTCCTCAGCCTGGCCCTGCTGCTGTTATTGCTCCTCTTCAAGCCACCACCCTGCTGTGGCCAGAACACCCAGCAGGTCCCTCAGGATGGACCTCACTTTGGCTTCACTCAGGCTGCCTACCATGCAACAGTTTATGAAAACTCAGCAGCACGTACCTATGCCAACAGTAAAGTTAAAATGGGAATCCATCTGGCACAGCGCTCCTGGGAGATCCGCTACAGAATCACCTCAGGTGATGATGAAGGGTTTTTCAAGGCAGAGGAGTATGTTCTTGGCGACTTCTGCTTCTTGCGCATAAGGACTAAAGGTGGTAATGCGGCTATCTTGAACCGAGAGATCCAGGATAATTATGTATTGACAGTGAAAGCCTCTGTCAAAGGAGATGCCTTCCTTGAGGCATGGACTAAAGTTAGCATCCAGGTCTTGGATATGAATGACCTCAGACCCTTGTTCTCACCCACCACATACTCAGTCACCATAGTGGAGAGCACCCCTCTCAGAACTAGCATAGCACAAGTTACAGCCACAGATGCAGATATTGGCTCCAATGGGGAGTTTTACTATTTTTTCAAGGAGAAAATGGAGCTGTTCACAGTACACCCAACCAGTGGAGTGGTTTCTCTCAGTGGAAAGCTCAATGTTGATGAGCAGAACCGGTATGATTTAGAAATCCTGGCAGTGGACCGTGGCATGAAGCTGTATGGAAATAATGGGGTCAGCAGCACAGCCAAGCTTTTTGTCCATGTAGAGCGCATGAATGAGCATGCCCCTGTCATGAATGTGGTCACTCACAGCCCCTCTTGGCTTGATAAAAATCTTGTATATGCCATGGTTACTGTTGAAGACCTAGATGAAGGCTTAAATGGAGAAATAGACTCAGTGGTCATTGTGGGTGGAGACCCCTCTGAGAAGTTTTTTGTAGAAAGATCTGAGGAAGGCCAGTTTGCCATAAAGGCACCTGAGTCAGTAAATTGGGAGACTTACCCTTATGGCTGTAACCTCACCTTGCAGGCTAAAGACAGGGGAACCCCACAGAAATACTCTGCCGTCAAGGTTGTCCACATTACAGTCAAGAAACGACAGACAGAGGTAGCCAAGTTTGAGCGAGAATTGTATGATGTTAGTCTGAATGAAATTTCACCACCAGGCACGATTGTAGAGGCTGTTAAAATCAAGCCTGAGCCTGACGATGCAGAATATATTCTGACTCCATCTGCAGATTCAGTTTTTTTTCAAATTAATACCCTAACAGGCGTAATCTCTACGACTCGCTGGTTCACTCAAGTGACTCAGCATGTCTTTAATCTAGAAGTATTGGAAATAGACAGTGAGCTCAAAGTTAAAGTCCGGGTTACCACTGAGGACGCAAATGACAACACACCAACTTTTGATCAGTCCTCTTATGAGATTTCGGTTAATGAAAGTGTAGCAGTTGGGACCAATGTATTAACAGTTTCTGCAGTGGATGAGGATAAAGGAGAAAATGGATACATAACTTACAGCATTTCTAGCCTTCAACCATTACCATTCAAAGTCAATCAGTTTTCTGGTATCATCAGTACCACGAAAGAGTTGGACTTTGAATCCTCATCAGAGAGCTTTGTATTTATTGTCAGAGCATCTGACTGGGGGTCACCTTACAGGCGAGAGAGTGAAGTCAATGTAACAATCCACCTGGAAAATGTAAACGATAACCAGCCATTGTTTGAGAAGATTGCATGCCAGGGGGTGCTGTCAAGGGATTTCTCAGTAGATGAAGTGATTACCACAATGTCTGCGATTGATATAGATGAGTTAGAGCTAGTGAAATATAAAATTATTTCAGGGAACGACTGGGGGTACTTCGACCTCAACCCAGATTCAGGGGTCCTAACACTGCGACGTTCCCTTGCCACAGCCAGTCCAAAGAATGGTATCTTTAGTCTCAAAATAACTGCCACAGATGGTGAGAACTTTTCTGATCCTATGTTTGTGAACATCACAGTTGTTCATGGGAAATCTCCTCCCAAAAGTTTCAACTGTAAGGAGACAAAGGTAGCCCAAAAGTTAGCTGAAAAGTTACTCAAAAAGTCCAAAGCTAGCACTAAGCCCAAAATCGAAGAAGGTTTTATTGACCTTTTCTCTGTCAATCGGCAAACGCCCCAGTTTGACAAAGCTTTTCCGACAGATATTGTTGTGCGTGAAGACCTAAAGGTTGGCTCGAGTGTTTTCATGGTGAATGCCTATGATGGTGACACAGGTTTCAATGGTCAGATTCTATACTCTATTTCAGGTGGAAACACTGACAGTTGTTTTACCATCAACATGGAGACTGGCATTATCAGTGTCTTCCTACCAATGGACAGAGAAAAGAGGGATCGCTATCTCCTCAACCTCACTATCTATGACCTTGGACTGCCACCAAAAACTGCCTGGCGTTTGCTTACTGTCTACGTAGAGGATGCTAATGACAATGCACCCCAGTTTTTGCAAGACAGAGGCTATACAATTGTCATACCTGAAAACACTGCCATAGGCACAGATGTCATCCAGGTTGATGCCACTGACAAAGATCTTGGATCCAATGGGGAGATTGTGTACTCTGTTTTGACCAGCACCACCCAGTTTGGTATCAACTCCACTAATGGAATAGTGTATGTTGCAGGCCAACTAGACAGGGAATTTGTTTCTGTTTTTAACCTGAAGATTAAGGCCCGGGACAAGGCAGAGAAAGGAAGCCAGAAGTTTTCTGTGACCACTTTGAAAATCATATTGGAAGATGTGAATGACTGTCCTCCACTATTTATCCCTAGTGTATACAAAGCCAGGGTTCTGGAGGATCTTCCAGTTGGAACGGTTGTGGCCTGGTTAGAAACCCAAGACCCAGATTTGGGGTTGGGAGGCCAGGTCCGGTACTCTCTAGCCAATGACTACAATGGGTGGTTTGAGGTAGACAGGGTCAGCGGGGCTATTCGGCTGACAAAGGAGCTGGACTACGAGACCCAGCAGTTCTACAACCTCACTGTGAAGGCCAAAGACAAGGGAAGGCCTGTTTCTCTTCTCTCTGTCACCTTTGTGGAGGTTGAAGTTGTAGATGTGAACGAAAATCTCTATGCGCCGTACTTTTTCCACTTTGCTTTGACAGGATTAGTTAAAGAGAATGCCAGGATTGGAACTACCCTACTCCAAGTCGCAGCTAAAGATGATGATGCTGGCAGAGATGGAGAAATCCAGTACTCCATTCATGATGGGAGTGGGCTTGGACGTTTTGCCATTGATGAAGAGACCGGTGAGTTTTCTTTGAAAATTGTCTTGTCTTGTACCATGATTTTAATCAGTTTTGCCTTATTCCTATCATTAAACTAGATAAAAATGAGAAAGTGGAAAACTGTACTTGGCTTTATACATCTTCAATTGACTTTGATCGGAGAAATAGTGTCATGGAAATTGTCCAGAAACACTGATATACACATCAGCTAATACACATTAACATTGTTCCTGCTGCACAGATCATGTTCTTTCAGTCTTACCCTACTCAGTCGGGTCTCTTTTGCAAATCACTGTGACCCAGAGAATAAAATAGAGAACATACTTTATAGACGTACGTAAAATGCTAACTAATGATTTTTTTTTAGATTTTTACAGTCCAGTAGACTGACCATGTACACCAATACTCTTAATTGTAGAACAGCTGCTAAGTTAGAGAGAACAGAGTTCTCTAAAAGGTGTAGAAATACTGCAATTAATGATGTAAACTTGAGTCTGGAATATGCTTTTGCTATCAGATCATATGACCCCACAGACCCTTATATTTACTGTTGTAGTGTGTACTACCTTAATTTGATGTTGCATTCGTTGATAAAATGTCGGGGCACCACCTTCCTCAGCTAAGAAGGACTGCAGAAATTAATTGCTATAACGCTGATAAATACTAACGAATGAACTAACAGTAAACCAGTCTGATAACCTGAAGTGTAAATTCTGGATACAGGGATCGTAGATATTCAGTTCAAAAGGACACCGTCTAACCAGGACTTAAATCAAAATATCATTTATTAAGCAGAATTGTGGATAATGGATAATGTACCATGAATAATAACACAGAAGATGGGAGGTGATATGACAGAACACACAAGAAACTTATGGCAAAACAATGGTAAATAAATTGGCGACAGTGAGAGGCAGTCGAAAGGGAATAATGGGGACGCGAACGCAGAGTTAAGGGAAAGAACGACTAATGGAGAGAATTTGGACGAATTGACCTACTCTTAACCTCACGGACCAACTCTTATTCAAACCCGCTTAGCGTGCCTACTTGGTTGCTGGCGTCCCGTTGTGCTCTGCTCCGAACTGGCTCGAAGACGTTCCAGATGTTCGTCCATGGCTCGATCTGCTTGGTGATCTGGTGGAAGGCCCAGGCCTCCAAGATGATGAGCTGGTGCTGAACGGGGCGTCTCTGGAACTGATTCGGCGGTCGGTTACAGATGATGGACTGCTCCGGATGGTTGTGAACCGGACCAAGGATCAACAGCTGGCCGCAGGGTTTGGTTCGGTTGAGTCCGTGACGGATTATTTTAGACTGATAGTACAAATTAAGAGTCTCTTCGATGGCCGGTCGAAGAAGGCTACAAAATTAGTATTACTTGCCTAAATTTACTGATGAAAAACAAAACAAAACGTTGGGCTAAAGAGGAAGTTAACTTTGAAGCTTTCGGCAAATTATAAGAATACGTCTTCTGAAGATAGTTTACGCTACTCGGAATGGCTTGGAGTAGCTCGAAGACGAAAACTTAAGGAGCAAAACGACTGTGCAAAACTTACGACAAAAGCAAAGAAAAGAACTCAGCTGAGAGTAACTAGACGTGAAAAAGGAAAACAAAAGAACTACAAAACAAAACTAACTAACTAACACAAACTTAGACGGAACTAAAACAAAACAACTGAGTAACGCGCACTACACGCTGGTTTTTAAAGGTCGCTCCAGGGCATGTCGAAAGGGCAGGCCATCGAATCACGTGAGATGCTCTGTGACGCGCGATCGCCTCAAGGAGCTGAACTAATCAAAGAATCATACGAGGGGCTCATCTGCTTCTCACTATGGTCAATCACATATAATTTCAATGACCAATTTTCAATGGCATTTCAACATTGTTCACAGCATGCATTAGACACTTTCTATGGTTGGGTGAAAGCATTAAATGATAATCATGGTACAGTTTTATCCCAACAGGTATAATAACTCAATGAATAACTAATACAAAAATAAAGGTAAGAATAAAGAGAGGCAGATTATATTTGTCAAAATGATTATCACGATTATGGTTACTTATCGATAAATGTGCCAAGTCAAGCATATTCAATCTGACGGTTAGGAAACTCTGGATGGCAGTATGGTTTTGTGGTGACAATTCATACAAACTTTTATAAAACCGTTAAAATCAAAACTTGGTCATACTTCAGGTCAGAGATACGGGAAAAACATCAATATTATGCGTACCCCGAGTCCTGCAAGTTGAAAACATGAAAAGTTAAGTTTAACATAAAAGTCTGGTTATCTTGGAGTGTTGAGGAAAATCACACAAGCATACACAAGTTGCCTCAATGGATGTCCGGTTTACGACCCATCAGCATTTGCTGATGTTTGTGGATGTTCCTCTGGAGCCTGGCGTTTGTCTCTCCAGACGGTTTTATTGTCTTGATCACTCTTGGGGCTATCAGGAGAGAATTAGCATTGCCATGAGAAACATAGTGAGGAGAAGGTGAGGAGAAGGCCACTTACAAATTAAACCCAAAACACAGTAATTAGACACACTTAGGACTCGAAATGAAAACCTATAGTTGCACGGTGATTAGCAACCCGTTTAGTATTTTAATTGGATTTACGTGCGTTGTTGTGAGTGACATTGGACATACGTGTTTTTTAAATAATGCGTTCCAATAATGTCCGGTCATTTACGAGCCTCGAGTCTCCCGTTCATGTCCCACTAAATCCGTAAACTATTGATAGCAGGCTATCCTACATTTCCACATAGCACATTACCCTAATCTAAGATTTTTTTGGTATTTTGTGTTGAAATCAGATTAGTCCATATAGGCGAAGAGTCATCTAATACTGTATTAACGCACATGCATCAGTCTGACTCGGTTCAAGGAAATCACAGAGTTTATCGTCTATCCCTTGCTTAAAACCTAACGTTATTTACCCAAAGATATCATCTAAACCCCTGTCATAATTTCTCCGTTCCTGCGTAACACTGCACCACACAAATTACTGCAGAAACTTACCTTTCGGCCTACGTGTATCGGTGGGCTATTAAGATGCTTTGTTACAAGAAACGGTGCAGTGTTTCCTCCTGAACAGATACATTTGGCATGCATGCATCATGCAAGGACAACATTAGCCTAGCGTTAGATGCTATAATAAGTCTGCCAAGTACTGACGGTATACAGTCTGTGTTTACGGACATGACAAATCATCTGATATACAGGCTAAGGTTAGCTAGCGGTTAGCCCTCAGGATTGAGTTGTACAGAACAAAAATATGTGAAATACTACGTGCAAATGACAATCGTGAATGTCTGTTAACTACTCGAAAACTTGAACACAGTTATCATACAATAGATTGACATACGCGCATACGGGAGATACGCGCATTGATGGACACTTCTGACACCCAATGGAGATACGTGTTAAATATATGATGTAATAAAACGTCTTTCCATTGGTCACTTGGATCCCCAATGCTACCTGTTGCTGGGGGAGAATGTGAATATTCCTTAGCCAATGGAAAGTCAAAATCGTTAAAAGTGGAGATACGTGTTTTTTATCAGACAGCGACGATAAGAAACTGCTGACAACAGTGAATCACTGGTTGGAAATCATGACTCTGTACTACATTGCAATCTATCTTACAGATTGAGATTTAAGTTGTGGTTGGTGGTTGGGTACTCATGTGTTTAAAAACATCCTTGCATTTTCTCTCTAAATTCTCATTTTGCAAGTCGTGTTTTCAAAACTGTACAGTTGCATATAAATGCACCACTCCACCAAACATACAGTACAATGAATATGCCTGATTAACTTTTTCACTCAGAAAAAGAAAGAAAATTTTTCTATATTTATACACAGACATACATTGACAGACATAGGATTTTGTTCTGGTGAAACTGCAAAAACACTGCACACCCAACCCCAAAACAATCCACTCCACCTGAAGGGCTTAAGGTGGTCAATAGTACAGGTTTTATGTATTACTTTTTATGTATTATATACCTATACCTATACCTATATACCTATGTATCTAAGACACACTCACACAAACATTCACACACTCTCACACATACATGGTCGTTAACCCGGTGTGGTTATCCTAGGTGATGAACAGGAGCAGAGTGGAGGGGAGGATTTATGACCCTGTTAGCTGAGCATTGTAAAGTCTCATAAATCAGCCCCAAGCTGTGGAGAAACACTACAAACACAATCACTATTTAAAGGGAATTACACACAGACACACACACACACACACACACACACACACACACACACACACACACACACACACACACACACACACACTTCAGTGACTAGCTCTGTAAAACCATAATGTTGAACATAAATTTTCATTTAAAAATCTTGAATTGGTCAAGCCAGCAAGTGAAAACCACTGGCTGACTATGACAGGCTGAGACTGTTGTCAATCAAGCAACCACCTCATATTTACAGGATGTTCAGACTGAAATTATCTTTTTTCAGATAAAGTGAAAATGATGGATGGCTATAATCACATCAATATTCAATGGACAGGACTTTTGTTATAACAATATAGAGATTAAAACTTAATTCATAGAGCAGCTGCTGATGCTATTGCTCCATAGTGCTGAAAATTGATGGGTACAATGGTAAGGTAACTGGCTTATATATAGTCTTTGTTGGAGAAATATGCTTGTTCTTATTAGCCAGCAAGATTATATAAATAAATGTCTGTGTGAGATGACTGTACTGCATACATTCTTTGTGCCACAAAGCATGCTGCAGATCTTTTACTGGCTTATCTGGTTTTGATTTGGATGGTCTAACCATTTAAAGGTGTTTCTTCTATATTGGATGCATATATATGACCTGCATGTGACTTTGGCCCCTATAGCCCAAACTTCATTCAATGGAGCAGTCATCCAGGACCTTTTACGGACAGACAGCAATATGTTTGACCATAAGCACACACTATTGACACACTTGGCACATTACACAGAGCTGTACTCCTTCTGTTCCCATAATTAGTGAATTAATGACTGCATTTATCATAATTGCAGGCTGAGAAAGAGCATGGGTGTCTTGTTGAGTACTTTGCTGTGCTGAAGTACAACTGGGATATGGATGGAGCAACTGTGTGTGTGTGTGTGTGTGTGTGTGTGTGTGTGTGTGTGTGTGTGTGTGTGTGTGTGTGTGTGTGTCGCACACGCAGAATGATCATGAATTAGTGATATTTGTATGCTTTATTGCTTATTGACTGGGGATAAAGCCACATGGGCTTTTGGTTGCTTTTAATGCTTTCTTCCAAAAAGCTTTCATTTAAAATAAAAAATAATAAAAATAAGATGTAGCAGTGATTGCATTCAAAACATTTTAAAGAGAAAATTGAAGGAAAATGGTGCCACAGTAGTAGCCACTGTTTCATTGGCAAGTAATGACTGAAGATCGGAAACACTTCAGAAAAACTCACATCACAAATGTGGTTTCATATTTATCAGGAAGAGTATTATGGAAATAAATTCTTTACTTAGAAGGAATCAAAGGAGCCACTTTGAATTTCTTTGCTGTGCACTAGAAGAAAGTGAGTTCATGAGGATTTCAGTTTTCAGTGTCTTCACAATCGGGATTTATGTCCAATTAGGCATGAGGCCATCATGCAATTAAGCTGCAGTGGTCATCTTTAAGAGTACTGAAAAACAAATGCAATTGGAAATCAAAATTGGAATAGACCACAAGAAGCCCCATGGCAAAGGCTGTGGAAGGAAAACTGAATAGGTTCAAAATAAGAGAAATGGCAAGCTAGCCCTGCTTACTATAAGAAAAAACAAAATAAAAATAAGATCTGAAATCTGTATGAAAGATAAAGTTAATGCTGAAGTAATTAAATAAGTATTATTTATATTTGGGAAGTTCTTTGGTGAATTGTGAAAAAGAGCTTAATGCAGCTTAATGCAGACATCTTTTCTCAAAGATGAGAATGAAAAAAGCGGATCAGTGTAACTGGCACATGCCCAAATGTGTGGAATGTGTTTACGAAATAGAGGACTGAATTTTAAAACTATTGAGATGTTCTAAAAGTAGCTCAGTACTAGAGACACTAGAAGTGAGCTTTTCTGCAGCTGTACACTCACAGCACCAAGTTCAGACTGCTAATGCTCATCTTGGAGCTTTGTCACATAGAACAGCCAGTTCAGCAGCACCTCCAGACCATTCACAGGCCCCCTCTTATTCACATTGTACATCTATGACTGCTTTGTGGATGACACTTCCATCATCAGCCCAATTTCAAACAATAGTGAGAATTCATGTCTGCCAGAAATCAACAATCTTGCAGAGTGGTGCACAAAAAACATTAGTTATGATGTGGTTGGTTATGATGATATAGTTGCCCTCATTGCCGGGTCAGTCAACACATACATGGATACATACAGATGTAGCGGCCTCAAAATTCCCCTAATTTCATGCTGGGGCCCTGGCGGGTCCGTGACCGGTCCCTGCTCTGCAGTAAGCGGGTTCGTGACTGTAATGAGATCCCCCGCGATGACGTCATCGGCACGGGGCCAACTCGTAACGCCCCTAAGCTCCATTTGCGGAAACTACCTGCACTCGCTCGATCAGTCCACCAGGAGGAGCAGTCATTATTACCGTGTCAGCTTTGCTGAGTCGTTCATTAGATCTGCACCTAGCCTCCACTGCTGTAAGAAAAACTGCTTGTCTAGTAGAGCACCCTGTGCAGTTTTTTAAATATAATTATGCTTAATCATCCACATTATTGTAGTGCTCGTTCACAAACTTCTTGGATCTGCTCATCTGTCCATCCTGCCTTTTCCTCCACATCTCTCTCCACCTTTGGAGAGGCTCCCAGCGCATCTCCGCGTGCCGAGTGATTTGTGCCCAGAAAATTAATCATGAATAACAGAAGTTGTGCGTCGCGTTTTTCTAGCATTTTGAACTGCTAAACAGTTAAATGTTTAATACTCTGCCTGATTCGCGGAGCCACCCTGCTTTTCAGTTGGTGGGTTTCCTGTTTGTAGCGCATTTTAGATTTGCGGGTCGCTATTTGATGCGGTGACCAGCAATACGCAGAGTCCTGTGTGTGTGTGTACAGTATATTACTGGACAGAAATCATTTACAGTGCACTGATGAGGGAGGGACGGGAGGATGAAATGCCAATTTCAGCCTGTGATCTGTTAATGTCTGACTGAACAGCCTCATGGAAGTGATATTTTACAGTTCTACATATTTTAATCTAACGAAATTCGTTAAAACAAGTCACTTGGTGCTTTCAAAGCCATGTCATTGAGCTGAAAGGTTCCAGATTTCGTTCGCCTTCACAGGCGGCTGCGGACCGCCACAGACGGCTCGCACTGCTCACTGCGATGTTTAACATCATAGGCTTAATATACTGTAGTTAATTATCACTGATCTTTTTCATCACTCTGTCTGTGTGACTGTCTGTGTCCTCCTCTCTGTGTCTCTGTCTCTTTTTTCAGACTGTTCACGCAATGAATATAAACAGTAACTATTAAAAAAAAAGTTATAGTCGCGGGTAAACATGGTACTCAGAAGCGCACCAAGAATGCATTTTTTTACATCAGGCATTGTGCACGCGTGTTTGATATTAATATTGTGCCGCTGCACCACAAATAAATGTTTTTTTGGGAAACGGAAATGTTCAACATGACTTCATGTTAGACCAGGCAGACAGGTTCTTACTACAACATCAACTCTCCCTCCGCAGCCAGCGAGCCTCATCCCCGCACGACACCTACATTCAATCATGAATAATCCTAATGGGCCAATCAGACCAATAAAAAAAAAACAATGTTGTGGGGCATAAAGGGCCAATGGGCCGATGTAGATGGGCCAATCTACTTGTTTTTAATGGCCAATCAGTTAACACACACACATGAAAACGGCCAATAAACAGTGAAATCAGTATCATGAGTATTTCTCAGATGATGATTTCTGTATCTATCTAATCCGTGGCATGCAATATTTCACCCCGATTTTGGATAAAGTATAAATCCAATTGTTTCATTGTTTCAGCTGTCGTGGCCAAATCTCTTGTTAACTTATTAAGCTCTTCCGCACAGTGTGACATCTATTTTAATTATTAGAGAGCTGCTCCAATGGCCACTGATAGACAGTCCATTCTATTCTATAAACTGTTGGTGGTTTGTGAACTTCACTGCATTTGTGCATTTGAAGCGATTAACTGCCGGCACATTTCAGAGCTGAGTAAACCTGTAGTTTCACTGACACATCGCGCATCATCACCATGGCCGTCATGATGTTCTCCTGTCTGTCACTCTGTCAGGCATGTGTAGTGTCGAGCCGGCCGCGTTGTTGGCTGAAAAGTCATTATTTGCATTACAGTGTATCCTTTGTTCTAACTCAATGGATGGTCGCCAGCCAAACAGGCTCCCAGCCCCCACTGTCCCACAGACTAGCTATGGCCAGTAAAATAGGTGGAGGGCTGAGGGGAGCGCGTACCTCCAGTAATTAAAAATCAATTTGTGCCACAGATATTATTATTGTGTCGCTGGCTACTTTATAGACTTCACTAAATGTTTCCATTACACTTAATTACATTTATGGATAAGCCAACTTTCCCACCTCCCTCATGCATCAAACTGTATATTATCAGTCCGACCAGGAAATCTTGCGATCGCAAAAACATGTCTCTGGACTTATTCTGTGCCAACACCAAGGAGGCATACGAATCATCACCCCTCCCTCCTCTGGGAAGAGCTGATCACAACCTGGTTCATCTCCTGCCTGTCTTCAAGCCCCTTGTTAACAGGCAACCAGCTGTGTCCCGCAGAGTGAAGAGGTGGTCTGAGGAGGCTGAAGAGGCTCTGAAGGACTGCTTCGAGACAACTGTGTGGGATATATTCAGTGACTCTCATGAGGAGGACGTCGATAGTTTGACAGACAGCATCACGGACAACATAAACTTTTGTGTGGAGACCACTGTACCCACCAGGACTGTACGGTGTCACTCCAACAACAAACCCTGGATTAATCCTGACATTAAGGCTCTTTTAAAGGCGAAGAAGAGGGCCTTCAAGTCAGGAAACAAAGAGGAGCTGAAAACTGTTCAGAGGGAGCTCAGAGGGAAAATCAGGGAGGGGAAGGACAGATACAGGAGGAGAATGGAGGAACAGCTGCAGGAGAACAACACCAGGGGAGTCTGGAGAGGCCTGAAAACCATTTCAGGCCACCAGAAGCCAAACTCTCAGGCAGCTGGGGATTCAAAGTGGGCAGATGAGCTGAACAGCTACTTCTGCAGTTTTGAGGAAACATCTGCCCCTCCCCCAGCTGTACCAGCACTGCAGCAGCCCTCCTTTGTTCTGCCAGCACTCTGCCCAAGTACTCCCCCCCCCCTGCAGTATTCAGCTCACCACCTCCAACACCACCCCCCACTGTTCCTCTCAGCCCCCCATCCACTTCACATGACACTCAGTCCCCCTGCTCCAACTTGTCTCTCATACCTCTCCAGGTGAGAAATCAGCTCAGGAGGTTAAAGACCAGGAAGGCTGCAGGACCGGATGGCCTCAGTCCCAGACTCCTCAGATCCTGCTCTGATCAGCTGAGCGGGATCATTGGACATCTGTTCAACCTGAGTCTGAGACTGGGATAGGAATTAATCCTCCATCAAGCCCTGTCTCACCTGGAGTTGCCGGGGAGCTCTGTTCGGGTCCTTTTCCTGGATCTCAGCAGTGCTTTCATCACCATCAGGCCAGCCATCCTGAGGAACAAGCTGGAGCTTTCAGGAGTGGACCAACACCTCACATGCTGGATAGTGGACAACCTTTCCAACCGCCCACAGTATGTGAGGACACGGGACTGTGTGTCAAGGACAGTCCTCTGCAGTGTGGGGCCCCCCCAAGGTGCCAGCACTGTTCCTCTTCACCCTCTACACAGCTGACTTTTCCCACCTGTCACCCACCTGCCACCTGCAGAAGTTCTCTGATGACTCTGCCATTGTCGGCCTCATCACAGATGGGGATGATCGGTCATACAGAGGACTCATTCAGGATTTTGTGGACTGGTGTCAGAAGAACCACCTGCTGATTAATGCGGATAAAACCAAGGAGCTGGTTGTGGACTTCCGCCGCCGCCGCCCGCACTCTCTGGACTCATAACACCAAGTAAACTATTATTATTAAAACCACCCAGAATAAGAACTCTATGATATTTAGATAAAACAACAGATAAAAGTCTCCAAAATTCTTTGAAAAAAATAAAATAAATAAAAAAATAAAAATAAAAAAATAAAAATGTTATACCTTGGTGGACTATAAAGGGACACAGAAAGGGAGCAGGAAATGTAATTAAAAAAAATCTTGAATAAGAGGGCAACAATTATTATAAATACAATAATATATATAAACAGCTCACCACCACCACAGGGTCGAGGAAAATGGAAATGTCTAAAATATGAGTATGTGGCCTCTGCTGGAGTCAGTCAAGTCTAAGTTCCCATAAGAAAAACCAGAAGAATTACAGACAATGAGTTAAATAATTATGAATCTTTTTCCATAGTGATATTACATTTAGGAGGCCTGTTTTTTTTTTGTAATTTGTATAAAGAGTTCAGGACAGATGGTTTATACCCTGCTGACGAGATGTAGGTTGAATGTATCTGCCACTGTCATTTGTAACCTGTTGTTACAAATGACTGGAATTGTATAACTGGGAGGTGAGCCACAGGCGTAACACAGGGCAGTTCTGAGAGGTGAGAATGGCAGAATTGAGCTAACCACCTTGGTAGTATTAATAATATTAGAGGTGATTGCGAGTCCAAAACAATCTATCAATCTATTGTCATTACTATTGACAATAGATCAGCAATTGGATAATTTGCAGTGCAAGTGCACAGTCCTTGCTTCACATGAGCAGGTTGGTCTGAGAGAGTGGACTTTGTTAGTGGGATTGGTTTGAGAGAGTAGACTTTGGGAAAATGTTTTGGCTAGTAATAGCATTAGTTGTAATAGTTTTACCCAGTTTGGATTATTGCCATCACTTTTAAATAACTACCTGCATCCGCAAAATAGATTACATTTCAATGTAGAAGCCACCATGGGCAGCCACAGGAGGGGATAGGACCAGACACATATGTGACTCCTGAATTGTCACAGGGTTGTGAACAAGTGTCCACAGTCATTTTTCAATAGTTCAGACTACTGTTTATGGATGTAATAGGTGTAGGCATGGTGGAACAGTGGCAACACTGTCGCCTCACATCAAGAAATCTCGGGTTCGATTCCCACCTGGGGCGCTGTGGGCGCTGAGGGCATGTCCTCCACCATGCCTTTGGTGCCTGCTGCCCCTTATCTCGAGGAAAGGGGCCTTTCTGTGTGGAGTTTGCATGTTCTCCCTGTGTTCTCCTGGGGGATCCTCTACCAATGGTGACGAAAAAGGAACTGCCCACCGCTCCTGGTCTGCAGCGGAGGAACGACTACCAGGAATGCGTGTGTGTGTGCATGTAATGTGGTGTGACAAATAAAGGGATGTCTAGGTGTGGACATGGGAACTTGGAGCTGGTTGCTGGCTGGAGGAAGAGTGTCATTTCATTTCATAGGTGACCAGAAGCTGCAGGCCTAAGACCTCCACTTGCTTCTTGTAGACAGTTGTGCTGGACTGTCCAACTGCTCCAGGTTAACTATGAATGGGTGTTGCTCAAGCCTCCCCAGCACCCCATACCTGTATCCCAGTGGGACAGATCCAGATTGGAGGAGGTTTGTTCTCACCCCATGGCTCTAATGGAGGGCTGCTAAACAGTCCCATTTTTTGGATTTAGAACCATGCCTGGGCCAGAGTTCTTCCTCATAGATTAATTTGATAATCAGTGGCTCCAGCTCTGTGATGACAGAGGGACCAGCAATGATGGTGTTATTGCTGGAGAAGTGAGAGGCTTTTTCTGCCAGTGAATTGATGTATTGCTTATCCTCTTGAATTCAACAAAGGCTTAAGATCCCACCTTCAAGTTTGTTATGCAGAAATGTATAATAGACTTGCCAATCCACTACAGGATATTATGTTAGTGTGATGGTTTGCCAGGTGCACTATCAGCATGGGGCAATAATGATGGTAATGAAGACGAATGTACTATAAAGGACAACAAAGACCAGAGTTAGATTCCTATGTGAAACCAATACTCAATGTTCATTGTTTTAAGGAAGTAGTTATTTTAAACCAGATCTCTTCCTAAACTGAACCAACTAGTTTGGATTGACTGCGGAGATTAAAATCAAACTAGAATGTCATTGTTTCCACTTCTTCCCAAGCTTCCTTCATACCATGTAGCATTCTCCTCTCACCTTTGTCTTTCCTAGCCATCTTTCAGCCCTGTTGACATGAGTGGAGGTGACAGCAGAGATGGAGGTGGAGTAGACATCAGAGCAAAACTTACTTAAAAGTTGGGCTACATTTCAAAATAAGATAATACAAATAAAATGTGAAAATTGTGCATGTTCAAAAAAAAGTGCTTAACCAGAAAAATAAAATAAAGGGAGCAAAATCAGAATCAGCATCAGAATCAGAATTCCTTTATTAATCCCCAAGGGGAAATTGTTTTTGTTGCAGGTGCTCCTTGCAAGGATAGAATTAGAATAAGAAAAGAAAAGAAAAGAAAAGAAAAGAAAAGAAAAGAAAAGAAAAAAGAATATATATATATCTAAAACAAAATATAAAAAAACTAAATATTTATACTGAGAATATATATATAAAACAAATATACAACAAAGTATAAAACAAAATATATATACTGAGAAAAATAAACAGAGTATATACAGAAGGAAGTCCATGGGCCATTCAGAGGGAGGAGTTGTGCAGTTTGATGGCCACAGGCAGGAATGATTTCCTGTGGCGTTCAGTCTTGAATTTTGATGGGATGAGTTTCTCACTGAAAGTGCTCTTCTGCCTGACCAGCATGTCATGAAGTGGATGTGAGACATAGTCCGTAGCTTACTCAGTGTCTTCCTCTCAAACACCACCATCAGAGAGTCACACTCCATACCCACAACGTCACTGGTCTTGCAGATCAGTTTGTTGAGTCTGTTGGTGTCCGCCATCCTCAGCATGCTGCCCCAGCACGCAACAGTGTAGAGAATAGCACTAGCCACCACAGACTCATAGAAAATCCTGAGCGTAGTCTGGCAGATGTTGAAGGACCTCAGTCACCTCAGAAAATAGAGACGATTCTGGCCCTTCCTGTAAAGAGCGTCAGTGTTCTTTGCCCTGTCCAGTTTATTATCAATATGTACCCCCAGGTACTTGTAATCCTCCACAATGTCCACACTGACCCCCTGGATGGAAACAGGGGTCACCGGTGCCTTGGTTCTCCTCAGGTCCACTACCAGTTCCTTAGTCTTTTCCACATTTAGTTGCAGATGTTGCCCCAGTGTTGCTGACCACTCTGTCTGACACACAGTGTTGCAGGCGCACATACTGTGGTCTGCCAGTCAGGTAGTCCACAATCCAGGACACTAGGGGGGTGTCCACCTGCATAGATGTCAGTTTGTCACGCAGTAGAGCTGGACAAAAGGTGTTAAATGCACTGGAGAAGTCAAAAAACATAACCCTCACAGTGCACGCCGGGTTGTCCAGGTGAGCATAGACATGGTTGAGCAGGTAGTTGATGACGTCCTCCACTCCAAGTTGGGGTTGATAGGCGAACTGAAGGGGGTCTAAGAATGGCTTGACCATGGGCTGGAGCTGCTCCAGGACGAGTCTCTCTAGGGTCTTCATAATGTGGGAGGTCAGTCCCTTACGCAAAAAAAATATATTTCTCAATATATTACCTGACAATATATTTCACGTGTATTATATATTGTGAAATTTAGATGTAGCGGGAAAGTCTAGTATAATATATCATGGATTATAAAACAATGTATTATATCTGTATGTAAGTGATATATTGTGGCACATATGAAAAAAACTGCAATTATTGCCGTTTTCATATATTAAATAAATACAGTTATATTATTTAATATATTGTTATTTATATTGAAATATATCCCACATTATATGAGATTATATACTGGAATACACTGTGAATACATGTAAAAACATATGTAAAATTATATGAGATAATAAACCTCAATGTACAAGAAAGATAGAATCAGATATATATGGGAACATATAAGTCTCAAATATATTGAAAAATATATATGTTTTTATATATGATTTATATTAAAAAAATATATCTAATTATATATTGTAGACACCTGCACACTTCCATTCCACCTTTCACTCCGCTGCCTGCCTGCATTGAGCACACTTCAGCTGCCTTTGTTAGTTCGTTTCGAGATGGAAGAACCAGAAACAACTTTGAGTGATAGTGGTGGTGAGAAAGGTAACCACCCCTGGCCCTACTTAGAGGGATTTCATTTGTGGGAGTAGAAGACCAGCCAAAGGAATTTTGAGTCCTTTAGGTGAAACATTTGAAATCATATAAACAATGATATTCAAACTTTTGACTGCTGTCTTTAATAACCACATAACAATACTTTTGCCTTTATTTGTACTTTTATTCAAGTTTTGGTCTCTCGCATGTTAGCAGGCTACACAATCTTTTTTTAAAAAAACACATAATCAGTGTGTATTATTATATTGTGGTAAAGAGACTTGATAACAGAAAATGTTTTGCTGTTGGAAGACAGTATAACAAACCACACAGTTCAGTGCTAAATTTAGAAAATGTAGTTAGCTTGAAAATCCAATCCATTCAAAGACCATTTAGAGATTTAAAAGCAAATAAAAGAATTTTAAAATGTATTCTAAAATGGACGGGTAGCCAGTGGATTGAAGCTAAAATTGGTGAAATGTGCTCAAGCTTCTTTGTGCCGGTGAAAAGATGTGCAGCTGCGTTCTCTACCAGTTGAAGACATGCAATGGAGGACCCACTAACCCCCATATAAAGTGCATTACAGTAATCCAGCCTGTGGTCACAAAGGCGTGGATTACTGTTTCAAAGTGCTGTCTCTGGAGAAAAGGTTTTATTTTTGCCAGCTGCCTTAACTGGAAGAAGCTCGTTCTCACCACAGCTTTAATATGACTGTCAAACTTAAGATCCGCGTCCACTTTTACCCCCAGATCATTAACAATAGGTTTGGCATACTGTGCCAAGGGACCCAAGCCTCCAAAGAACGTCACTTCAGTCTTGTTTTCGTTAGAATTTAAAAAGTTTAGAGCCAGCCAGGCCTTGACATCATCTAAACAATTTAACAGTGGCTTAAGGGAGAATGAATCAGTCTTTTAAAGAGGGACATAGATCTGGCTGTCATCGGCATAACAGTGGAATAAAATGCTGTGTTTCCTGAGAATGGAACCAAGTGAAGATATAAAGAAAATAAAATAGGGCCCAGCACTGAGCCCTGTGGGACCCCACATGAGAGAGGAGCAGTGGAGGACACAGAGTCACCCATGCTGACACAGAATGTCCGATGAGACAGGTAGGACCTGAACCATTCCAGCGCCAAGCCCCAGATGCCCACTCACTGCTCCAAGTGAGCAATCAGGATGTCATAGTCCATTGTGTCAAATGCTGCAGTTAAATCTAAGAGCACAAGGATTACGCAGTGACCAGAGTCAGTAGCTAAAAAGATGTTGTTACAAACTCTTAAAAGTGCAGATTATGTGCTGTGCGATGTTTTAAGACCAGATTGAAAAATTTCAAGTAATTTTTGTTCATTTAAAAAGTCCATGAACTGAGAGTAGACAATCTTCTCTAAGATTTTGGAAAAGAAGGACAATTTAGAAATGGGCCTAAAGAACAAGAAGAGAAGTGACGTACTTTATTGATCACACAAAGTCACTTAGTTGCACACTACACGCGAAACGTGAAATTCTTTTTCTCCGCATTTATCCCATCCTCGGTCTGTCGATCCTCCGCAACAGACCAGGAACGGTGGGCTGCCAGCTGCCACCAACGCCAGTGCCCGGGGACCAGTTCTCTGACATCACCATTGGTCAGGTGGTGATCTTCTTGCATGTTTTTAGTGGGGGTTATTAAGGAGGAAACCCCGGGTGAACACGAGGAGAACGGGTTAGGGTTAGGGCAGAAAGGCCCCCTTTTTTCCTCGAGCAGTAGCAGCAAAGGCATGGTGGAGGACATGCCACCAGCGCCCACAGCGGGATTTGAACCGGGGACCTTCTAGCTGTGAGGCAACAGTGTTACCACTTGTGCCGCTTGTGCTACCCCAACAAATTAGCCACAACAGCAGGATCCAGTCCAGGTTTTTTAATCAGTGGCTGCACAACTGCATGTTTAAAATTTACAGGAACCACTCCTGAAGACAGACTGCTGTTAATAATGCTGTGTAAATATGGCCCAACAGTGGGAAAAACCTCCTTAAAAAGTTGAGGAGGAACAGGGTCTTTGGGCGAGCCCGATGGCTTTAAATGCCCCACAGTCTCCTGTACAAAGGGCAGAGTCACAGGCTCAAATGAGTCAAAAACAGCAGAACAAGGGACAAACACTGAGGGGTCATAAGCCAGAGGTGAAATAAGTGCCCTGGTAGAAGTGACTTTAGCAGTGATGAATTGGAGAAAGTTTTCACACACAGAAGGGGAGGGTTCAATTCCCACAGTCTAAGGTGCATTCAGAGCAGAGTTGATCACTTTAAACAACACACGAGGTTTGTGACAGTTTAAGACAATTATTATCAGAGAAGTATTTTCTTTTGGCCTCTTTCACAGAGGACTGGTAACGATGACAACAATCTTTCAATATTTGAAAAGACACTTCCAGTTTATCCTTTTTCCACCTGCGCTCAGTTCAACGACATTCCTGCCTGGCAGTGCGGGTTGTTTCATTCAACCAAGGCTCTTGTTTAACTTTATGCTGCCTGATCTTTAGTGGGGCAGCAGTCAATGGTAGTTTGACAAGTGTCAAGAAACAGTGCTAAGAGCCTCTGTATCGCACACAGGATTGGGAGAGACGCAGTTCTGACTGAGTGGAAGGGCTAATAACCTGACATCTGCGAGCAGCAGCGGAAGGTTTAACTGAGTTACAGCACACAGCAGCTTCAAAAAGTACAGGCGTATGATCAGAGAAAAATGCTTCACAGACCTCCAAGTTAAAAACCAGCAAATCATATGATAAAACAAGATCAAGTGTGTGTCCCTGTGCATGTGTCGGGCCCAGTACAGACTGTACGAGATTAAAAGAGTTAATTATGTTTAAGAAATCCCTCACCAGGGGGTTTTCTGGACAAAACACATGAATATTACAATCACCGACAATCAGGACCTGGTCATATTTCGGCATGATATCAAATAAGAACACAGAAAAGTCAGTTAAAAAGTCTCTGTTGTATTTGAGAGACCGATAAACCACAACACTGTGTAAAGACTTCCCAGCTCAAACAAACTTGATTCAAAGCTGGGGAGAGCCAATGACGGCGATATCTGTTTACATTTAAAATCGCTTTTAAAAATAGTTGCAATTCCTCCTCCTTGACCAGATGTCTGTGGAGAATTAAAATAGCAACACTCGGCAGGTAAAGTTCTGTTAAAGCACTGGACTCACCAACACTCAGCCAAGTCTCGGTAACAAAGAGGATATCCAGTTGTGAAGAAATCCTTCAGGATGCATGTTTTATTTGCAAGCGATCTTGCGTTAACCAAGCCAAACCCGGCTGGAGCTGGTGGGTCTGGGTGAGCAGCTGACAGTGGGTTCCGGCACAGAGGCCACAGGTTCCCGGATCCACTCCACGGCAACGGGGACGAGGAGGGCAGGGACCACGGGGCAGGAACAGGTCATCCGAGTCAGCCACCAGTACCAAGCAGACAGTGACAGGGTCCAGCCAACGTCGAGAGACACAAAGGTGAGGCACAGCTCCACATCCGCCACGATCAGGATGTACCAACCCGGCCCTCAGCCTCACCAGACAGTCGCCACGCTTACCCCAGTGGCGGTGGCGTTTTCGCCAAGGGAGTGGCACTCACGTGCGGCACAGGTATGCCAGGATGTCCGACAGGAGAGGAGGCAGAGTTTGATGTCCATAATGATCTAAGTTGACCAGATCTTCAGCGGAGATCAGCAGAGAGTTGACATAATGTGCAACAACTGTTACAAACAGAAAAAGCACAAACAGTGTCCAGAGCAGCTGACGGAACACCTCACACACTGGCGCCATCTTTCCCCACGAAAAGTATTACGGGGCAGGAAACAGGTTTTTGATATAATGAAATTCAACAGGTAATGTATGTTAGTTGATCTGCCACATTATGCCAACCTTTTTGCATGTATACCTCCATGAGGGGTGTAGTCCTCAGGTTGGAGAGTGAAGTCAGTCTGACAGTCTGAGGAGATGTGAAGAGGGCTCACACAGAAGGATGGGGGGGGTATAAGGACGAGGAGAAGGAGAAGGAGTGGGGAGTGGGGAGTGGGGAGTGGTTGATAGTGGTCGTCCAGGACAAACAGCAGAGGAGTCAGAGACGGGATGAGCCAGGCCTAAAGTGTCAAGTCTATTAAAAAACAGATTTAGTTCCTTGGCCCTGTCAACGCTGCCTTCAACTCCTCTGCTGTTCGTCCTGAAGCCAGTGATGGTCTTCATACCACTCCAAACCTCTCTCAAGTTGTTCAGTTGGAGTTTTCACTCCAGCTTCCTCCTGTATTTCTCCTTAGCCTCCTTGATTTTCACCTTCAGTTCCCTCTGTATTGTTCTCACCACCTCCCTGTTACCAGCTCTGAAAGCCCTCTTCTTCTGATTGAGGACGACTTTGATGTCCTTTGTCACCCACGGCTTGTTATTTGGATAACAGTACAGATGGACAGTCCTGGCTGGGACAGTGGAGTCCACACAGAAAGTGATATAGTCCGTGATGCACTCTGTGAGCCCATCAATGTCCTCCCCATGCATCTCACAGAGTGCCTGCCAGTCTGTCACCTCAAAACAGCCCTGCAGTGTCTCATATGTCTCCTCTGACCATCTCCTCACTGTCCTAGTGGTTGTATGCTGACTCTTCACCAGAGGCACATAACAGGGAGTGAGGTGCACAAGGTTGTGGTCTGACCTGTCCAGAGGGGGGAGGGGGGAGCAACTGTATGCATCCTTGGCGCTAGCATACAGCAAGTCCAGGGTTCTCTCCTCTCTTGTAGAACAGCTCACATACTGAGTGAAATTGGGTAGTGTTGTTGCAATGGTGACATGGTTGAAGTCACCCAAGATAGCGATGAATGCACTCGGGTGTTTGTAGAGTTTGTAGACAGGCCATGGCGGAGTGAATGACGTCATATGCCGACGTCGGGTTGGCAGAGGGGGGGATATAAATAGCTATGATAATGGCATATGAAAACTCCCTGGGCAAGTAATATGGCCTGAGCCCAACAGCCAACAGTTCAATGTCCAGGCAACAGATGCCTTCCTTGTGTAGGGGAAGTACCTTAATTTGATGTTGCATTCATTGATAAAATGACGGGGCACCACCTTCCTCAGCTAAGAAGGACTGCAGAAATTAACTGCTATAACGCTGATAAAATACTAACGAATGAACTAACGAAAACCAGTCTGATAATCTGAAGTGTAAACTCTGGATACAGGGATCGTATATATTCAGCTCAAAAGGACACCGTTTAACCAGGACCTAAATCAAAATCTCATTTATTAAGCATAATTATGGATAATGAATGATATATCATGAATAGTACGACAGAAGACATGAGGTGATATGACAGAACACAAAAGAAACTTATGGCAACGCAATGGTAAAAACAAGTTTGGCGATAGTGAGACGTAGTTGTAAGGGGATAATAGGGACACGAACGTAAAGTTAAGGGATTAAATGAGCAGTTGAGAGAATTTGGATAAATTAGCAGTATCTTAACTTCACGGACCAACTCTTATTCAAACCCTCTTAGCATGCCTACTTGGTTGGTGACGTCCCAGTAAATTCTGCTCCGAACTAACTCAAAGATGCCCAGGTGATTGTCCATGGCTCGATCTGCTCGGTGGTCTGGTGGAAGGCCCAGGCACACCAAGGTGAAGAGCTGATGTTGGACGGTGATGTCTCTCAAACTGGGTTCTACGGTGTCGGTTACAGATGAGGGACGGCTCCGGATGGTTGTTAACCCAGACCAAGGATCAACAGCTGGCTGCAGGGTTTTGGTTTGGTTGAGTCCGTGAGGGATTATTTTAGACTGATAGTAACAAAATTGATAGTCTCTTCGATGGCCGATCAAAAAGGGTCTACAAAATTATTATTATTTGACTAAAATTTACAGACTAAAACAAAAACGTGTGACTTAGAAAAATGAAAGTTTACGGCAAAACTATAGAAACACATCTTCTGAAAAGTAAATCACGCTACTCGGTATGGCTTTGGAGTAGCTCGAAGACGGGAAAAACTTAAAGAGCAAAACGACTGTACAAGACTGAGACAACTGAGAAGTAACAAACAAAACTAAACATAACGTAACATAACTTAAGACTGAGTAACGCGCACTGAATTCATGCTGCGGCTGCAGACATTTAAATCTCGCTCTGGGGCATGTCTAATGGGCAGGCCGTCACACACATGAGACGGTTTGCGACACGCAATGTAATCTCGCCTCATGGAGCTGGAATTAATTAATGATTCATAGGAGGGGCTCATCTGCTTCTCACTATGGTCAATCACATATATTTTGAATGGACGATTTTCAATGACATTTCAACATTGTTCACAACATGCGTTAGGCAATTCCTATGATTGGATGACAACATTAAACGACAATCATGGTGACAATTTATAATACTCGTCCTAATATGAATGATGACTCAAGGTCTAACTAACACAAAATAAAGAAATAAAGAGAGGCTGACTATATTTGCCCAAGATGATTATCACTATTACGGTTACTTGTTAATAAATGCATCACGTCAAGCGTATCGTTATGAGCCTCTAGATGGCAGTATGGTTCCATAATAAAAAATCAGACAAACTTTATAAAACAGTTAAAATCACAACTTTGTCATACTTCAGGTTAGAGATACTGGGAAAACACCAATATTATGCGTACAATGAGTCCTGTAGGGTGAAGTTTAACATAGAAGTTTGGTTATCCTGGAGTATTGAGAAAAAGCACACAAGCATAGACAAGTTGCTTCAGGAATGTCCAATTTACAACCCATCAGCATTATCTGATTTTTGGAGGTTCCTGTAGAGCCTGGCATTTGTCTCTCCAGACGGTTTTATCGTCTTGATCTTCCATGGGGCTATCAGGAGCGAATTAGCGTTGCCATGAGAAACATAGTGAGGAGAAGGTGAGGAGAAGGCAAACTTTGATGTTGAAGTGTCTGTGTCTCTGGCTTCCCCGAAAAGAAAACATGGAGGAGATTCCTCAGGGTCAGACATTTTGTCTCTGAAATTAACACCTTCCTTGTAAGCAAACCAGGTGGTCTATAACTCAACCAGTAAAACTGGTTTACAACTCCATTTCTCTGGAGTATTGCAGAGAGGGTAAGAGAAGGTCAGTTGGAGGCCAGTTCCACTTGATAGTAATGTGACCAGGATTACACCGTCGGTTGTTGACTAGAATGGCGAGCCCCCCTCTTTTATGCTTGCCCATGATGAGAGAGGGGAGACACGGCTTATAGCTCCTCTTTTCTCAACCCAGCTCTTTTCCTCCGCTGTTTCTGTCCTCCCCTGCATCCTCTGTGTGTTTTCCTCCAGATTTCAAAGGGGATCTCTGATGTTCTGGCCGACAAGCCGGTCGGCCTCAGTGTGATCAGCTGATCTCTGGAGTAAACAATGCGCTGCACATCGGTGCTGTGTCCCAGTGAGAGTAGCAATTTCAAAGTGAGAAAACAACCCAGAACTCTCTCAGCCAACATGTTTGGAGAGGGCACAGCTTCAAGGTGACAGTCATAAAACTGCAGGTGGTAATGATAGAGAATACAACAAAAAGAATTCCTTGTTTTTCTTAGAACATATGCCACACTGTTCTGGATCATCTGGAGAGTATTGAGTAATAAAGCCTGATAGTAAGGAATTGCAATCATCCAGCCAAATGTGTGGAGTAGTTGTTTCATTAGGTTTTATTTATGGAGTATTTCCTGATAATATTGCCTAAAGGGAGCATATATGGGATGAACAGCATCAGTCCAATCACAGAACCTTACAGAACTCTATGACTAACTCCAGCGTGTATGGAGGAATCATCAATGTGTACAAACTAAAATTGATCTGAAAAGCAGGATTTAAACCAGCTTAGTGCAATTAAGTGGACCAGTCTCTGTAGTAGGATATGATAATTAGTGGTGTCGAATGCAGCACAAAATTGAACAAGACTTGTTCAGAGTCTTTGTCTGATGCAGTTAGAACGTAAATTTTAACTTAAACCAGTGCTGTCTCTGTGCTATAATGTATTCCAAATCCTGAACTGAAAATCCTCAAATAAACAATTTTTATGTAGAAAGTCACACATCGGATTAGTAACTGCTTTCTAAGGGATTTTAGGGAGATAGGTGAGGTCAGATCTAGGTTTACAGTTGACTAGAATCCCTGGATCAAGAGTAGGGTTTTTAAGAAGAGGTTAAATCACAGCTAGTTTAAAGGACTGTGGCACATAGCCTTTTGATAATGACAGAATAAGAATCGGCTCTATTGTATGCACATAGAATGAATCATATTTAGCAAAGAAGTGCCATTTAAGGATAAAGTTTCTTTAAGAAGCCTAGTAGGAATGGGGTCTAAAATACAGGTTGATGATTTTGAGAAAGTGTTGAAGTTGGTTGGTGAAGGTTGGTGGGAGAACAAGCAGTCTGAATACAAATCAGGTTGAACAGCTGTTGGATAATTCAGTAACAGTTGAGGGCAGGGGGTAATGAATTTTGTAGTCAGAATTTTATCAGTTAAGATGCTCATGAAGTCATTACTACTGAGGTCTACAGGAACTGGTGGAGTGCCATTTTCATATGTTCCCAAAAAATTTCAGCCTGACTTCAGAAGGACTGACATTTGTCACATGGTACAGCAATCACCTTACAACCCTGTCTCCTAGAGATTACAGAATATTACAGAATATTAGAATATTACAGTATATTATTTTATTATATTATATTATATGTACCTCACTGGAGTTGGTGTGGATGGTGGGTGCAGAAAGCGTAGGTATGTTATACCAGAGTCCAGACTGTGGTTAGGTTTAGGCAATAAAATCACTTATTGTGATAAGGTTAGGGAAAGATCATCATTGATGCTGTTTGTATTGAAATAGATCATGATCTTTCCCTCACATTAACCAAGTGCTGTCAGTGTCTAAATATACCAATTAACCAATTGAATAATGCTGTACTCACTTCAGTGGATAGTTCATTGTAAGATTATCTGTTTTGGTAGAAACAAATTAAATGTGTTGTCAGCAATTTTTGTGACTTGCCAGATTTAATATTAACAACATTTCCTCACTTTCATCAGCATTACACTTCCTTCAAAACATATTTCCTGTTGCTCATACATTGTGTATAAAAGATAGGGAAGATAGGGATCTACATGAAGCTCGATATCAGCAAAACCAATGAACTTCTGGTGGACTACTGTGTACCAAAATGTTGGTCTATTCTGTACACCCAACATCTATTGCATATTTGTTTGTTCTGGGAGAAGGATCCCTTCCATGTTGCTCTTCTTAATGTTTGTTCCATTTTGCCCATTAATGGGAGTAATTCCTCATCCAAAGTGTGAGCCTATTGACAGAGGATGTCGTTTTCTGTACAAATTGTGAAGGCCCTTAAGGCATGTTTTTATTTTTTAATTTGTGATAAAGGGATGTATAAATGAAGTTGATTTGACTTAAATGGGATGGGAATCTGAAGCTGCACAGAGAATAGAACAACACCACATTGCAGCTGGAACATGACACAGATGTGCCTGGTGGAATTTTGAGCTGTCAGTACTAGACCTAGTCCTAAGTCCTAAGTTCTCTGCTGCAGAGGAAGGTTCTTGTTAATGAAGGCCATGACAATGTCTCACTATCATTCTTCATCAGATCACTCTGCTCCCCTAGTTGCAAGCTCCATTCTCCATGCTAGCTTGTTACACACTACAAGCTAATCTAAATTAGCCTAAAGGAACCAATCCAACTTCTTATCAACTTGTGATAAGTAAGTTTATATGATGAAAACGGTGTGCACATGATTTACATACGTTACATTGTTGATACATTACATTTTTTAAGGTTGGTCCCAAGTCTGTGTGGGTGGTGTGAATAGTGTTACTATAGTTAGTGTTAGTATTCAGGTATTTTCTGTCACTAACAGTCTTAACAGTCTTAGCAAGTGTAGATATAGTGATATTTGTGAACATCGTTACACCACAGTCATGTATATCAAAACATACACAGCTTTGAAGGAATAGTGACGCAGAAGAGCAGATGACATCCTCAACAGTAGATTGGCAGGTACAGACTACACAGACTCCTTTGGACATCAATAAAGACTGGTTGAGATGGTTCTCATGGTGTGTGCATTCCTAATACACACACACTCACAGTAGTCAGTTTTTACATTGAGCAATACTGCAAATTGGATGCATTTGCCTCCAGCTTTAGTGGGCAGCAATAAAAAACAGTGAGTGCCTGCCTAGTGAATTACAAAGGGCCTCTACTCCCTTGGATTAGTGCAAATGCTAATCACTGCCATACTTTTACAGACAAACTGCCTTCTCCTAATTCTCAGTTAAGCCTGAGACTCACTTCGTCTGGCTTTCCCCAGATACCCATCCACCTTCAGGCCAGTAGGCCTCAGGAGCCTCACACCTTACTCCAGCTAGACTCAGGCCTGCAGAAGATGAAGCTCTTTCAGTTTAGTATTTTATCATGGTCATTTCATTTATTGTACTGAATGTACAGAACTGCTGTCATAAATTTAATTATAGCTGTGCCAGTTTGAAGGACTCGGTTCTGCTTCAGAACTCTCTGTACTGGATGAAGTCGTGTTTCTTGAGCAGGTCATCTCTTGGGTGTGGTTGTCCGCTTATCACTTGTCGGTGATAAGCGGATACTGAACCCCAGATTGCTCCCTTTGGTGGCCTTTGGTGTGTGAGTGTGTGTGAATTGATAATGCTCGTAATGAGCAGATGGCTTAGCCACCATATGAATGTGTGTGTGAATGGGTGAATGCAGACAAGCACTATATAAATACAGATGGTCCTATATAAATACAGTCCATTTACCATTTCATACTGTAGGTCTACAGCATACCTGTTGTGTACTGGATTCTATTGCAAACTTGTTGTTTTAAGAGCTTTTGTATGTGATTTTCATATGAAGTCTGGCTCCAAAACAGCTTTAACCTAAAATAATTTAAATTCATAATGTTTAATAAAGGCAGCACGGTGGCGCAAGCAGGTAGTACACGTGCCTCACATCAAGAAGCTTGATGTGAGGCACAAAAAAAAAACCCCAAAAGGGATAGGCAGTATTGAAAATGGATGGATGGATGGATGTTTAATAAAATAACCAGCAAAATTAACTGTATAACTGGCAAATCAGAATCAAACTGTCCTTTTTGAGCTTTCTTTAAAAAAGAAGATTTGGCTGTAACACCTATTATAGGTGACAGCTACATTCCGCACCCGTACAGCAGGTGGTAGCATGTTGAACTTTAGCTGTAACATCTAATGACGAGAAGTCATTCACTCAAAAGGCACCTGGCAATAAGCAAGAAGAACAACAATGATGAACATGAAAGGGATTGAGTAACTGCCAAAAAGGTTGTTTCTGCAGTTATCTTAACAAATGGGTGGGGCTTACTCATACTTAATGAAGAGCAATGTCGGTCAAGCCATGCTTTTGTAAATATGCTGCATTGATTTTAATGGAGCCTTGGAAAATTTCCTTTATTTTCAAATCCCACTGTTGATCGGTATGCCAAGTGCTTTGCACTGGAATCTTTAACTTACCCGAGAAAAGCTACATAAACTGCATTATCTAAACTGCAGTGGTGCACTACAATTACTCAAGAACTGTACTTGAGTACAAGTAAAAGTATATCAAATATATGGTACTTTATACTTGTACTCTACTACATTTCAGAGGGAAATATTGTACTTTTTATTTGCTATATATATTTAACTGCTGTAGTTATGTTACTTTGATTTTACATTCATAACATATAACCAACTTGATATATATGATACATTATTATTTATTAAAGATCCCACATACCCCCACAGGTGTTTTCAGTGACTTTGCTGATTACACATACCCAGGTAGGAGTTGTGCAATGCAATGCTGGACTTTACGTGTGATAATCATGTCTGGCTCACCAGCATGAAATGAAACTGAGGCTGCTGGTGTCTGCTGACAGCATCAACAAAATGCAGGACAGCCTGTTGGTTGTCTGTGCTTATGGTGACTAGGTTATGAATGTTAAGGAGCATTGGATTTGAAAATTGGGCAGGTGTTCTCAGCTGAATTGAAATATTAACATACTGCCAGTAATTAGTAGAACCTGACTGATACAGTAGCCTGGTTGATATTAACATCCAATTTTCACAGATCAGACATATATTTTGTTTCATTAACAGGAAATTGCAGTACAGATATACCAAATGTCTTAAAAATCAAATTAAAATTATGTTCATAATATAGGTTTGCCCATACCACACAAAATTTATGCTGTGTTTTATTGTTAGTAAATTTTATTGCATTTATAGTTAGAGCCTTATTTTACTCATCTCAGTTTTAATATATTTTTGTTGTATCATATTGCCTCTTGCTCTGTTTCTTACTAAATTACATTCATTGCATTTTTACTAATGATAATAACAATAACAATTTCCACTGAAGTTTACTTTTAAAATTAGTTTTTTAGCTGTTTGAATTTTGGTTTATTTTAACTTAAAAATGTTCTTATCTTGGGATTGTTATATATTCACATAAAAAGATATCAGCTGATGTATTATATTTTGAACTGTTTGATATTGATATTGATATCTGCATCAGAAACTGTACATCACTGTGCTTGTTTGGTGTGGTGTCCACAGAAATAGAACACAAAGTCAATTAACATGAAAGCAGATGCTTTTTGTTTGTTTGTTTGTTTGTTGTGTGTGTGTGTGTGTGTGTGTGTGTGTGTGTGTGTGTGTGTGTGTGTGTGTGTGTGTGTGTGTGTGTGTGTGTGTGTGTGTGTTTGTTTGTTTGTTTGTTTGTTTTTTAGGGCAGTGCTGCCTGGTTAGACAGTCCCTATATGTAGCCTTTCGATATGAATCAAAAGGCCAGTAGCTCACAAACTATAGCATTCTCACCATATTTCCATTCTCTGTCATTTAGCTTTCAGTCATTTGCTGCAGCATTGCAGTAGCTCTGCTTTGTTTCTGCTCTGTACTTAGAGGATGCTGATTGGGCAGTGATGCAGACTATTTTTCTCCCTCCACTCCAGTGTGTTTTATGTCTAGCACTCCTGTGACATTTGTTGTTAACACCACACTCTTAACTGGAAAGCAGGCTTGTAAGCAGGAGTTTAGGCTATTAGAAGCAGTGTTGTAGCATGGTGCATAGCTATTTATGGTAGTTCAGTCAAGGGGCCAGAGGGAGGCAGAGATGATTGAGCAGTGAGGCAGAGAGCTCACAGCACAGGGCAACTCTGAATTAATCACTGCTAACCTTGAACATTGAATTGTCCCACAGGACAAAAACAATGATTCACTGTTTGTGGTCTTGATAACATATCCTGCAGTTTGCCTATGTGTGAGTGCATATGTATCAGAACATCCACTAAGTGAGAGAGGGAGCTTGTTTATCTGATGAAAAACACAGGCTGAATGATTAATATTGCAGCTTTGCAGAAAGTGTCCAGTCTAGTGGCCTGATGGTGGCAATTAAAAGTAAAAAGTACAAGTGAACAGATGAGGTATACAGTATATATAATATATAAGACATAAAGTGATATGTGCAGTGTACAGTATGTGAGTTTGAGATGCATTGAGTTGTAATGTTCATCTTTGTTGTAGTCTCTTAGGGTGGAGAGAGGTTGGGGGTTGGGGGGCACAAGGTGGTAAGAGGGTGTGCCAGTGTCAATCAATGGGAGGGTGGTGGGGGGTTGTAGGGGGGCTGCTGGTGGATAGAATTCAGCAGGGTAACAGCTCTGGGGAAGAAGCTGTTCCTGTGCCTGCTGGTGTAGGAACGGAGGCTCCTGAACCTCCTACCAGATGGTAGGGGGCAAACAGTCCATGGTTGGGGTGGGAGCTGTCTCTGCTGATGCTGCGTGCCCTTCTGAAACACCGCTTGTGCTGGAGGTCCTTGATGGCAGTTAGCTGGGCACTGGTGATGTACTGGGCAGTTTTTGCCACACGTTTTAAGGGCTTCTGCTCAGAGACTGTGCAGCTGCCGTCCCATACTGAGATACAGTTAGTCAGGATGCTCTCAATGGTGCAGTGGTAGAAGTTGACCACGATTTGATGAGCCAAGTCAACTTTTCTCAGTCTCCTCAGGACGTAGAGGTGGTGTTGAGCCCTCTTTTTCAAGGTGGAAGAGTTGAAGGTCCAGGAGAGGTCCTCAGAGATGTGGACACCCACAAACTTGAAGCTAGAGACATGTTCAACCTCAGCCCCGTCACTGTGAATGGAGCGGTGACTGCAGCCTTTTGTTTTCCTGTATTCCACGATGAGCTCCTTGGTCTTCTCAGTGTTAAGGGTCAGGTTGCTGTCGGCACACCACATCACCACTGAGTTTGTTGACCAGCCTGGAGGGAATGATTGCGTTGAATGCTCAGCAGAACACTGCATGAAAAACCACATTTACGACCAGTAAACCCCCACAAATTTTGTTGATTATCGGTAATTCACGGGAGTTTATGAGGATGTTCGTCGGAAAGGAACCATCTGTTGGTGGGGGGCGTGGTTATTTGCGCCTCCGCGAAGGTGCTAATAGATCTAATTAGCACATGAATGCTACCGACGTTGATCTACTCAGGCTGGCCTGCTGGCTTCACAAACAACCACTGGATGATTCCAAAGGCATTTTAAAAGGAAACCCTCATGTGATTGGATAGCAACTCCAATCACATGAGTGAGTGATCATGCGATTGGATGACAACTCTGCTCTTATTGGTCATCTGTGCACCACAAAAAATAATAATTATATATATATATATATATATATATATCAACCAAATAAAATCAGTGACTACTTGGGGGAAAAAAAGCAAGGAGGGCAGAGGGGTTCACTGATAAGAGTCTCTGGGTTGGGCCATGCTGCTGGTCCATGGTGCATGAAAAAAAGAGTCTAAGGCCTCTGGAAATGCTTCTTTGCTGCCTCTGGGTCATACTGAGTTGGCGTCTGTCACTTTGAAGGGGACTCGATGCGCAGCCTCTTGTGGTGTGTCGCCACATACTTTGGGTTGCTCTCCAGCCGCTCTTGCAGTGTCTGCCAGAGTTTGGAGAGCTAGGACACTCCTTGCTTCCAGCAACTGTAAATACAGGTATTAATATAATATTAGTACTGCTAAGAAACAATTACACGTGATAACATATGTGACCATGTTTGTCAAAAACAATGCAGCTAATAAATAAAATTCAGCCCATTTTTACATTGTTGTGAAAATAAGGCGGCATTCATGTGACTCTTACCCATTCCCTCCTCTGAGCTGAAATCTTCACAGCTGCTGCCTGAACTGAAAGAGCTGGCTGGGCATACCTGAAGCTCCTCCACACCGTCTCATAATATGTCTTACAGGCCGCTGGAAGAAAATATATATTTGTTTGAAATAATTAAGACAGGCTTCAGTAAAAACAAAAAGAAACAACAGAAAGGGGTTAAAAAAAAAAAATTACACAAAAGGACTCCTCTGTCCACACCATCCATGTCTGGACTCCCAGTCCAAGTGGCCATCAAGTGTGACGTCACCGCTTTGTTGTGGGACGAGTTCAGTCTGTAAAACACAAAAAGTACAAACAGGTCATGCAACGTTTACATTTACTTATATTCTGCAGAATATTTCCTGTGCATTTCTGTGTATTTTATTAACTTACCCCTGCTCAGGTTCATGTCGCTTGTCGTTTCTGTCACTATTGTGCAGACACCGCACCTTTTCCTTTAAAATACAAAATACATTGTAATCTTAAATGTAACATGAACAGTTACCAAACGTTCGGAATGTAGTGCAATAAGAATAATAAAGGTTTGGCTGCATAAAAACTGCACAATGTAGTATTAAATGCTAACGTTACTTACTGCAACTTATACACTCATCTATTCATCTCCACAGCTGCAGTTCGGTCAGGGCTGCTCCTCCAGAGCGAGCAGTCTGGCTTTTATCTTGGTCATTCTCCTCGCCAATTGCGCGATTAGCTGCGTTACCAGCCGAGACAATCCACTGAAGGCGCTCAGCAGTCTCTTCTCTAGTTAAAGTTTAGCAGGGCCCGAAACATATTTTTTCTGATCCAAACTCCATTCGCGTTCACAGACATGCCGAGGTTGTTTTCTGCCGATGTCATTGCGTCAGAGTAGGCGTCCAATCATATGCGAGGTCGTGCTCTTGGAATTTCTCACGAGACAATTTTTGTTGCATAGAAAGAGAAACATGCTTTTGCTACGTATTTTAATTTTCTATTTTTTTTACCGGCACATTTTATAAAACATTTAAACTTCTTTAAACTGACATCATCAAAAATTTAAAAAAGAAAAGTTACTTTGGTGTGTTCCCTTTTCATTCCTACTTAAAGAATCATCAGTGGACTGACCTGGAATTTTGCAAACTAATCACACAACCATTTTTCATCTGGTGTGGTGGCAAAATGCAAAAAATTCTGACGTGTCCATGAACTGTAGATGCTTTAATTTTCACAATTTGATTTAGTGGATTTAATTGGAAAATGAAAGGCTTTTGAGGGTCAATTCAATTCATTTCAGTTTTATTTGTATAGCGCCAAATCACAACAGAAGTTGTCTCAGGACACTTTCCATATAGAGCTGGTACAGACCAAGCTCTTTTATCTACAGAGAACCAACATTCCCCCATGAGCAAGCACTTGGCGACAGTGGCGAGGAAAAACTTCCTTTTAACAGGCAGAAACCTCGGGCAGAACCAGGCTCTGGGTGGGCGGCCATCTGCCTTGACCGGTTGGGTGAGAGAGGGAGAGCAAGAGAGGGAGAGTGAGACAGACACAGACAGACAGACAGACAGAAATGCAGTCAGAAATAGAGAGAGAGAGAGAGAGAGAGAGAGAGAGAGAGAGAGACAGAGACAGAGACAGAGAGGAACAGAGAGACAGACATGCAGTCACAGTAACAGTGACAGTGGATGTAATGAGAGTAGGAGCAGTTGCAGTGGATGTCAGGCAGGGCCAAGGCAGGAGATGCAGCTGCAATCCACAATCCAGATTCAGCCACTGCAGAACCTGCAAGACGACCATGGTCAGGACACTTATCCTGTATGTAACCTATACAATTATTTAAACACACTTTTAAATCCTCATGAAAAAAGAAAAAATCTTTGTCTGTATTCTGCAGGTGCAGAACACACACACACACACACACACACACACACACACACACACACACACACACACACACACACACAAAATTTGTGTTTGTATAGCTTGCAGCATTTACATTTGCATTTTAACACCTCATGGTCACACGGGCTGAGAGAGAACTTCCATGGCAATTTACAATGCTGGTAATTGACGGAAATGCTACTTTTCTTGCAGTGGAAGTTGATGAACAGCATCCTTGCATAGGTGCTGTTGTTGTCCAAGTGGAGTGAAGATGGCATCCTCCATCAACATGTTTGGTCGGTAGGCAAACTGATGGGGGTCCAGTGTGAAGGGAAGACAGCATTTGAGGTGGGATAGAGACCAGCCTCTCAAAGCACTTGGTGATGATGAGGGTGAGTGCGACAGGGCGGAAGTCATTAAGGCCCACTGTGGCTGGCTGCTTCGGTATCGGTGGTGGTCTTGAGGCATTTGGGGACTGCTGCCTCGGCCAGTGACAGGTTGAAGGTGTCAGTGAAGACGCGGCCGGGTATGTCGCCAGGGCCAGCAGCCATGTGAACGTTCTCCCTGTGGAGTGCAGCACGCACGTCATGTATGGACAATGTGAGGGGCTGTTGATCTGGGTGGGGAGCAGTTTTGATGGCTGATTTTTTGTTTTCCTCGTCAAAGCAAGCATAAAAGTTGTTGAGCTCAGGGGGTGGCTTCAGGTTCAGGGGACTTCTAAGGAGGGAGGCATTTCTGGTTGGTGGGGCTGTCCTTTTTTGCCAATGATGAGTCCATGATAGCCTGGATGCCCTGCCACATGCGGCAGGGGTCAGCGTTGTTGTGGACGTGCTCTTCAATCCCTAGCTCATGAGTTTGTTTAGCTTCTCTGATGCCCCTCTTCAGGTTAGATCTGGATGAGCTGTAGGCTGCTGTGTCTCCAGATCTGAAGGCAGCGTAATGTTCCTTTAGTAGGATGCAGACCTTACTGTTCATCCAAGGCTTCTGGTTGAGAAGTGGTGCGGGTGGTGGCGCTGTCAGGACACGAATGGAGGAGGCATATGAGTTAATGAGAGGTGATCAGAGGGGTGGCTTTGTGAGCCTCAGGAATGTTTGTATAAACATGGTCCAGGGTTTTGTCTCCTCTAGTGGGGCTGGAGTCATTCTGGTGAAATTTGAGGAGAACAGTCCTAGGTTGGAGTGGTTTAAGTCTCCAGCAACAATAAAGGCTCCATCAGGTTGTGCAGTTTGTTGTTTGTGGATAGCAGCATACAGTTCATTTCATTTTCTCCACGCATTAGCATCTGGCAGGATATACACTGCAGTTATCACAGTGGATGTGAACTCTCTAGGCAAGTAAAAGGCCTGCATTTGATCATCAAATATTCTAGATTAGCAGAACAGTGGCTCCTAGTGATAACAAAGTCTGTTCACCAAGTTTTGTTCACGTAAATACACAGTCCTCCACCTCTGATCTTACCGGAGTGCTCTGTCGTTCTGTCTGCTCTGAAGACGCAGTGTCCCTGCAACTCTATTACCTTGTCTGGGATGCTGTTGTTTAGCCTTGTTTCACTAAAAATCATAATGTTGCAGTCCAGAAACATCCTCTATGATATGATCTGAAGTTGTAGCTTGTCCATTTTGCTCGCCAAAGACCGAACATTGGCGAGGAAGATGCTGGGTAGTGATAGCCGGTGCGGGGTTAGCCATAGCTTAGTCCGAAGACCCCCATGCTTCCCTCTTCTTTGTTTATGATCTCAATGCCACCGATGGTGGCTTCTGGTCGGCGTAGCTGAGTCGCTCTGTCTCACTGTCCTGGCAATCTCTTGGGGGAGCTGAAGTTTGTTGAATACATTGCTTGTGCATCGAAATCGTAGATCCAAGAGTTGCTGTCTGACGTAGGAAGTGTTCACAAATCTGTAATGAGTCAACAGGCGGAAAATGATAACTGTATTGCGAATTCTAGTGAGATGCTGAGCCTTGCATTGTGCATGTGCCGCCATCTTAGCTGAAAACTAGTTGTATTCTAGTTGTAATCTACACACAATACCCCATAATGACAAAGTGAAAAAGGTTTTTAGAATTTTTTGCAAATTTATTAAAAATAAAAAACTGAAATATTGCATGTACATAAGTATTCACACCCTTTACTCAGTACTTTCTGGAGGCACCCTTGGCTGCGATTAAAGCCTCAAGTCTCAAGGGGAGCGTCGCTGCACAGCTATTTTCAGGTGCCACTCAAAGACATTTGCAGACTTGTCCCGAAGCCACTCCTTAGGGTCGTTGTCCTGTTTGAAGGTAAACCTTTGCCCCAGTCTGAGGTCCTGAGCACACTGGAGCAGGTTTTTGTTAAGGAATCTCTCTGTACTTTGCACCTTCCTGACCAAGGCCCTTCTCCCCCGGTTTCTCAGTTTGGCTGGGCAGCCAGCTCTAGGAAGAGTCCTGGCGGTTCCAAACTTCTTCCATTTATGAATGATGGAGACCACTGAGCTCTTCAGGACCTTCAACACTTTAACTTATTTGTACCCTCTCTCGGAGGTCTACAGACAATTCTTTTGACTTCATGGCATGGTTTCTGCTCTGACATGCACCTTCAACAGTGGGACCTCCTGGCTACTAGGAAAAAAACAAAACAAACAAACAAAAAGAAAAAATTAAATAAAGGTTTTTTTTTGTTTAGGACATTTTTAAACACTTAAATACTATGCTAAAGTACAGTTAAAATAACTCAGACAATGTTTTAATGTGTTGTTAAAAGACTTATATAAAAAATGCCAGAACATTTCAAGCCAAAATTTGGTCAATAAACAGCATTATGCACTTGCTTGTGTGCCATTTTCCTTAATGAGAAAAAGAAAGGTACCAAAGGTCCACCCCTTCACATTTGGTATCATTGTAAAGCCCTAAATGTCCTCTGTAGATTGTCGTATGCAGTGGGTGGGAGATATTCATGTTTACAAATGTCCCCCACAGAGGACAAATTTGAACTACTGGTAGTCAGGAGGATGTAGATGTGTGTGCCTTTCCAAATCATGTCCAATCAATTGAATTTACTACAGGTGTACTCCAATCAAGTTGCAGAACCATTTCAAGGATGATAAGTGGAAACAAGATGCACCTATATATTCATATATCACACCTTCAACAAGATGGCAGCGTGGTTTTAACGTTGTTCTTACCAGTGCTCTGTCAGTCATCGAACATACACTGCGATCAATAATTAGCAACAGCCACGATTCATTGCAACTATCTGAGTCAGCACATATAGGCCGTAAGGTGAACCACGAAAAGTCTTTCAGAAATTGAATTCCGTTCCGACGTCTGCGAACTACACAATCTTTAGTTCATAAAAAGAAGGAGTCTTGTTATGCTTACAGCAAAAAGTTCGTCGCAAAAAATCCTGCCCATTCTTTATTACGAGGCATTTTATACAGAACTAGCGTCTTCATGGCGTAATAAGATTGTAGTCCACGAGAGGTGCCACGGTCGACACGTGAATGTTCTAGACCAATAGGGAATCCTAATTTGATCAACACCAAGCCAAGATGGCGGTGTCCAGAGTTTCATCTAGTAGTACGGAAGAAGAGGAAAACTCACCAGAAAGTGGTAGAAAAACGAAATCTTCGGGACATAGACGGTGCTATATGCACATAGCTTCAGTGAAACATGAAAAAAGTCAGGATTTCACAATCGCACGGTGGAATATTTACAGGAACAGCCTACGGCAGTGGCTCGAGTTGAGGGGTGAGTGCCAAGACGTAGCTGAAAACTCCAAACATTGCCTTGATTTGGAGTTTGAAAGCATTCCCGAGGATGCTGCCTTCCATCCTACATGTTATCGAAGGTTTATTGACAAGAATGCAATTGCAAAAGTGGAAAGGCGTCTGGCGCGTGAGAGAGAGAGAGGAGATGATACGTAAAGCTCCTTAAGAAGCGAGGCCATCCCATCAACATCAAGCAGAACGACTCTGAGTCCAACAAGTCTGACAAAGAGACTAAGATCCAGGTCAGGCCTGCCCATCTTGAGCTCTGGCCCTGTCCTTCCTGCCCTGTGCATTATATGTAAGAAGAAGGAAAAATACATAGTCAAAGCAGGAAGACGACAAAGGGAAGCTTTGTCAAAAGCAGAAACCTTAACAGCAGGTAAGCAAAAATAAAAAATGCAGCCCATCTCCCTCCCCTACACACACACACACAGACACACACACACACACACACACACACACACACACACACACACACACACACACACACACACACACACAACACACACTCTATCTATCTATCTATCTATCTATCTATCTATCTATCTATCTATCTATCTATCTATCTATCTATCTATCTATCTATCTATTCATTCTACAAGGCAAGTTGCAGAAAGCTGCTGAGTTAAAGGACGACCACAGCATTCTTATTCACATCAAAGACAAAGACAAAGATACACTGCAGTTGCAAAGAGAGTGCCTGTGAGACAGGCAGATGTTCATGCGTCTCTGCGGGACTCTGTTGCACAGACTTATGCAGGTGTTGCAACTGTTCAAACACAAAGGAAATCGAGGAGAGGGAAGATGACAACCGTCCTGACACTGACAGTGAGGACTAGCATGTAGGCAATTGTCTGAGAATTGTAGGCTATTGCATTGATTACATTGGTAACATTACCATTCCTTTTTGTATGCTGTTGTATATATTGTAAATATGTATATATGTTTTCCATGCAGATTATTTTATGGTTGATCAGTGTTGTATTTAGTTATGAGCGAATAAATGAAGGAATGAATAAATGAATGGTCCTTGTCATTGATCTGCAATTATTGCCTTTTATTGATCAAAACGACATGAACATTATTTCACCTTATTGTCTATTTGCCTTATTGTTCTTCTTGGAGGCAGTTATGTATAAAGCACTGTTTAGTATCCATTTGGCCCACTTTAGAAGACTTTTGGTAGAATTCCTCTATATCGGTAACGTTGAATGAAACTAGGGACGTCGCCATGTTTCCGGGCTGTTGTCATAATGGAGCTACGTGATTGGTCTAGCACGATCACGTGCCACCACTTGCGAACCAAAATCTTACTACGCTCTGAAGAAGCTAGTTTGACATGAAATCCCTCGCCGTAAATAATCGGCAGGTTTATTTGCGACGAACTTTTAGTTGTATACTTAACAGAAGTCGTTCTTTTTTATGAGCTAAAGATTGTGTAGTTCGCAGATGTCGGAGCGAGATGAAACGATAACAGGGTTCACTTTAGGGCCTAATACAGTCAGACCTAAATTTAGATATTTTGATCAGTATCTCATCTGACCACATCGCAAGCATGTTCGGCACGTGTAATGGTCACTCACCCTGACCGAATGTACACAGGTGAAACAGGGATACAAACGAATCAATTAACGTCGCTGTACCAACCAGAAACAGCCGTGGCATCCTACACAGCATATATACTGCATCTATCTCAGAGCACTCGAGAGACAGAGAGAGACAGACACATGGAAAAAACGTAAGTGATGATCGTTGTCCGCTATTACCCACATCATTTCATTCCAAATACAAATGTTTTCATAGTAATGCTTAATGTTATCTGCAAAGATAGAGTACATCATTGCTTTGAGGAGGATGTGGAGGAGGAGGAGGAGGCAGAGGATTTACCATCTAAGGACCTCATATTTAGACATGAGTGATGTCAGTCTCCTCCTGGGAGAAGTTTGGGCATCGGACACTTTCCTGCGCGGGCTCAGTCATCCTCAAAACTTGCCATGCACCTCGCCAGCAGCATTTTTAAAGGTGAGGCGAGGAACTGGTGTGATTGGTGAAAATTTGACTCGGGTGTATCAAACCCACTCCACGCCTTCTCCCCTCCCTCCTTCTGATTTGCGCCGCTGGGTGGGACTGAGATGAGAAGGGGGAAGAGATGCGGCGGTGGTGCAGTGCACGAAAATGCCAAAGTCTGCGCTGACACGCCCCATTGGCGAAGCGGACCTGACTTTGTGCCGTGCCGGCGGTGGAGTCGAAAATAGAGCCCTATGTGTAGATTGATGAGACAAAAAAGGAATTTAATCCATTCTGGACAAAGGCTGTAACATAACAAAATGTGGGGAAAGTGATGGAGTGTGAATATTTTCGAATGCACTGTATGCCACACATGATGTAGGCTCTGACTTGTAGTTCAGAATCAGATTTCTCTATCCCTTCTCTTTCTGTTTCTCCAAGCCACTGCAGCAATTACACAGGTGTATCAAATGTAATATTTCCCACAATACCTGTGTTTACATGCAACAGTTGGATGGTTTGCCTTGTTTGATTGCTATTCTGTGAAGTCACCAAATTTATATTGTTTCATTCAGAAATCAGGGTCACTAGAAGCAGAAGGTTTCCTCTGGGGATGTCTTTGCTAAATTTGGTTCATGAAAAGGAGAAGATAACAGTCTGTTTTCAACTTAATTAATGTTGTTTGATGGAAAAAACACAAGCAGCCCACGCTGACCAATCACACTTCTTGCAGACCCAATGCAGTGTATTTGTAGCCACTGGAGCCTTGACATATAATTAGGGGGTGCACATCAAATACAGCTACATATACAGCAAAACTCGAGCACCAATCAAGCAAAGAATTTCTTTCAGCAACAAGAACAGCCATCCCCCAAAAAAAGTCTCACTCTCCTCTAGTGGTATGTAACTGTGCTGATAGTTTTGATTTCATAATATCCAGGTTTTTGATGTATTGGGAAGCAAAAAGACAGGTATATATTGAGTCAGAATTTGTATTGCAGTGCTCAAAGAATTGAAAAACAATTGTACCATCCATCCATCCATTATCTATACCGCCTATCCCTTTCGGGGTTGTGGGGGGCTGGAGCCTATTCCAGCTACAATGGGCGGGAGGCGGGGTACACCCTGAACCGGTCGCCAGCCGATTGCAGGGCCACATGTAAGGACAAACAAACATTCACACTCACACTCACACCTACGGACAATTTTAGAGTCATCAATTAACCTAATGAGCATGTTTTTGGTCTGTGGGAGGAAGCCGGAGTACCCGGAGAGAACCCACGCATGCACGGGAAGAACATACAAACTTCACACAGAAAGGCCCCGCCTGACCCGGGGATCAAACCGGCAACCTTCTTGCTGTGAGGCACGCGCACTACCTGCTGCGCCACTGTGCAGCCCACAATTGTACCATTATTTGTAAATTGTAAAAGTAACAATACTCTGATTCCTGTGGTTAATCCACCGTCCTTGCGTAGGAGTTACTTTCTACCAAAGAAGTTGTCCCTATGGCACCTCTTGACTGTGTGTTCTGTGTCTGTGTATGCTAATTTTGTAAGACACAAGTGTGCTTGCCTCAGGAGATGGTATACCCAGCAGCTTGTGGTAGTGCCCCTTCTCCCTCTGGTGAAGTGGAACAGGCTGGATCATCCATAAAGCTCAGAAGTCCTCGACACCTCTTCCAAATCAGCTGTCTTCTCTGTCCAGCATATGTACTCCATTATCATTAAAACTGTTTTTGTTTCTTTTGTTGTAGATGTGTGAAAACTGCTGAGTCCTGTCTGGAAGAGTTTGCTTACCCTTGTTTAGATGTGCATCAGTTGAGCGGCTGTTTATTTTCCCATATGTAGAGGTCCTTAGACTCCTTGCTGCACTTGACCACATGTATGGCGTTGCTTGTGAGACATTTGGAAATGCAGGATGTGGTGCTTGGAGAAAACAATTAGCAACTTTGTAGACACTCCGGGTACATATGGAATGAGGATGTAGTTTCTTTGGTCACTGCAATCCCTTTTGCTTGATTGTTTATCTTTTTGTGTTTTGTGTGTGTGCATTCATGAAGACACTGCTACTGGTAATACCATTTCCTCTGGCAAGCGCATGTTATTTCCTGTCATTTTGCAACTGATGATAGTGTTCGGATGAAGACAGAAATGTTTTGGTGATTGTTCTTTCTTTCGTTCTGTTTAATAAACCTTCTGAACATTTTCTGTGGGTTTCTTGAAGTAACCAGGTCATACCTTTTCAGGTCTAAGCACACAGCTTTTGAATATGTGAAAGAGGATTGGGCTAATACCACTATGGCTATACCACAAGCCATATAATGTTTTGGTGCTTTACAGTGGCAGTATCTTTAATCTGTAACATCCTCGGGCTATTTCTCTCTCTTCATTCACTCTTTCACTACTTGTTATGCCGAGGACTTCTGACATTAAACAGTGAAATCTCTCTTTACTGTCTAAATTGAAATAACTGCCTGTGCTGTTGCAGTAAAAAAACAATCTTAAAGTTACTTTGTATTGGATTTGTTTCTTGCAGTAGGTGTAGTTTAAGTTCTTTATTCTATACTTTACTCCTTACCCTGTCTGAATAATGACAAAATAAACAGAAATAAAAAAAACCACAAATTTTGTTCTCTTTGTCTCTTTCTCGACCAGGGATGATCTACACCACCGATACATTGGACCGTGAGACCAAGGACTCCTATTGGCTAACGGTGTATGCCAGTGACCATGGCGTGGTTCCCCAGTTCACCACTATTGAAGTGTTTGTCCAGGTGGAGGATGTTAACGACAACGCCCCGCTGACCTCTGAGCCAGTATACCGACCCTCAGTGCAGGAGAACTCTCCACGGGATGTTTCTGTCATCCAGATCCAAGCCCAGGACCCTGATGCCACACCTCCCAACACTGCTGATAGGCTCAACTACCGCATCATCAGTGGAAACCCACAGAACTTCTTTATAATCAACACCCAAACTGGTGAGGAATGGTTTGTGTGTGAGTGAAAAGGCACTGCTGTGTCTTGGGTTGAGAACAATGTAGAACGATGTGTATTGATGTCTAGGCGTGCATGATTTCCACAGAGAAAAGAGCATGAATTGTCCTTCTCTTACTCTGAATATTGTAGGGGCAAAGTAGCTAATATGACAGATGACAGTTTAGAAGGAGCAGCAAGTTTCAGGCTGTTTCATAATCTGTACCTCCCGAAGTTTAACAACATCAGTAAGCATCCTCTTGGGAATAGCCACTTGCTGATTTTCTCAATACATCCATGATCTGCCTCGTCTGCACTCAATATAACAACTAAAGCAACTGAAGTTACACTAAAATGGCGTCTTTCTGGTAAAGCAAGCATGAAAACTGCTCCAGTCATTTACATACAGCAAAGTACAAGGCACAAGCTGGTGTGGTGTTTATCTGATCCCTGATCAGTTAAATCACCGAATGATCTGTGTGGGTGAGAAAACAGTGTGACTCAGAGCCGGTAAGTGAGGAAAACTATTACTCATAGTATATAAATACTGTATTCATTGATTCATTCACATACTTGTATTATCCATCCATCCATCCATCCATCCATCCATCCATCCATCCATCCATCCATCCATCCATTTTCTCCCGCTTCATCCGGGGCCGGGTCGGGGGGGGAGCAGTCTGAGTAGGGACGCCCAGACTTCCCTCTCCCCAGACACTTCCCCTAGCTTTTCGGGGGGGATCCTGAGGCGTAGCCAGGCCAGCCGAGTGACATAGTCACTCCAGCGTGTCCTGGGTCTTCCCTGGGGCCTCCTCCCGGTGGGACATGCCTGGAACACCTCCCTAGGGAGGCGTCCAGGGGGCATCCAATAGAGATGCCCGAGCCACCTCAGCTGACTCCTCTCGATGTGGAGGAGCAGCGACTCTACTCTGAGCTCCTCCCGGGTGACAGAGCTCCTCACCCTATCTCTAAGGGAGCGCCCCGCCACCCTGCAGAGGAAACTCATTTCAGCCGCTTGTATTTGGGACCTCGTTCTTTCAGTCATGACCCAAAGTTCATGACCATAGGTGAGGGTAGGAACGTAGATTTACCGGTAAACCTTCTTCACCACGACAGATCGGTACAGCAACCGCATTACTGTGGCCGCTGCACCAATCCGCCTGTCAATCTCACGCTCCATCCTTCCCTCACTCGTGAACAGGATCCCAAGATACTTAAACTCCTCCACTTGAGGCAGGAACACTCCCCCAACCTGAAGGGAGCAAGCCACCTTTTTCCGGTCGAGAACCATGGCCTCGGACTTGGAGGTGCTGACTCTCATCCCGGCTGCTTCACACTCGGTTGCGAACTGCCCCAGTGCATGCTTAAGGTCCTGGCTCGAGAAAACAAAGAAGGCTTGTGATCAGAATTGTGATCTGACAACAAAGATAGATGTGTAAACCTAAAGTGTAAAATGTAGAGTGTCTTAAATGTCATCAGGATTTTAAGTGGGATGAGGGCAAATAAGAAAAAAACAGTTTATAGCATGCAGACCATAAGAGCCAATGTTTTCATTTTCGCAGGCAGATTCACAATGAGTACTACACTAGCCATTTACAAGGAAGCAGGAGATTTTTCCTTACTGAATTTCATTTTTGATATTTAATTTTGTGAGAGAAATATAAAAGAATCGACCAAAGAATAAGAATTACATTTACAATTAGTCATTTGGTAGACGCATTTATCAAAAGCAACATACATGTGAATTCAAACACCGATGGCGCAGCATCAGGTGCAGTTTTGGGGTTCAGTATCTTCCCTAAAGATGCTTTGGCATGTGGTCTGTCAAGGCCAGGGGTCGAACCACCATCCTCCTGATTGGTGGATGACCACTCTACCTCCTTTGCATGATTTCATATTAACTTATGAATTTAGATGGCTGTAATACGAATGAATTACTGCTTTACATGTTGTCGAGCTATGTCTTGCTGTTGGCCTATCATTGTGGAGATATAACATTACAAGGGAATGTTGATAACTTTATCTTTCTCAACAAAATACATAAATAAACATAAATTGGGTCATTCTTTGACTTGCTTCCAAATCTGTGTGAAATGAGGCAATCGTGCTCATGCAAAATACTGTCATCCTAATGGAAAACACTACCCCTTCTGTACACAGAGGCCGTCAAAATTAACACACAAGGAAAACCCCATGTAATTTTTTAAACATTATTAATTATAGTAATTAATTAATTATTATTATAGGATGAAGCAGAGGGGAACAGAAGGAACAGAGGATCGGTGCAGAGAGAAAGGACAACAGCCACAACATTGTCTGGGAACATTAAAACTCACATCCCCTCTGCACGCTACCTCACACTTATCTGCAGATGAGTTTCATGGTGCAGAGCAGTGTAATTAGCAGCTGCTATATTTATCTTTTCTTTAGTCAAGATCCCTTTGCTTTGAATTTGATAATATTCCACCCACTCATCTTAAGCAATGACTTCTTTCTTTCTCTGATTTTATTACAGAGATCCTTTGCTCCAGTTTTTTTGTATTGTCATCCTTCATCTCTTCATGCGCTCTCTTTTTGTCTTCACTGACTTTCTCCTGTCTTATCATATATATGTACACACACACATATTAGGAAAGTTTCCATCTTACCCCTTGTTAGTATTTGGAGGCACACATTTATTTGCAAATAAACCACATTTTACATAAGGACTTCGACTCTGTATGGCAGGATTACTGCAAGCACACCTTGATCACGCCTGCCAGTTGACTGATATACAGTGTATTTTACAGTATAATGCACTTGCACAAGATGTTAGTGTACTCACGCTGGGGTTACAATCACAACAAGCTCATTGCCAATGCAATGGGGCTTCATCACAGGGTTAAAACAGAAAAAAAAAAAAAAAATCAAGCCGTGGTGGGAATTAAAATGAAAAATCATGAAATGGCACTAAAAAATACAACAAAGACAACAAAACACCAAATAAATCCTACACCCCTGACTAGATTTAGTTAAATAAATGCTTCCTCCAGATGATGACAGAAGATTGTTGTGCAATTTTACATTTTTCTTACATGTTAAAGCTAATGAATTGGCACTAACAGACACAAGAACTGAAATCATCTGCTCCTGGCTTGTTAGCATATCAGTCTGTCCAATTAATGTAGCATAAAACCAAACATTCCTGTTCTCATTAATCATTAACCTATTTTTCTTATTGTGAAGCTTGGATATACTATACAGTGTGTATATATATATATATATATATATGTATTCCAATTATTCATAGTAAAATCAATTACTTGCCATCTCGCCTCATTTCTTGCTGTAAAAACATAAAATAAAATACATATCTATATATCGTCGCTGTCCGATAAAAAGCACGTATCTCCAAAACTCGTTTTTTTCAGGAGCATGAAAAAAGTGTTTTACTCGTCAATTAACTTACAAATTAAACCCAAAACACAGTAATTAGACACAATTAGGACTCGAAATGAAAACCTATAGTTACACGGTGATTAGCAACCCGTTTAGTATTTTAATTGGATTTACGTGCGTTGTTGTGAGTGACATTGGACATACGTGTTTTTTAAATAATGCGTTCCAATGATGTCTGGTCATTTACGAGCCTCGAGTCTCCCGTTCATGTCCCACTAAATCCGTAAACTTTTGATAGCAGGCTATCCTACATTTCCACATAGCACATTACCCTAATCTAAGATTTTTTTGGTATTTTGTGTTGAAATCAGATTAGTCCATACAGGCGAAGAGTCATCTAATACTGTATTAACGCACATGCATCAGTCTGACTCGGTTCAAGGAAATCACAGAGTTTATCGTCTATCCCTTGCTTAAAACCTAACGTTATTTACCCAAAGATATCATCTAAACCCCTGTCATAATTTCTCTGTTCCTGCGTAACACTGCACCACACAAATTACTGCAGAAACTTACCTTTCGGCCTACGTGTATCGGTGGGCTATTAAGATGCTTTGTTACAAGAAACGGTGCAGTGTTTCCTCCTGAACAGATACATTTGGCATCGCTCGATGCAAGGACAACATTAGCCTAGCGTTAGATGCTATAATAAGTCTGCCAAGTACTGACGGTATACAGTCTGTGTTTACGGACATGACAAATCATCTGATATACAGGCTAAGGTTAGCTAGCGGTTAGCCCTCAGGATTGAGTTGTATAGAACAAAAATATGTGAAATACTACGTGCAAATGACAATCGTGAATGTCTGTTAACTAGTCGAAAACTTGAACACAGTTGTCATACAATAGATTGACATACGTGCATACGGGAGATACGCGCATTGATGGACACTTCTGACACCCAATGGAGATACGTGTTAAATATATGATGTAATAAAACGTCTTTCCATTGGTCACTTGGATCCCCAATGCTACCTGTTGCTGGGGGAGAATGTGAATACTCCTTAGCCAATGGAAAGTCAAAATCGTTAAAAGTGGAGATACGTGTTTTTTATCAGACAGCGACGATATAGAAAATATGTTTTAATGTGCTGGATTAAACCAAGTCAGGGTGCCAACCTTAATGTGGTAGAGGGGTTTGCGTGATCCTAGAAGCTGCTCTCTGCCAAGGCAAACTGGGCCCAGGGATGAAGGCAGACTCAGAACGATTCACAGACCCTATGTGGATTGGCCAATAAGGAGCTGCAGCACCTTACCCGGATAAGGATTCTGTGGCCTGGAAAGCATTCAATTCAGGGAATCCTTCTACTGGCCTGGCCTAATGCTCATGTGCACAGGAGGTTGTTTGCGAGGAATGGCCTGCCTGATATGAGCCACAGTGGTGTTTTGTTATTAGACTTCTGTGCGAGTTATGAATTGGCCGTAACAAACATCGTGTTGAAGCATAAGGTGGTTCATACGTATACTTGGTACCAGAATACATTATTCAAAAGGTTGATTTTCAAATGTGTGGTCATATTATCAGACCTGTAGGCATATGCCTTGGACACTCTGAAGGGGCAGAGCCGTCAATTGATCAATTGGATCAGATGGTGAGGGAGGCTGTTGGACAGACCCTGGTAAACTCAAACATAGAGTGACAGTGAAGTGGGAACATCTAGTGGAGGTCCCTAGCAGAGCTCTTCAACTCTCACCTCTAGAAGAATTTTCTTGTGTATCATGGGGTTGGTTGTGGGCAGGATGTCCAAGTGGGCTATCTTCAAAACCTCCAAGCTGGTAGGAGCTGTGTTCAGAGGGTCATCCATGCCAAAAGCAGCAGACAGGTACTGGGAGACCAGAGGTTTGGCAGCTTTGGCAGTCACTGAAGCATAGCTAGGGGAAGGAGTTCTTGGTAAACCTCAAGGAAATTCTGGTAAACCATTGGACACCAATTAGGAAGTGAAAGCAGGGCTTGGCTCAGGTTGGGTTTAGCTGGAAAGAACTCCCGGGACCTGCACTGGGAATATTATCCAGTGGTGGAAAGAGCAAGGTCCCATATTATGAAAATGTATTTGAAATAAGACCGTCCGTGCTTTTTTGAGTGAGATTTTTGAAAGCACCCTTCCAAACGAGCTGTTTGAATTTGGCACCTATTGTTACGCAACAAGCAAGCACATTTGCATATTCCCTACCAGCTACCACCCCCTACTCCCCTGCCACTTCGCTATCAAAAGCACCATGTTAGGATTCACCATGTCAAGCTGCCACACCCAGTGTTCTTCTTGTTGGCTGTAAATAGAAGCACAAATTGCTCCATCGGCTCCCAGCGGCAGAGGACAGAAGAGCGGCATGAATTGAATTTTTGAAGGCAACGTCCCTACTACAATTGGCAAAAAGCTGTTGGTGTGTGCTAACCACTTCGAGGCTGACTGTTTTTCCACCCTCAGTCAGTACGAGGCAGGATTAGCCGGGAGACTTTCTCTAAAGGAGAGCTCACTTCCAGCTTTGCGTGGAATACCTGTAGACGAGGGACATGTGAGTATACAAATAATTAGCTGTGTGTTTCTTTTGTAGATTAGCACAAACTCTTGAGTGTTGTAGCGTGTGTGTTTTTTGCCATTGAGAATGATGTAAGGCTAGCCGCTTCTTTGAGACCAAGACTTCAGCCATCAAACGTTAGCTCACTGCTACCGTAGCTTTTGGTACATCTCATCATGTTTCTGATTTAATACTTGTTCCAGGGAGATGCCAGCATTCACAAATATTAAGCTGTGTTCATTTTGCAGTTTTACATGAACTAAGGAAGAAATGTTTTGCCACATAGCACAAGCTAATATTAACCGCTAGCTTCTAGTTAGCAATCAGCACGGTCTCCATATGCAAACCCCAAAAAACAGTCAGTCAAGTGATACATACACAGACACTCCGCAGGGTCTAAGCTTCAGGAATTTGAGAAAATAATGCATTTGGAAATGTTTTCTAAACTGGAGTATGTTAGAAAAGCCCAGGGCAAATTGAGTGTGTGGTTGAGACTGCTACATCCCAGCACAATTTACACTCCAAGCATTTTTTCTCTTGGAATTAATTTATGAGTGATCCTTTTTTACACTGTATGTAGCTGTTGTCATAGCATGTAAGATAAAGTTGATTGATTGATTGAGTCAAGTTGAGTTGACTCTTTTTATATAGGCCAGTGCATCATTACAGTTACCTGCTGTTGATCAAGTGTAGCAGTGAGCTGTTGCAGCCTTTAGTGCTTGAATTTACACTGTAACAGTGCTGTCATGTTTTACTCCTAAGTATGCCCTGTTATCATAACAATATACTTTTGTTAAAGCTGTCCAGGCTACTGTGTCCTGCAAGGACAACTGTTGTTATGCACTTCATTACAATGAGAATGCTGATAGAGGACAAGCCACCACATCATCAGGGTATACTCTTTTCAAACTGAGCTTTCCAAACGAAATGAAGGGAGAGTGCAGAGCCAAACCAGTGAAGACTCAGGCCACATTTGTAAGTGTTAACTTACGAACTTTAAACAAACATTGATATTGTACATGACACAAAGTACCACAACTCGGTAATTTCAACACAATAAATAAACAAACCAAAAAAATACATACTTAAATACATGAGAAACTGCAGATTTCAAAGTGCAATATGTCACTATAATCGCAGTTGTTGAATAATCTAGTAAATGATACTAATGATTCACTTTTTTCTGTGTGTCTGTGTATTACACAGGGTATATTGATGATTTGATGGACATGATCATGGAGAAGATCTTTGTCGACCCATCTTAGTACAGAGCTGAGATTCTAAAGATAAACATCCTGCTGGACGTGTCTTCACAATATGAGCATCCAGACAAGGAGGAGGTCATTGCCAGCTACAAGTCAAGATTCAATCAGGGTGGGGTGTATGTTCCCTGGGCGTCAGGAAACTCCCAGCGTATCTGAAGTACTATGCATGATGGGATGTCTACACAAATCTTCTGCCCAAGGAAGCTCCAGCACCAGCTCACAAAACTCATATTGGCTAGACACCTGTAACAACTGAGAAAATTGAACATGATGTTAGTAAACAGGTTCTATAATGTCAATGTCTGTATTCACATTTTTCTAATATGGATTCAGTGAATCCTTCACTTGTACTATATTTCCATGTATAAATATTAATGACTATGGTCAATAAATATTTATTGTATATCTGTAAAATGTTTCATGTGAATAAATGTGTAATATACGGTATGGAAAAACTTGGCTACATGTTCAAGAAAAAATATGACTGACTTTATTTAGTTTATTATGGTGTATAAACAGTGAAGTTGGTTATTATAGATGAAACTCACTCGTCCCCCATAGCTGTAAAGGACCATAGTCAGCCCTGTAAGTGTTGTATGCACAATTAGGCAAACGGATTCTAAACCTTGATGGTCAATCATGCATGGAGGCCTTTCATCCAGCTGCTGCAGCCGTCTTGTAACCTGTTATGCATAACATAGGGTGAGTATCTGCAGTGGCATGTTATCTGCAATCATACACTGCGATCATACTGTAAGTGCAGGTAAAGATAGTGTGACCTGTGCCACCTCCTGGCAGCATATGTTCTCAGGCTCTGACTGCATTGTTGCACAATTACCACATGTGAAATAAGAAACCTTGCATACAAGCATTTTCAACCAATAATAGCACCCACGTTTTACATTTGAATGTGTGTGCTCTAGCTAGCTACTTTTTCTCAGCCTGAGGTGAATGGCCAGTGGTGCTGCTCAGCAGATTTGTCTGTGTGCTCTGCCCATTTATGTGTAAATGACAAGGAGTGCTGAAGCTAACAGCGCAGTTAAACTGGTCAATGTCTCAGCAACCCATTTGCTAGAAACCCCCTCCTTTTTATGTAAACAATCAGGACCTTCAGACTCTCTGCTTTCATATGATACCAGGCTTGTGTGGTTTGCGTGACGTGGTGAAATCAGCAGGCGCGCTAAAGTGGACATACGCTATATGTGTGTTTTTGTTACATGAGCATAGAATTTCTTGGGGTATGAATTATGTTTCGTTGGGATGGCAATGCTTGATATAGGCTTTTAGCTGAGTTGCTCCCTGTCATTCTGGGATGCTACAAGTTAGGATTGGTGCTTCCTAGCGTGAGCATTGACCGTCTGAACTGTGGGCCTCTCACGCTGCTCCCTGTACAGGCGGCGAGTATCTTTTCCTGAAAGCTATTTCCAGCAAACAGCTTCAGAAACATGTCTTATGGAAATCATAGACCTATGTAACTTACTGAAAAAGCTTCATAATATGTCACCTTTAATACTTTAGGATCCCTCAGGAGGAGGTGGAAAATGTTGCAAGGAAGACGGATGTTTTAGCTGATTTTTTTTTTTTTCTTACGAGTTAGCCAGATCGAATACGTTTTAAGCATTATCTAACATATCCTGAACATATCCTAAAATGCAATCAGTGATCAGATCTTGACTCACCACAGAACTGTTTGCTCCATTGAGCACTCTGTACTTCAGTGATGGGGCGTATTTTAAAAATACTGTTTCTCATGGTCATCTGTACTGCAAAGTACAGGATGGAAAATAGTCAAAAAAAAGTTTTGTTTTTTAGTGCAAGCACACCATTTTACTGCTTATGAGTATTTCTTTATTTGTTGTATTACATCGTATTTTGTTCTGTATTCATGGAATACTATATAATAATAATAATTATATTGAATATAATATACTACTATATATATATATATATATATATGAAACTGTCTATGTAATGATTGCAACATCTTCTAAAATCCTAACTTATCTACAGTGATTGAAATTAAGGGCTGCACGGTGGCGCAGCAGGTAGTGCACGTGCCTCACAGCAAGAAGGCCGCAGGATCGTTTCGGGGTCGGGCCTTTCTGTGTGAAGTTTGCATGTTCTTCCCGTGCATGCGTGGGTTCTCTCCGGGTACTCCGGCTTCCTCCCACAGACCAAAAACATGCTCATTAGGTTGATTGGTGACTCTAAATTGTCCCTAGGTGTGAGTGTGAGTGTGAGTGTGAATGGTGTGTGTATGTGCCCTGTGATCGGCTGGCGACCAGTCCAGGGTGTACCCCGCCTCTTGCCCGTTGACAGCCGAGATAGGCTCCGGCCCCCCCGCGACCCCGAAAGGGATAAGCGGCATAGAAAATGGATGGATGGATGGATTGAAATTAATGTGTTAATGTTTAAATAATGACAGCGGATCTAGTTGAATGTGATAACAATGTGTAGTGGGCAGTGGAATAACTATTGGTTTCTGTTTGTGATGACTGCTGACTGAGATAAGGGATGAGATTAAATAGATCCTGGAACTTAGCCTGGTCTGGAGCAGGCCAGCTCCACAGAATAAATCTCCATGGTAACTTATCCCATAACATATCCCACTTTCCACTATCCTGCTTTTGTGCAACCGGATCACGGATAAGTTGAGCCAGGATAACCAACATATCCTGGCTTAATCCCTTATCCTAGTTTTGTGAAACGGGCCGAGGGAAGACAAACAAGCAAAAAAGAAAGAACTCGACTGAGCCCAAGATAAAACAAGGGTAAATATGGGAGAAGCTTTCACGTGACCTGAAAGGACATTCTGATTACGAGTTGGCCACATTTCTGCTTGACAGGTAATTACCCTTGCTTGATTTCTATTTGTTTTGATTTTCAGGGGGAAGTAACCATAAAGCTAATACGATAATTGTTACAGTAACACTCCGCAGCGCGTACAGTATGTTAGCGACTGTGATGTAACTCTGGGCAGAGTTAGCTTGTTTCCGATACTAAGGTTAACATTACTGGTTGTCTTGTTTAGTTAGAAAACGACAGAAAATATCTTAATAAAGTGCCAGGCAGTCTTGAATTGGTGTTTGTCCTCATAATTTGTATGTGTAGTGTCATCCGTGCTCTCACAGCTAATCATGCCCTCCGTGGTTTATTGCTTATTAGGAAATATTTGCGAAAGTTTCTCTTTTCTCCAAACATGAAATACTGAAAAAGTGTTTGCTTTCTTTTCTTTTCGTTTCCTTTCTTTTCTTTTTTTGCGAAGTACATATTGCCATAGATGTTAAAAAGATTTATATCTGCTCATTTGTTGGCCAGCAATGTTGACTATTGACGGTCGTAATGTTGTCTAAATTAAATAATCTACATGCCTACTCTTTATGAACTTACAATTGTGTTAACCCCCAGCTGACATGTCAGGAGGATATTACCTGAGTTAGATGTATTTTTTTATAATTTTAAATTAGACCAAAAAGTTATATACAGTATATTTTCTTGCAGATATCAGGCAGGTTCTTTGGCGCCAACGTCAACACCAACCAAACGGTTGGAATGCTAAACGGTTGTGTGCTGAGGAACAACAAATCACAGCAAATGGCTTTGCATTTGTATGGAAAGGTCTCAGATAGATCACCTACTAAAAGCCTGATGCTCCCCACTCAGCCAACAGTTTACACCTTGCTGACAACCTCAATACCTTCTACTGCTGCTGAAAAGAACACTTTCCTCCACCACTCTTCTCATTCTCCCACCCCACAACCCCCACTTCCCCCCTTTCAGAAGGTGACCACTCCTTCACACTTCCATCAGACACCAAATCCCCCTCCACCCCTGGTATGTTTCTCACCATACAAGAGAGGGGTGACCCACGTCAACATGGAGTGCTGTCTGGCATACCAGCTCCAACCATCCAGGAGCTATTGCAGACACAAGTAGACGAGAGGGGTAAGAATGGCCAATTTAGTGGTTACAAAATTATGTTACTTTGAGGGATAGTTAGAATTACTTTGAGACAACTCTTTTCCCCTCAAGATGTAATAATTCAAAAATCAAACTCTGATCACACATCCAATTCTTTATGCTCTTTCCACAGGTCAGACATTGCCACAGATATGAGGCTTACCCTTGCAATTTGATGAATAAAGAATGCTAGCCCATAAGTAGAAATTTATGTTGGCAACAACACACCTGTGCATTATTATTGTATACAACAAAATTTTTATTACTATGTAAAATAAAGCTTGACAGTTTTTTAAAATGTTACTATTTGTTTTTAATAAGCTTGTTAATTGCTTTTGAGACATTTCATACCTAGTATTGACCCAGTGATGCTTATTTCTTCAACTGAAAGTTATATTTTCATTTAAGTACTGCAAAGGGTATTTCAATAAATATTGTAAGGTTCTATATTTGTACATTTATGCAATAAGAAACAAATCACTGAGTAATAAAAATAATAATGAAGAATACAGAATAACGCAGCTCTCAGACTATTTACAGCTATCATGCGTAAAAGCAGCTACACCCTCCGAGGAATAAACCCCCTACACTACCCATGAGGATCTGGAAAGTGGTCATGGATTTTCCACGCACAGCAGCTTGGAATGACAACTCTGTGACCAGCACCCAGAACCCCGTACTGCTAAGCAACAAACTGTCGGTATGCTGCATGGCAAAACTGTCTGTTGTCTTGTCCTGGATCTGGAAAGTCAGCCACAGCACGCAGCTTGTTCCAGATCCTCCTGGCAAGGCGCAAGACTCCCTTCTGCAAAATGTACACCTCCATGTGTGGTAGTCTTGAAGTGTTCATTGATGGCAGTTGGTTGCAGCATTTCTTCTCCACTAGTGTAGGCATGTCCCTGCATCTCTGGCAGATGCACGATGAGGGCTGGAGATGAACAGGAGGAACTGGTGGAGGAGCCGCAAGTACCAGCTAGCTGAGGACATCCTATGACAAACTTTGTTCCAAAATGTGGTGTGCCTGGTGTAAATCCAGTCATTGAATTTGCTCCTAGAAGTCACAAGATAAAGTTAATTGTAAAAAAATATGTTTACTGAGGCTCATAACATACACAGCTGAACAGCTGACAATGGCTATTACATTAGATACATTGATAAATATTTGTGGTAGAAACAGACACTTACACGTTCATATGCAATTGTCTGTGATCTCAAATTCTCAACCCTAGCGATGTCCTCAGTGCTTAGATCATCGGGTGTTTGGCCCAAACGACGCCCTCTGCCCCATCGTCCACGGCCCCGGCCCCGGCCAGATGCACCTTTATGGCTCCCTCATCTACCCACCTGTCTGCCCGTGGAGGCAGCGGGGGTGTAGTTTTGTTGGAGTCAGCTGCACGGTCTCAAAACTCTAACTGTATCAAAAAATAAATGTCAGACATCTGTTCTCGATCTTACCTGCTGCAGCTTTAATCATTAAAGAAATGAAAAATCGGTTGCATTCATTTCTTATGGCTTTATCTGCAGCTTTAGTAATTTCAAATGAAAACATTTTCCCACTTTGTTTGCTGCTCTCTGATCTACACTAGTCTAAGCCAGATCCTTGAACCTGGAACTAACACAGCTTATAAGACCGTTTTTATCTATAAATAACGACATTAAACATTAAATACAAGAAAAATCAGTTGCATTCATTTCTTAAGGCTCTTAATACAGCTTTTCCAGAATAATTTACCTGTTATGGTGTTTCGTTTCATAGTGTCTTATGTTTTATTCTTTCATTACAGCCACACTGTCTCTGCGCAGAAGACAAACAGCTTTGTCCTTGATATCCGTGAACATACAGTTGCAATCAAAATGATTCAACCCCAATTGGATATTTGGTTTACTGGCAAAATATGTAATTTCTTAGCTGTTTGCAATAAACAAATTACAGAAGAACTGTTTAAGTAGTTCAGTGAAACTAATATTACAAGGGTTTGGATCCAAATTCAACACAAAATGCTACTTTTAATGACTACTGTGGTCTCAAAATTATTCAACCCTTTCATGACAAGTATCTTCAATGTTTAGTAGAGCACCCTTTTGCTGTTATGACCTGCTGTAAACGTGATGCATAGCTTCTGACAGCATTCCTGAGGAATCTTAGCCCATTCCTCATGGGCAATGGCCTCCAGTTCAGTAATATTGTTGGGTGTGCATTTTGTAACCACCTTCTTCAAATCCCACCAGAGATTTTCTGTGGGGTTCAAGTCAAGCGACTGTGACGGCCACTCTAGAATCTTGTGCTTTTGGGTCAGTAGTGGTGTACTTCTTGGAGCCCGGGCATGGAGCCCTTCAGTGTTTAGTATTTACTGTGCAAACTGAAACCTCAGTGCCTGCTGCCACCAAGTCTTGCTGCAGGTGTTTTGCAGTCACTCAAGAGTTTTTGGCCACTTACCTCCTCAGGAATGTGGTGGCACCCGCTGAGAGTTTCCTCTTTCTGGCACGTCCAGATAGTGTAGCCACTGTTCCTTTAATTTTGAACTTGTGAACTATGGTTCCAACTGTATCTCTAGGAATATTCAGAGTTTTTGCTATCTTTTTGTAACCCTTTTCCAACAAGGCAATGATCTCTTCTCTTAACTTGTTGGACAATTCTTTTGACTTAGCCAGAGTTCTAAGATGCAATCCAACGTCAATCTTAACAAAATCCTAGCCAGTCCAAGTATTTATGTGTTCTATCTGAAGCACACCTGAACTAATGAAGACCTTGATTAGTTGTACTAAGTGTGCTTGAAACAGGGGGTTGGGTAATTTAGATTAGTTGCATCAGGTGTGCTTGAGATAGGGGGTTGAATAATTTTGAGACTGTAGTAATGATTAAAAGTAGCATTTTGTGTTGAATTTGGATAAAAACCATGGTAATATTAGTTTTATTAAACTATATCAATTGTTTGTGTCTACTTTGTTCACTGCAAACAGCTGAAAAATTGTACACTTTGCCAATTAGCCTAATATGCAATGGGGGTTGAATAATTTTGATTGCAACTGTATACTCTCCCACCTGCCTTGAAAACCCCTGTTTTCAAAGTCCACCTTCCGTTTAGCCATTTTCGGGGAGAGGGTAGCTGAAAGTTGACTACAGGTGACTAGCTAAATCAGGCTGCTGTTGAACGAGTGGCTCGTGACTCACGCTCGCGGGCCTTTGACTAATGTGCCAACGCACTGGCAGTGCATTGTGGGACTTGTAGTACTAGTGGTGTGTGCAATATACTGCCGGGCTGGCCCTAATAATAATTAGATATTATCATGGGGCAAAGATAATTCCATCGTGGACTGGGTTTGGCCCGTGAGACTTGGGTTTGACATGTGGGCACTAGGACAAGACAGGTTGGCGAATCATAACAAACCAAGCCAAAACGTGATTTTACCATAACCCTAACCACGTGGTTTTTGTGCCTAAAGCTAAACAGACTGTTAACACAATGTTGTCATAACAATAGCATTGAGAATTGAAATGTAAAGGAACGTAAGGTGTGATTATCAAGAACGTAAAGTTTCAGTATATCCATGGTTTGCAGAAATGTACAATCAACATTTATGCTTGCGACTGGGTTGGACCCAAGTATGGAATTTGGTAATGTGATAACTTCTGGTCATATATGGGGAAGGGGTAAGGTTGGGGAACTGCTACCTCAACCTCTGCTCCCCAGCTTCAGGTCAGGCTGGTGTCTCCAAACCCCCTACAACCATGAATGAACACTGGAGATGAATGGCATCATTTGACTATGAGCATTAGGCAAGTCATATTGTCACCTGTGAGGGGGTGAATATCAAGTGACCAAATTTCCATGCCTGGGTCATGTAATATGTAACATGTTTATCCAAAATAATACAAACACATGCTAATCACACCCAGATCCTATTATGATCATGTCATCATATTATGATGATTATAGTCATCATAAGGGGGTTTTTCCTCTGTGGAGAGTGCTGACATATCAGCATTTGTTGACATGGATTATTTAATTTGTGCTTCTGTTAAAATGTACAAGCAAAGTATAACAAGTGTTTTTATGAATTGTGTTTTCATGAATTAATTTTAGGGCAATATGTTCTTGAAATGGAAATTATGTGTTGGTAGTATCTACTCTACAAATTAGAGAAGTTGTGGTCAAGTATCAACTGAAACCATAAACGTTACAGCTATGAATTTTAATTTAGAACTGGGATGAATGCTCCAAAGATTTTTTTTTGTGGCTCTTAGTCTCATAATATTTTCACAAAACTCTATCACTATCATTCCATCCATTTTCTATACGGGGTGCTGGAGCCTATCCCAGCTTCGACGGACGAGAGGCGGTACACCTTGAACCGGTCGCCAGCCGATTGCAGGGCAACATGCAAAGACAGACAAACATTCACACTCACACCTAGGTGCAATTTATTTGAGTCACCAATCAACCTAATGAGCATGTTTTTGGTCTGTGGGAGGAAGCCAGAGTACCTGGTGAGAATCCACGCATGCACGGGAAGAACATGCAAACTTCACACAGAAAGGATGTGGGGATTGAACCAGCAACCTTCTTGCTGTGAGGCACGCGCACTACCTGCTTGCGCCAGCGTGCCGCTACACTATCATTCCATGTTGAATGAATGAATTTGAACCATAGTGTCTGACATGCACAACAAATTACAATATCACTTTGCTAATTTTTCTAACTTGCTAATCTAATTGTTTCTCTGCTGTTTTCTGTCTTAGGTCTGATCACCACAACCTCCAGGAAACTGGACCGTGAACAACAAACAGAACACGTTTTGGAGGTGAGGACACAGTGTGTTTATGCAGTGTTCACACCTCACAAGAACTAGCTCAAAGTCAGTGATGTGCAGTGAGGTTCATGGCTGGTGAGGCACTGATGTCATCACAGTCAGATTTACAAACGTATGTGTACTAAAGAGTAGCTTATTCACCATGTGATTGGCAACATCCATCCATCCATTTTCTATGCCGCTTATCCCTTTCGGGGTCGCGGAGGGGCCGGAGCTGTCAACGGGTGAGAGGCGGGGTACACTCTGGACCGGTCGCCAGCCGATCGCAGGGCACATACACACACCATTCACACTCACACCTAGGGGCAATTTTAGAGTCACCAATCAACCTAATGAGCATGTTTTTGGTCTGTGGGAGGAAGCCGGAGTACCCGGAGAGAACCCACGCATGCACGGGAAGAACATGCAAACTTCACACAGAAACCGGGAATCGAACCTGCGACCTTCTTGCTGTGAGGCGCGCACTACCTGCTGCGCCACCGTGCAGCTTGATTGGCAACAGTTAACGTGTTTTGTTTAAAATTTCATATCAGCATTCTTTACATATGCAAACTGTAGCATAGAAAAAAGAACTAAAAAAAAAAACATGATCATCATCTTACCTTTACTTATAAATGAAGTCCATGCGCCTCTCCTTTTGAATAAAAGCATTGACAACTTGTTTGTAGAAGTATTCCTTATCTTTCCTCAGTTTTAAAAGTCTCTCTGTCTCAATGGAGACCTCTACCAGTGAGGAAAGTCTTTTAGCTCCGGTGTTGGTCTTCCTTTAATTATTATCTCCTGCTTCGATTGAAAGTCCAGTGTAGAAAATCCTTTCAGTTTGGATATATAATCTTCCATTTCGAAAATAAGGCCAAGGGCTAAAAATAACTTGATGGCTACACTTGCTAACTGTTTATCATAGCTTGCCATCACTAATTATACTATTCTACAGCCGAGGAGTCGTAAGAAGAATCCCTGCGATCACCAGCGCCCCCTGCCATGAGGCAGGAGAACCACGTGCCTCACCTATTGCCTCTTTGCAGCAGTTTTATGATCGCTCAGCACAAGAATACGTTAAACACATACAGTTGTTGATTAAAAAAATAAACACTGTGCATTATCTACACCAGCTAAACTATAGAAATTGAGTTCATATGGTCAAAGTGTTCGGACATTTTAATAGCGACATGCAGAGAGACAGCCATATGGTCTCACCGCATAGCATGCCAGCACAGTTAGTCATTGCGCAATCCATGGCGAGGCTCATCGGGCTGCTGCCTCACCACTCGTCTCTTCTTAGTATTTGAACGGTAAATGTGAATAATCAATGATTTTGAAAAAAAATATCTAAAAATGTTGAAGTTAAATGGAAAAGAACTTTAAAGTAGGCTACAAATCACTGAATAAATAAAACTATTTAATTTATTTTTTAATTTTATATTTCCATGATGACAGGTGAGGCAAGGCCTCACCTGCCTCCCCTGCCTGCACGTCACTGCTCAAAGTTAATTTCACACAGATAAAAATGAACTAGCTCACATTCGTTATTCACAATTTACAATTTTGATTGTCATCAAAATTCCCAAAATATGAACTAGTTCACATTGATTTCTTCATTTAGTTATTGTTTCTCCCCCTTTTTTTAATCGGCTGCAAAGACTGCAGATATTTTGCAATGTACTGTCATGAGTAACAAGTCTATCTATTTGAAGCTGGAAAATAAGTTCACCAGTTTGGTCCTGCACAATGCTTTGTTTGACTTCAGTGCAACTTTGTACCTGTTGCCTTGTGGTCTTAATTTTTGTTAATACTTTCTCACAGATATTTCCCAACAGTGGTCAGATATCATTTCAAATTTTTTTTGCAGATGTACTTGACTGACCTGTTTTCAGACCCAACAGGCACATTGCATGAAAATATGACATATTTTTCTGTTATATCTGTAATAACAAGAATGGTGAAATCAATGAAATGGCTTTTGTAGCATAAAGGGACTACAACTTGCATTTTGTTGTGAAACCCCATGTTGTTTAGTGAGACATAAGTGTACCTTGAACCTTGAAGACAGTAAGAAAAGCAATGATAAACTATGAGCTAAGATTATTTTGCCACACTCTTGGTTTATTTTGAATGAATGGAACACAGTTGACAATGCTCTGTGTGTGTGTGTGTGTGTGTGTGTGTGTGTGTGTGTGTGTGTGTGTGTGTGTGTGTGTGTGTGTGTGTGTGTGTGTGTGTGAGGAGGTGAGGAGCATAATAACTGAAAGCTGCTTCACTTTGTTTGGTTCTGATTCTGGGAATACACAATAGACCTGTCCCTGATGACCTGAGAGGTCTGGATACTTCATATGGGGTTAATAAATCTAGAATATATTTTGGTCCTAGACCATTTAATGCTTTGTAGACCAACAGTAAGATTTTAAAGTCTATTCTTTGACTCACAGGAAACCAATGTAGTGATCTGAGGACTGGGATGATATGGTCCATTTTTTCTGGTGTTTGTAAGGACTCGTGCAGCAGCATTTTGAATCAGCTGCAGTTGCCTAATTGTTTTTTTGTTTAAGCCAGTAAAGACTCCATTGCAATAGTCCAACCTACTGAAAATGAATGAATGAACAAGTTCTTCTTTGGACAGACATCCCTTAATTCTGGTTATATTTTTCAGGTGGTAGTAGGCTGATCAGAATCAATAATTACACCAAGATTTCTGGCTTTATCTGTTGTTGTGAGTGACATGGAGTTAAGGTGAGCACTGATCTTTGACCTTTCATTTTTGGGGTCAAATACAATCACTTCTGTCTTATCTGAATTAAGCTGAAGAAAATTCTGGCACATCCACTCATTGATTTGATGAATACATTCACTCAGTGAAAGTAAGGGACTGTAGTCATGTGATGACACAGAAATATAAAGTTGTGTATCATCTGCGTAAGTATGATAAGAAATATTATAATGCTCCATAATCTGAGCTAGGGGCAACATGTATATATTGAAAAGAAGTGGTCCAAGAATGGACCCTTGTGGCACCCCACACATCATCTTTTTTCATTCATTCTCACCAATTAACACAAAGTATGTTAAGGACTCTGGAAGTAGGACTCAGATGCAGAGACGGTAATCACAGTTTATTTAGAAAAAGTAACAACAAAAGAAGTAACAACTGAGGGAGCCGAAATAACGGGAACGGAGAAGTCAGTCTCTGCTGGAGGACACTTGACAGCTTAGGTAGGATGAAACTCAGGTGCTGGAGAGAACTCGACAGTCACTGGTGGGAAACAAAAGCTCCGCTGAGGGAAAAAGCACACAGGCAAACAAAAGAACCAAAAGTGCTGGAGAACCACTCGACAGACACTTAGAACAAAAAAATCCGTAACGGGTTAGCACACAGGCAGGAAAACAAAACTCACGAAATCGCAGCGTGCGCGAAGGCAAGACGGCTGGAGAACACAAAGCAGGAACCTGGAGATCAATGCTGAGGCGAGAAACACAAGCTTGAGCAAAGTGACCATCTGGCATCAGAGTGTGGGAGAAGCATGCTTAAGAAGGAGAGTCCTGATTAGGGGAGATAGGTGACAGGTGTGTCAGGAGCTGCTCAACCCCTGCAAAGATCAGCCCTGCCCCTGCCTTGTTCCAGCCCTGAAAAAACACACAAAACAGAGTCAGAGCAGATCACCAAACCACGGCCACAACAAAGTAGCCTCTATCCTGTAAATAGGATTTGAACCAGTGTAGTACAGTGCCAGTAAGTCCCAGTAAGACCCACTTTTCTAGTCTGTCAAGAAGTATGTCATGATCAACTGTATCAAAGGCAGCACTGAGATCTAATAATACTAAGACTGAGGTTTTGGAAGCATCATTATTCAGATGTATGTCATTTAAAACTTTGATAAGTACAGTCTCAGTGCTGTGGTGTGGATCCATACTAAAATGCATTAAAAAGATTGTTCTGCATCATTAAAGCATGCGTTTGTTGAAATACAACCCTTTCAATATTTTTCCCTTGAAAGGGAAGATTTGATATTGGCCTGTAGTTACTTATTACTGAAGCATCCAGATTATTTTTTTTAGGAGAGGTTTTATTACTGCAGGCCTGGGGAAACTGACCAGACTGAAGAGAACTATTTATTATCCGCAACACATCCTGAGCTATGCAATGAAAAACATTTTTAAAAAAGTTTATTGGCAGAGTATATAGTATATGTTGTGGATTTTAACTGTGATACAGTTTCTGTCAGCCTTGTATGATCTAGAAGATTAAAATGTGCTAGATTAACTGGAGAGCAAGAAGGCATAGATGGACTTATCATTTTGCCTGAGCTGAAGCTGCACACTGTTTGTCTTATCCTTGAAATTTTATCTGTAAAAAAGGCTGCAAAATCATTGCAAGACTTGTTGGATAGCAGTTCAGGAAGGACTGATGCTGTGGGGTTTGTCAGTCTATCCAGAACAGAAAACAAAGTGTGGGCATTATTACAGTTTCTGTTGATAATCTCTGAGATGAATGCTTGCCTTGCCTTCTTTAGTTCATGGTTATAGGTGTGGAGACTGTTTTTGTAAATCTCATAATGAACCTGGAGTTTGGTTTTTGCCACCTGCGCTCTGCCTGTCTGCAGACTCTTTTCTGGACTTTGACCAGTGTGGTGTTTCTCCAAGGTGCCTTTTTCCTGCCTGACAAAACTTTGGTTTTAATCGGGGTGATGGAGTCAATAATAGTCATAACTATGGAACTGAAACTATTTACAAGGTCATCAGTTGAAGCTGAGGGCAGTATTGGTGATGGTGTAAAAGACTGAGTAAAGACTGCACAGTAGTTATCATTAATACAATGCTTTTTGATTACCTCTGTTCCACTTTTGTTAAGAATAGCAGGTGTTGCCATTTTAAATGGCACGCAGAAATCATCAAAAGAGCAACATCCGTCACCACAACCTCAGAGATATTAAGCCCTTTGGAGATAACCAAATCTAATTAATGCCCTTATTTCCAGACGCTGAACTTTAGCTTCCAACACCGCAACCTGCTGCAGAAGTTTGTAGAGGTCATCTGTGGAGAAAAGAGGCATCTTGGTGCTAGTTAGCTTTAGCTGCCAGCAGGCTTTTTCTGTTGGTAGGCTGAGGCAGGCTTAATCTGTCAGTAGGCCAGAGCAGAGTCCATCCATCCATTTTCTATACCACCTATCCCTTTCTGGGTTGCGGGAGGGCTGGAGCCTATCCCAGCTGTCAGTGGGCAAGAGGCGGGGTACACCCTGGACCGGTCGCCAGTCGATCGCAGGGAAACATATATACACAAACAACCAATCACGCTCACACTCACACCTAAGGGCAATTTAAAGTCACCAGCATGTTTTTGGTCTGTGGGAGGAAGCCGGAGTACCTGGAGAGAATCCACGCATGCACGGGAAGAACATGCAAACTTCACACAGAAAGGCCCGACCTGGGGATCGAACCGGCGACCTTCTTGCTGTGAGGCACGTGCACTACCTGCTGCGCCACTGTGCCGCCCAGAGCAGAGTTAACCAATGTCATCATTTTTCAGGACGAGTTCTCAAGGACAGAGGGTGTGCAGCTGTGCAATTAATCATTGATTTTTCTCAATTAGCTGACAGCATTATAAAAGCACATAGGGAGCCATATTAAGATATTAATTTGAACTTGAAAATGAAACTGTAACTCTGGACATTCTATGGCCATATTAAAGTGAAAATGGAAAAGCTGTTTCCCTTTTTCATTTTCAAAGGCTTAAATGCTTGAAAGAGGACAGTATTCAAATGCAATAAGCAAAACTACACCCCCAGTCTGTTGCATTCATATTTACATATTTGTCACACTCTTTTGGTGACAAAACTTAACCTGCACTAAGTGGACTTTATTTAAATGTTAATTAAAATTTGAAAATTGAAATGCAATATAAATAATGTGGTCTAATTTTCCATTTGTGCAAGCATTATTTAAATCACATTTAAAATTAAAATGTAATTTTCTCACAATTTAGAAATTAAAACAGCATTTGACATTTCATTTTCAAAGACTTTTCAAGTGCAATAAGAGAAACAGCACCCCCAATCTACTGCATTTAAATTTACATGATACCATGCTCTTTTTGTGACAAAATTAAAATAAAGCACAATCTGTCAGTCTTGTCATCAGGGTGGGTCATCAGTTAAGACGTCACTTCTTCTTTACATAGTAGTCCACTGACTTGCCACTGGTTCCTTGCCATAGTCTATGGTATCAACAATGGCATTTGGGATGCCTGCAAGATTTTACATGGATAAATTTCAATGATGCTTTCACTTGAACCCACCAGCAAATGGGGAAAAAGGTTTCAAATTGTACATATCCATGTCCACCATTATGATGGTGAGTAATAAATTACCGTTTTAATGTAAATATGGTCAACACCCATATGAGTGTGTGTAAATGAAAATGGAAATTAATTTCAATTTTTACTCAAACAACACATACATATATGGAACATTATAGTGCTGTTTTGGAAGTTTACTTGAAAGTACTTGGAATGTACTACATTACATTATCATTAAATATAGTCCACTCTTCCATACATCATTGCAAATTATTTTCTTGATCAGTTTGTAAGAGCCTTTGACAAAGTCTTATCATCCATCCATCCATTTTCTATGCCACTTATCCCTTTCGGGGTCGCGGGGGGGCCGGAGCCTAATGGGCAAGAGGCAGGGTACACCCTGGACCGGTCGCCAGCCAAACGCAGGGCACAAACACACACCATTCACACTCACACTCACACCTAGGGGCAATTTAGAGTCACCAATCAACCTAATGAGCATGTTTTTGGTCTGTGGGAGGAAGCCGGAGTACCCGGAGAGAACCCACGCATGCACGGGAAGAACATGCAAACTTCACACAGAAAGGCCTGACCCGGGAATCGAACCTGTGACCTTCTTGGCACTACCTGCTGCGCCACCGTGCAGCCCAAGTCTTATCATCTGTTTCATTTACACTGATGCTTGCTAGCCACAACAGCATGGCTGATACTGTTTTCACTGTGTGTGTGTGTGTGTGTGTGTGTGTGTGTGTGTGTGTGTGTGTGTGTGTGTGTGTATGTGTGTGTGTGTGTGTGTGTGTGTGTCACCATGGCTAAATGTGGTCTTGGAGACACTTACTATAGTGGAATCTACCACTGAGGCAATTTTCAGTACTTTTGTCTGTCTGTCTATCTTTGGAGAGATTTTGTCACTGTAGCAGTGTCACAACCAAGCAAGATGAAAGGCAACTTCACAGGTGTGTGGTTGAGTTCAAAATATAGACTGAGTTCCATGATGGGTGTTGTCCATCCCATGAGTACTGAGTATTCATGCAATAATGTAATAATGACCACTGAGTACTTGTGGGTCGGAACATGAACATGTTGACAGGCTTTGTGGCTGGTGTGATCCCATTGCAAGATGGTCTCTAGTTTACAATGTCTTTGTTTTATAACTATGAGATGGACTAACTACATTATGCACTGTGTAATTATTGACATGGATACATACAGATGTTTACTACCCTGCTTACTTTCTTGGCTCCCCATGGGTTTCATTTTCACTGTTATATTGTAATAGGAATGTGATTTCATTTAGATGGGAGAAGCAAAAACAGTCCAACCACTCACAATGAAGTTGTACCCAAATTGGAAAAAAAAAGAAGGATCTTATCTTTCAAAAATGATCTTCATTCTGGAACCATTGTTACCTCCTCCTGGCTGCATCCCACTATAGCTACATGAGTGCCCACCTTAAATAGTACTTAAGCTGCACTTTGTTCACAAAATTCTAGTTGTTTTCCTTTTAAGTTAATTAGATAACATTGCTTATAAGTGATCCTCATTAACTCACAGAGTCAGGAAATACCATTTCACCATGTCAGACATATCTGGTTTTTGGCTACAGATGTTCAAAAGTCAAGAGAACTTGCTATGTTACAAGTTCAAGAGGAGCACCAGAATGAACCATTATTCTGGTCTCTTTTGAGGTAGGGGAAAAGGTTAAATCTGGTCCTCACATCTTCCAAGGGACACTCCTTCATGGGTTGCATCTACCAGTCCCTGATAGTGGCTGAATCTGGATTGTGGATTACACCTATGTCTCCTGCCATGGCCCTGCCTGACATCCACTGCAACTGCTACTACTATTATCACATCCATTGCTATTGTTACTGTGAATGCATTTCTGTCTGTCTGTCTGGCTGCTCGGTGCGCAGCAGGTAGTGCGCATGCCTCACAGCAACAAGGTTGCCGGTTCGATTCCCGGGTCGGGCCCTTCTGTGTGAAGTTTGCATGTTCTTCCTGTGCATGCGTGGGTTCTCCGGCTTCCTCCCACAGACCAAAAACAGACCAAAAACATGCTCATTAGGTTGATTGGTGACTCTAAATTGCCCCGAGGTGTGAATCGTTGTGCAAACGGCTGGCGACCGGCCCAGGGTGTACCCCTGCCCATTGACAGCCGAGATAGGCTCTGGCCCCCCTGCGACCCCGAAAGGGATAAGCGGCATAGAGGATGGATGGATGGATGTCTGTCTCTCTCTCTGATTGCATTTCTGTCTGCCTCTCTCTGTCTGTCTATCTCACTCTCTCTCTCTCACCCAACCGGTAGAGGCAGATGGCTTCTTCTGAGGTTTCTGCCTGTTAAAAGGAAGTTTTTCCTCACCACTGTCGCCAAGTGCTTGCTCATGAGGGAATTGTGGGGTCTCTGTAGATAGAAGAGCTTGGCCTGTACCAGCTCTGTTTGGCGTCCTGAGACAACTTCTTTTGTGATTTGGTGCTATACAAATAAAATTGAATTGAAATTGAATTTAGGGCACATTTTGTGTGTATGTATTTGTATTGAATCTCTCACTCTGTTCTGCCCCTGCAGGTTTTAGTGTCAGATGGTGGTCCTACTCCCAGGCAGAGTACAGTGTGGGTGATGGTTCAGGTCCTGGATGAAAACGACAACAAGCCCACATTTCCTGAGAAAGTCTATCAGATCAAACTTCCTGAGAGAGAGCGGAAAAAGAAGGGCGAGCCCATTTATCGAGTGTTCGCCTATGACCGTGATGATGGGCCAAACAGTGACCTCTCCTACAGCATTGTGGATGGCAATGAGGATGGGAAGTTCTTCATCGACCCCAAGACTGCAGTTGTATCTTCACGCAAGGCCTTCACTGCAGGGAGCTACGACATCCTAACTGTATGTGAACTTCTGTTAATTATTAGTTAAGTTTTAAAACATTTTTGTTGAATTCTCTTCAAAAACTGGCTAAGGACATTATGTTTTCAATTTATCTGGTAGCAGGATAAAAGCTTTGTGGTGAAGTCTGAAACAAACAAAAATGTTAAAAAAAATTAAATAAACACCACTGGACTTTATCTGGGGTTTTACTTTAATTAATTAATTAATCTCTCAACATTGACGTATTAATTTGGGGTTAGGATTGTTGTGAGCCTTTTCCCTAGCTTACAATCTAACTTCTGTGTTTTTCTCTTCAGATCAAAGCGATAGACAACGGCCGTCCTCAGAAGTCCTCCACAGCTCGCCTGCACATTGAATGGATCCGTCGACCTCCTCCCTCAACTCTGCCACTCCTCTTTGATGAGCCAGTCTACAATTTCACCGTCATGGAGAATGACAAGGTGGCTGAGATTGTGGGTGTGGTGTCCCTGCAGCAGAGCCCGGCCCCCTTGTGGTTTGACATCACAGGTAAAATGCCACTATAGTGTGAATGATCCCTGTCAGCCAGTGGCGGGCTTTGTGTCGTTTGAGGTAGGGTGTTCCCAGGCTTGATGCATGATGTTTGTTGGGCTGACAGTGTTGATGTGTGTTGGTGTGCGTTGGTGTAAGATGAGATGTGGCTCAGGTATTTTGGCCTCACTGCATGATCCGTTTTGCTCTGCCTATCCCAGTCACCATGGCGACAGTTTCTCCAGCTGTCAGGCATATAGCTTGTAGGAGGTAAAGCAATAAAAACCGTTGGCAGTCTATAAAGAACTGATTTGGATTAAGCCGGGATAAAACTTAAAGATATTTTCATGTTTATTATCCTGAGAGTCTTTATTTAAAGGGACGTTTCCTTTCAGAGATTTAGTGTTATTTATAAGTATTATTTGTGACAAATTCAGTTCCTTTCATAATGTCTCTGCTTAGAGAAGGCGCTGTCTCACTCTCAATAAAGAACATTCTGACAGATTTTAAAGCTGGTGTGACATTCCCCTGTAAGTGGGAAGTCCCCAGGGTGGCACACTTAAATCCCTTTGATCTGCTGAAGTTCACTTTCAGCCGCTCGAAAGGCTTAACCAGATTATGTCTTGCCCAGTGCACTAAGCTCAGTTTTTACGCATTATGCGTGGTGATGATTATAGTGTGGTAAAAGTGATTGAACAATTCTACTCCTACTACTTTTGATTCTAATTCCATTAGTTTTCAGTGGAATACCGTATACACTGACAATTCCCAGGTCACAATGCATGCACTGTGGCCAACAGTCAGCCCAAACTAGGTGGCCAACAGTGACCAGGAAGGACTGTGGTTCCCACAATGCACCATTCCTTTTGTTGTCACTGAGCAGTGACAGTCAGTGTGTATCCAGCTGGAGACAGCCTCTGGTTCATGCTTCTGGCTCTCCATAGCTCCATAGCTCTGTCCATCCCTCTCACTCATTCTCTCTATCACTCTCTCAATTGAGATTCATTCTCACTGCTTTATTCATGATTTGTCAGGCTGGATACATCCTTTCTCTGGAATATCACAGTTATATATATTTCTGAAATATTTCTTCAAAAACAACAACAACAAAAAGCCTAGAAAAAAAGGCTTGCCTATAAAAATGTGTTTTTAGAAACCATTTGAGTGAAAACTGTCCAAAGATTCAGCAAATCCAATAGGGGAAGATGATTTCAGAGGGTTGGGGCTGAAACAACAAAGGCACAATCACCTTTCGTTTTACAGTTATAGCAGGGCATGGATAAAAATCCAAGATTAGAGGATTGGAGTGGTCACAAAGTGCTGAACCTTGTATGTAATCAAAAGGATCTTGTTTATTCTGAATTTTACAGGCAGCCAATGGAGGGAAGCAAGAACAGGGTAATGTGGGACTGTCGGCTCAATATCAATTAAAATAATTTCTGTTTTACTAGTGTTTATTTGGAGGAAATTAAGTGACATCCATTCTGTGGTGGCAGCTAAGCAATCATGACATTTGGACAGGACAATTGATTCAGGTTATTTGGTTCAGCAGAGAAAAAGATCTGTGTAATTATCGGACATAACAGTAATATCACACGTCTCAAAAGCGGCTGAATAAGTGACCCAGAGAAAGCATGTACAATGAAAAAACTCCTGTCCAATTGCCGACCCCTGAGGGACACCACAGAGCAGGGGAGCTGAGAGGGACACATGATTGTTGATACAGACATTAAAATATCTGTTTGTCAAATAGAAATGAAACCATTTTACAGCTGTACCAGAAATGCCAACACAGTTATTGTTATACAGGGTTGATGTACACAAATCAATAAGCCATCTAATTTGGTCATTAATATTAATGAAATGAGGAGGGCATTTGGCCAGATTAGAAAAGTAGGTGGACAAAGTGGCTGCAAACTGCTCATTAAAGATTACTTTTAAAATTACTTTGTTGAGGCTAGAGAAAGCAACTGTAATCCAAAAATACCATCATCAGTGTAGCCATGGGTCAGTGTAGCAGTACTAAACCAAAAAGACTAAAAGTTAGACTTTCAGTAGACTCCATCCCATGTACAAATAATTTTAGAGGCTTAGCTCATCTGAAGAAGTTGCGTTCTCCATCCTATCTCTTCATTTTGTCTCCTCTCATTTACTCATCACGTCATCCTCCTGTCCTGTTTGCCTCCCTCAGTCCTGTCTATCCTTCCTGCCTCATGTTCTCTCTCCTCTCTCTCCACAATGCTCCATTCCTGGAAGGTCCCAGGTCTTTCCGTGAGATGTTCTATATTCTGCAGAGCGCTTGTGGCAGGAATTGTTCTTCAGAAGGTATCTCGCTTCAAAGTTCCACTACTGCTCTTTGCTGCTGTCTCTACTTCCTTTCCTTTCCTTTTCCTTACCTTTTTTGTTGACGCTCATTGTGCACCCCTATCACTTTGCTGACCTGTTCCTATGATTGGTTGAGAGGCTGGAGGTGGTTTGCTGAGGGGAATAAACCACACAAAAGCTCAGCCTGAGTGGATGTGTGTGTTTGTGTGTATTTGTGTTTGTGCATTTCACATGAATAGGCAACATTGCATCCAAGATTAATTGAAGGGATGAAGCTTCGGTAAAAAGGTATCACAACCTTTTTATCTGCTCCCATGGCAACAACCTTTGGGTTACGTCCTTGACAGCTCTGTTGAACAACTTGCTGTTAGCAACACCTCTACATACAGTTCCAATGGAATTACCACATGCCTTCATGTAGCACTTTTCACACATGCGCGCAAATCCCCTATGATCTACTGACCCATAAGCCAGACTAATGGCTGCACTTGACTGTTTGGTACTAGGTTTGGGGCTGAAGAAGCACAATATGGCCTCCATCACCCAGAAGGAACACCAATCAACTAGCAAACAGTGTCTAAATACCCAGCAATCAGAGAACAAAACTCAACCCACAACAACCAGCACACAAGCTTTAAAACCAGCACCCAGTGCTCAGTTTCTAGCACCCATATTACATCATGGGAGGGTGGTGGGGGTAGGATGCGATTTGACAAGCCAGGTTAACTTTTTTCAGTCTCCTCAGGAAGTAGAGGAGTAGAGGTTTAGTCTTCTTTATCAGGGTGGAGGAATTTAGGGTCCAGGAGATGTCCTCGAAGATGTAGACGCCCAGGAACTTGAAACTGGAGACACGTTCAACCTCAGCCCCGTACATGTGAAAGCGGACATTGGAGGCAACTTGGTCTTCTTGGTATTGAGGGTCAAGTTGTTGCCAGCTGCTGAACCTCATCCCTGTAGGCTGACTCGTCGTTGTTTTTAATCAGGCTTATCACCATGGTGTCGTGTCATCTGCGAACTTGATGATGGAGTTGGAGCCATACACAGGCATACAGTCGTGGGTGAAGAGGAAGTAAAGGAGAGGGCTCAGCACACAGCCCAAGGTGACGGAGGTGTGGTTGTCTAACCTAACAGACTGGGATCTGTTGGTCAGGAAGTCCAGGGTCCAGTTGCAGAGGGAGGTGCTGATGCCAAGGTCACTGACTTTGTTGACCAGCTTGGAGGGGATGACTGTGTTGAATGCTGAGATGAAGTCGATGAACAGCATCCTCCCGTAGGTGTTGCTGTCATCCAGGTGCGTCAGGGTGGAGTGGAGATGCCATCCTCCCTCAACCTGTTTGGTCACTAGGCAAACTGATGGGGGTCCAGTGTAGAGGGAGGAAAGCATCTGAGTTTTAACAAGACCAGCCTCTCAAGGCACTTGGTGATGATAGGGGTGAGTGCAATGGCGTCAAAAGTCATTAAGCCCCACTGCGGCTGACTGCTTCGGTACCCACACGATGTTGGTGGTCTTGAGGCACGTGGGGACTGCTCAGGATAGGGCTCAGCACACAGCCCTGTTGAATGCCAGTGTTTAGGGTCAGGGTGGTGGAGGTGTGGTTGTCTAAGCTAACAGACTGGAATCTGTTGGTCAGGAAGTCCAGGGTGCAGTTGCAGAGAGAGGTGCTGATGCGGAATATACAAAGTGTAACTTGAAGCATATGTGGGGAAGGGGTCAAATGGAGGATAAAAAAATATGCAGGAAAGAAAAGAAAATTGAATTGATGAATAGAGGAAAACAGGGAGAGAGGTTTAGTTTGTTGGTTGAAAAATTACATAAGGTTGTAGAGTAACCCTGAATTCAAACTAGACACAAGGCCTCAACAGCACATGATGCTGAAGTGTCCATATGTTTAGATCACACCAGCTCTGAGATATGTGTGGAGATTACACTTTGCTGAGCCACCAGGGAAAAAAAAACACAACAACATACTTTTCATGAAAATTCAGGAGGTCACCTCTGGATGTATGTGGAATATATTTCTTAGAGATGGTCTACTTTGTTCCATTTGTAAAAATGTAGCATATCTGTTCAGTGAATCTGACAAGTGATGGATGCCAGAAATGTTTCAAAAGAAGCTGATGCTGTCCGTAAGATCAGATAGAGAGAAAGAGGAAGCAGCAGTGGCTGAGCAGTTTACCTCAGAGACGAACATTATAAATAGATGAGTGCAGAAGGTAGATCATCTGTGTGATTGAGGACAGGTTAAACATTATACACACAGAGAAATATAAACATGCCCAGAACTGCAAACACATACAGAACAGCCAGTGAGTATCATCTCAGCCTCAGCTTTTTGAGGAAAACAGTTTTAGACGTAAGGTTAGTTTTGAATTTTTAATTAGTTTTGACTTGGTTTTAGTTTTAGTTCAAGTTTTTCAGTAGATTTTGTTTGTTTGTGTTGGGACCAGATATAATGTGTTAGAAGTAGCACATACAACACAACAACTTTTGTCATCAGGGATACCAAAAATGCAGTCTAGAGCAAAACTGCCAGCAAGTCAGCCCCACACACACAACAACAGCAGACCATCACTTCTAGTCAAAAACGGACACAAACAGTGCTGTACCAGAACCAAAGACACTTTCAGCATGCCAAAGTGGTGGACAGACATGTTACTACCATACAGCATCTAGGCCTGTGCCTAAATAACATTAAAGGAATAGACCACCCAATAATAGAAATGTTACTTTTCTTTCTTTGAAAATAGAAGTGTATTAAACTAGCTACATAGCTATACTTACATTAACCTAAAACATCTCCATTGGTTTTTGTGATGTGCATAAGCATAGACTTTATGATGGGATGGGATTGAGGAAGGCAGACCAGATGTCCAACAAATATAGAGGTTAAGAAATGGTATAGTTCACTTTAGGGATATCTGAAATTATCTTACAAGTTTCTTCCAGGCATGAATATAGGAAATATATTGCAATACTTACTATTACAGGTAAGAAGGATATCCAAATGCTTCTCCTTCTCTCACTACAGACTCCTCACAGACCTGCGTCTGAATCCTAGACCATAAATCTGCTTGCATACCAAAAGTGACTTTAGAACTAATTTTTATTTTAAGGTTTTAATGGGTTATGGTGGAGGATTGCAACCTTTTTGCATAAAAGTGAAGGAAATATTCTGTTCTGCAGTCAAAACAAGGCAGGGGAGACTACAGCTCTAATTGCCTGAAACAACTATAACCACTGCAACACACACCCTCTTTTCTTTTCTTTTCTTTTCTTTTCTTTTCTTTTCTTTTCTTTTCTTTTCTTTTCTTTCTTTTCTTTTCTTTTCTTTTCTTTTCGCTTGTTACTCTTTTTTTTTTTGTTCCGCCCTTTTTCCATGTCTGGAAACAGCTGTGTCTGTTTCTTTTGCCACATGCTCCAGAGTAACTTTGCCCTCTTTGTATTCTTTATTTTCACAAGCTAAGTCACTGCAAGATGAGAACTAGAAGAGCCAGTGTACCTTAGAATTGACATTTGTGATTATTAGGTAATCATATACTCTCTTTCACCACCATCCAACTGCATAGTTCACTTTGTCATCCACAAATCGATATTGCCTGTGTTTCCATTTTGATCAGTAGAGTGTGATTATCAGTCTTTTCATTTATCCTGTACTCAAGATATGAATTTTCATTTAGGGCAGGTTATTGTACATTATATTCCTTTGAAGTACTGACAGAGATCAGTTTAATAGGGAATTAATTTGGTGATTAATTTTCCTTTTCTGAAGTGGTACCCCAAACGACTTGACAACAAATAAATCAGACTTTCCCTACATCTTATGCTAAAAACGTAAATCTGAAATGAACGAAATGAAAATCCTTAAAGGGCATCATTTTATTTATTTCTATTTACATTTTTCACTGCTTATTTTCATTTTAGTTGCAGTTTTAATTTCGATGATAATCTTTAGGGCAGAGCAGAGGGTGTTTTGACTCGTCACTTGTATTGTTGGATAGTCTCTTTCTGTAATTTGAGGATGGATGGCAGACATGGCTGTATGAAGCTGCCTGTGATCACAGTATGGTTTATCATCTTTTTTTGTCATCAGTGTGTCAGTGGTGATATTTAGAGGTACACACAGCAAATGGCACAGCCCACTTAACAGTATGTTTTGCAAACTCACTCCAACTTCAAAACTCTCCATTGTCTATTTAAATACTCTTGGGCTGTCTGTGGTTGCCCTCAATCCAGGTCATCTCAAATCCTGCTTCTCTTTAATCATTTAATGGCTGAATAAAATAAAAAAGAAAGAAGAAAGAATCTATCTATCTATCTATCTATCTATCTATCTATCTATCTATCTATCTATCTATCTATCTATCTATCTATCTATTAGTAATATTGTTGTATATAGTAATATTTTAATTATTGCCTACAAGATAGCTAAACAATGTTGCTGTGGCCTTTATTATTGTGTACTGTATTTTTAAAATAAAAATTAGAATCCTATAATAGAATAAACTCTAATTGCATCCACATTATCACCAATCCTTTATCGCTCTTTGTCATTATTATTTGCAAATATTTTCTTTGAACATTATTTAGGCTGCCAAATGTAGTGTCTTTGGGAAACAAAAACTGACAAATTTGAACTCAAAGAGTTATTTATTTATTTATTTATTTATTTATTTTTCTTTATTTGCTTACTAATGTTAAAAGCTGAGCCCACAGTAATTCAATTGTTTAAGGGATTCAAAAGGATTTTCTCATTCAATAGATGGATTTAATACAGTATTCACAAACACTAAAATGTGATTCAACGCCTAACCTTACTATAAATGTTCATCTCATCCATTATAGTAGTGCAACATTAAGAAAAATATCACTCATTGTGAGACTACAGTTCTGCTGACAAGTGGGGAGAGGCTTGTGTGGGTCTAAATCTGTGGGACTTGAATGAGTGACAATAATTTCAGTTCAGTGGATTATTCATTTGTGCAGACTAACTACCCTATCGATCTGGCAATTAAAGTGTTCATTCACCAGACATTTCAGCAGTTAGTAGTGGCAGTGTAGGGGCCAGAGGAGGACTGTTTTCATAACAATTTCAGGACAGCTGATTGAAGAGATGAGCCAAAATGTTGCAGAACTGAAAGGTGGCTGGGATAGAGGCTGGTGTGTGGGCTTCTTCAAATGTCCTCCAAAAACAGAACATCAAGGCATGTGTTACTGGGCATACACAAACACACAGTCACCCTTGGCTGATAGGTGATGGGCTGAGACCTTAGCTGATGCTGTGCTGTCTTGATGCAAGCTTACAGCCTTGCTGTGCTAGTGTTGTATGCTTCCTTGTGTCATGATGGAAAGGCAGCTATTTTGACTCTGGAGAAGTCTCTCACTTCTCCAGTCATCCAGACTTTCTAGTTGGGTAATGATTTCATTGTCTTTGTAATCAACACATCAACATATTTCCTGGTGTGGCATCTTTGAACATGTGCTAGTCTGCACTCAAAAGACTCCTGTTGACAAACACTAAAGCTTCATCTGTCCACACTGAAACAGTTCTGATGGTTTGATTATTTTAATCAGCTTGGAGTAAGTAGACAGGAGAAGCAGGGAAACATGGTCTGGTTTACCAAATTGCCTCACTTGGTGGGAATGTGGAAATGCTGGTGGAATTTAGATAAAACATGCCCAAAGTCTGTTTGATTAAGAAGAAGAAGAAGAAGAAGAAGAAGAAGAAGAAGAAGCCTTTATTGTCACACCACATAGTACATGCATTTAGTACACACACACACGCCATGCTTGGTGAAATTTTATCCCCGCTTTTGACCCATCCTGGTAGTCCTTCCTCCGCGACAGACCAGGAGCGGTGGGCTGCCATCCGACTGGCACCCGGGGACCCAATTTCTTTTTTCGTCACCATTGGTCAGGTGGTGATCTTCATGCATGTTTTCAGAGGGGGGTTTCATTTTTTATGGAGGATCCGCCAGGTGAACACAGGGAGAACATACAAACTCCACACAGGAAGGCCCCTTTTTCCTCTCGAGATGAGGGCAGCAGGCACCAAAGGCATGGTGGAGGACACGCTGTCAGCGCCCACAGCACCCGAGGTAGGAGTTGAACCCAGGACCTTCTAGCTGTGAGTGTTGCCACAGTCTTGCCACTGTGCCACCAAGATCACCAGATAAAATAAAAATACCAACTGGTTGATAAACTCATACAGTTTGTCAGAACTAGGACAGACAAACTGTGGACCCACAGAGCAGACTAGAGACAGGCAGGCAATGAGAGGCGTTTATTCACAGTTCGAGGTTGGTGCATGGGAAACAGTCCGGTAATGCAGCAGTACAAAATCACTGGGCAGATCGGAAGTCACAAAACCAGACGGCTAGAGTTCAAAACCAGATAAACCATAAGGAAGGCAAAGGTACAAAAGACGCTGGGCAAAAAGGCAACAAGAGACAAAACAGGTCAAAACACGAGGAGATCAAAAACATGAGGAACGCCGGAAAGCTACAGACATCTGGAGGAAATATAATCTGGAGGAAATGTAAGCAGCAAGCAATACAAAAAGCTGGTGAATTCTCTTGCAAGTAATATGGTCGACATCTGGGAAACATTGCTGTCAACATTGCTGTCAACTTTGACTAAACATCATTGATGTATTCCACCTCCCTCGGTCTTACCAAAGTCTTATGTTCTGCCAGTGCAGGACACCATCCACGAAGTATTGTGATGGAGCCACGTCTCTGCAAAGATGTGAGCACAGTGGTCTCTGATTTACCATTGCTGCCTTAGCCTTATTTACAGTCTTATTTCATCCTTTCCTTTCCTCCTCCTTTATTTTCCTGTGGCCCGACACTGGCCATAGGAAGGTGGGATGGCCTTAGGTCCCAGCTGAGTTAATTTAGCTCCTAGCCCAGTTCTCCTCCCTCTCTTGGTCCAGCTGTTCTGGCTTGATGGTCAGAAGATGTTGTGGGTGGTGATTGTCTCAAGGTCCACTGCACTTTATCCATTTCCTTTTCCAATGACTGTATTTCTGTCATAAGTAATATGTCCTTTGGTAATAGGTGAAAATAACAAACAAAAATATAACCAATTTTATGAGAGCTCCTGTCACACACACAGAAACACACACACAGAGTTTGTGTTGTTGTTGCTGCTTGCATGGCTAATGCTTGTACTTCATTGCATTCCTGTGATCTTTGCAGGACTGTGTGAAGCTGATATATATGTTTCTCTGTGTGTGTGTGTGTGTGTGTGTGTGTGTGTGTGTGTGTGTGTGTGTGTGTGTGTGTGTGTGTGTGTGTGTGTGTGTGTGTGTGTGTGTGTGTGTGTGTGAGTTGGGGAGCATCCTTCCCTCCCTCCCACCTCTACACCATCACACACTTAAATTCAAATCAATGTATGTGCAGCAGTGGTCTCCAAAGTCTGAGGTCTGTCTGATCGATGTAGTCACTCAGTTCCCCAACTAAGAGTATACATATTGTATGCAAAACAGCAAATTTATTACTGGATATGACATATTTAAATAAATGTAAGGACATTTCTGCACATGGTTGCACATGACTGAAAACCATTGGTCTATAAATACAACTGTCTGGTTTGTGTGCATGTATATTCACATATCCATCATAACTGGTGTGTTGTCTGGTGAGTATGATGAGGATTTCTGTAAGATTTACAGTTTGTGCTTCTCCTGTCTGACCTTCCTTGGGTGGAGCAGAGGGGAACAGCGACAGTGTGTTTGACATAGAGAAGGCGGTGGGCACCATCATTATCGCCAAGCCTCTGGATGCTGAACAGCGCTCTCTCTACAACCTGACAGTGCAGGCCACAGACGGCACCAACACTGCATACACACAGGTAACCATAATTTCACCAGCCTTTCATTGTTTGGTGGTATGCAATTATACCTTGTGTAGTTGTTTTTTGGAAGAACTTAAAATGCTACTGCATCAGATGCCACTGCTCCAGTGGATTAGTAGAGGGTAAATTGGGAGGAAAAAGTGAAAACAGTATTAAACATAACAAATAATTATTAGTGCTGTCAAAAATATCGCATTATTAACGTAACGCAAATCAATTTTAACAGCGTCATTCTTTTTATCGCGAGATTAATGTTCTTTGTGACCTAGTGAACTTGTAGTTTTTTATAAGCTGTGGCCACTGCTAGTAACGTTAGGAAAACTACAGGGTCCGATTGTAAACTGGAAACAAAACAACTGGCATGCCCCACGCACGTGTTTCGTCTTGTCTGCTTGCTAGCTGTAAAGGCTAAGTAGGCTACCGGTTTGTGTGGATGTTAAGTGCAAAACGCCGATATGGATGCGAACAACATTCTGAATGGAAAGTTTAGTTTCAAATGTTGCCAGATGGGTCGACTGACAAGACCAAAGTTATCTGTTTGTATTGTCGAACTGAGTTATCACTGTAGCACTAAAATACCACTTGATGGCCAAACACACGGCGAATGCGAATTCTCCGCCGCCTCCATGTCAAAACCAGGCGACAATGGATGGCTTTCGACAGAGGCATATGGATACCGTAACTATGAACAATCTTACTGCAGCCATAGCCAAGTAATGTTCATTCTCTCTGGAGAGAAATAAGAGGCTGGGTTGATAAGCCTCTGGTGAATAAATAGAAGAGCATTATAGTCTGACTGCTTGTATGTTCAAAGGGAACTCAAGAAAGGAAAGTTTAAGCCATGGTTTAACTGCACTATAGCCTGAGTCCTAGTTTACAATGATGTGCACTTTGTGAATTTATTTTGTATCACCCTGTTTTGATCCCTTAAAAAGGGTTGTTGAAGGGGCTTTTTTGCAACCAAGTATTTATTTTTTGTCATCTGTTTATTGACAGTGTTAAATTGTGTGAGATTTGATTCATTCAAATGTGAGGGACTGCTCAAAGTGAGAATGTTAGTGTGAAATATAACACTACACATTTTCAATAAAAAAACATTTGCACAAAGCAAGCCTATCCACTTTTCCATGTTGATAACAGTATTAAAATGATAATTAATGATTGATTTGCACTTAATCGTGAGTTAACTATTGCATTCATGAGATTAATCGCGATTAAATATTTTAATTGATTCACAGCACTATTAATTATTTGAGCAATGCGTTGCCAATGCCATATGTTGCCATATGCCAAAAGACATGTTAAGTGAATTCTATCCAGCACCGCTTCAGTGCTAGCCCAGTCCCCTCATTCTGAAATATTCTCAAACATTGTCCTCGAATCAAAATGACTCACATTACTAAATACAAGGAAGTCTCTGAGCAGAGACTGAGCAGGGCTATTTAGCCCTTCAATAGAAGTTATACATGGGCATCCCATACCACTGAGAGTCTGTTTGCATCAATTTTCCTTTGTCTGCTGCTAGCAGCTCAACAGCAGCAACAAGGCACTCCTTTACAATTCTTCTTCTGAATGAGGTTCCAGCTTCTTAGCTATTAGTTCACTCACCACAAAACTTGTTTGCATAACACTGTCATTGTCAGAATGTGGTCTTGTGAGAGCTGCTTGTTGGGCATCCAAACTCCACTCAAGAGCTCATCTATTTCAGCATGTTTTAGAGCTCCAATGACACTCAAGATTAGTCTTTTTCATCAATGTGACTCTGCATCCCCACAAACCAACTTATTCTTGGATCAGACTACATGAATCTAGCCTGATTTTGAGATGATATTTATTGTGGCCAACAAATTAACAGCGTCATGGTTGATCATGAACAACAGTCCAGCATTTACACCCATGTAGCATAACAAGGTAAGCAACCTGTCGTGCAGCATCTGTGATGCCCCATGACAACCCGACAAAAAGTCTAGCATGTCAGAATTTTTTTGTCTTGACATGCCTAGAGTGACATCTCCCACAACATGTTTTTGAGTGTTGACCAATCAGGTGCTCTCTCCAGAGCGCAGTCAGAACAAACATGGTGGAGAGGAGGAGGGATGCTGAGGTTGCTATTGTCAGGTAGGACAATGAAAGGGAGCATTCATTGAACTGTGACAACAGTCCCCCTGCCTACTTGATGTTTCCTGAAGGGAGTACCGAGACCGAGTCAAAAAAGATAAATATTGGTAAGAAATAGCTCTGTTCTTTGTGCCTCCCTACCTGTCTGTCTCTGCTTCTCCTTCTGTATTTTCCTGACTCATGCTGGGCTTCATTACCAGTCACCTATGACTCAGGAACTTTCCATGAGTCATGAAATATGCAAACCACAAACATGCTGCTTGACTTCTCTGTGGTCTGCACAATGACACTTATTCAGCTGTGTTTATTATTTTTACCATATGCTCTCTTATATAATTCTAATGACCCCGAGAGTCATGTTATTAAGACTTTTGCATTTCTTAACACCATTACATTATGTGTCATCTGTCTACATCTACATGAAAGCACCACAAAAATATACTTTGCCTCTGGGACTGAACACTGATTGCAGAATTGAAATATGTGATTTTGATCTGAAATTTTATGCTTATGAACTTTTATATCCCGTTGGAGGTAATACATAACCCCTTTAAGAGGCTGATACAGCAAGGAATTAGTCAAACTGAGTTGTAATAACAGTGAAAGACCAAACAAAAGCTTGAAAATGTAATTTCCTTGTACAAAAACATCTGAATCCATTTTTGGTGGAATTTGGTGAGATTCATAAACTAGAAACCCCTCTGAACCTCTCTGTCCACTGTTCTGAAAAGGTCTCAGTCATTAGAAAAACTAAGGTTCCTGATAACTGACCCCCAAGCCCTGCCTCCTACGAATTAAGTTTATATACAACTACTCTATTAGCGAATATGTTTTGTAGGAAATGCAATGCTGCCTGCATTGTTTTCAATGTGATATGTTCAATCAAAATGTCCACAGTCAACATAAAATGTTTATTCTGAAAATATCTGCAAAGTTAAAGCTAATCGAAAGATGGAAGATGAACAAAGTGGTCACTGACTGTGACTTAAATTCATCAGCTTTTTTTTTTGTTGTTGTTGTTAATTTCCCCCATTGTGGGATAAATAAAGTCTATCTTACCTTTCCTTGTCTTTGTCAATGTTCCAGGTTCACGTCACTGTTATGGACAACAATGACAATGCTCCGATCTTCTCCCAAACAACCTATGAGGTCACTATTTCTGAAGACACACCACCTGACACTGAGGTGGTCCAGGTTCTGGCATCAGATCGTGATGAACATCATCGGCTGACCTTCTCTCTGCAGAGCTCCATAGACCCTAATAGCATGCATCTGTTCCGTATCCACCCAACCCTGGGCACCATCTACACTGCTCAGAGGCTGGACCACGAGGCCTGTGCCCAACACATCCTCACTGTCATTGTAAGTCTGCCAATGAATTATAATTAGGATCTTACGATAACTTGTGACTCTTTGACACCTCAGTTTACAGTGAGGAAGTTTTGTCTTTCCTGCGTTGTTGTATTAGAATTATAGTCTTATTTGAGGTCATTCACTTTTTTTGGTCATTCAGCCTGATGATAGTTTCTGGATATCAGCTGGGTTTGTTCTCAGTGATGTCAGTTGCTTTTAAGATATTTTTTAAAATGTTTTTAACCCACTGATCGGATTGATCTTAATGGTCATAGTAGTTTTTACTATTCTATCAAATCTCCATTGGTTTTACATGACTTTCCCTCCCTTCTTTCTTATCAAATTGCACTTCGCTTTCTGTCCCAGTTACTGCTTGACTGGTGTTTTAAGTTTGGTTGCTAAGCTTACCTAGACAACTATCTCAGCTATCACAGACAGTGTGGACTAAACTTTATTTATATAGCACCTTTCATACAGGAATTACATCTCAAAGTGCTTTACAAGAAAGGAATCATATGCACCAAGTGGGTGCTTTACATAAAAAAGAGGGGGAATGTGCATAAAAACAGATAAAAATGTGACCAGCCATGAGAAAATCAGCAACAAGTCTCCTGGGGGGCATTTTGAGTTATTTGCAGATTCTGAAAGTGTAGTTTCTAAGTTTTCCAGCAATGTCTAACACATGGAAATATTTGAGGAAGATGTGGCCATTTGAATGGAGGCACTTCTCAAACTAGTTTTTTGAGAAATACAGCCTGAAAGATTGTCACCTACCAGGGGAGCCAGGTAACAGTCCAACCACCTAACCATTGTTCAAACCTTTGTAGTAGTTTGAAAAACGATTATCAAATGGAAATGGAAATTATTTTGTTACAAAAAGACCCTGAATGAAAATAAAAAACAAGAAAGGTAATACACTTAAAAGTTAAAAGGTCAAGTCAAGTCAACTTTATTGTCAATGCTGCTATATGCACAGGACATTAACAGCACTTGATGATTATAAACTCCATGAGGGGTGAACAGTGTCTACAAATCACCATAGCGCCGCAGGTCGTACCTTCCTCAATGAGGGCTCTGTCTGCTCGGTAGCATGATAGCCGGTCCAGCTGAATGGCATAGTCCGGTATGCTCTTATTGAGCTATGTTTCCGTAAAAATGAAAACACAACACTCTCTCACGGTCTGCTGGGTCAATCTCAGAAGGTGTATAGTCCAGTTTGTTGTCCAAGGAGCGTACATTGGTGAGTATGATAGATGGCATAGCCAGCTTGTGTCGATTCACCGTTAGCCTAGCCGGTATACCCCTGCGCTTTCCCCGCTTCCACCTCCTCTTGCACCGCCTGCAGTGCTTCCTCTGCAGGTGCGCTGCAGTGGTCGGTGTCGAAACAGACTGCTGGCATGTGCCGGGTTTAATTTACAGATTGCTGTGTTGCTGATGTCAAAAAGAGTCCCACGGCTGTATGTGCACATTGGGACAAACAAGCGTGACGAAAACATAAAATCACTCGAACAAACCAACGAAGAAAAACATGTAGACACCACACTATCGGGACAGAGAGGAGCCGCTGTGTCTGCACGCACCGCCATCACTACTACTACTCTTCGTCGTATTCTTCATCTTCAGCTAAGGTCAACTGGAGATTAAGGATGTTCTCCAGCGTAATGCAGTAGTTCTTGTTGATTTCTTCAGTTTCATGTTCTAGTTCGGGTTCAGAATCAGAAGTGAGATCGTTGTTGGCATAACCAGAAGCTGCATAAGTAGCCATGTGGTTCCCTTTTAACGTGCAGCTGATTGGCCGGAAAAAGAACAGAAGCGCGTGAATAGCCAAAGAAAGCCAGTATGCTAATTTACTGTTGAATCACCACAACTAGGACCATGAGTTTCCAATAAAACAACCCAAATTCAAATATAAAGTTTACAGTTTTAAGTAGGATTGAGCCAGATACTGGTTTCAGACGAGTATCCGGTATGGATAAAGCATTTTTGACGAGTACGAGCATGATACGAGTAAAACTCGTCAATATTCCCGCTCGTGCTGAAGGAAAATCCTCATTGGGTAACTGACTGTCTTCACGCTCTGTGATTGGCCAGTCACACACAGCGCCCGCTCTATCATCAGGGATTACAGAGCCGTCGCATGGACTGTGCGAACTGCGCAACCGCACAGGGCCTCATGCCACTAAGGGGCCTCGCACCTGCAATCCTGCATTTTTTTTAAATAAATAAATACATTAGTTATGTATGATTTTGTCTGTCTCTGTCAAAAACAAACAAATAAATAAAAAACAAATCCAACAAATTGAGCGGGATTTTCATTGTCGCTATGTCATTAGGCCTCACTGAAGCACGTCTGAGCACTTCCGTATCACAGGATGCACCGGACCTTTTTGCTTTCGATACCTCAAAGGGATTGAAGGAACTTTCCCTAACTGTGAGATTGCGCTCAGGATCCTATTGACTTTTTCAGTAACGGTGGCATTGGGCGGACGAAGCTTTTCAAAGTTGAAACTAATTTAAAACTATTTGCGCACCTCCATGTCACAGGACAGACTGTGTCGGTTTGCCCTGCTATCAGTTGAAAAGGACATTGCATCCAAACTGGATTATAAAGATCTTATTGCTGAGTTTGCGGCCAAGATGGCAAGGAAAGTGACTGACATGATCAGTTTCTGCATTATTATGCGTGCAGTAGAACCAGAACAGCTGTGTCTGTGTGTGTTATTCATGCGCAATTGTGCATCCATGTCAAAGAGCAGGGCTTCACATTTAAATTTTGCACAAGGTCTCGCACCCCCCCTGCAACAGCCCTGAGATATGACATAACAGCTCAGTGGCAGAAACAGTGGGAGAATGGGGAAAAAGGACATCATTACTTTTCAATTAGGGATGGGTACCTTTCACATCTGAATCGATATGATACCGATACTCGGTACCTGCGAATCGATACCGGTATTTTTCTGTACCTGTTTTCGATACTTTTTTTGGGGGGGATATGTGTTTGGTAATTAAAGTTATTTTGTATATTTAAAAAATAGTCAAAACTTCGGAATTTTGAACATTCATTCTTCAATAACATCAAGTGAAATAACTCCAACATTGTCATCTCCCTGCTGTGAAAAAATAATAATAAGGGCAATAATAATTATAATAAGAAAATCTGAATAACATCATAACGTCATCAACAAGCCCTGGCTATCACTTCAATTCAGTCATTCAATATTCCTTTATTAGTCCCATGAGGGGAAATTCCAATATACAGCAGCATCAATAAAGTGTATAAAGTATTAGAACAAGCGCAATGCAAATTCAAAACAAGTATATATACAAGAGTGGGATAAAAGAATAACGTCATCCTAAGAAATTGTCGATAGTATTAACAGATTGTTATGCACTGATTATTGCACATTATTGCATTATTGCACAGGTTATTGCACAGATTGTAAACATATTATTGTACTGATTACTTGGAGCAGTTTCTGTTGTACAGTCTGACAGCTGCAGGAAGGAATGACCTGCGAAACCTCTCCTTCACACACTTTGGATGTAGCATCCTGTCACTGATGGAGCTCCTCAGTGCAGTGAGTGTGTGTTGGAGGAAGTGGGAGTCATTGTCTGTCATGGAGGACAGCTTGGCTGTCATCCTCCTCTCCCCCACCTCCTCCACCTGTTCCAGAGGGCATCCCAGGACAGAGCTGGCCTTTCTGATGAGTTTGTCCAGCCTCTTCCTGTCAGCTGCTGTGATGCTGCTCCCCCAGCAGACTACTCCGTATAATAGGGCAGAGGCCACAACAGAGTCATAGAAGGTCTTCAGGAGTGCCCCCCGCACCCCAAAAGACCTCAGCCTCCTGAGCAGGTAGAGTCTGCTCTGTCCTTTTTTATAAAGTGCAGCAGTGTTATGAGTCCAGTCTAGTTTGTTGTTTAGATGAACACCCAGGCACTTATAAGATATGACCATCTCAATGTCCCTTCCCTGGATGTTCACTGGTGATGGGGGAGAGTGCGGGCGGCGGTGGCGGAAGTCCACAACCAGCTCCTTGTTTTTATCTGCATTAATCAGCAGGTGGTTCTGCTGACACCAGTCCACAAAATCCTGAATGAGTCCTCTGTATGACCTATCGTCCCCATCTGTGATGAGGCCGACAATGGCAGAGTCATCAGAAAACTTCTGCAGGTGGCAGATGGGTGACAGGTGGGAAAAGTCAGCTGTGTAGAGGTTGAAGAGGAACGGTGCCAGCACCATTCCCTGGGGGCCCCCCACACTGCAGAGGACAGTCCCTGACACACAGTCCCGTGTCCTCACATACTGTGGGCGGTTGGAAAGGTAGTCCACTATCCAGCATGTGAGGTGTTGGTCCACTCCTGAAAGCTCCAGCTTGTTCCTCAGGATGCCTGGCCTGATGGTGTTGAAAGCACTGCTGAGATCCAGGAAAAGGACCCGAACAGAGCTCCCCGGCAACTCCAGGTGAGACAGGGCTCGATGGAGGAGGAAGATGAGGGCATCGTCCACTCCGATGCCAGGCTGGTACGCGAACTGCAGCGGGTCCATGGGCAAGCTCACCAGGGGACGCAGGTGGGTAAGGACCAGCCGCTCCAGGGCCTTCATGAGGTGTGATGCTAGTGCCACCGGCCTGTAGCAGCTAGGGTCCTTGGGATGTGGGGTCTTTGGCACAGGTACCACACAGGACGTCTTCCAGAGTCGCGGCACCTTTCCCAGTCTCAGACTCAGGTTGAACAGATGTCCAATGATCCCGCTCAGCTGATCAGAGCAGGATCTGAGGAGTCTGGGACTGAGGCCATCCGGTCCTGCAGCATTCCTGGTCTTTAACCTCCTGAGCTGATTTCTCACCTGGAGAGGTGTGAGAGACAAGTTGGAGCAGGGGGGCTGAGTGTCATGTGAAGTGGATGGGGGGCTGGGAGGAACAGTGGGGGGTGGCGTTGGAGGAGGTGAGCTGAATACTGCGGGGGGGGGGGGGGGGGTACTTGGGCAGAGTGCTGGCAGAACAAAGGAGGGCTGCTGCAGTGCTGGTGCAGCTGGGGGAGGGGCAGATGTTTCCTCAAACCTGAGAAGTAGCTGTTCAGCTCATCTGCCCACTTTGAATCTCCAGCTGCCTGAGAGTTTGGCTTCTGGTGGCCTGAAATGGTTTTCAGGCCTCTCCAGACTCCCATGGTGTTGTTCTCCTGCAGCTGTTCCTCCATTCTCCTCCTGTATCTGTCCTTCCCCTCCCTGATTTTCCTTCTGAGCTCCCTCTGAACAGTTTTCAGCTCCTCTTTGTTTCCTGACTTGAAGGCCCTCTTCTTCTCCTTTAAAAGAGCCTTAATGTCAGGATTAATCCAGGGTTTGTTGTTGGAGTGACACCGTACAGTCCTGGTGGGTACAGTGGTCTCCATACAAAAGTTTATGTAGTCCGTGATGCTGTCTGTCAAACTGTCAATGTCCTCCTCATGAGAGTCACTGAATATATCCCACACGGTTGTCTCGAAGCAGTCCTTCAGAGCCTCTTCAGCCTCCTCATACCACCTCTTCACTCTGCGGGACACAACTGGTTGCCTGTTAACAAGGGGCTTGTAGACAGGCAGGAGATGAACCAGGTTGTGATCAGCTCTTCCCAGAGGAGGGAGAGGTGATGATTCGTATGCCTCCTTGGTGTTGGCATAGAATAAGTCCAGTGTTTTATTGTCTCTGGTGGCACATGTGACATACTGGATGAATTTTGGCAGAGTGGAGGACAGAGAGGCATGATTAAAATCCCCAGAGATGGGGGGGGGCTGTGGTTTCTGAGTCTGCAGCCTGCTGATCAGCCTGCTGATCACGGAGTTGATGACGTCACAGGCTGCTTCGGCGTTAGCGGAGGGAGGAATATACACAGCCACCACTATGGCTGTGTATATTAGCCATATTATAGATAATATGGCCTCAGACTAACAGCCAACAGCTTAATGTCCGGGCAGCAGTGCTGCTCTTTGATAGTGATGTGCCTTGAGTTACACCATCTATCGTTCACAAACACTGCCAGCCCTCCTCCTTTCTCCTTTTCTCCTTTCTCCTCCTTACCGCTCTTCTCTGTCCGGTCCGCCCGTACGAGTGAAAATCCATCCAGCACTACAGTTGTGTCTGTGTGCTGCATTCCCAGCCAAGTCTCTGTGAGCAGTAGCAAACTGCATTGTCGGTAATCCACACATAATCACTCGTTTTATACAATGAAATAATATACAGTACCTAAACCATGGGGTGTCTACAGTTGCAAAGGGCAACATAGCTTTAACTACATATGCGGTCACAGCTCTGTGACACTCCTCGGCTCTATGGCGAGGCAAAGCAGCCTCCTTTGCCTTATTGAATGGGGTCACCGTTGCAGCTCTCACTGTAACTGAAGGGTGGGTGGGGAAATGGGACGACATGGATGGACCTGTTAATTAACATAAAAGTGTAACATTAACATTACGGGGAACCGAGCCGTTTTAACCTCAAATGCTTCTCAAAATGCCAGGCACATCATTTAGCTTACTTGGAGCTGAAGAACTTGATGCTGCTGAGCTAATTGAAGCAGCATCGTCGTCTACCTTTTTAAAAGGGGCTGGTTGTTCTCCTTCCTCGAAGCTGGCTGCAAGTGTCGAGCTGCTGGCTGCAGCAGGCTTGCTGGTGGTAACGTTTGCTGCTGGCGCCGGGCGAGTAGCTGTGGTAACGTTAGCTTGTGTTTTTAAACTGTCAAAAATTGTGCACTCCTCTGCCTTGAGGAATATTTGGTGTTTAACCAAGTGCTTTCTCAAGTTGGACATGTTTCCTTTGCTGGCTTTGCACTTCGCATCACAAATGTTGCACCGCGCGTTGTCGGCATCCAGCTTGGTAAAATGAAGCCAGACTTTGGAGCGCTTGTGGTCCGCCATGGTTCGCCTCTGAAGATAAAGCAACCACTGACATAACCGCATCCTCTGCGTCCTCCGCTCTCGCCGACGCATAACATCAAGGTGCGTACAGGGTAAAACAAACAAAAAAAAGGTGCATTCAGGTGCCGAAATGTGCTACCGACGGATTTACCGTGAATCGATACACGGTACTTCAGCGGGAATTCGGTCGGTACCAAAAAAGTACCGAAATTCGGTACCCATCCCTATTTTCAATACAAAATACTGTAAAGACAGACCAGTGCTATCTGGGCTGTGAATGAAAACACACTGTGATTAAGACGAAACTTAGACTTGGACACGCTAAAATAGGCTGGTGGTTTGTGTGGAGCCTGCAGAAAACAGCAAACTGTGAAACCTCTGCTTATGGAGAGCAGCCTGTGTGAGGAACAAAGAACGCAGTTATATGCCAAACTGTCCCATGAGGGAATGGAATTAGTTACAATGAGGAGTCTCCTTAATCCTAGAGAGAACCAGTCAAGGACGGTGAAAGTAGTCCTTGACTTCCTCAACTCCACAGGATTACACCTTTGGAAGTAGCAATGGCCTCACCCCGACCTGCGAGAGGCAGCAATGTGCCGCATGGCATCCAGCCTGCCGGAATTCCATAAGAAGAAGAAGACAGAGCTGTGTCTCACTCTCGTACACATGCAGTGAGTGATCTGTCTGTGCTTGCCGTGATTCCAGCTCATGTTGCTCTCTTTAGTACTCCTTAGGTTTTCTTCAGCTCGCCTCTATTTCGGTTTGTATGATATTTAAAGTTACTTATTTCATAACATACGCGGAGCATTTGACAAGGCAGAGCTGAAAACTATGGCAAGCCGTTCCTGTTAGAAATACGGCACATTCAGTCGCGTTTCAACTGCATTACGGTGTGAAAAACGCTGTTTTTTTCAGATTCTACGCCGTTTTTTATGCTGTAATGCGCAAAAAGAACGCCACTTTTTACGCCGTAATGAAGTCCTCCGAGAACGCCCGTAAAAGAACGCCATTTTGTGCATCACAACGCACGTAAAATACGCGCCTTTGTGACTAACAGAGAAATAAAAAAAGAAATAAATAAACGATGCATTGAAGAGGAATTTAAAATAATGATGAAGTTAATTCATGGGATATTTTTCTGCCTATCATCCAAAATATTTACCTACAAGAAACTACAAGGTAAGTTAGGACAAACTGACAGATCACAACGGAGATCTGTGCTCAACTGATTTGGTCTGCTTGTCTTGATCAGCGATTGGGTGCTGACACTTCGAGCTGAGTGGCTAAGAGAAAAGAAGGGTGGAGATTATTATCATACTAGGAAAACGCCGTTTTTTACACGCGTTGTGATGTGCACAAAGGCGCGTATTATATGCGCGTTGTGATGCACAAAACAGCGTTTTTTACGCGTGTTCTTGGAGGACTTCATTACGGCGTAAAAAGCGGCGTCCTTTTGCGCATTACGGCGTAAAAAACGGCTCGTGTCGCGTCGGTCACTGCCTCCACTCCGGTCGTGTTTATTTATTTATTTATTTTTTTAACCGGCTGATGATATGAAGTCAGTTAGAAAACTTTGCTTGTACTGAACGCAGTGCTTTTGAGAAGAATACAGACATATTTCCCTGTTTGCCATCACTGGATGTTTGCATGAATCATCAAGTTCACACAGAATTAAAAAATGCTCTTACCGACCACTTACACATGTACACACATATAGCTGAACACAAAGTAGCCTATATTAATATTTTTATTGTATATGGCTAAATGTAGTATCTGACACTTTCTCACTGCAGTTCATAAAAATAAAAATAATATTATAAATATTACAAATTAAGCTTTATATACTGTATATAGGCTTTTTATAGGTGTCAACTAAATTATTTATGACTTAACAGTCAATAACTTAAATTAGACTAAATCAAATCAAATTATTTTGAAATTACTTAAAGTAGCTAATTTTAAAGATATGCAAATTGATCTACGCACCATGCTTCTCTAATTCAGTTTATCAAAATCATTGGCATTACTTTACATAAGTGTTCAGTTATTTCACAGCTGATTTAAATGAAATGCTTAATAATTTGTGCTTTTTTTTTGCGTTAAAGTCTTTTTAATGCAACTATTCATCCTTTTTAGGTTACACTTTTAACTTAACCCTCTTAACCACTGGCCTTATTTTTATTTTTAATCATTGCCAATTGAAATTAAACCAAATTTAAATATTCTTACTTCATATGAAACCATGCTTAACTTAATTCATCTAAACAATGAAAGAGATTAAACATTCTACTTTTAACTGAAATAAATCAATGCATGCAAGTGCTTAGTTTAAAAAAATGATAGATTTGATTTCATTTTAGAAATAGACCAAACATACTGACTGATAGCGTCTCAGTTGTCTCCTCTGCTCTGCTCTTTGTCTGCTGTTGCTTCTGCTGCTGCATGCTGCAGCTCCTGCCTGCCAAACTAGTTAAGCAGTACACAACTAACCTGTGCACCTACTCCCTACTCTATTCTGTACTGCTCTGCAACAACATGCCCAATTAGGAGTTTAAGCACTTATTTAAATTAACACACACACACACACACACACACACACACACACACACACACACACACACACACACACACACACACACACACACACACACATGCACGCACCTTAATCAACATTGTTTAACTTTGTGTGGGGAAAAAATGCCAAGAACGTTAGGTGGTAAAAATAAATAAATGATTGAAAATAAATAAATAAATAAATAAACAAATAAAATCACAGTTTGATCATAAATTAAAGAAAATAAAAATAAATAAAAAAGAAAGTTGTGTTGAGTATGAAAACTCTTGTTTATGCATACTTGGTAGTTTTTCCTACTCCATGCATTGTATTCATTCATGCACTTAAAAATATTCATGTTCTGAGTTTATATAAAAAAAAACTTGTTCTGTAAATAGTTCCTTTACTATTGTGATCAAAAACATTGAATTTCAATTCTGAGGCTGTTCTGTTATTCATTCATACACTTGAGAATAATCATGTTCTGAGTTCATAAAAAAAACTTGTTCTGTAAATATTTCTCTTACTTTTGTGATGAAAAACATTCATTTGAATCTCAATTTTGAGACTGTTCTGTAAGTAGTTTTCAAATAAACAACTTCTGATCAATCCATATCAATTTCAGACTTAAAATAATGTACCGATTTAAGCCCCACCCATTTCCGTGCCCACTCTGAGTACAGATATGGATACAGATAATTTAGATGGTTGAACAGATACAGATACAGATACAGATACAGATAGTGGTTTTTTCCCTAGTTTTAAATCCCCCAATACTGTTATTTGAAACATTGAGTGGCTTCTTCATGATTTCAGCTTCGATTTTTCATTGTTTACTCAACTTGCGCTGGGCCGACTTGTTGCTGGTTTTCTAGTGGCGGGTCACAAATGTATGTAAAATAAGATTGAAATAAAGATGAAAAATAAAGACAATGCATAAAACCACACAATAAAATATTAAAAGCTAGATAAAAATAGAGTAGAAGTAAGAAGTCAATTAAGACTTCTCTAAAAGAAATCTCCATCTGGTATCTTCTGCTTCCCATGGTTCTCAGACACAACAGAATCTTTTCCCTTCTCTACAGATACTGATTCATCATAGGTCTTAATTACACTGTAGACGGCCACCTCAGAATGTCTTCTCATGGATACAATGTCACTGTGGGTCTTATCTGCTATAGGGCACAACCCAATATTGCCTCGAAACCAGCGTATAACAGGGTGGACATGAAAACTGAGAATGCATAATATCAAGTAATTGTCAATTATATTTTAATATGCAGATAACCAGGCCCAATTGCTCCCTTTCTTTTAACAGATTTCACAGATTCTTTAACATCTATTTTAAAGATGGACAAGGTCCTTATGGTAGAATATTTTAATCATATTCATTTTAATTCATATTGATGACACATGTAATGTGTGGGAATGTAATGTGGGATGTAATATGGCATCTTAATTTCTCAACCTCACTGGCTCCTTTGATTTTAAGCAACACATATTTGGCTGTACACACATGGGTGGGCACACTCTTCATCTTGTTTTTTCACATGGTATAGATAGTGAATTTGATGGCTCAGTGACTAGTGATTATATTTGACATTCGCTTTACATTGGACTCTCAGCCATCCTGCAATATGAGACATGCTTGTTTCACAAGTAAGCTAACAAATTTTTCTATGGTGTTTGTTAGCCTTATTATTTCAAAGAAAGAACAGAAACAGAAATGTGGACACTTTAGTCCAATCATTTAACACTTACTCCTGGTCCATGTGTAGTCAATATTATAAATTGCTCTCTTTCATCAGCGTGTTTTTTCATTCATTTTAAGCAGGCTATTGTTTAACCTTTGTTGAAGAAACTATGTCAATTATTTTTCCAACCCAGTTTAGATGAAACCAACTTAAAGACTACAGAAGGAAGGTCTAGGAGTTAACAGTTTAAGTCAAGCATAGAGACTATAATGTCTGGTTTCCTTGTAGTTGGTTTGTGAAATAAACAGCCAGTGGCACTGCTGATTCATCAGATTGTGAGCTGGGAATCCCTTGTAAACACACCAACCTTTCCGGCTATCGCAGCTGTCTCTCTGGGCAAGGCAGGGTGTAAAAGATGGAAGTCGGCAGGGTGGGCTGCTGGATGGACTGTGACAGCCAAAGAGGTCTGTGTTTACCAGGGAACCTACAGCTTACAAACTACTGAATCAGCACCACCACTGGCTGTTTGTTTTACAAACCAAGTGCAAGAAAAGACCTACACACATTATAGCCTCTTTGCTTGATTCAGTGCTTGATGGGTTGCAAAAATTATCGACACAACCTGAACCCCTACCTGTCAAAGAGCTACAGGCCAATTTTTAAACTCCCTTTCCTTTCCAGAATTTTAGAAAATCTTGTTGAAAAGCAATTTATTCAAATACTGAAACAACACAGAGCGTCTCATAACATTCTGTGTGGTTTCCATAAATTATACTCCACAGAAGCAGCTGTCCTTCAGACATCTAATAATATTTTCAATGCTGCAGATGCTGGAAATTGTTTAGTTTGATCTTTGGATCTTAGCACAGAATACAGTACCATTGACCACCACATTCTAATCCATGGATTAAATCACTTGGTGGGCATTTCTGGGACTGCATTGGAGTGGTTATCCTCCTTTCTCATGCATAAGACTTTGTCAGTGTTTGTAGTTGAACTTGTGTCAGACACTGTTGCTTTGTGAAGTGGTGTCCCCCAGATTGGTCTTGAGACTCATTATGTTAACCATATTCATGCTACCTCTATGACAGATTATCAGCATCTTTTGTGACATCTCCTGTCATCTGTATGCTGATGACATCCAGTTGTATTTTTCATTTAAACCCGGTGAGTCTCATAATCTTTCTTTGCTGAACAACCATTTAAATGTTATGCAGAACTGGATAGTAAATAATTCTTGATTCTTGCTGATAACCTTTAAACAGCAATCAAGTAGAATCTTGGTGCCTTATCTTCATCTTCTCAGTCTAGTCTGTGTTACCTTGGTGTGATTTCTGACCAATCCATAAGTTTTGATGCTCACATTATGAGACCTCTTTCATTTAAGAAACATAACCAGGCTTAGGTCTATTGTTTCAAAAGCTAAATGGAGATTCTAATACATGTTTTTATCTCATCATGTTGGATTAGTGTATTCTGATTTTACCTCCAGGTGGTAGCCTTTGGAATGATCTCTAAATAAGCTATCAGATCTTATTGGTCTTTGGTTTCTGTGGACTCATTTAAAAGCAGTTAAAAACCCAAGGTTGGCATTTACATAGCATTTGGTATTTTGTTGTTTCAAGTTTTGTCATATGTCTGTCCCCCTTCTATATTTTATCCAGTGTCTTTATTTATTTGACTGTAAAGCACATTGTGACTGGTGTCAGTGAAAGTTGCCATATCAATAAACTTTACTGGTGTTTTAAGTCTGGTTGCTTGCTTGCCATACTTGTAAGAGCAATAGGCAATTATATCTGCAAGCTATAATTAGTTGTTATACTGCAGAAGAGGGGAACACAAAATTAATTGGTCTGTAATATGTACCTGTTTTGACTCACAGTTTGGTTTTGATGTGTTTTCAGCACAGCAGTTTCCCAACAAAAGGAAGACAGAATTCATTTACATGTTATTTATTTTGACCATAATTTGTAGTATGAAAAACTGTGACATCTGAGGAATAGGAAGAAAAAATAACAATATGTCAAAACATCAGTATTGTTTTATATCAAACTATATACTGCTAGATTACTAAATAATGTTTGGGGAAATACATGCAGCAAAAGAAACTGAATGAGTGAGTGTTATAGGCTGATGACATTTTGCATTTGTTTTATGTTTCTTTTACTTTGGACAATAGTGTCACTGGGAACAAGATTTTTAATTATATGATCATGAAGATTTGATGTTCATAGTGATCCTGAAGGATAACTTTTGTCATTTGTTTTTTTTGTTTGTGTTGTCCACAGGTGAAGGACCAAGAGTTCCCATACAGAAAGAACCTGGCTCGTGTGCTAATAGAGGTGGAAGATACAAATGACCATGCACCCATCTTTACCAGTGCTCTGTATGAAGGCTCTGTCTATGAGTCAGCGGCAGTTGGATCAGCTGTGATCCAGGTCACTGCCCTGGACAAAGACAAAGGCGAGAACGCAGAGCTGTACTACTGCATTGAAGCAGGTAGGCACCTCTGATGACTACTGCCCTTGAATGCTGAATGTTTTATGCACTGTAAATAATTGACATTAAAAATATATCAAAATGATCATTTTGTTTCATCTTTCTTTTTGATTTTCCAACAGGGAACACTGGAGTTGCATTTCATATCGAACCAGTTTTGGGTATCATCACTGTTGCACATGACCTGGACTTGTCCAGCATAGGCCATTATGTTCTCACTGTCAGAGCAACTGACAATGGCTCCCCCCCCCTGTCCACCACCACTTTAGTGCGTATTACTGTCACCCTCTCTGATAACACCGGCCCAAAGTTCGCTCAGCCTGAATACCAGGCTGAGATCACAGAGAATGCAGTGGTAGGGACCTCTGTCACAACAGTCAGTGCAGTCAGCCAGTCCACACTCACATATGACATCAAGCAGGGCAACACTGATCATGTTTTTCAGATAAATCAGTACAGTGGAGTCATTACTACTCAAAAACCTCTAGATTATGAGACTACAGCATTTTATAACCTTATAGTCCAGGCTATCAACATGGCTGGCATGGCCTCCAATGCCACTCTCTTAATCCAGGTAGTGGATGAGAATGATAACCCACCAGTTTTCCAGCAGCTCCACTATCATGGTAGCATCAGCGAGGCAGCACCGGTCAACAGCTTGGTCTTAAATTCAGATGAGTCACCTCTAGTAATTAGGGCTACTGATGCTGACCGCAACCAAAATGCTCTGTTGGTCTACCAGATTGTAGAGGACACTGCAAAAATGTTCTTCACAGTGGACTCAGGAACTGGCTCCATCAGAACCATTGCTAATCTAGACCATGAGACATTGGCCAACTTCCACTTCCATGTTCATGTAAGAGACAATGGCAGGCCACAGTTGACAGCAGACAGTCCAACTGAAGTTACAATACAAGTGATTGACACAAATGATTCACCACCTTGCTTCACCCAGAATACCTATGAAACAGTCCTGCTACTCCCCACATATGTGGGAGTAGAGGCATTACAGGTTTCAGCCATAGACCCTGACAAAGATGTCTCTACAGAGCTCACCTACTCTCTGACTGATGGAGTACTGGAGCACTTTGCCATCAAACCTTCCAGTGGAGTCATCATAGTAAAACACAATAACTTCTCCAAAGAACGTTTCCGCTTCAGTGTCAAAGTATCAGATGGGAAATTCTCCAGCACGGCTATGGTGACCATCCTTGTCAGAGATGCTCTTGACTCTGGTCTCAGGTTCAGCCAAAGCCTTTATTCTTCATCTATTCAAGAGAATGTGTCAAATATCACCAAAGTGGCTGTGGTCAATGCTATTGGACACCATCTCAATGAACCATTGAGGTACAACTTGTTGAATGCTGGTACATGCTTCAGAATCCGTCCAACATCTGGTGTGATCCATACAACAGGCATACCCTTTGACCGTGAAGAGCAAGAATTCTACGAACTGGTTGTTGAGGCTAGACGGGAGCATGACCATCTACATGTGGCCAGAGTCATGGTTAGACTCCAAGTTGAGGACATAAATGATAATGTCCCTGTGTTTGTTGGACTTCCTTACTATGCAGCTGTTCAAGTAGACGCTGAGCCAGGATCACCCATTTTCAGGGTGATGGCAGTAGATGGTGACAAAGGGATTAATGGAGAGGTCTCTTACTATCTCAAGGATGGCCATGGTCACTTTGAGATCAACCAGCAGACAGGTAGTCTCAGCCTCAAGAGGGCTTTTGAGTCTGATTTGTCCAATATGGAATACCAGATAATGATATATGCCAGAGATGGTGGTTATCCACCTCTCTCATCTACTATAGAATTTCCCGTCACTGTAGTCAACAAAGCCATGCCTGTCTTTGACAAATCATTTTATTCTGTCTCTGTAAATGAGGATGTGGCTGTACACACCCCAATCCTTGGTATTAATGCCACTAGTCCTGAAGGTCAAAACATCATTTACACCATTGTTGATGGAGACCCATCTCTTCAGTTTGACATTGGTTTTGATACTGGAGTCATAAGTGTCATCCACTCTTTGGACTTTGAAGCAGCATCGTCTTACCAACTGACTGTCAGAGCCACAGACTCTCTGACTGGTGCCCGTGCTGAGGTTGATGTAGATCTGATTGTCCAGGATGTAAATGACAATCCTCCCATCTTTCAGAAAATGTCCTATAGGGTAGTTTTGTCTGAAACAGCCATGATTGGAACTCCAGCACTTCAAGTTATTGCCACCGACAAAGACTCAGAGAAGAACAATGTTGTCCGATACCAGATCTTCTCAGATGCGCATAACAGCACAGACTACTTTCACATTGATAGCAGCAGTGGTTTAATCCTTACAGCACGTATGCTAGACCATGAACTAGTCCAGAAGTATGACTTCACTGTCAAGGCCACCGATAATGGCTTCCCACCATTAAGTAGTGAAGTATCAGTCATAGTTATGGTGAATGACATGAATGACAATCCTCCAGTTTTCAACCAGCTGCTCTATGAGGCATACGTGAATGAGTTAGCACCTAGAGGTCACTTTGTAACCTGTGTCCAGGCCTCAGATGCTGACAACTCAGATTTTGCTAAGTTGGAGTACAGCATTTTGTCAGGAAATGAAAGAATGAACTTTGTGATGGACAAAAAGACAGGAATCATCATATTGTCCAGCAACCGTAAACAAAGAATGGAGCCTGCCTACAGCCTCAATGTTTCAGTGTCTGATGGGGTGTTCACCAGCACTGCACAGGTTCATGTAAAGGTTTTGGGGGCCAACTTGTACAGTCCAGTGTTTGGCCAGAATATATATGAGGCAGAGTTAGGAGAGAATTCTGCCGTGGGAACCAAAGTTATACAGGTAAATGCTATGAAATTCATTGATTTTTTTTTCATTGTATATTTTTCAGAAGAAACATTGATAACATAATGTAAATATAAAATGTTCATGACTTTATTTCATTTCAGGTTAAGGCAACAGATGCAGACCCTGGAGTGTTCGGTCACATCATGTTTTCCTTTGTGAATGATATGGGCAAGGACCAATTTAGCATTGATGCAAGTGGTCAGATCACCACTGTAGAGAAGCTTGATCGTGAGGCCAATAAAGACATTGTTTTGACAGTAGCAGCCCAGGACTCCGGTGGAAGTGTCTCTTACTGTACAGTACAAGTTACTCTAATGGATGATAATGATAATGTACCTCGCTTCCTAGCCACAGAGTACCGAACTTCAGTCAAATCTGATGTGGCTAAAGGATTTTTGGTGATGCAGATTGAGGCTTATGATCCTGATGATGGCACTAATGCCAAAGTGACATATTCTATTTACAGTGAGGCACACGTCCCTGTGGCAGACATTTTGGAGATAGACCCAGACAATGGTTGGATGGTGACTAAAGGCAGCTTCAGCCACTTGAGAAACTCTGTATTGTCTTTTTTTGTGAAGGCTGTAGATGGAGGAAGTCCAGTCCGGCACTCTCTAGTGTCTGTCTACATCCATGTTCTTTCTCCAGATGCCTTCATTCCTTCCTTTGGCCAACATCAGTACTTATTTAGCATGCCAGAGGACACCCCCATAGGTACAGCCATTGGGACAGTACATCTCAACACTCCTCATGGATATGCCTCGCTCTCTGCTACCTTTGCTTTGGTTAATGGAGAGACAGGAGAAAACAACCAAGATGGGGTGTTTGTGGTGGAAAAGGATACAGGTCTCATCAAACTTGATAAGCCCTTGGACCATGAGATGATCAAGGAATATCACTTCAAAGTCACTGCCACAGTACAACAGGCTAAACTGGATTCTGTGACTTCTGTTGATGTTGAAATCAAAGTGCTGGATCTTAATGACAACAAACCAGCCTTTGAGGCCAACTTATACGAGGCCACAGTTATGGAAGGAATGTCAGTTGGAACTAGAATAATTCAAGTTCAAGCACAAGACCCAGACTCAGGGGGCAATGGTCAGGTAACATACAGTCTTGGGGCTTTAATCCAGTCAGAAGGGGATGCAGACACATTGATCGGCACCTTTAGCATTGACAGCAACACAGGCTGGATCTCCACACAGAAGGACTTGGACCATGAGACCAATCCATCCTACACATTCACAGTGGTGGCCTCAGACCTTGGGGAAACCTCGTCTCTTTCCAGTACTACCACTGTGACTGTAGCAGTGTCTGACATAAATGACAACCCGCCAAAGTTTCTGGAGCAACACTACTTTGGTTCAGTTCAGGAGAGTGACCCACCAGGTGAGGTGGTGGCTGTGCTGAACACCAGAGATGATGACAGCTCTGCTGTCAACCGACAAGTCAGCTACCACATCACTGGTGAGTACCACTGTAAATTTCTGTCATTGCATTGCAACTGTATTGCTAATTGTCCAATGACAATCTTTTTTCTGTTTTTTTTTCCAGTCTTAATGTCTTTGAAGTTCTTGCTTTCCACAATATCTGTGCATAACAGTTATGTCAAGTAAACTGTGGTTAAGGAAGGGTTAAGCTTGGACAACTGAAAAACTTTGTGTTGTGGTTAGGGAAAGAAAGGGAAAGATCATGGATACCATTGATAAAAAGCTGAATGTTAATTGCATGTCTTTGAAGAGATGCAAACCCTAGTGTATTGCATGAAAGACAGACACTGTACATGTTCATCCTGCACCCTGACCTCTATACTCATTAGCATAAGGAGAGAAATAATACACTAAATTAAAGGCCCGATTCCGTACACAATTCACTAATTTTCCATGGTTGCATGCATGCCAGGATTGTCTGACAGCCTGTGATGTTTATGCAATTACAGTTCATGATGGAAGAAGTAGTAAATAGTGTTAAAGTTGACAATTTGAAGACTACAGGGCATCTGATGAAAGCTGCTGTGAACAATTTTATCTTTTGTTACTTGAAGAGATAAGCAGTCTTAATACTAGTTTAAAAAGCTCCTGTATGGTTTACCCAGGGGAATCATTGGGAGGTCAGTATCATTACCTTTTCCAAATGTGTAGGAGATTAACTGTTTTCATGCATGGCAAACAATGACTCAAGGTATAAAAAGATATTTTTCAGTCAAAGGAGAGAAGCAAAAGAATCAAGGAAGGGAAAGCAAGATCAATGTTGAACGTTGCATTAATAATACACATGTGATCACAGGAATGACTTTGCTAACTTGCTGTCTGCTCATTGACATGCCAAAAAGTTATAAGAAACTTAGGACCACATTATTACCCCAGGATTTTAAGACATATGACTGTCATGCCAACAGGACAGGTAATGAAGGACTTTTCAAAGGGAAAGACTTTCTTCCCCTAATAGCATTGTAATGAGTATCAGCCAGACAGCTGGAGTGAATGACAGATATGTGAGTGGCGATGTGACTCTTGACAACTAAAGAGGAAGGAGATGAGGATAAATGAGCTACTTCTACAGTGCAGGAAGACAAAGAATGAAACATATAGCTAAAAGAAATGTCTGCAAAAAAGCAAATGAGCTGTCAAAAACATTGACAGATTTGACCTTCTTACTTCCAAGAGAGAACCACATGATGTTACTTAATGTCACAGTCCAGCAGCAAATCAAAAAAGAACTTAGAGAAACACATCTTAATGCTGTAAAAATTTGCAGGGAAGGGAAGCTATTTAGTTTTTCTTCTGCCATCTTTGGTGTCTTTATAGTTTGATGGAAATCAGAATTTTAGGATACCTCTCTAGACACTAAAATTTGGTCATTCCCAAAGGCTTGTCTATGATTTGTTTGTTTGCACTTGAATATTTCATAGATGGAGATGACCAGAATGTTTGATCAAATGTAAACCAAGGTACATAATATTGCTAAAAAATATAGTGCTAACATTAGTGCTGTCAAAAATATTGTGTTATTAATGCGTTAACGCAAATCAATTTTAACTGTGTAATTTTTTTATCGCGAGATTAACCTTCTTTATGACCTAGTGAACCTGTAGTTTTTTATAAGCTGTGGCCACTGCTAGTAACATCAGAAAAACTACAGGATCTGATTGTAAAATGGAAACAAAACAATAGGCACACCCCACACACGTCTTGTCGGCTGTCTAGCTGTAAAAAAAAAAAAGTAGGCTACCGGTTTGTGTGGATGTCAAGTGCGAAATGCAGAAATGGATGCGAACAAGGTTCTGAATGGAAAGTTTAATTTCAAAAAGTTGCCAGATGGGTTGACTGACAAGACCAAAGTTATCTGTGTGTATTGTCGGTGTGAACTGAATTATCACCGTAGCACATCCAGTCTGAAATACCACTTGATGGCCAAACACACAGCTAATGCGAATTCTTCGCCGCCTCCATGGATGGCAATGGATGGCTTTCAACAGAGGCATACGGATACCGCAACTAAGAACAAGCTTACTGCAGCCATAGCCAAGTAATGTTCATTCTTTCTGGAGAGAAATAAGAGGCTGGGTTGATAAACAGAAGAGCAGTATAGTCTGACTGCTAGTATGTTCAAAGGAAACTTACGAAAGGAAAGTTTAAGCCATGGTTTAACTGCACTATAGGCTGAGTCCTAGTTTACAGTGATGTGGACTTTGTAACTTTATTTTGGGTCGCCCTGTTTTGATCCCTTAGAAAGGGTTGTTGAAGGGGCTTTTCTGTAACCAAGTTTATTTTTTTTTTGTCATCTGTTTATTGACAGTGTTAAATTGTGTGAGATTTGATTCATTCAAATGTGAATAACTGCTCAAAATGAAAATATAGCACTACACATTGTTTTCAATAAAAACATTTACACACAGCAAGCCTATCCACTTTTCCATGTTGATAAGAGTATTAAAATTATAATTAATGGGACATTTGGAATAGATAAAAATGTGCCATTAATTTGCGATTAATCGCGAGTTAACTATGACATTCATGAGATTAATCGCGATTAAATATTTTAATCAACTGACAGCACTAGTTAACATATCAAGCAAGAGGCAGAGGTGGTTAGATAAACGTTAACTGCTGTGCATTTGAAGTCTCTTTCACACCTGTATTTAGAATTCAGTTGGTTCATATCAAAGCCTTTTACAAACGAGAGGAATGAACACAATATCACACTGATTGACAGGTAACTACTACTGTACATTTCTGATGATTCTTCATCATCAGGACTACATGGAGAAATCAATCCAGTGAGTGATTTCAGGTCATTCTGCACTTTACTGAACCTTGTGTGTATATTTATCTGATGAGAGCTCACCAAGACACAACTGATTCTAAACATTATTTGTTAACACTTTAAACCAAACTCATGTTATGAATAATGACTACCAGATAGAAACTAACTTGACCAATACAAATACAATACATTTTTTAGGCTTTCTGTACCAATGATTGACAGTTTAAAAGGTTGTATTGCCATATCAGCCTAACGTGCTAATTTTCTTATTTTTAATTGAGGTGTCTACTAGAATATATGCTTTAATTTTCAAAACATTTTTTTCTCATACTGTTCATTGATGCAGCACCTCTACTCTGTCAGAAATGCTCTGTTTTAGCTCCTGTCTCTTTGAGGCCTCCCTCCCAAAAAGCCCAGTCTCCTCTGATTGGTCAGCTCACACAGGCCTCAGCAAGTGACCTAGAAAAAGATTTTTTTTATTTTGCCACTCAGTCACTTGATTCATGCAGCTCTCAATAGTTCCAAACAAATCTGTGCTGTCCACCTGTCTGAATGGTTTCAAGCAGGATAGACAGCAGCAGTGACTGATCTGCAGCAATTTTCGGTCAGTATCAACAATAATGTGCATTGGTGACTGTGTTGTCAACCACTCACATTGAACATAGCATGCGGAGTATTTCCACTTTCTGCTGCTTTCTCCTTCTACGCCTCGAAATTACAGAGGCAAATATTGTACTTTTTACATCATTACATTTATAACATGAGTTACCTTACAGATTCTGATTGATAATACAAAATATAATTAACAAATAAATTATTATGTAATATTATAGACAAAATGATCCCATGGGTGAAAATAACAAGGTTCCCAGCCATATATAATAGGGTTGGATGATATGGCCAAAATCTTCTACCATTGTATGTTGTTGTATGTTTTATATCACACTAATCACACTAATGGTATATATGAGGGTATAGTAGCTGTTATGTGAATTAAATTAAGAAATTATTTAAAATAACCATACTGTACCATACTTCACATGTGATTATTTTCTTCTTTCACTGGGAATTAAGTTCAAAAAGACTAAAATCAGCAAAATTAACATTCTCTCAAAACGGAAGCTTTAAGGTTCCAAATGAGAGCAACGGAGATGCAACAGAGGTGTATTACTGCCACCAACAGTAGCTCTCAGGTCACATGAGAATGTGGTAAGCAGTTGTGCTTCCTAAATCACGTCACCTTGCAAGGCAGCTGTATTGCCATTTTAGGTTGCCCACCACGAATATATAGCAGAGACACTAGAGCCATTTTCTCATATGAAGTCCAGACAATGTCCGGACCTGATTCTGCAGACAACAGAACCGGATATTGTCTAGAGTTGCTCTTTCACACATGTAGCACATCTGTCCTTGTCAGACATGTTCTCACTTACTGGAAATGTTCTGTTTGTTTTAGATGAAGGATGGTGCCTGGAGAGACTAGAGCTTTCAACAGGAGAAGGAGGACTGTTCTGTAATAATGTTTTTAAATAAAATAATGTAGTTTTGGGGTTGATATTGACACTATGACACTATGTTTTTGAATATATGAGCAATGTCAACAAAAAAGTGGAAAACAATATACAGACAAGCACAAGAGTATGAAGCAGCTACACTCTGTGCAATGTTATCAGTACGCCCACTCGTTGGCTGTGTAGCAGGTAGCAGTATATACATTTGAATGACAGTGCGTGTATACGTCGTGGAATGTAAAGGCCGAATGTACAATCCACAGGCCAAAAAAAGTCAAATTCAGATGTCCGAGAAAAATGCTCAAAAAGGTTCTGCAGGAGTCAGAGTCCGAGAAGCAAAAATACTTTATTGCCAGCAACAAAGGGGAAAAACATCCAGAAACACACAGGGTGTAATTCCGAAGAAGTTCTCCAACTTACAATGGTCAGTGCTCCGTCTTTTATACAGTTCTGCTCAAGGTCACCCCTGCCCTTGGGGCATCTTCTCTTTTTTCTGAGGTTCTTCTATTTTTTCACCATTACGTAATCTTTTGGCCGCTGTCTCTTTTTATTTTCTTTCTATTCTTCTGAAATTACACCATTAGCTTCTGATTATCATGGGCTCTTTAAAAAAAATAAATAAATAAATAAAAATTATCAAATTACAGTTTATTGCCATAGTTGTATATAAAGGGCAATTGCATTATCTTTAAGTGCACTTTGAGAGTATATTAAAACATTGTAAAGTATGTTGAATCATCCCAAACCAGCATTCATTAAAGCATAGTAAATCATAGTGTGATTATAAGACTGTTAAATTCTTTCACGATTATAACAGATACTCAAACATGGATTGAATACAGCAAGGTTATATAAGGACACACAGTTGTGTAAGGTCACAAACAACACCGGCTAAAACTGGTTAAGACTGGCTAAGACAGCTACAAAGACACCTGCAAGGCCATGGAAAGTCCCAAAGATCCAAGATACAAGTTCCCTGCCCTTGTGATCTCTGCTGCGCAGTATCATTGCTGCACAGCATCTCTGCTGCACAGTGTCATCGCTGCACAGCATTCCCTTTCCTTATCTTTGCACAACACCATCTTGACCTTTTCATGTGTTTCTCCTCCAATTCTCTTCTTCTCAAATTATTATTATTATTATTACCAAATTTCTACTACCATATCATGCTCTACTAATCTGCTACTATTGTCTACCATTGGTTACAGTGTTTCACTTAATTCATAACATATCTGTTAGAAAAAATTATACTACATATACAGCTTAAGGGATAGCTCCTGTGGTGAAAACGGTATTGCCAAATCTCTATTGGTGGACACCATTATACCGGGGCACTGCTCAACACTAATATGTACGTTAAAAAAAATAGCCACAATTACCAGCTGCAACATTCAAGTAATATACGCTTGAATACATTATAATTATAATTCAATAATATAATATACATTATTCTGTAGTGTAAGTATATTTTAATGCTAATACTGTTGTACTTTTACTGAAGCAAATTTTGGACTGCAATGTTTCTACACTGTGGTATTGTCACTTTTACTGAAGTATAACATCTGGGTACTTCTTCCACTACTGATTGTGATGCTGTCACGAGTAATGCTACAGTTGATTTTTGAATTGCTGCTGGAGAGAACTGGGGGAGGTAAAGAAAGATCAAACAGTGTTCAGGTTAATGCATTGACGCATTGAAAGCTAATGTTTCCAAACATTTTCATGAGGTTGAGATTACAGAAGTGAGGGTACACACTATGGATGGGCAGTACCTTGTGTCACATTCTGCCACGACATGGATTTTGCTATACTGTCATTAGTGTGACAAACACTAGAACTGGAATTACATCCAGTAACCATTTTCCTCGCTATAATGCTGGTGACGTGAAGAGGTAGCATTGTGGGCAATGCATAGCAATTTCTCTGTTGTTGGCTGCAAGAACCAACACAAAAGTCTTCATCTACTCTCACCATGTAAGGAAGTGGAGATCCAGTAAATTAACTTGATGTTCCCACAACAATTGGAAAACTCTTGGGTTATATGAGTTTGTCAATTAGTTTACTTTGGACTGCTTTGAGGGCCAGTACAAAGCAGGGTTCACTTAAAAATTGACCAAAGATGGATTGACATCATACTTAGAACCTGTAAGTTTTGCCATTTTTATGTTGCTTTACTACAAGTACAGTCCGTACTTATTTGGACATCGGCACAATTTCTGTTATTTTGGAAGTGCAGAACGTGAAATTAAGGCATTTGACATACTGCTAATTTCAGGGGACCACAAGTTATTGGACTAGTTCATATAAAACTGAAAAAAATAGTCACTTTTAGTACTTGATTGCAGAATTTGATGACAAATGTGATGGAATCTAGGAAAACCCATCCATGTCACACTAGCACTTTTCCAGGAAAACGTGAAATTAGGTCGAAAGTCAAAATATTGATGAAATTGGGTTTTCATTAAATTATTATTTTACAACATCTTGTCTATCATTCCTGAAAATATCTCAGTATATTTCGCTTGTTTAATATGTGAAAACGTTATTTAAATCAGGCACTCTGTTTGTTGTTATCTCCTATGAATGAAAAACGAACAGCGCATGAAATCCGCCCCTAAATCTACATAGCCTACAAAGATGGTTTATCTATCATCATTAGGGTAACCAGATGTCCCGCTTTGTGCAGGACAGTCCTGCATTTCCATTACTTTTCACATGTCCCACAAATTGTGACGTTGTCGCGAATTGTTATTGAGAGTGTCACTAACAATTCGCGACAACCTCACAATTTGCAGGATGTGTGAAAAGTAATGGAAATGCGTGACTGTCCCACACAAAGCGGGACATCTGGTCACCCTAATCATAGTAAACCACATAACATGAAGACGAAGTCATATTAATGTGCATTTTTGCACCAGTCTTATGTGAGCCACACATCAAAACATTATTTTGACACCTCAGTCAGATGCTCAGAGAGATGTTGAACCTTCAGAGACAGAGAGAGTTTGAGGTAGCTGGTCATGTTCTGATAGAATCCTTGTCTTTAAACCTGTTTTTCTCAAAATTCTGCTCCAAAAAATCCTACTGATCAGCTTACTTTAAATGATCATAACGCTTGATACAAAACGGATCTAAAAATAATGAAAACAGATTTAAAAAGAGCTTGAAATAATCTTCTAGGTGATACTAAAATCTCCAAAAGCTAAAATTTCGACATGTGACTGGTTTTTCCCACATCTCATCACAAATAATAGACATCCTCACACGAGAGCTGAAAATCTGCACTTCATACTCCTAATAAGTATTTCATTTCAGATCCAGTGTGCTGATGGAAAGAACCAGAATAACTAAAAATTGTGTCATTGTCCAAACACATCTGTATAATTCCCAAACCAACTTTACTGACTGACTCAGAAGTGACAGCACAAAAACAATCCATTCCACATTGTGCGGTCCATCATTGATGAGAGCATCAATTAAGGGTCATTGTAGACCCCAGGAGAAGGTCATTTTGTCTTCCACAGTCATGCTGAAGGAAAGGATGCAGGAAGGTGAAGGTTCACATGCCAACTGTGGGTATTTACACTGTCCTCTGTTGACCAGGGCAACTATAGCTTCATATGACTGCCCCTTGAACCTGTCCAGCTGGATAAAAAAAGAATAAAGTTTAAAGTCTAAATTGGACTCGGTTAGACTCATTCTGGTTACTTTAGACCTGACTTGACAAAATCAAATAGGCCTCCAACTTGCCTTTGACTGAACAACAAACTTGGTCACGACTTAGTCATGGAACATGGAACAACCCGAAAGATTAAAATTTGCAAAGTAACTCTTTAATTTTCAGATAACAAAATTAAACTGACAGCAGCCGGTCATAATTTTTTCTACAAAAAACAGATGGTAACAACATTCACACATCTACAACAATTCAGCTTAGAAAAGACAGATGATGGTAACCATAACAAGAATTACACACAAGACACATTTGATAAGTTTCATTTTAATGTTTTCAGGTTTATTTAAAAGTAATAAATACACACTATAAATTTACTACTCTAACCTTGTTCTGTTCAAAAAACAGTGATGCCAAATGACTCATTTAGGACTTGGACCCAACTAGTGACTTGTTGGTCTTGACTCAGGACAGCATAGCCAAGACCTGAGACTTGTGACTTGAAAAACATTTCCATTGCAAAGCAGCTGGATTCGCAAGATCCCAAGATCAGACAAGATCACATGAGCCAAAACTCCCTCTCCCCAGGCCTCAAGTTATGTGTTTGTGGTCAAACCACGTTGGCTTTGACCAGTCAGTGTCCTATCAGGAACTAATACAGGCAGGTTTTGTTTTCATTAAAAAACAGCGATGGCAACTCCCAAAGGGGTTAGTGTAGATTTTGCTGTAGCATCAGTTATAGGTGGCTCAGGAGGTAAAGCAGTTGTCCACCTATCAGAAGGTGGGTGGTTCGATCCCCGGCCTTGGCAGTCCACATTGGCAGGCCAAAGTATCCTTGGGCAAGATACTGAACCCAACCCCACTCGATCCTGTGCCATTGTTGTGTTTGAATGGATAATGCTTGTAATGAGCAGGTGGCTTGGCAAGAGTTTTTGATCTCCTACCACTTCATATAGTTCATTAATGTGATTGGTTGAACTTCGCCTTTGGTAGACAGTGATAGATAGATCGTTCATCAAATCACCTGCCTTTTTTGAACATACCTGCCCTTTTCCAAATAGTTTCCATGAAAAACTTCCCAAATAGTACTGTGTTGTAAATGTAGCTCATGTAACATCACACTTTGTACTACTTCACTGCATTTTTGGTGGGTAACACAAAAAATCCATCTCAAATCCAACAAAATCAATCATGGTTGCATGTCTAAAATCTTTACTGATGCTGTATCTTAGACCTGTCTCTCTGTCTGTGTGTTGTCCAGGGGGAAACTATCGTGGTGTGTTTGCACTGGGTCTGGTGCAGGGTGAATGGAAGATGTATGTGAAGTGGCCACTAGACAGGGAGGAACGCAACCTCTACATCATAAATGTCACTGCAAGTGATGGACTCTTTGTTTCCCAAGCAACAGTGGAGGTGACAGTGATAGACACCAATGACAACAGCCCCATCTGTGACCAGGTGATTCAACCACGGTGACTGTTAAAGACATTGGCAAATGGCAGTTCATTTTAAATGTACTGTAAGCCTACAACATTTATTTGACCAGGCTAACTGTAAATGTACCATGTCAAAGGTTCACCATTTCACCTTTCATAATGTCATTTTATTCCAGTGGCTGGGTTTCTTTATTTGTTTGCCGTGTGTGTGTGTGTGTGTGTGTGTGTGTGTGTGTGTGTGTGCGTGCGTGCGTGCGTGCGTGCATCTGTCTGTCTGTCTGTCTGTCTGTCTGCCTGCAGACTGTGTATACTGCCTCCATTCCAGAGGATCTCCCAGTCAACAGTGTGCTTTTGAAGGTTGGGGCTACAGATGCAGATGTGGGCATCAGTGCGTGGATCCAGTACTCTTTACATGGTCCTGGATCCCAGGACTTTATCATAGACTCGAACACTGGTATGACATAGTGTATCCTTTGATACTTATATGAGACAGTCTGTCACCCCTTTATGGCTCCATTTCTTCATGTTTAACATGTTGTTTCTAACCTGCCCAGGTGAAGTTAAGTCATCTGTGATTCTGGACCGTGAGATGACACCCGATTACCGGCTGGTTGCACAGGCAACTGATGGTGGTGGGCGGTGGTGCCGTGCTGAGATACAGCTGGTAGTGACTGATGTGAATGACAACCCACCCATCTTCACTCTGTCACAGTATACCACCAGCGTCTACGAAGGCACTGCCACCAAAGCCCAGCTTACCCGCATCCAAGCCATAGACCCTGATGAAGGTGATACTACAACTACTAGTATTACTGTTACTACTGCTTGTGTTACCACTCCTACGGGTAGTGCTTCAGATGCCACTGCACTTACTATATTTTATTGATAAGAAATTCTTCATTAAGTAAATGTGAGTAAAATAATTTCATTTACACTCCCCCACCCTGAGTCTACTCCTGGCCCACTCCTCCCTGATATCTGCCCGACAACTCTGTGTCTTTAGTGAGTCTTTGTGGTCTTGACCGATTTAAATGTACTTATGGGGACAACTGTCTCTTCTCAAAGTTATTCATGGTGTTACACTTGTTCATATCAAAAACATACAAAAATTGTCAGAAGTAGTCACCATTGGACGACACAGTTAAATAATCCAGCAAGCACTTTCTTGAGAGCATATTGAGGGCTTGAAACATGTGTGTACTTCTGTTTACATTTCTTTACCTCTCAGTGTGCCTGACACTCCTGTTTTGGCTTTGCAGCAGGTCCAGGCCGTATGGTGATCTACTCCCTGGCCAACTCTGCAGGAGGGTCCTTCTCTATTGATAAGTCCTCAGGCATCGTGGTCTTGGAACGCATTCTTGACCGTGAGGTCCAGCCAACTTATCAGATAACAGTCCATGCATCTGACTTGGGTTTACCGCTGCCCCTCTCCTCAATGGTCAATGTCACAATCACTGTGCTGGACATCAATGATAACCCGCCTGTGTTTGAGCGCCGTGATCACCTGGCGACAGTACCAGAGGATGTGGGAGTGGGAACAGAGGTTCTGAGAGTTTATGCTGCAAGCAAGGACATTGGGACCAATGCTGAAATCACTTACAGTATCCGATCAGGCAATGAGCATGGGAAGTTCCACATCCACCCACTAACTGGTAAGTGTGCTAACAACATCTCTGCGCTAGTCATCTCTCATTTTATTCACACTTACTGTACGTTGAACACTTGGGGACTGACTTTGGGATTACATTCCAGTCGTACAGTAGAACTATACGACAGTATGTCAGGGAAAAGTTGTCAGTTATAGTAGGATCACTGGTCAGATACCTTCAGTCGCTTCAGCCACATTCACTGTGAATGCTTAACTCCAATGAACCTAAATTTTACTGTCGTCATGGCAGTGTCTTTTCTGATACTACCACAAAGAGTTATGATAAAAATAATTATATAGTTTCAAATTCTATATGTAGTGGTTTTGAAGCTGCACTAATTAATTAATTAAAACTGTCCTATCAGTAGCAGTGGATTGGTGCCACAGCAAAGCATGCATTACAGTACTGTATAATGTCAGTAGAAAGTGCTCAGCTTACACACAGCTTTAAACAAACCCACTACCGCACTGTGGCTTGGAATGTGTCATGTCACACTACAGAGAGATTTTATTGTACATTTCAATGCATATCTAAAATGTTCAGAGAATGACCCAAAGAGCAGCAGAACAATTATCCTCCAGCAGCAAAATATCTTAATTCTCTCTTTGTTTTTTATTTAGTGGATAAAAGACAGCTTCAGATCAGCAACATCAAGTGACCTTTGTTTTGAATTACTTTGAAACACAGAAAAAGCTCTGTGATCATTCTTTAACATTGTTGTATGTTTTTGCGTCACACAAAATATACTGTACTCGTAGTAGGGAGAGAAAAATTAAAAATGTCAAGGCGACGTAAAAAGTAAAGCTTTTTTTTACAGCCTGTCACCGTGATTGTGTAATGATACTGTGCTGTCTGTACTCTGTCAGCTACAATCCTGTTGCCTTTCTCTGATTGGTGTGTGGTTGCCTCATACTGTGAATGACTGCTTAGTTCAGTGCCCAGTGAGAGTCATGAAGGCTGGTTGAAATGTCTTAAATATGGGCTATATTCTGCAGCACCATCAAAGGAAAAGAGACAATCACACCTGGAGCAGGTATCTGTGGTTTGGGTTTTCACTTCATCCAGAGATCCACAATATCAAATTCTTACTCACCTAAAACCCTCCCCAAAAGAAAAAGAGCTCCCCCGAAAGCCATGGCGTAGGAATCATAGGAATTTTTACCTAATGGCAGGTAGTCTGGTAATATGAATTCCAAAAATTATTAGATCATTGTCCAATTAAAGAGGATTCTCTGAGGAAACTATTAAGTGTTCAATTTCAATGCCCTATGTCAGAACAAGGTTGAGAGTATGGTTAAAACAGTGAGTAGGTTCATGTACATTTTGACGGAAGCCAACTGAGATGAATAATGAGATAAAAGCAGTACTAAGGCTGTCATTACCAGCGTCAACGTGTACATTAAAATCACCTACAATAATTACTTTATCTGTTTAAAGGACTAAACCTCATAGAAACTCAGAGAACTCAGATATAAATTCAGAATAAGGACCAGGAGAGCGGTAAACTATGACAGACTATGGCTATATAAGGAACTAAGATGGCTCCCCTCTCCTTTCAACTAGCCACACTTGTTACTATGCAAAAGCTGTGCATGAGTTTGTAGAATCTCTGGTGGGGTGCTGGCTGTTATTAATCAGGAGTTTGTAGGATTGGGCTACCATTTTTTTGACCTTGCTTTTTCATCTTTGTTAGTAAGGGAGGTAAGATGTAATTTTTTTCTTTGTTTTTGTTGAGTTACACTCGTAATACCTCCCCAGTTACTTTTGCTTGTTTGTCATTTTGACCTTTGTCCACCCTTAAGTCCATTCTCATCTCCAGTTATGTGAAAACACATTGTAAACAAACACTTCAATTGTGAAATTTCAGCAATCTGCCTCTATGGCTGTTTGAGAGTTGAGTTGAGTAGTTTGAGTTTGTAGCTCTGTCATCCCTCATCCATTGTTTCCTCCTGAAGACATAAATCTTTATCAACACAAATATGTGGTTTTGTTTTTAAAAATGGCTCATGGAATTCCTTAAACAGCTAGCCACTGTAATTATAAGCAGTTATTAGTCAAAGAACAGTAAATAGTGCATTTGTTTGGGATCATTTTCAGTATTGGAACAATACACATTTAGTGCTTTAGTGAATATTTGGGGCACCAGGATGGTGTGTGTGGGACGTGAGACAAAATAAACTACAGTGTGTGTCCATGGTAATAAAGGAACATGTCACCCAGTGGCTCTTGCGTGCTTTGGCTCTTGCTTCATGATCTTTATTGACAGGAATAAGAATAAAGGTGATCACCAGACCCTGAACTCCTTCAACTACTCACAAACATCCAATAGATGTATGCCATTTTATTTTTTCCCCCATATGATATTTTGATTTAATCGTGTGCATTACATTTATTCAAATGCATATTTCTGTTCCCCTTCCCTCTTCACCTTCCTCAGGTGCTATTTTAGTTGCCCAGTCTCTGGACTATGAGACCTGCAGGGACTATTTCCTGACAGTGGAGGCACGTGATGGCGGCACACCACCACTGAGTGCCATTACTACAGTGAACATAAACCTGACAGATGTCAACGACAATGCACCCATGTTCAGTTGTGACCTCTATGCTGCAGTGGTGCCAGAGGATTCCACTATTGGAGAGTCTGTTGTCCAGGTATGTTCTGGTCAGAGCTTTCCCAGCATGCATATGAGGCCTGAGGAAATGGTTCAAAAGCACTGTACAAAACTTTCATCCAGAGCAAGGTATCTTTACTACTACTAAAATGTGATATGGATGTTTATGGTCCAAAGGGGGTGATTTCTTAATGTTTTTGTTTAATCTGTGACCCTTTTTTTTTAGCACCGTCATGATCCCCTTGACCAACACTTTCCAAATACCTGGATTTCGATTGAATGTGCTCTGAATATTCATGATCCTCAGGGGATTGATCATAATATATTTCAGGACTGACTGACCTTTTCTTCAGCAACAACAAAATTTCCACCTTTATGCAGGAAATATCAAAATTAAATATGCAGTTTGCCATGACCAAATTCCTGATCCACCAGATCCACTTTTCCATTTTCCTTTCTTTTAGTATTACAAACAAGATATTCTCAAGAAATCTCTGCCAAAAGCAATGTTATGTTGCTTTTTCTGGTTGAAGAGCTTTAAAATTTTAACTACCACATTCTCTCTTTATATTCTAGATATAGACTGGTGGCTTGGCTTCAGTAAAATGGCTCTGTTCAGTAGGAGCTCTAAAATATGAGACTTGAAAAAGAATGTATTTGTGTGTGTTTGTGTGTAATAGATGGTATATCATGTATCAGTGTTGGTGTCATGTCCTTGAAGATTGCCCCCTTCGGAGAGTACAATAATTAGTGTGATGCTACCATCACCTTGTCCTAGATGTTGGCAATTAATGAGTTTCTGACGTTGACTGATTTCCCAGGGTTTGATTGGCTTTGAGCTTGGTTTGAGCTTTTATTTGGTGAGCTTCACAGACAGAACATGTGTGGGGGGCATGCAATCAGCCATGAACCTGTTATCACCTGTTATATTGTTAAAAGAATTTAAACATTTTTTCAGACTTTTGCATTCCTGTATTTTTTGCAATAGCATGCTGTCATATGTTGTCATGTCATATCAAATGATAGCTTTTAGGAAAAGGCATCAAGGTGTTTTTATAATAATCCATTTTGGAAGAATGTCCAAAATGTTATGTTAAACTTATTTTGCCTTTGTTTGATGCCCGCTGGTCGGAAATGTCACCATAACACCAGATATAAATGATAAGAATTTGGAACCATATCTTGACTTGTGTCACATTTGGATGGTAACTGTTCTTTGATTATACAAAGCAACAAACGCAAGTACCATTTAATATTAATTTTGGTTATTTGTTTATTTGTTTCATTGTAGTAGACCCTAAAATAAAAGGACCATTGCTGTGTTTTACATGCTGTTGCCAATTTATGACTTCAGGTCATCACTGCTGAACATTTCCAAAGCGTACTACAGCATTTTTCCTTTTAGAATCAGAATCAGAATCAGAATTACTTTATTTATCCCAGAGGGGAAATTGTTTTTAGCAGTGCTCCGTGCAAAACAGAATTATAGATTAGAATAAAAATTAGAAAGAAGGATGAGAAGGAATATATATATAAAGGCAATATAAAAGAAACAGAATATTAATACTAAGGATATATGTAAATAAGAAATATACAAATATACAGAAATATCCACTCAATGAATGTACAACAATAGAAAATGTACCGCAATAAAATTGGATGTGCAATTAGATAACACTTTCCATGATGAGTGCATCTATAGTGCATTATGGCAGCAATCATAGTGAATTATGACTACACAATGAATGAATGCATAAACGTACATTCTTTCTGATGTGCTATATCAACAATCATAAAAGACTTTAGATTTGACTTATAATGCATTATATCTTCAAATGTCCATCATCCATTGTCTTCCGCTTATCCGGGGCCGGGTTGCAGGGGGAGCGGTCTGAGCAGGGACGCCCAGACTTCCCTCTCCCTGGACACTTCCTCCAGCTCTTCCGGGGGGATCCCGAGGCGTTCCCAGGCCAGCCGAGTGACATAGTCACCCCAGCATGTCCTGGGTCAGCGACCGCATTACTGCAGCCGCTGCACCGATCCACCTGTCAATCCCACGTTCCATCCTTCCCTCACTCGTGAACAGGATCCCAAGATACTTAAACTCCTCCACTTGAGGCAGGAACTTTCCCCCAACCTGAAGGGAGCAAGCCACCTTTTTCCGGTCGAGAACCATGGCCTCGGACTTGGAGGTGCTGACTCTCATCCCAGCTGCTTCACACTCGGCTGCGAACCGCCCCAGCGCATGCTGAAGGTCCTGGCTCGAGGTAGCCAACATCAGACAACATCATCCGCGAAAAGCAGAGACGAAATCTGCCGGCCCCCGAACCGAACCCCCTCCGGCCCCTGGCTGCACCTAGAAATTCTGTCCATAAAAATAATGAACAGAACCGGTGACAAAGGGCAGCCCTGCCGGAGTCCAACATGCACCGGGAACAGGTCCGACTTACTGCCGGCAATGCGGACCAAGCTCCTGCTCCGGTTGTACAGGGACTGTACAGCCCTCAACAGAGGGCCTCCAACCCCATACTCCCGGAGCACCTCCCACAGAATGACGCGAGGGACACGGTCGAATGCCTTCTCCAAGTCCACGAAGCACATGTGGACTGGTTGGGCAAACTCCCATGAACCCTCAAGCACCCTGTGGAGGGTATAGAGCTGGTCCAGTGTTCCAAGGCCAGGACGGAAACCGCATTGTTCCTCTTGAATCCGGGGTTCGACTATCGGCCGGATTCTCCTCTCCAGTACCCTGGAATAGACTTTCCCAGGGAGGCTGAGGAGTGTGATCCCCCGATAGTTGGAACACACCCTCCGGTCCCCCTCTTTAAAAAGAGGGGCCACCACCCCAGTCTGCCAGTCCAGAGTAACTGTCCCCGTCTGCCACGCGATGCTGCAGAGGTGTGTCAACCAAGACAGTCCTACAACATCCAGAGACTTGAGGTACTCAGGGCGGATCTCATCCACCCCCGGCGCTTTGCCACCGAGGAGCTTGCGAACTGCCTCAGTGACTTCAGCCCCAGTGATGAATGAATCGACCTCCAAGTCCCCAGTCTCTGCTTCCTCTATGGAAGACATGACAGAGGGATTGAGGAGATCCTCGAAGTATTCCTTCCACCGCCCGACAATATCCCCAGTCGAGGTCAACAGCTCCCCACCTCCACGGAAACAGTGTTGACAGAAAGCTGCTTCCCCCTCCTGAGGCGCCGAACGGTTTGCCAGAATTTCCTCGAGGCCAACCAGTAGTCCTCCTCCATGGCCTCCCCGAACTCCTCCCAGACCCGAGTTTTTGCTTCTACAACCGCCCGAGCTGCCGCACGCTTGGCCTGCCGGTACCCATCAGCTGCCTCAGGAGTCCTATGAGCCAACCAGGCCCGATAGGACTCCTTCTTCAGCTTGACGGCATCCCTTACTTCCGGTGTCCACCACCGGGTTCGGGGGTTGCCGCCACGACAGGCACCACCGACTTTACGGCCACAGCTACGGACGGCTGCATCAACAATGGAAGTGGAGAACATGGTCCATTCGGACTCAATGTCTCCAACCTCCCTCGGGATCTGGTTGAAGCTCTCCCGGAGGTGGGAGTTGAAAACTTCCCTGACAGCGAGTTCCGCCAGACGTTCCCAACAGACCCTCACGGTATGTTTGGGTCTGCCAAGTCTGTCCCGCTTTTTCCCCTGCCAGCGAATCCAACTCGCCACCAGGTGGTGATCAGTTGACAGCTCAGCCCCTCTCTTTACCCGAGTGTCCAAGACATACCGCCGAAGGTCAGATGATACGACTACAAAGTCAATCATTGACCTCCGGCCTAGGGTGTCCTGGTGTCCATCAGTGTACGTGGCACACTGATGGACACCCTTATGCTTGAACATGGTGTTCGTTATGGACAAACTGTGACTAGCACAGAAATCCAATAACAGAACACCACTCGGGTTCAGATCGGGGAGGCCTCCAGGTGTCACTGTCGCTGCCCACGTGAGCATTGAAGTCCCCCAGCAGAACAATGGAGTCCCTGGTTGGAGCACTTTCCAGTACCCCTCCCAGGGACTCCAAGAAGGCCAGGTACTCTACGCTACTGTTCGGCCCGTAGGCCGAAACAACAGTGAGAGACCTATGCCCAACCCGAAGGCGCAGGGAAGCGACCCTCTCGCTCAGCGGGTAGAACTCCAACACATGGCGGCTGAGCTGGGGGGCTATAAGCAAGCCCACACCAGCTCGCCGCCTCTCACCACGGGCAACTCCAGAGTAGAAGAGAGTCCAGCCTCTCTCAAGGAGTTGGGTTCCAGAGCCCAGACTGTGCGTGGAGGTGAGCCCGCCTTTCTCTAGCCGGTACCGCTCAACCTCCCGCACTAGCTCAGGCTCTTTCCCCCACAGTGAGGTGACATTCCATGTCCCCATAGCCAGAGTCGTTGTCCAGGGTTTGGGTCGTCGGGGCCCCCGCCCACGACTGCTACCCATATCACATAGCACCGGCCCCTTCTGATCCTTCCTGCGGGTGGTGGGCCTACGGGAAGGCGGGCCCACGTCGCTCCTTCGGGCTGTGCCCGGCCGGGTCCCGTGGGCAAAGACCCGGCCACCAGGCGCTCACCTGCAAGCCCCAACCCCAGGCCTGTCTCCAGGGCGGGGCCCCGGTGACGCCAATCCGGGCGACGTACGCTTCCTTGATTGAATGTCTTTCATAAGGGGCTTTTTGAACTGCTCTTAGTCTGACCCGTCACCTAGAACCTGTTTGCCTTGGGAGACCCTACCAGGGGCATTAAGCCCCAGACAACATAGCCTCTAGGATCATTCGGGTACTCAAACTCCTCCACCACGATAAGGTGGCAGTTCAAGGAGGAGATCTTCAAATGTCTGATAGATATTCTTGATAACTTATAAACTAGAGGTTGAGTGATGGGGTTTATAAATGTTAGGACTACCTATACACATCTCAGCAATCCACTGTAGGACTCATAGTATGCTATAATAGTTCATACAGTATCATAAGTTACCACTCAGGGTTCCAACTCTTTTAGCAAGACCATTTTCCAGGACTTCTTAATGGTGAGCCAGCTGGTATTATGGACAGGCATTGCAATTCAATTCTATTCAATTCAATTCAATTTTATTTGTATAGCGCCAAATCACAACAAAAGTTGTCTCAGGACATTTTCCATATAGAGCTGGTACAAACCAAGCTCTCTTATCTACAGAGAACCAACAATTCCCCCATGAGCAAGCACTTGGCGACAGTGGCGAGGAAAAACTCCCTTTTAACAGGCAGAAACCTCGGGCAGAACCAGACTCTGGGTGGGCGGCCATCTGCCTCAACCGGTTGGCAGATGGCCGGTTGGGTGAGAGAGGGAGAGCAAGAGAGGGAGAGTGAGACACACACAGACAGACAGACAGACAGACAGACAGACAGACAGACAGAAATGCAGTCAGAGAGAGAGAGACAGAGAGACAGACATGCAATCACAGTAACAGTGACAGTGGATGTAATAATAGCAGTAGCAGTTGCAGTGGATGTCAGGCAGGGCCAAGGCAGGAGATGCAGCTGCAATCCACAATCCAGTTTCAGCCACTGTGTAATCTGCAAGACGACCAAGCACAGAGACTCTGGGGAAGGAGCTAAGTTAGTAACACGCCGTGGTAGGACATGAAAGCGTGCAGATGGAGAGGGACAGAAGGACAGAGGAGCTCGGTGTATCTTTGGAGGTCCCCCGACAGTCTAATCCTATAGCAGCATAACTAGGGGCTGGTCCAGGACAAGCCTGAGCCAGCCCTAACGATAAGCTTTATCAAAAAGGAAAATTTTAAGCCTACTCTTAAATGTAGAGACAGTGTCTGCCTCCCGGACAAAGACTGGAAGATGATTCCACAGGAGAGGAGCTTGATAGCTAAATGCTCTGACTCCTGTTCTGCTTTTTGAGACTTTAGGAACCATAAGTAGACCTGCATTCTGGGAACGCAGTGTTCGAGTGGGGTAATAAGGTACTATGAGCTCGTTAAGATAAGGAGGGGTCTGGCCATTTATGGCTTTTCAAGTAAGGAGGAGAATTTTAAACTCTATTCTAAACTTTACAGGGAGCCAGTGCAGAGTGGCTAGTATTGGAGAAATATGATCTCTCTTCCTGGTTTTTGTCAGAACACGTGCTGCAGCGTTCTGGAGCAACTGGAGAATATTCAGCAACAAATTTGGGCAGCCTGATAGTAAGGAATTGCAATAATCCAGCCTGGAAGTTACAAATGCATGGACTAGTTTTTCTGCATCATTTTGAGACAAAATATGCCTGATTTTTGTGATATTACGTAGGTGAAAAAAGGCAGTCCTCGCAATTTGTTTTGCATGGGAGTGAAAGGACCTATCCTGGTCAAAGATGACTCCCAAATTCTTTGCAGTTGTGCTGGAAGCCAGCGTAATGCCATCCATAACTGCTATGTCATCAGAAAGTGACTTTCTAAGATGTTTAGGGCCTACTACTATAACTTCAGTTTTGTTTAGCATCAGAAAATTGCAGGTCATCCAGGTCTTTATGTCATGAAGACATGCTTGTAGTCTAGTTAACTGACTGGTTTCTTCCGGCTTCATTGATAAATATAGCCGGGTATCATCTGCATAGCAATGAAAATTTATTGAGTGCTTCCTGATAATCTTACCTAAAGGAAGCATATATAAGGTGAATAGAATTGGTCCAAGCACAGAACCCTGCGGAACTCCATAGCTGACTTTAGTGAGCACAGAGGGGTCGTCATTAACGCGTACAAACTGAGAGCGATCTGACAAGTAGGATTTAAACCAGCTTAGCGCAGTTCCCTTAATACCAATGAAATGTTCCAGTGTCTGCAATAGGATGCCATGGTCAACGGTGTCAAATGCAGCACTAAGATCCATTGCACCATACACTATGTTCCTCTCTGTGGAAGCCTAGTCTAAAAGAGTAGACAGGCATAACCTTAAAGCTATGCAAACACAATTTATCATTATCATTATGATTAATTCATAACCTGAATCCCTTTTTTCTGTGTGAATTATATTAAGCATAACACAAATAATAGCCTGCATTTTTCCTTCTAGACAAATCTAGACTGAGCTTTACATAACTAAGTGTACGATTCAAAGTGAGAATAGAGTTTGCTAAGATTATTAATTGCCACATACTCTTACCTGTGAAATATTAGATGGAGTGTTTAACGATACTGATCACACCCATTGTGAGTTACCAGTACAAAAGTTGAACATGTCAAATTTTGGTCCATTTTACCTTAACAATGCAGTATCGAATCTGAAGAGACAATACTCCGAATGATGACACAGACAATGATATCTTACAATACTCCATGGACTATTATAGCAAACTATAATCCTTACTACAGTTGATTGCTGTGGTGTGTATAAACTCGAACAAATGGATCAAGGTGACTCACTGTTAGCTGGGATGGATAACCCATCTCAAACATGTTTCAACTTCCTGTGGATTGGTTTTCATAATGTTCCCACATTAATATAATATACAACAAGGTATTAAGTGTATTTTTTACAAAATTGAAGTGATCAAAATTAGTGCTGTCGATCGATTAAAATATTTAATTGCGATTAATCTCATGAATGTCATAGTTAACTTGTCATTCACAAATTAATCGCACATTTTATCTATTCTAAATGTCCCATCAATTATCATTTTAATACTGTTAACAACATGGAAAAGTGGATAGGCTTGTTTTGTGCAAATGTTTTTTATTGAAAACAGCAGGCCTGGATGCCTCCCTAGGGAGGTGTTCCAGGCATGTCCCACCAGGAGGAGGCCCTGGGGAAGACCCAGGACACGCTGGATTGACTATGTCACTCGGCTGGCCTGGGAACGCCTCGGGATCTCCCCGGAAGAGCTAGGGGAAGTGTCCGGGGAGAGGGAAGTCTGGGCGTCCCTACTCAGACTGCTCCCCCCGTGACCCGGCCCCGGATGAAGCGGAAGAAAATGGATGGATGGGTGAAAACAGCAACGTGTAGTGTCATATTTCACACTAACATTCTCACTTTGAGTAGTCATTCACATTTGAATAAATCAAATCTCACACAATTTAACACTGCAATGAACAGATGACAAAAACAAGGGTGATACAAAATAAAGAATCAGAATCAGAATCAGAAAAAGCTTTATTGCCAAGTACGATTTTACACATACGAGGAATTTGCTTTGGTGAGGTTGGTGCATGACACATCTATCAAGAAGAAGCAATTAAAAAGTTAAAAATATGACAATAAGTAAATAATATAAAAATAAGAAAATAAGTAAAAAATACGACAATAGAAGAACTGTAACAGTAGTAAAATAAAAAATCTCACAATATAAATATATGTACACAAGTCTTTTTTTTTTTTTTAACAGAGGCACAGACTGTTTTTTCAAGGGAGTCCAAGTAGAGCGTTAATGTAACGCATATGGTTGTGGCAATGTCACTGACAAGTAGGGTCAGAGGTGAAGTGTGAAGTGTCAGGGGGGGTTCTGGGCCTTGTTAATAAGGCTGACAGCAGACGGGAAAAAACTGTTCTTGTGGCGTGAGGTTTTGGTCCTGATGGACCGCAGCCTCCTGCCAGAGGGGAGTGTCTCAAAGAGTTTATGTCCAGGGTGGGAGGGATCAGCCACAATCTTTCCTGCACGCCTCAGGGTTCTGGAGGTGTACAGGTCCTGGAGAGACGGGAGATTGCAGCCGATCACCTTCTCTGCAGACCGAATGACACGCTGCAGTCTGCCCTTGTCCTTGGCAGTGGCAGCAGCGTACCAGATGGTGATGGAGGAGCTGAGGATGGACTCAATGATGGCTGTGTAGAAGTGCACCATCATTGTCTTTGGTTGCCATAGGAAGTACATCCTCTGCTGTGCTTTCTTGATGAGGGAGCTGATGTTCGGCTCCCACTTGAGGTCCTGGGAGATGATAGTTCCCAGGAAGCGGAAGGACTCCACAGTGTCAATAGTAGAGTCACAGAGGGTGATGGGGGCAGGTGATGCTGAGTTTTTCCTAAAGTCCACAACCATCTCCACTGTCTTTAGAGCGTTGAGCTCTAGGTTGTTCTGGTTGCACCAGGTCACCAGATGGTCAACCTCCCACCTGTAGGCGGACTCATCGCCATCAGAGATGAGTCCGATGAGAGTGGTGTCATCCGCAAACTTCAGCAGCTTGACAGACTGATGACTGGAGGTGCAGCTGTTCGTGTACAGGGAGAAGAGCAGAGGAGAAAGAACGCAGCCCTGAGGGGATCCGGTGCTGATGGTCTTTGAGTCTGAGATGTGTTTCCCCAGCTTCACGCACTGTTTCCTGTCAGACAGGAAGTCTGTAATCCATCTGCAGGTGGAGTCAGGCACACTCAGCTGGGAGAGCTTCTCCTGGAGCAGGGTTGGAATGATGGTGTTTAAGGCAGAGCTGAAATCCACAAACAGGATCCTGGCGTAGGTTCCTGTGGAGTCCAGGTGCTGGAGGATGAGGTGAAGGGCCAGGTTGACCGCGTCGTCTACAGACCTGTTGGCTCTGTATGCAAACTGCAGGGGGTCCAGGAGAGGGTCGGTGATGTCTCTGATGTGTGAGAGCACCAGGCGCTCAAAGGACTTCATGACCACAGAGGTCAGGGCAACGGGTCTGAAGTCATTAAGTCCTGTAGTCCTTGGCTTCTTGGGAACTGGGATGATGGTTGAGGAACTGGGATGATGGTTGATGATGGTAAAGTTACAAAGTGCACATCATTGTAAACTAGGACTCCATGGCTTAAACTTTCCTTTATTAAGTTTCCTTTGAACATACAAGCAGTCAGATTATAATGCTCTTCTATTTATTCACCAGAGGCTTATCAACCCAGCCTCTTATTTCTCTCCAGAAAGAATGAACATTACTTGGCTATGGCTGCAGTAAGCTTGTTCTTAGTTGCGGTATCCATATGTCTCTGTTGAAAGCCATCCATTGTCGCCTGGTTTTGACAAGGAGGCGGCAGAGAATTCGCATTAGCCATGTGTTTGGCCATCAAGTGGTATTTCAGATTGGATGTTAGTTCACACCGAGAATACACACAGATAACTTTGGTTTTGTCAGTCGACCCATTTGGCAACTTTTTGAAACTAAACTTTCCATTCAGAATCTTATTTGCATCCATTCCGGCGTTTCGCGCTTGACATCCACACAAACCGGTAGCCTACTCTTTCACAGCTAGCGCCTATTGTTTTGTTTCCGGTTTACAACCGGATCCTGTAGTTTTGGTAATGTTACTAGCAGTGGCCACAGCTTATAAAAAACTACAAGTTCACTAGGTCACAAAGAGTGTTAATCGTCCAATAAAAAAAATGACGCCATTAAAATTGATTTGCGTTAACGCGTTAATAACGCAATATTTTTGATAGCACTAATCAAAATATGAATTACGATTTCATAATTTCCAGTGAGAGACATGCTGTCTTCACTTTGAATTTTTATAGAGAAGTACAGAGGACTGATACAGAGCTTCATCACATGGTACAATTGCAATCACCTGTAGCTCATTATCAGGAAAACAATGAGCTTGTGGTGGACTACAATGCTTCAAATATAGATGGTGCTGAAAATAAGTTACAAATTCTAAAATGTGGATGGTTCACACACATCTTCAACCAGGCAGTTTCAAGGTGGACACCCAAGGTAAGTGTCATCAATTCGGTATCTGACCGGGTTTTTGCAAAACTTTATGATGTCACAGTGAAGTTGTCCTTAGACCACCTGGATATAAAAGGTCATCACTTCATCATTTAATTGCATGACACATTTTTGTGAAATGCTGTAATTAGTGTATGAATCCAGAGGTTCCATCCATCCATCCATCCATTTTCTATGCCGCTTATCCCTTTCGGGGTCGCGGGGGGGCCGGAGTCTATCTCGGCTGTCAACGGGCGAGAGGCAGGGTACACCCTGGACTGGTCGCCAGCCGATCGCAGGAATCCAGAGGTTATGGCCAAAAATTTGGCCAAAGTTTTGTTTGGACCTTTGACCATAAAAATCAAAACTGTACCAAATTGGAGGAAATTAACTCAAGGTGTTCCTGAGATATCAGGCCACAACTGTCACCGGCGCAGAGGCTTAAAAATACTTCATCTAATACACATTTTTAAGACGTGTATAGTAAGGTGTGGGCCATGAAAAATGGTTGAAATGTGCAAATTGAAACATTCACTTACCTTGCCCTACCCTTTATGTGTTTGTAGCTGATAGCTGAGGATGTTGACAGTCAGCTGAATGGAGCCATCCTCTACTCCATCATCAGTGGAGACAGAGGCAACCAGTTTTTTATTGACCCTCTCCGTGGAATCATCAAGGTCAACAAGCAACTGGACCGTGAGACAGTGAGGACACACACACACACAAACACACACACACACACACACACACACACACACACACACACACACACACACACACACACACTCCTGCGGCTTAGTCTACAAATACTATAGAAAAGTTTACTGCCTCACAGTCACGCTTGAATGCACCAGTATAGTAGCAGCTTATAGCAGCTTAGTATGTACATGTAAATGATAGAGCAGATGCTAAATAGCCTACTGTTAAGGAAAAGAAATCCTTTATTAGCCCAAGTAAGGGAGGGGGAACTGCACACACCATGCATATGTGAAATTAATCGTCCACCTTTAACCCATCCTTGGTCCATCTTTCCATAGCGTAGTTTATTTTTCATGAGCTAGCCATACTCCAAACACTCAAGATCCTGATTCAAGACATTTAAGTTGATAGTTAATTATTCTTATTATTTTTATCATATGAAAGTTCACATGGGAGATTAAGACTTTTGAAATTCAGCTGTTTAAATTGTGCCACATAATATGTACATTTTGCTAACCTTAACCTCTCTAAAGTTACAGTTGGATATAGTTATAGCGGTCAATGAATAATAATTTTAACATGAAATATTTCACCCTGCAGCCAGCTGAGCTTTTCATTCATACATGTTTAAAACTGCAACTAAAAATCTAGTATCTTACTTTGTTTTACTCAACAGATTATTGCATCATGCCTCATGTTCCCAATATTGTGTATGGGTAAAGTCCTTATGAGATGCTGCTGTTTATTAGTGAAGCATATTTGTCACATGTAAGTCTATAAGGTACAATCACTGTTAGGATTTTATCTTTAAAATATATTTTAGGACTCAAAGGAGCAGACCAACACAGTGTCTTAAACACAATACCATTTATTTACAAAGAAATGAACACAAAGCGCACCCGAACGGAGTGGAACTAACTAAGGTCTATATAGGTAAATAAAGCTAGGGAGGACCAAAAAGCGCACTCAAAGAAACTGAGTGGAAACAACTGAGAACTACATTGGTATTGAGGTAGAGAAGCACACCAAGCTGGACTGAGATCACTGAAACGAAAAGCAGAGAACAAAAGCATAAGTCCAAAATCAAAAAATCCACTGGATAAATTCCAAACACAAGGGCAGAGCTGACAAATATGGAGCACCAAATGGGACACATTGAAATATATAAATACATCTTTAAATAAATGATTAAATGTGTCATTAATTAATTATAATGGGAATTAAATAAATAAAAGTGTCATTAAATGTTTCATTAATTAATTAAAATGGGAATTAAATGAATACATATATAATTATTTCGCTATTTATTTAATAATTTCACTATTTAATTATTTCATGGACCTTTGTTACAGCGCTTCATGAATTTATTTTATCTGTCAAACTCACCCATCAAAGTCAGTGGGCGGGACTAACGATGATCTAGTGAATCCATTGCTTTCGACTGAAGTCTTCAAGCATGGCGGCTACAGAAGAGCTCCTTCAGCTTTCACGAGAGTTGGTATAACTGCTCCCAAAGTATTCTTCTAATGCAGATAAGCCACGCTTCGACTGATGTTTGACCAGCATTTATTGTCGTTTTCGCCAACAAACACCGTGAAAAACTACGTAGAAAGAAACGATACTAACACAACATTTTGTCAGCATAAATAAATCCACAAACTTAAACAAAGCATCTGCTCAGAATAAATTACAATTGCATACCATGTGCGCCTTTTGACCAGAAATTTAGGAGTGTTACAGTCCAGTTCAATGTCCATTTCTTGCTTCGCCGACAAGCCTTTGTCTCCTCGCAGGACATGTTTTTTTTTTTTTTTTTGTTGATCACATGGACACCGTATGCGGACCACCCGGCGCAACACACAACCTGACCAGTAAGTGTCAGTTTAAGTAACAGGTCACCGAACTTTTACACATTTTAAACAAGACATTTTACTGACATGAACTATTAATGAACAAACATTTTTCTGCGACAGCTACACTGCCACCAAATTACAAAGATTTATATTCACACGTTAACCAAAATTAAATCTTGTAATTTTCCATGAATTGACAATCAACCATCAAGTCATGTTGCCTTAATAACATCAAAATGATTGACTCTTCAACTCTACAAACCACTATTTGTGTTTGTCTTATCAGAGTTTTGCACCCTTTCACTGCAGTCTAGGACTCATTTTCAACTAGTACCACTAGTTTTTGAACTGGTCGCTCAAGAGAAGATAGTTGCTTCAAGCGTTCAGCGTTCTTTCCCAAATCTTTCTGTCCTATTTGAAGCTTAACCTTTCGCACCAGACCATCATCATCTTCACTCGTCTGAACTACTCTGGCCAATTTCCACTCATTTCCAGGAATATTGTCTTCCTTGATTATCACTACATCCCCAACTTGCACATTTCTTTTGGGCACATGCCACTGTTGTCTTAGGCTTATGTTAGCCAATTATTCTTTGCGCCACCTGCTTCAGAATTGTTCTGTTAGATATTGCACCCTCCGCCACCTCTTTCTGGCATACAAATCTTCTCTAACAATATTGCCAGGAGGTGGAAGGGGCAGAGATGTCTTCATAGTGAGTAAATGATTAGGTGTCAAAGGTTCAACACCTTCGGGGTCACTGATTGTATCTGTGGTGAGTGGGCGATTATTCACAATCGACATGGCCTCATAAAAGAATGTTCTCAATGAGGTGTCATCTAGCCTCCCTGTGGCTTGTGCCAGGACAGAGCTCATTACACTCCTGACTGTCCGGATTTGGCCACCCCTGTGACTTGCCTCGGGAACATTCATTTGGAAGTCACATTGATTTCTAGTCAGAAATCCTCTCCTTGTCAAGCTCCAATAGACCCTTTTCAAACTCATTTTTTGCCCCAACAAAATTCGTACCTTGGTCAGATCGAATCTGTCTCACTGCTCCTCTGACTGCTATGAAGCACCTCAAAGCATTTATAAATGCATCAGTGGTGAGATCCTCCAGCATCTCAATGTGAATAGCTCTGGAGCTTAAACATGTAAACAACAAGCCATATCGCTTAAGGACAGCCGCAGGCGTCGGGGTTTATTTCTCCATAACAACTTCTGAACTATACATTATCCCTTACATAACAACCTCCACACTATACAGTATCCCTTACATAACGACTGGGCCATTCCAACATATACTATTTGTGGCCATATTATTACCTGGAACACGCACACCTCTTGCTCTCAGATGGCCATGCATTAGCTTGTAGCCAGTGTTTGGATGACTTCTGTGGACTTCTGTAACAATGCGGTCTAACTCTTCATCAGTCACAGCTGAGTAGAGGTCTGTCTTTCTGGACAAAACAAACAGCGAGTAATATTACACTTAATGTCCGGACGAGACCAGCAATATATAGACTGTAAAGTAATTATTTTGAATCAAATCATTTAGCATAAATACCTTAGACCGCATTGTTGCATATGCCTCCTGATGGTTTTCGTTGATACTCCGAACATTGCTGCAATTTCACAAGGTGGTACACCAGAAAGAACTTGGTGCTCCAGAACTGCAGTCGGAATGTCAAGTGCCAATCGCCCTGGTCCATGTGTGTTGCAGGGGCTGTTGAGCAGCAAAGCGGTGGAGAACTTCCTCTAAATTTGATTTCAGTCTCGGATCAATGTCTTGGTCGTAAAGTGCCGAAATAACGGCAACCACTTCGATGAATTCCTCTGCTTTACAGACCACATGCTCTTGGTCAGCAGGTCCTGCTTCCACGTACTCTGCAAGGTTTAAAATATCTGAAACCAACTCTCGTGAAAGCTGAAAGAGCTCTTATGTAGCCGCCACACTTGAAGACTTCAGTCGAAAGCAATGGATTCACTAGATCATTGTTATTCCCGCCCACTGACTTTGATGGGTGAGTTCATAAATTCATGAAGCGCGGCAACAAAGGTCCATGAAATAATTAAATAGTGAAATAATTAAATAAATAATTAGAATTATATATGTATTCATTTAATTCCCATTTTAATTAATTAACGAAGCATTTAATGACACTTTTATTTATTTAATTCTCATTATAATTAATTAATGACACATTTAATCATTTATTTAAAGATGTATTTATATATTTCAATGTGTCCCATTTGGTGCTCCATAGACAAAAGGTTTTTTCTTGGAAATTACTCACACGAAGAACCGGACGTTCACACAGTCGAGATGAGGACGAACTGGCAACCGCATGTCCAGGGAGCCTCTCCTAAATACTCCCAGAACTCAGCTCTAACACGCCTCAGGTGTGCAGGTTATTAGGCAGGGCAGCCATGCACGGGGGAAGACCCGCCCTGTCTCAGACAGACAGGTGAGACAGACAAACAGACAAATAACACTAGGGAAAAAGGGAAATGGAAAACACTGGGAAAAGACAAAAGTCAAATCCTAACAATCACACTGAAATCACAGTTAACCGTCTCCATGCATACATAAACAACCAGTATATGAAATGAATGGCTGTAGTGTTTGCTCTTAGTGAGTAGCTCGCGTGGTTGCCGATCTTTGATGTAAAAGAAGAGCCTACTGGCAGCTGACGAGCTCAGTGGATGAGATAGATCCCTGACCAGATGACAGTTAATCACATTTGAACAGGAAATGCACACACAAAGCAGCTTTGAATATGGGCTTTTTAATTTGCAGCAGGAAAAAATATGCAAGGTATGAACTCCTACATGTCTCCTGCTTCCTCTGTTTTCTCAGCCTTCTTCTTCTGCTTCTTCATCATCTTCTTTTCCTCCACAGCTCTTGAAAACTTCAGAAATGTTCATATTCCTATCATAAAGCATTCATGATTGCGGTTGATGAGCCATCAGAGTGTGCTCAGAAAGAGTGCAAGGGCGTGTGGGGATCAAATCTTTTGGCTGATGAAAGTGTGTTTGGGGTTATCACACAGAGAGTAGCAGTTTCCTCTCTGTCAGTGTGGTTGTGTGTGCATGTGCACATGCAATGCTGATGTGTCCATCCATGTGTCTATGTAAAGGAGGTTAGGGTCAGGGCTAGTTGGTATTAGGTTTATGCAGCAGACAAGATGTTGTGTCGGTCAGAACACACAATGATGACAGTAATCCAGAGGATTTCCAAGCAGATCCAGTGACTGGGATGCTTTATTGTGTATACCCAGTGTTGTTACCAGTTCTGCAAATAATAACAGTAAACATATGATACATCACCCAACAATAACTGTTTACATGGATGGAAACAGTATACACAACCTCCATTATGCACATACAGCAGTTACATCCGCATCTCTATAAATATCAACCATAAGACCAGGTTAACTGTTCTGAGAGCGCCGTCTGCTGGCTAAACTAAGCGTGCAATAAACACACGTGCACACGCGCACACGTGCACACGCACGCAGGCACATGTCGCACGTGTCGGCAATTAACTATCAAGCACGCCAGCGGTACTAACCATTGGTTAACTATACGCAGTGGTTAAAGTGGGATTTGACAGGTGGGGAGCCCTAAAATTCAGTGTTGCGACACAGTAGGGAAAATTATGTAAATGATTGCAAAAAACTGTATTGGCTTTATTCTCAACAGAAAAATACAGGCCGGATTAACAGGTAAAACACACACATAGCAATCTAACATGGCTAAATAACACAGAGAAACACAGCAAACTAACAGCCTAACACAGAGACTCGGACAAAGACTAAAGTGAAAACTAAACCTATATAGACACAGGTGAGTGAAACAAGACAGGGGAAACACATGAGGAGATCAACTAAGGCAGGGGAAACACAGAAAGTAAAACTAACTACATAGGCTACACAAGGAGAAAATATATTTCAAATTAAGAAAAATTAAACAAGATGTGACAATGCAGCAATTGCAATCATCCTCAAATCACACTCTGACAAAACTTTTCTGAAAAGAAATCAAAGCACAATCTGTCTTAGAAAATCTGTTGTTGGAGAAGTGCTATGTAAGGGCACAGGCTTACAGTCCAGACACATGCTAACAGCAGCACACAGACAACCACATTGGCAGACCATCAAACACACAAACCCTCACACATGTTGCAGTCAAAAAAGCTCCCATATACATTTTTACTCTGACCTATATTGTGGTCGTCTTCATTGTGGACAGGCCACATGATCAGCTGATCTTCTTTTCAACACCCATTTCTTTGCATATTTCATTGCATTCCACTTGTCTACAGGAGGGTCTACTAAAGAGATAAACATGAGCGCTGACACTGTTTGCATTTTCAGTTGCGTTCTAAGTGGCGTTACTGTTACGTTCATTTCCGAAAAACCTCTTTCACAGTCAGCACTATTGACAGCAATTGACTTCACTACTTGCTGCAACTTAAGTAGTCCATCAGCTACCTCAATGCCTGAATTCTCTTTGAAATCTCTATATGTTTGCCTGACCCCAGCAAAACTAATGCCAAACAGGTTACAAAGCCACCTCATCCTCTCCATAAAGGGCTGGCATTGGGGATGGCTAATGGATTGATTGACTTGACCCTTGGGCCACTGTGGAGTGTTGAAATGATCAGATATTACGTTTTCCAACGGCTAAATAAATATTCATAAACATAATAAACTCGCTAGTAACAGCCATAGGTAGCCTAGACAGCTTCTGCCTTTAAGTTAACCGGGATAACCGTTAACATCTCGGTGATGAGAGAGCCCTGCAGACTGTGCATGTGAAAATGATCTGTAGTCTGCGGCGCTACTGCCAGTTTGAATTGAATCATTTATTTATTTGACTAAGGAGGAGGTGGCGGAGCTCAACTCTGGTGGGCATATGCACACTCACTCATCAGACGCTGCAGAAACCACACACTATGTAAACTACGTGAAACAGTAGAAATCACACGTGTAGCGGCAGAGGAACATGCATATGTGAAATACAGTAATGATGTGCGTCATAAACAATCAAGGAACAATACTCACTCCGTGCATCCACTCAACTCTCGGGGTGCCACAATAAAACACTTCCAAACTAAGTACATTAATTCCAGGTGAACAACCACTAAATCTCCTCAGGTGGACACCAGGTGGATACGGAGAGAGGAAAAAAAGGCTGACGGTACGGCTGCAGGCTATGCTCGACTACGGTCCCAGGTGACTACGTCACTTTCCGCGGAGCAGGAGGGAGGGACTAATATACACGCCCTCTGAACCCGTGTGTGTGTGTGTGTGTGTGTGTGTGTGTGTGTGTGTGTGTGTGTGTGTGTGTGTGTGTGCGCACACACACACTGGTTATACAGTATTTTCTCCGCCATCTCCTTACTTAGCAGGTCATAGTTGTTTATTACTGAGGTTTTGTTACATGCCTCAAACAGCAGAATATAACTTTTTGTGTGTTTGTTTGGTTGTTTACTGCTTTAAATTTCTGTTCAGCATGCTTCATTAGTTCTTTATTACAAAACAATATGGAGAAACAGGGAAATATACTATCGTGGGTGTCACTGGGTTCTCCTTTAACTTCTTCTTCTTCTTCAAAAAAGGGAAAAACACAGGCATAGTCAGAAAGATACTGGGTTGGTGTTATTTATTTGCTGGCCTCCCAAGGTGCAAACAGTGATATTTACAAAAAGATGGAAAAAAAAAAAAAAGATAAAAATTCAAATAATGTTCTAAAAAGAGTTCTTCAATAACTCAGTGATTTTTCCTCCAAAGAAAACAAATCTCAGCACACAGTCTGGAGATCAAGCAGATGTTACCTTCTCTGTAACCAAGACAAGACTGACTCATCCAGGGCCAAGCAGCCTCCTTTTAAACCAATTTCCCCTCCCACGAGGCTCGGTATACACATAAAAAAAACATAATCAGCATTTTCTTAACCATATCCATATTTATAATACAATTCAATTCAATTCAATTCAATTCAATTCAATTTTATTTGTATAGTGCCAAATCACAACAAAAGTTGTGTCAGAACCAGGCTCTGAGTGGGCGGCCATCTGTCTCAACCGGTTGGGTTAGAGAGGGAGAGCAAAAGAGAGAATGAGACAGACAGAGAGAGACAGACAGAAATGCAGTCAGAGAGAGAGACAGAGACAGAGACAGAGAGACAGACAGACATGCAGTCACAGTAACAGTGACAGACAATAACAGTAGTAGCAGTTGCAGTGGATGTCAGGCAGGGCCAAGGCAGGAGACGCAGCTGCAATCCGCAATCCAGATTCAGCCACTGTCCATGGGAACCTGCGAGACGACAAAGCACAGAGACTCTGGGGAAGGAGCTAAGTTAGTAACATGCCGTGGTAGGACATGAAAGCATGTAGATGGAGAGGGAGAGAAAGACAGAGGAGCTCGGTGTATCTTTGGAGGTCCCCCGACAGTCTAATCCTATAGCAGCATAACGAGGGGCCTGAGCCAACCCTAACTATAAGCTTTATCAAAAATGAAAGTTTTAAGCCTACTCTACTCTAAGATGGTTCCACAGGAGAGGAGCTTGATAGCTAAATGCTCTGACTCCTGTTCTGCTTTTTGAGACTTTAGGAACCACAAGTAGGCCTGCATTCTGGGAACGCAGTGTTCGAGTGGGGTAATAAGGTACTATTAGCTCTTTAAGATAAGAAGGTGCTTGGCCATTTATGGCTTTATAAGTAAGGAGGAGAATGTTAAATTCTATTCTAAACTTTACAGGGAGCCAGTGCAGAGTGGTGAGTACTGAAGAAATATGATCTCTCGTACACTACGCTCGTACACGCTACAGCGTTCTGGAGCAACTGGAGAATATTCAGCAACGACTTTGGGCAGCCTGATAGTAAGGAATTGCAATAATCCAGCCTGGAAGTTACGAATGCATGGACTAGTTTATCTGCATCATTTTGAGACAAAATATGCCTGTTTGCAATATTACGTAGGTGAAAAAAGGCAGTCCTTGAAATTTGTTTTACATGGGAGTGAAAGGACATGTCCTGCTCAAAGATAACTCCCAGATTCTTTACAGTGGTGGTGGAGGCCAGCGTAATGCCATCCATAGCTGCTATGTCATCAGAAAGTGACTTTCTAAGATGTTTAGGGCCTACTACTATAACTTCAGTTTTGTCTGAGTTTAGCATCAGAAAATTGCAGGTCATCCAGGTCTTTATGTCCTGAAGACATGCTTGTAGTCTAGTTAACTGACTGGTTTCTTCTGGCTTTATTGATAAATATAGCTGGGTATCATCTGCATAGCAATGAAAATTTATTGCGTGCTTCCTGATAATCTTACCTAAAGGAAGCATATATAAGGTGAATAGAATTGGTCCAAGCACAGAACCCTGCAGGACTCCATAGCTGACTTTAGCGAGCACAGAGGAGTCGTCATTAACGTGTACAAACTGAGAGCAATCTGACAAGTAGGATTTAAACCAGCTTAGCGCAGTTCCCTTAATGCCAATGCCAGTGTTCCAGTCTCTGCAATAGGATGCCATGGTCAATGGTGTCAAATGCAGCACTAAGATCCAATAAGACTAGTACAGAGACAAATTCTTTATCAGATGCAGTTAGAAGGTCATTTGTAACTTTAACCAGTGCTGTCTCTGTGCTATGATGCACTCTAAATCCTGACTGGAAATCCTCAAATAAACTATTATTGTTTAGAAAGTTGCAGAGCTGATTGGCAACTGCTTTCTCAGATCTAAGATCTTTACTGCGTGCAGGAGATCCTCCACTCAGTTGGTCTTGTCTTCCCTAAGGGCCCCGATCTCACTCTCAAGTGCCTCGGAAGTGTACACTGAGCTGGAAAGAACACTGGACACTGAACACTGGAAAGAACCTCCAATTCAGACAGTCTTGCAGCTATGAGTTTGTAGTTTTTCTGTTGAGTAAAAATTATTAAATCTACTATGTATAAAATACACAAAAGAGTTAGGAAAATTAAACCAAATATTGATTAAATTAATCATTATGTTTAATATGTTCCATGGCTAGAATCTGTTTAAATTCATAGCTGTAGTACTATTGTTCCTTATAGTACGTACACCTATAGTGCCTAGAAACAAAACTATGTGGCTTACGTTACATCAAATACATTAATTAGTTGTCCAATTTTCTGCTGTTTTTACTTGTACTTACTTGTTGTATTGTTTCCCCCTGCTTTTTTAACTAACTAACATTAGCTAGCTGTCACTGTCCCGAAGCTAATAGCCTACAGCAAATGTTACTTGGCCAATGATGCAAAAACCTCAACAGAGTAATTGCTATCATGATTAATGTTTCATGACTAAGGAAGTGAAAATAATAATAATAATAATAATAATAATAATAATAATAATAATAATAGTAACAACTGTATTTGCCTGCCAACTGCAAAGGTGCTGGTTCAACCAACCACCCATTCGAAGGCCTCTTGCCACTGTGGCACTCGGTAAGATACTCCTTGTTCGAGTTTTTAGGATCGAAGTCTATGATCCAATTTACAGGGACTATGCTGAGAGCATCTTTATCCATCCCTTTTGACCAGCTCACCAGTGCAAACTTCATTTTCTCCTCTTACCGCTGAGGCACGCACAGACTTGGTTTGTTTACTTCCGTTCTAGAATCTCAGTATCCCCAGAGCCGGATTTGTAGAAGTATTGCCCGGGCGTACGGCTTGACTGTGGCTTCACTGTTTTGTTGGAAAATGGACACATAATCACTATGTATTATTACATTGTGGTTAAGAGACTTGATAACAGAAAATGTTTTGCTGTTGGAAGACAGTATGACAAATCACACAGTTCAGTGCTAAATTTAGAAAATGTATTTGGCTTGAAAATAGTCTTACGGGGCAGGAAACAGTTTTTTGATGTGATGAAATTCAACAGGAAATGTGTGTTAGTTGATCTGCCACATTATGCCAACCTTTATGCATGTATACCTCCACGTTCCAGTGTGGAGGACTGAAATGTCATGTTGAGGATGAAATGTAATATGGGGAAATAAAAAGTGGACTCAAAGAAAAAAAAATGTATTTTTTATACAGTACATAACCATATGTGGTCCATCCATATGTTAAATATAATGAATGTCATGCAAAATCTGATTTGCAAAATGTGATTTGGAGCTTGGAGTTTGTCTAACTCATGCCTAACTCAAAAAATACTTTATTTCAATAAACATACATGCAATAATGTAATACAGTTTTGTTTTTGCACAGCAATGTATTTTAAAATATATAAATCAATATATAGCAATATGGAAGCAATATGTCATATTGTCATATATTGAAATATATTTTCTAATGTATTGCAATATAAATTCTAGTATATTGCAATATACTTTGTTTTGTAAGGGAATAGCCGACTGCTCATTTAGATCCAGCCAACAAATTTATTATATGAATTTTTCATTATGATAAAATGGTTTTTATTGACAAGTTGCAATTTGCTATGCCTGAGAGCCTGAGTAAAATCTGCCCATTTGTTTGTATAAGTCCCAACCACACAGGCTCTCTATGAATGTGTGTGCACACATGCTCAGCTAAGAGGTTGTGTCCTACTGCGTGTTGTCCTCAATGTTAATGGCAAAACACATTGAGGATCGCATTGATTTCACAGACAAGGGGCATCCTCATTAGACAGTCTTCTTTGGAAAATCCTTGTGGCAGCAACTTGATGATTGCACAGAAAGAATAAGAAAGTCCGCCACAAGCACTGCAATTTCCATATACGGCACACAGATGTTCTTGGGCCAAATGAATTTTTAAAAAAAAATCAATTATTTTTATTTAGATGCTATTTACTGCAGAGCCAATGATGTATTGCAAATTCACACTTAAACAGTCAGTGCTATAAACTAAGAATGCTTTCAAAAATATAAATAAGAGTTGTTTATTTTTATCAATTTATAAAATGCAAAGTGAACAAACAAAAGAGAAATCTAAATTAAATCAGTATTGGTATTACTACCCTTTGCCTTCAAACCAACATCAGTCGTGTGAAGTGAAGCATGGTGGAGGTTTCCTGCAAGTTTGGGGCTGTATTCTGCAAATGAAGTTGGGGATTTGGTCAGGATTCACTGTGTCCCCAATGCTGAGAAATACAGGCAGATACTTCATGTATTTTTCATCACGTAATACCATCAAAGAGGCGTATGATTGGCCCCAAATTTATTCTGCAGCAGGACAACGACCCCAAACATACAGTCAACGTCATTAAGAACTATCACCAGTGTAAAGAAGAACAAGAAGTCCTGGAAGTGATGGTATGGCCCGCGCAGAGCCCTGATCTCAACATCATAGAGTCTGTCTGGGATTACATGAAGAGACAGAAGGATTTGAGGAAGCCTTCATCCACAGAAGATCTGTGGTTAGTTCTCTAAGATGTTTGGAACAACCTCTCAGCCGAATTCCTTCAAAAACTGTGTGCAAGTGTACCTAGATGAATTGATTCTGTTCTGTTTTGAAGGCAAAGGGAGGTCACACCTAATATTGATTTGATTTAGATTTCTCTTCTCTTCATTCACTGCATTTTGTTAATTGATGAAAATAAACTATTAAAAACTGCATTTTTGAAAGCATTCTTACTTTGTAGCATTTTTTTTCACACTGGCCTAAAACTTTTGGACAGTACTGTATATTTTTCTACAACTTTCATTTTATCTTAATGACAGAAGTTCCGATCAGACAGGAATGTGGTCAACATCTTAATATTAAAAACTCAACATCTGGGAAATTGCAGATTTCCCCCCCCCCCCCCCGCCGCCTTTTCAGAGTGCAACAGCATGATGTGATGTTGTGATGGAACCAGGTCCCTGTAAAGATTTGAGCACAACAGTCTCTGACTTCCCATTGCTGAGTTAGCCTGAGTTGAATTTCATCCATTTTATTTTCCTGTGACTGGATATTGGCCATAAGAAGGCTAGGTGGTGGAATAGCCTTTGGACATCTGATTAAACTATTGACTGATGACTTGTTTCCAGCTTGTCTGAGCATCTGGCTACTCATGTTTGTTGACCCAGTGAACTTTCTAGTGATGCTCCAGTGTTCCCAGATCTCAGCTATTGCCAAGAGGAGTACAATGTTGGCCAGAACTATGAAAATAAGACCCAAGCTGTAATAGAGTGGAATTATCTAGTAAATGAACAATGTGACAATTTGGAAGAAATTTAGTTTTGGACAGAATTTTAAAGTAGACTAGGTCTTTGGCTAGGGCATGTTCATGGTTCAGGATTCACATTCAAACATAACAGCCAATTTTTTCATAAGCTAAATATAAAAGGAAGATGTCATGAACAGCTTCATACTTATATCCTTTTATATATCCTGAGGGCATAAAAGATTCCACCCTCAGGACAAACTTTACATTTTCAGCACAAGGAAAGGCTTGAAGAATAGTAAAAGTGTTGCTATGTTGTTGTCCATTACTTTTTAAACTGCAGGATTCAATCAACACAGCCTTGACAGCCGTAGTTTAATTTCCCACCAAAAATGAGGGAAATCTGTATTTTCTGCCTCTACTCACAGCCATGATGGCAGAAATACATGCTTTCAGAAATGTTCTTGGTGTCTTGGTGTTTCATGGTTTTGGTATCTTCCATTATTTCTGTCCATCTAGGTTCCCAGCTATTCTTTGGCCATCAGAGCTCTGGATAGTGGAATCCCACCCATGTCATCCACGGTGATGGTCAACATAGACATCTCAGACATTAATGACAATCCTCCAACCTTCTCCCCTGCCAACCTCACGGCTGTCACACAGGTAGCATGCTATTCACTTAAACAAAGTTTAAGAATGTGATGTATTAACTGAAAATTCAGCCATCAGTGGCTCTTGTTGTTTGGTAAGTGTAATTACAACTGCAGTGGAGTAGCACATAAATCTGGGGACCCTACGTTTGCAGCCTTAGTAGGCCCCCTTCCCCTTTTTTACAAATCCTGTACAAACAAGTGACTCAACAAATAGACACACGCACCTGTCGTTATCACAGAAATCAGAGATGAACTGTAGGAGTTTTTATAGTTTAATTTTTGAAGTTGCAGAGCCAAACTACTTTTTGTGTGCCTGACTGCAAGAGTCCCAGATAGCAAACGTTATTGAATCAACATTGAGTTAGTGTCAGGCTGAAGATTGCAATCAACATTGATGTCAGACATACAGTAGAAAATAACATTGAAAGTGCTCGCTATAATCAGCATTGAAATAATGTTGAATTTTCAATCAACCTAGACAATGAATCAAACTTGATTCAACTATGATATGTTGATATGTATTTTTGGTGCATTCCACAGCTTTCCCAGTCTTTTGTTGCTCCTGTTCCAACTTGTTTGAAACATATTGCTGCATCAAATTCAGGATAAGCAGATATTTACAAAAATCAATGAAGTTAATGAAAATGAATATATACTGTATATATATGTCCTGATTTCAATTCATATATGTCAAAAAATGATTAGCAAATTATCACATGCTGTTTTATTTATGTTTTACACAGCATCCCCATTGTTTTGGAAATGTGGCTTAATACTGCTTTATGCTGAAATTTCTGGCTTTCCAAATTTATTGTCAGAGTGCTAAAAATTAAATGGCTATTCAGTTCTCTTTGAATTGACAATTTTGCTGAAACATAAAGTGACCCCACACAATGTATCCACAAACATGTAGGTCTTCCTAATGGTGTGCCTCCACCCCCAGGAAAACAAGCCAATTGGCACAAGCATCCTGCAGTTGTCCGTCACAGATCAGGACTCCTCCCATAATGGCCCACCATTTGACTTCCGCATCCTATCGGGAAACGAAGGTGGAGAGTTTGTGCTGGAGAAAGATGGAACACTGGTGGCCAATCAAGTGTTCAGGAGGGACCTGGCAACTGAATATATTATTCAGATCCAGGTAGAGTCAAACTGCTCTTTAGCATCACACCTGCAGAGCTGCTGCAGTCATTCTTCTCTATCATCACATCACAATTAGTGTTGTGAATCACTGAATGGGTCTAAAATATAAATAACAAGAAGCCTGAATAAGCTGTTCATAATAACAGTCATGAGGAAAATCTTGTTCATTCTAGACAAATGGAAGCTCTTTCTGAAAGTCTAGAAACCTCCTTTTGTAGGTTGCTTTAATACTGCTTCAGATTTGAGCAGAATTGATTAAGAAGCAATGCCTTCTTAAAGCAACTGCATATTAAGAGATGGAGGACATAATCCACTGTCCTTTGTGTAAAAAAATATTCAACAGTAAAGACAACATTAATATGAGGTTTCAGCAATCAGAGTTAAACAATTCAAAGAATTAAGGTCTTTGTTTTAGGACAGAATGCCCTTTTTGTATTTCCCTGGTATTTTGTTGCTGTTTCATATCACCTGACAAGATATCAGTGCCTTAATATGCTGACTGTATTGAGCTTTTGAAATTTCCTTCTATGGTAGTAATATCTGAAGTTATTTCTTCCTCTAAAAGTTACAGTAATACAGGATTCCTTTCACAAATAAACAAATTAATTTGCAAAAGACATTGCTCAACTCAATACTTTAAATGGTTTTGCTACTACAGCTGCGGTTGATCTAGTATGACCACTAGTTTTCAGTGGCTAATGCTAGCTAGTAACAGTAAATCTTCACTAGATATTTCTGCGTAACTACCATTACTGAATCAGCTTGCTGTCTCAATCCCAAACTATCCTTTATTAAGCAACATTAATAGTGTTTGTTTGTTTGTTTGTTTGTTTGTTTTGTTTGTTTTAATGCAAGGATATTTGTAATGGGTGCAAGAACATATTACATGCATGCAACATGCAACATATAATAAAATAAAAGGTTTTTTAGGGTTCATGTTTTCCATAAAGCTACCTTGAGAAACCAGATAAGCAGAGAGTGGCCAGAGAGGAGTGAGCCCAACACATTCCATAATGATATGCTGTATGTATATACTTACTAGCATCAATACAACAGTATCTGTTAAATCAGTGTCAGCATAGTTCCCTGCTGATCAGCTCGTTAGGAGAAGGATGCTTTATTTCATCTGAACCTTCTGTAGCTTAAGCTATTATTCTGCAATGGGCAGAGTCAAGAGGGGGCATGGCTGCAGTAGGATAGCACCGGCAGACTTAGACAACAGACAACTTTCTTAATGTGCACAACTTAAAGTACCACAATGAATCTACCCAAATATAATGCAGTAAAAGAATAATTTCTAACCCTAACCCTATATTTATACAAAAAAGTAAGTGCATATAACAAAACAACTGTAAGTCGTTACCATCCACCTCTACAGATGAACTTCCAAACCAAATAAAGCTTATTAAGAGATGCCACTTAATAGAGATGTTACCAAGTCTTTCTCCTGTCCTATTCTCCTTTCATTTCTTTATCTTCAATTTCTTTTCATGCATCCTCTCCTGTCTTTTCCTGTGATCTTCTTGTCTTTTCCTTGTTCTCAATCCTCTCTCCAGGTGACAGACTCCGGGAACCCTCGTCTGTCCTCCACCTCCATGCTGACAGTCAGGGTGATTGAGGAGAGTCTCCACCGGCCAGTGGCATTGCCACTAGAAGTTCATATTGTGACTATGGAGGACGAGTTTCCCGGAGGTGTGATTGGCCAGCTGCATGCCACAGATGCTGACCCTTATGATGTATTGACCTTTGGCCATGCTCCCCCAGCCCAACGCAGTCTCTTTAAGATCAGTCCTCGTGATGGCAAGATCATCGCCCTGGGAGGGTTGGATGCAGGCAGGTACTCCCTCAATGCCAGTGTCAGTGATGGCCGCTTTGCCATGCCAGTGCCTGTGAGTGTGCATGTGGAACAAGCGACACCAGAGATGCTACGTGAGGCGGTGACAGTACGCTTTGAGAGCGTGGCACCGCAAGACTTTGTAGCTTTGCATCTAAAGAATGTGTTGAAGGTGCTGCAGCAGGCTGCTGCTTCACAAAAGCAGGACACTGTACACCTGCTCAGTCTGCAGCCAGTTGGTGGGACGCAACAGCTGGACATGCTCATTGCAGTAGAAACTGCACAGGATGGATACTATAAGGCAGCCTACCTCACACAGAAACTCAGTGCCTCACGGCGGCAGCTGGAGGGGGTCCTCAGAGTGTCAGCTATCCTAGATAAGAACTGCTCGGGACTGGAGTGTCGCGGGGCGCAGTGTGAACAGAGCATCATCCTGGACTCACACAACCTGGCTACATACAGCACCCCACGAGTCAGCTTTGTCTCACCACACTTCCACCGGACTTTGCGCTGCACATGCAATGGTGAGTGATAGAATCTTGTAAATGTGCTCAGGCCTTATTTGACGGGCTACAGTCTGAACAGTCTTTCACTTCATGTGTCATAAGAATGGTAGTTTTTCAAAGAACAATCCAATGTTGTTTGTTATTTGTTTTTAGCGGTTTAAAGCATCCACATTTTCCCATAAGCCTCACAACTTTGTGGAACAAGCATCACAGACTGTCATGTCAGCAAAGCAGAAAAGACTGAACACTCTTGAAGTTTTTAGGCAGCAGAGTTTACAGCTGAAAACTGGAGAGCTTTGCAGTTATATAGATAGCCTTATAGACAAAACAAAGTTATGGTGACATAAGTGCCTGCACTGTTGCACTTGTAAATTTCTATATGAGTCATGCTCACAAAATGATTGTTATTTAACTTAATGAAAGTCGGATTCGATTTCTAATATCAAGCGCTGTAATGGATGCTTATTCATTATAGGATATGGAAAGTAAGCCCTGGGAACACACTGAAATTCTTCATATTGACCAATGCAAGAATTGTATTGCAAAGATTGCATTGAGTTAGGGCTGCACGGTGGCACAGCAGGTAGTGCACGTGCCTCAGCAAGAAGGTCGCAGGTTCGATTCCCGGGTCGGGCCTTAGCAAGTATTCCATGCAGTAAAATGCACCCCATGTTTTGTACATGAATTCAAAGTCTAACAATAACATATTTTAAGTACAAACTACACTTTAAGGCATGTCACAAGATGCATGTTATAGATCAGATATTTACTAAGAGTCATTAAATTGCATGAAGTGAAGAAGGGCTATGAAATTTCCCTTAAAGTGTGATAATGTAATGGTGTAATGCAAATAGTTATGATATGTCGACAATGAAATGTCTGTAATATATTATTCCCACATTCATTTTCATTATGAAAAATCAAGTCATTTCACGATAAGAAACATGTCACTTGTCATGCAGTCACCCAAAGTAATTTTTTGCATATAATACAGTTCATGCCCATAAAAGACATCTTGTGGCACAAAATAAATATTGTACATAAAACACAGTATGTGACAGTGGCACTCAAACTTGAAAAACACCAGGGTCATATATAATTTTCCAGCAGATTAATAAAGTTTTCATACTGTATGCCCAATGCATATGTTAGAGGTGCTATCAAAATTTTCCCTAAACTGTGCAATCACTTGAATTCTTGAAAGCAAAATACTTTTTTTCTGTGCGTATAGATGCCAGCTGTGCTGTCCTCTCCGAACAGTGTGAGGACCAGTCGTGTCCACCAGACATGCAGTGTGTTTCAATCGAGGCCACCAGAGGGCATTACGCATGCCAGTGTCCACCAGGCAAACTGGGAGAGTGTGCAGGTGTGCGTGCGTGCGTGTGTGTGTGTGTGTGTGTCATAAGTCTGTGTGAAAATGTTTCTTTTAAGTACAAAAATACATTTTTAGTGTACCTAACTATTTTGTATGCATACTTGTGCATTCCTCTGAAATTTCATTCAGTAATCCATGTGTTATGTGGGGGTTGCAGGTCATTCGTCTCTGAGTTTCTCAGGAAACAGCTACATCAAGTACAGACTGTCTGATGGGCTGCAGACGGAGCTGAAACTTAGTCTGAGAATCAGAACACTACAGAGCCGAGGAATCATCATGTACACACAGACTGAACCTTGCACCATACTCAAGGTACACGCACACACATGCACGCACGCACACGCACACACACACACACACACACACACACACACACACACACACACACACACACACACACAGGCTAGTCTAGACTCTGACTTTTTAAGGGGTATTTGCTGCTCAATCACAAAGGGCACAAAAGCGGCTGCTCTTCTCACTCTGTGAGCTGAATCCTTCAATAAACAATCATATTGAAAGACATTAAGGAAAAACTTTATCAGAATAGTTTGACATGGACCATATCTAGCATTAGTCTTTTGTGAAGTTTAAGTAATTATACTCATTTAAGGCAGAATGATTAGGGATTTCCTAAAAATAATGTATAGCCTTATACAAAAAGGATCCCAATCAACACTTATGACCTCAAAGTATGTGGGAGTGTCTTCATCTGCACCCTATCCTCCTGAGACCCTACCCTCTGCCCGTATTTTCTTATTCTGCTGTGTTCAGGACATTTCTGGGCATCAGCCTATGGGCAATGGGTGTGTAGCCTCCAGCCACTAACAGGACTACAAACAAAACTTAATGACCACATGGTACAGGGATCTGTGTTCTGGCAACCCTGGTCAGGGGTTGTGCGCTTCTGTGGCATATTGCACCAGCTATGCCTAAGTTCTCTCTTGAGTTAGGGTGCAAAGTCCACACTAAATAATATGTTGAAACTAGTTAGTTTGATACTAAAGCTTTGTTGATGTTTTGGTTGCACCTCAGGGTTAATCTTAACTACTCTAGCATAAAGTCCAAACTAACCAAAATATTGTTGCAGAAAATTACATGTACACTTGTGGCAGTAAAAAGCACTATTCTTAATGCTGTGTTTTTTCAATCAATCAATCAATCAATCAATCAATCAATCAATCAATCAATCAATCAATCAATCAATCAATCAATCAATCAATCAAAGTTACCACTTTTGCTAGCTGTATAACATGGTGGAATGCTATGTTGACGTTAGGGTGTGCACTGTTATGAAGCAAGTACTTCACATAAAGAATGCTTAGCTTGAACACTACAAGCAAGGATAGAAAATTTATGCAACATAAGATGCAGAAAAAAACACTTAATAATAGTAATAAAAATAAGATAAGGATGAAGGAAGGATGAAAATGGAATTATCAAAAGTCTCCAAACTCTCTAATTCCTTGAATACAATGCGATTTGAGACTTAATAGGTGAGAACTCAGAAAGTGTTTCACCTTGTATGCACACTCCAATTGGCACATAGACCTCTGAAGCAAACAAGCATAACAAGAGATTTAGCACCGATCTTGATTAAATGAAATAAGTCCATTTCAGCCCACCCTAGAATGTCTTCCCACAAGTTCAACTTCTCCGTTGGTTTTATTTGTGACACCACAGTCTTTTATAACGAGAATGAATAACATGACATAGTAAGATAATCCCACAAACAAATAAATCACAAGCACCACAATCACAAGTGCTTCACATATAAAATACATAGAATGAACATAACATGAATAGAAAATGAATTTAAAATAAGATGAAGAATAAAACCCACTTGATAATAATAACAAAAATAATGTAGAATAGGGATGAAGAAGACAATACACAACATAACATGGAAAATAAAACCACTAAATAATAGTAAGAAAATACATTTAGAAAGAGACTACATAATATGCATAAGGTCAAGTAAAATACTACAATAAAATAGCAATGAAATAAAGTTGAAATATACAGTGAACATAGAGTGCATTAAATTAAGTAAAGTACAACATTTTAAAAGAAGTCCAGCCATGGATTAGCGTAATCTTTGGGGTGCAATGGACAAAGGCTGCCTGCTTGATTTTCTTTAGGCTGGGAACCTCCACTAAATCAGCAGCAGATGGTCTCAGTGTTCGTTAAGATTACAAGGAATTTAACAAGGTTGCTTGGTCTGAGCCCAATAAAAAATAAATACAAAATCATGTGCTTTTATTTTGAAGGGGATTTTTCTTGCAGCAAAGTAAAGTCTATTCATTTCGTGGTTTGTCATTAAGGGGTGATGGTGGGTCCCAAAGCCATACCAGTTGAGAAACTCTGCATTAAAGGCTTTCTTTACATGGAGGACCTTAAAATCAATTGTAAATGTTATGGTCTTCATACCACGTAACCCCCTTCCATTCCACATTATAGACTACATTCCCCTCCCCCCACCTCAATTCAGCAGGACCCGCACAACCCAGTGCAGGTCTTGTGGGGTTAGGGTTAGGATAAGTCTCCAGGAAATTAATGTGTAACATTCCCCAAAGCCTAACCTGTGTGTGTGTGTGTGTGTGTGTGTGTGTGTGTGTGTGTGTGTGTGTGTGTGTGTGTGTGTGTGTGTGTGTGTGTGTGTGTGTGTGTGTGTGTGAGAGAGCAGTTGGAGGAGGGAAAGCTGTGGTTCCAGCTGGCCTGTGGTCTTGGCAGTGGAGGTGGTGATGGTCCTGACATGTTGGGCATCTCCGGTCGTCGTATTAATGATGGCAGCTGGCACACAGTGGCACTGGAGCTGAACCGCAACCTCAGCAGCTTGGCCCTGGATGACAGCTATGTTGAGCAACGCCGTGGACCATCAGTCATACAACCACTTGCTCCAGACAGAAGCATCTACTTTGGAGCATTGGTCAGTTCATTAGTAGTTTGTTTAATATAGGAGGGTGTCAAATGGTACCACAATGGCAGCCACGTAAGTGATCCTTAGCTTTTGGGCATCCAGAGAACATAGCTTAATATCTAAGTGGCAATAATCAGGGCCCTAGCAAAAATTGTCATTTTTCAAGCAGGAGACCAGATCCAGGTGAGCTGAGAGATTAAAATGATAAAACAATGTTGACTCTTGACCAGGGGTTCTCAAACCTATCACTCAAAGGTCCGCACCTGATAAGAGGTCTGGAATGATTGGCAATAACAAAATAATATTTAATCAATCAATTCATTAAGATAACTTGTGATTGGGCCAACACAACACTGAGGCAAATGAAGCTCAGACAGTAAGTCCATATTTTATTTCTGACTCAGACATATTCTTACAGCTACATTTACACATTCACACACACATTTAGAGAAAAGGAGACAAATTCTGTATCTGCCATTTAGGAGTTGAGAGTGAATTCTCCGGTGCAGCACTTATGTGTGAACTAGGCAGTAACAACACGCAATACTCTCTCCAGAAGTTAATGTTGCTATGCCAACTATGTCAACTAATATATAATAAGCTATATTAAAATCGCATTAATTTGGCAACAGGATCGCTGTGAATGATCTCCAGCTATACTGTATATTCAATGTCACAAACAAATTATTGATCAATAGAAAATGTATTTCAAAATAGATAACATTAACAGTTAATAATGTATTGTAGCCTATTTATAACACAAGGGTTATGGTTAGGCAGGATGATCACTCGATGATTAATCTAATTTATATATATATATTAGTGCTGTCAATCGATTAAAATATTTAATTTAATCTCATGAATGTCATAGTGAACTCATGATTAATTACAAATGAATCACACGTTTTTATCTATTCTAAATGTCCCTTGAATTTACCATGGCTCAAGCTTTCCTTTCTTAAGTTTCTTTTGAACATAATAGCATCCATATGCCTCTGTCGAAAGCCATCCATTGTTGCCTGGATTTGACAAGGAGGCAGCGGAGAATTCACATTAGCTGTGTGTTTGGCCGTCAAGTCATATTTACAGACTGGATGTGCCACGGTGATAATTCAGTTCACATCGACAATACACACAGATAACTTTGATCTTGTCAGTAGACCCATCGGGCAACTTTCTGAAAATAAACTTTCCATTCAGAATCTTGTTCACATCCATTTCGGCGTTTCGCACTTGACATCCACACAAACCAGTAGCCTACTCTTTCACAGCTAGCAAGCAGGCAAGACCAAACACGTGCGTGGGGCGTGCCAATCGTTTTGTTTCCAGTTTACAACTGGATCCTGTAGTTTTTCTTATGTTACTACAAGAGTACTAGGTCACAAAGAACGTTAATCTCTTGATAAAAAAAAAAGACGCCCTTGAAATTGCGCATACACACACACACACACACACACACACACACACACACACACACACATATATATATATGGAGAGAGAGAGAGAGAGAGAGAGAGAGAGAGAGAGAGAGATCTCGAGTGCCCAACTTTTGCATGGTGCCCCTTTCCTTTTTTCAATTAAGCCGTAACTATTAAGTTATGTTTTACATCACTAAATGTCCTCACAAATACAGTGTGTGTGTGTGTGTGTGTGTGTGTGAGAGAGAGAGAGAGAGAGAGAGAGAGAGAGAGAGAGAGCCTGTGTGTGTGTGTGTGTGTGTGTGTGTGTGTGTGTGTGTGTGTGTGTGTGTGTGTGTGTGTGTTTCCTGGTTCTTTTTCTTCTTGTGAAAAAGAGTTTGACTATATTTTAGCCGGTCTCCACCTGCTGAGAATATCTTTGTAATTCTGTGGATTAATTTTTGACCCCTCTCTCCTCAGGTCCAGCACCCCAACTCTCGCAGTCTCATGGACTCTCGGAAGGACCCACGGGTGCTTGAGGGTTTCCAGGGCTGCCTGGATTCAGTCATGCTGAACAACAATGAACTGCCGCTGCAGAACAAACGCTCGCGCTATGCAGAGGTGGTTGGACTGACAGAGATGAAGCTGGGCTGCATCCTCTATCCTGATGCATGCCTGCAGCAGCCATGCCGCAATGGAGCCACTTGCACAGCCCTGCCCTCTGGTGGTGAGTAACAAGAAATACAAACAGCACAGCTTCTTCACACTGAAGGTCCTGAAAACTGAGGCCTGCATGTATTTAATGGCATATAAATTATCAAATTAAATGTGCTAAAACATTTACTTAACATTTTAAAGGCATTTAAAATGTTTAGTAAATGTTTTATTTAATTATTAAGTTAAATTGTTTGAAAGTATTGAAAGTATTCATTTTCATTTATTGCAGGTTCACGTTGATGGGCTTATATTCAATGAAAAAATTCATGTATCACAATAATAATGTTTTTGAGATAAAATATCTTCTTTTGGGGGCTTTTCCAAGAAAATCTTGATATATGTGATTGTTTGCGATATTATCACATAATTAGCATATATATGTATAGGTATATATCTGTCTATATATACCGTATATATGTGTGTGTGTGTGTGGGGGGGGGGGGGGGGTCGGTGCATATATGTGAGTGGTACAGTCATCCTCCCCACACTCCGAGATTGGGTACCAAACCCCAGCAACCGACACCCTTAACATATGGGCAACTGACCTGAGATTGAAGATCATTGCTAAGCAAAGCACCAGGCATCCTCGGACCCAACGACCACAACTGAGTGATAAAGTTCCTTCTGAAAGTCTGCTTGAAAATGTGAATGTGAATGCAGGACTACAAACTATCCCTCCCAGGGCCATTACAGAGACCAATCAGCTAATGTACACCACCGCACCAGTGATTCTAGAGACACTTGGGTATAAGATGAACAGCATCAACAACCATAATGACCAATACCTCTCAGTGAGAAGGAGGCTAGAGGCCAAGATCAAGGCAACACGGAAAGGGAATAGTCAACTCTCAGAGCTCCAGAAAGATGTGGGTGGAAGAAAGGGACTCCTCCTCAGCCAGAGTGGCTACGGATACTGGTTCCACCTCCTCTATATGGATGACATCAAGCTGTATGCCAGAAATTAGCTAGACATCGACTCCCTGATCCACGTCTCCAGGATCTACAGCGACATCATCAGGATGTCATTCCGACTACATAAATGTGGGCTGATGGCATCACAGAGAGGAAAGATGGTCGGAAACACGTGGATTAAACTACCAGAAGCCAGCATTGAAGATGTTCAGAACAGCTACAACTACCTTGGGATTCCACAGGCAAATGGGAAACATGAGGAAGCCACAAGGAAGTCAGCCTGCAGTCAAATACATGCAACAAATAAGGCAGGTCCTGAAGAGTAATTTGAATGGAAAGAACAAGGTCTGGGCTATCAACACATATGCACTGCCAGTCATCAGATAACCTGCTGGTATAATCATCCAGCCAGAGGAGGAGATAGAGCCACTGATATCAAGACAAGGAAGCTCCTCACCCTGCACTGATACTGTACACTAAGCAGGTGAGCATCAGAGCCACACCCAGGACGAAACAACTAAGATCCAAGAATACATCCTGAAGATGGCCCCCAAAGATGTGAAACAATCTGTGCAACCTGTGCTATAATCTGTGCAATATTTCAGTACATAAAAGTCTGTCGGTACATAACAGCCTGTAAATACTATTTTCCGATACATAACAGTCTGTAAATACTATTTATAATTTTTTTAGGATGACGTTTCTCTTTCTATCCCATCCTTTTGTATATACTTGCTGCGTTAACATGTTGCACTTGTTGTCTTTTAACATTCTATTCACTTTATTGATGCTGCTGTGAAATTGGAATTTCCCCTCGCGGGACGAATAAAGGCATATTGAATTGAATTGAATTGAATTGAATTGAATTGAATTGAATTGAATTGAATTGAATTGAATTGAATTGAATTGAATTGAAGATGAGCTGGTAGGTGAATACCTTAGGCAACAGAAACCCAATAATGAGGAGAGGAGGACCGACTATCATGGAGGGACAATGAAAACAATGAAAAGGCTGGACTGAAAGACAGCACAGGAGCACTAATCATGGCTGCACAAGAACAGGCCCTCAGTGCAAGATCAATAGAGGCAGGGGTCCTCCACACCAGACAGGACCCCAGGTGCAAAGGTGCTCCTGAGACAGTTCAACACATAGTAGATGCTGGCAAGAAAAGTATACATGGAATGCCATAACCAAGTGGCAGGCATGGAGTACAGGAGCATCTGTACTGAGTATGGGCTGGAAGTTCCAAGGTCAAAATGGAAGACACCTCCTAAAGTGGTGGAGAATGACTGAACCAAGATCCAGTGGGACCTCCAGATCCAGACCGACACCACCCTCTTGCCACAATCTGATTATTACTCTAGATCTCAGAATCAGAATCAGCATTCCTTTATTGATCCCCGAGGGGAAATTGTTTTTTGTACAGTGCTCCACACAAAACAGAATTACAGATTAGAATAAAAAAGAGAGAAAGAACAAGAAGGAATAAATATATATATAAAGGCAATATTAAGAAACAGAATATTAATACTAAAGATATATGTAAATAAGAAATATACAACACAAATTAAGAAATATACAACACAAAATATGCAACACAATGAAATGTACAGTAATAAAAATAAGTAATATACTGAGTATATTGGATGTGCAAAAAAATGTGCAAAATGGAATCAGATGTGCAAAGTGAAATTGTAAAATATACAACAGAACAGACCAGACAGTGACAGTGAAGTCCAAGGGCCATTCAGAGGGAGGAGTTTTACAGGTTAATGGCCACAGGCAGGAATGATTTCCTGTATCGTTCAGTCCTCAGTTTTGGTGGTGTTAGTCTCTTACTGAATGTACTCCTGTGCCTGGCCAGCACATCATGAAGTGGGTGTGAGACATTGTCCATGATAGTCCTTAGCTTATTCAGCATCCTCCTCTCTGACACCACCGTCAGAGAGTCACACTCCATCCCCACAATGTCACTGGCCTTGTGGATCAGTTTGTTGAGTCTGTTGGCGTCTGCCATCCTCAGCCTGCTGCCCCAGCACGCAACAGCATAGAGAATAGCACTTGCCACCACAGACTCATAAAAAATCCTGAGCATAGTCCGGCAGATGTTGAAGGACCTCAGTCGCCTCAGGAAATAGAGACGACTCTGGCCTTTCCTGTAGAGAGTGTATGTGTTCTTTGCCCAGTCCAGATTATTGTCAATATGAACCCGCAGGTACTTATAATCCTCCACTATGTCCACAACGACCCCCTGGATGGAAACAGGAGTCACAGGTGCCTTGGCTCTTCTCAGGTCCACTACCAGTTCCTTAGTCTTTGCCACATTTTGTTGCAGATGGTTCTGCTCACACCACGTGACAAATTTGTCCACAGCGGCCCTGTACTCATCCTCATCGCCTTGCTGATACATCCAACTATTGCAGAGTCATCAGAAAACTTCTGAAGGTGGCAGATCTCTGTGCAATAGCTGAAGTCCGTGGTGTAGAGGGTGAAGAGGAAGGGAGAGAGAACAGTCCCCTGCGGGGCCCCAGTGTTGCTGACCACAGTGTTGCAGGCGCACATACTGTGGTCTGCCAGTCAGGTAGTCCACAATCCAGGACACCAGGGGGGCGTCCACCTGCATCGCTGTCAGCTTGTCACCCAGTAGAGCTGGACGAATGGTGTTGAATGCACTGGAGAAGTCAAAAAACATGACTCTCACAGTGCTCGCCGGCTTGTCCAGGTGGGCGTAGACACGGTTGAGCAGGTAGATGATGGCGTCCTCAACTCCAAGTTGGGGCTGATAGGTGAACTGGAGGGGGTCCAACAGTGGCTTGACCAGGGGCCGGAGCTGTTCCAGGACGAGTCTCTCCAGAGTCTTCATAATGTGGGAGGTCAATGCCACAGGTCTCTAATCCTTTGAGTCCCTGGGCCGTGATGTCTTTGGCACAGGAACGAGGCACGACGTCTTCCACAGCATGGGGACCCTCTGGAGACTTAGGCTCATATTAAAGACATGTTGAATAACTCCACACCTCCACACACTCCACACATCTGCCCCTGATTCACTAAAAAATTTCATGTATGTCAGTCAATAAAAGAGCAGGCTAACATATTCTTATTTTACGAAAATACTAATGTCTGCTCGGCCGTGCCCCATTGGCGAAGGGGACCTGACTTTGTGCTGTGCCTCCGCCGTGCTGGCAGTCGAATCGAAAATAGAGCCCACTGTATCCCAAGTTTAATAGGGATTAGTTATTAGCTAATATATTTCTTTCTATTTAAGATTTTGTATTTTTATTGGTACATTTATTTAAACAAATTTGTATCTGTCAAACAAAGACTTTGATCATTTGTTGACAGTGTTCATAATTTTCACTTCTGACAACCATGAGAATAAAATATTAGGTAATTAGTTAGTGATTTTAGAAATGGGGCAGGGATGTGTGAAAATGAATTAATGGATGCATTAAACCAGAAAAAACTGGTTCAATCCATATTGCAACTGTCATCATAAATGACAAGGCAGGTGTTAATAAGATATCATGTAGAGCCAAACTAACGCTCTAAGCCCACTGATTCTTACTGAAGATGTAAATAAAAATATATATTTTCCCTTTTTAAATTTCCAAAAACAGCCGGTCACTGTAGTTTTTAGCAAATGTTACTCAAACAGGAGTAAATAATGCATTTGTTGGTGACTATTTAATGTTTAAAGGACTGAGTCAAAATAAACTACAGTCTGTGTGTTCATAATACTCTCACTCCAACAGTGTGGCTCATTGATATGCTTTTCATAGTTTTTGGAGAACAGTGCAGCTCTATGGCTATGCCAGACTGTCCAGTTGTTCTAACAACAGCTCCAGATGAACAGCAGCTGATGGCTGACATCACCACATTGTGTGGGGCTTACACAGTTCTCAGCAGAACTTTGTGCGTTTGTTGTAAGGCTACAGTCCCAGATGGTCTCACTGAAAGCTGCTGTAAGACTTCCCACATGCCACATGCTCCTCATTTATATTGTAATGAGCAAACCATAAGGGAAATCGTTGCAGTCCACAGTTGTCATTTACACAGTGCTGTGGAAAGGTTAGTGTGTCTCAGATGTACTGTGTACACACAATAAAAAAAACATGCTATTTTTTTCTTTTGTCTTTTTTTGTCTTTTGTATGTATTTGTGATTTAAAGCTGAGTGGTTTTTTTTAGTGTTTTATAGGAGTGTGTGTGTGTGTGCGTGTGTGTGTGTGTGTGTGTGTGTGTGTGTGTGTGTGTGTGTGTGTATGTATGCGTGTGTATGCGCGCGTGTGTGTGTGTGTGTGTGTGTGTGTGTGTGTGTGTGAGAGAGAGAGAGAGAGAGAGAGAGAGAGAGAGAGAGAGAGAGAGAGAGAGACAGGGAGGGGCGGGGGACAGAAAGAAGGCAAGATCGTGGATGTGGCCACACAATGTATCAATGTCTATGCGTGTCTTCATTTTGCTGTGTGGGTGTACTGGGGTGTGTGTGTATGGTTTGGCCAGGCAGTGCTGTAAGTGCTCTGAATTTTTAATGAAGCCAGTCTCATTGTCCTTCGTGTCTGTCTACCAGGGTTCTCGTGCAGCTGTAGCCCCCAGTACACTGGAGGGCGCTGTGAGATGGAGATAACAGTGTGTGTTCCGAACCCGTGTCAGAATGGTGGCGCATGTAAGCCCATTGGCAATGCATTCTTCTGCAGCTGCAGGAGAGGCTTCAAGGGTCTCACGTGAGTTCTCAGCCAAACACACACACACCTGAACTAAAAGTCCTCAAAGTGTCGATTCATCCAAATTCTAGAAAAATGTATTTTGTTACATTCCCTTATTTATTCAGGTTTGGAGATCTATTGGATTTGGTGAATGGAAAAAAATTCCTACCTCTGAGAAAATATTTCTTTTTCAGTTGAGTTTATTAGGATGGTTTCTCTCCATAGTTGGAGTTTGACAGTATATTGCGGAGATATATACATATATATATATATATAGTGGCATACAACTGTTTGGGCACCCATTGTCAAGTAATATTGATTAAAATATAAAATAAATGTGTCATCTTTAACTTTATGCTGTTTGGAAATTAGACCATCTTTTACACACTTTTGCAATAGCAATTTCGATCAGATGTGCCCAAACTTTTTCATGCCACTGTACAAGTCATGTACAAGTGATATAAAAGTCATTATGCATGATGGGGTTGTGACCCAACTCTGGTTTGTATCAGAGTGATTAGTTGCACATTAAAATTCTCAAGTTGAGTTGGAGTCGGAAGTAGTGCCTATTAAAAATATGAGTAAAGCAGACATTGTACCTGTAGAACCTTTAAGCTTTTTTAAAGTGGGTGGCTGTAGCTCAGGCAGTAGAGTGGTAGTCCACTATCAGAAGGTCAGTGGTTTGATCCCTGGCCCCTGCAGTCAACACGTCAAAGGGCAAGATACTGAACCCCAAATTGCTTCCATTGCTCTGCCATCGGTGTGTGAGAGTGCATAAACAGTTCTTGCTCCTGATAAGGTGGCACCTTACATGGTAGCCTCAGCAAACCAGGGTATGAATGGGTGAATGCTGCCTTGTGTAATGGAGTCCATTTACCATTTCCCTTAAGTAGGTTTCAAGTTAGAAAATACAGTTTTTTTTCTCACTCTGACAGTCAAGCTTATTTAGCACATTACTTATACTGACACACTGCAACCCCCAGAAATATGTATCATTAGCTTTATCCAATCATCATGTTTCTCTTTATAAGATGTAATACCAAAGTCTGTCAGAAGAGAAATCAATGCAGAAGTTTTACAAGTGAATCATAATCCTCTTTTTTCTATCTGGAGAATGCAAGGCAATGAACTGGCAAGCAGCAACTTAGATCTGAACACTTCCCACACCACAATATGCATCATGTCTCTGATTCTCTACCTACTATGCACCCAGCAGGGCTTGCGGACAGGCAAACCAGGCAGTTGCTTGGAGCCCCAACCACTAAAGGGGGCCCTGCCACTTATTTAGAACAACGATTATTGATAGGCCTGGACCTCACTTTGAGAACCACTAATCTATTTTTTCAGTATTCATCTCAAATATCCCAGAACTTGTGCATTTATGTGTGCGAAAAACAAATTTGCACCGGTGGGGTGGGGGGGCCCAGGGATTTCTTGCTTGGAGCCCCAAGAGACCCGAGCAATGCGACTGGGTGCACCCTTTAAAGTCGTAACTTTTTTTTGCTCTTCACTACAGCAGCCTGTATCACCTAAGACAAACATACCAACAGTATGATGCTCAGTCTGATGATCTGTTGGTCCTTCAGCAAAATCCTTACTTTGTTCTACTTTGTAAACTTTCAATTCAATTATTACAGCTTTGTGTTGAAGGTTGACTCTCTGACCCTCTGCCCATCTCTGACTTCGATGATCAAGATCTCTGAGGGAAAGGTTTGCTGTTGGTCTCCAAATGGTCCCCCCAGTGAGACCAGGTTTTGGTTTAGATCACTGTACAGGCACAGTGATACCAAACCATCAATCACAGTGAAGTTAAATATAGTCACTGCACCTAACTGTTGTTTGCCAAGAAATAGTTCCAGCACCTAACCCTCCTAAAGCAACAAATTGCCATTTTGCCATTTCTGTTTCTGTAGGGATTAAACAAAAGAGACATAACATTTGTGAGATTTAGAGGCGTTAGTGGGTATATATGGAACTTTGGACAGTGCTAGGCTAGGTAGCTAGACTCCCCATGCTAAGCTAACCACATCCTGACTCCAGCTTTATACTTGCATAGACATGACCATCATCATCATCATCATCATCATCATCATCATCAACTATTATCTCAACTCGGCTCATCTTGGAAATAAAATATATTTCCCAAAATGGATGGAAACAGAGACCAACTAATATTCCTGTGGTGGAATAGTACTATCAGGCCAGGTGTGTGTTAGTTAGTTGGTTGTAATTTGATGAAACTCAACTTTATTTAGGAATGCGTTTCATCTGAACACAACATAATAACTGAAATAATGAAGGTCTAACAACTAGATTTTGACACAGAGATGAGGTTAAAGAGGTTAAGAACATTAAAAAAAAATCTCTTTTTTTTCATGGATTGATGAGCAAGAAGTGTCTTTTCCAAAATCTAGAACAGACCACTTTCACCAGTGTATTTCAATCATTTCATCCCCCGCCTCCTCCTGACACCTGACCTCTTTGAATTTGTTAAAGGCTAGATTTCACTGCAAACTGTGCTGAGATTCCACATGCAGCAGTTTAATCATACTGAAGACAAAGGGAGTGTGTTGTGAGCCCACAAATGGATTACATCTTTTGCAACCTATCCTCAGAACATTTCATCTTATTCTTGCTCTCTGGCTCTTGGAAAGAAATCCATCTGGGAGCAGGTAACTGAGCAATCCAATGTTATTCATTCACTATTATCTCATACCAGTCTCGTGCACTCTTTCCTTCATATCTCCATCCTGCAGCTGTGAGGAAGATGTTAATGAATGCGACCGCAGCAATCCAGAGGGTGAGTGTGAGAACAGCGGCGTCTGTGTTAACACTCATGGTTCCTTCTACTGTAACTGCACAGCGGGCTTCGTGGGCCAGCGCTGCAGCCTACGGCCCGTTGTTGTTCCCGACATGCAGGCAGGTCATGCTGTGGTTGGTAAAGAGGAGCTGATCGGCATTGCTGTGGTGCTTTTTGTCATCATCACCCTCATCGTCCTCTTCATTGCTTTCCGCAAGAAGGTTTTCCAGAAGAACTATTCACGGAACAACCTTTCTCTGGTCCAGGACCCAGCCACTGCAGCACTCCTCAACAAGGCCAATGGTGTTCAGTTTAAAACCCTGCACTGCACACCAGGAGACCCTCTCACCCTTTACACAGAGACAGTGGTTGGTGGGGGTGTGATGATGGGACCTCCACAGGTACCTGTTAGGCCCATGGCATACAAACCCTGTTTCCAAGGAGACCCACGGTCCACACTGGAGAAGATGGTGGATGGGCGCAGTGTGGAGCATACAGAGATGAGCACCTTTCACCCAGAGTCCCCAAGGATCCTGTCAGGAAGCACCAGGAGGGGAGTGGTGGTGTGCAGTGTCGCCCCCAACCTGCCCCCAGTGTCACCCTGTCGTTCAGACTGTGACTCCATACGCAAGAGCCCATGGGACAGTGATGAGGGTGAGTGTGTGTTTCTTTCCTACCTGCTTAAGTGAAATCTTATAGTTAGAATAAGTTAGGATTAGCAAAGTAATAGAATGGAGAGATAGAGTGTGTTTGTGTGAGTACTATATTGATTCAGTATTTGGATTTTGGAGGTTATTTTTCCCCTGTATCAAACACATGATATTCTACAATCCAAAAAAGGAATTGTCAGTTGGAACTGAAGTTACAGCTTTTTTGTGTGTCTTTTAGAGAGAAGTGTTAGCAGCATCCTAGCAGCTCTGTTTTGGTGTATGGATGGCTACAAAATACTTTAAATATAATATTGATTAACAATATTGTTGTCACATTCTTTCCCTATGTAGTTCATTAAACACTAAACACTGCTAATAATAACTAATAATTGACTGGTACAGTCTGACGGGACACTTAAATTTACCTAAACGATACAACTACGCAGTGCAGACTCAACTACAACCTGAAAAAAAGATAATAATTCATCCCCAAAGGATATTTTGTGGCAAGCATGCTCAGAGTACATGGAAGAAAAAATTATTTACAAAGAGTAAGAAGATAATTATGCAACGTTTCTGTGAAGATTCTCATTCATCCAGGTTGTGGTACTTCTGGGTGCTTTACAGAGGCAATTGGACTTGCTTGAAGTTCTAGAAGATGTTTCGCCTCTCATCCAACAGGCTTCTTCAGTTCTAACTGAAGCAGTCCACCTACGTCTTAAGAGACATAAGTCAAAGTGGAAAGATTGTCACTGAACAGAGGAGTTGGTCTATGACAGCACTTATCAGCCACTTACAATGCAGTCCTGAGAACCAATCTCCCCCCTTATATGACAACATGTTATCACACTTAGATAATATAATGACAACAGTTCCATTTGCTGATGACACTAACTGGAAATGTTGCAGGTGTACTGCTCTTCATTTGGTCAGTTCCTCAGTATGTCCCATCAAACATGTCTGTCTTCTCTATCCTTCAAATGTTATCCTCTTAACTCACCCATTTCAATAGCAGGAACTCACATGACAGAATGGAAGTAGCAACATTCATGCCAGATTGTTTATGAAGCTAAAGGAGCTTATTTGTGAAGACGGCATTCATTAGTCTGTATCAGTTTTTTTATGATGTCCACAAATTGTCAGATTGAGTGGACTTCTGTTTTAGAAATCACTTATCACATAGTTAACAGCTGCATAGAGAAACAAATCACTCATTTTTGTCTGTTGTAGTGAAGAGGGGCAATGCAAAACTACACAATCAGATAACAGATTTAACTGATCCACTGAATGTGCTTACATGAACATTAATGACTAAATGGGTTGGAATACTGACTGCTGCCATGTGTCCTTTCATTACACTATCTAAGGCAGATCACTAACAACAAACCTTAAATTCTTAAATTTGGTTTCCATGGATATATACCTCAATATTCTATGTGATGTTTTTAGTGACATTTGTATTTTAGACATATAGACAGAAATACAGTTTTGTTGAATTTGACTGATATATGATATATGATAGATGATATATCGTTACTATCTAGAATAGTGATGGCAAAATTGAGCAAACAAATTTTCACAACTATGGTTTGTGAGGCGAACATCATTTACAGGAAATAGCCACAGTCTTTTCAACATAAGCTGTCACCTTCTCTAGCCTACTTTGCTTTTGTACATTGGAAAACTAAATACCAGTGGAAATATATTATTAAGGGTGTACCCTAACACCTCAGACTGGACCTGAGTAACTTTGATATATTAATAACTAAATCTGATATGTACAGTCTGCTTTACATTTGTGTTTGTTTTGTAATGTGGCCCTCCTGACTCACTGACCTCTCCTTGTAGGTAAAATGGTTGACATGGCAGAAGAAGTAACATGTTTCTCAGGGAGCAACAAAGGCAGCAACTCAGAGGTCCAGTCACTGAATTCCTTCCAGTCTGACTCCTGTGATGACAATGGTAAGACACGATCCTGGCACTGACAGCAAGAGTGTTTCAGAACTCTCAGAATATTCCAGATCCATAGTGTTTCAGTTCATTTAAATTTGGTTATTTTAAAATTATTTGTTTGCTAGTTGGTTACACTGGGTGTTTCTTTCATGAATTTGAACATTGAAAATTGGTGAATTTCCTCATCAATCCGCATGCAGAATCTCTGCTATCCTTCAGATTTCAGCTGGTGAATTATATGGACCAACTTTCTACAGCATTTGCTTCTAAAATGCTGCATTGGTTGAATCCTCTCAGAAAAAATATATGAACAAGATCTGAATAAACCAGTAAGATGTACTTGTATTTTTCTGTTGCATGCAAGAACCCATAAGGTCTATTTTCTTTATCCTGCCTTATGTTTCCACTGAGTTTTACAAACCAGAATTCGTCAGATACGCATCAATGAAAAGGCAACATTGTATGGTGACACAGGGATCATGGTCATCATATCTATACAATGTAAGTGGGTGAGTGAAATGCAGTTGCAGGGCAGACAGCAATGGGAAGCAGTGGGACGGCAGTGGTGCAAATATAGATTGTCTTTATATATTTACATGTGATAACGTTTAAAAGTCAGTATTGTTAAACAGAAGATCACCACCTGCAGTGGGGGTTTGACAGAAAGGAACACGGAGAGAAGACCAGACCAGACCAGACCAGCTCCTACCCAGCTGACTAGCTGTAGACAAATGCAGAATATTGCAGCAAAACACCTGCTGGGTATTCTGAATCAGAGTATCCAAATATATTCTAACACACATCTTTGTAGTGGCTAAACACCTTATGCTGAATTAATGAATTAATTATGAGGTTTGCCGTGTTACAAACAGCTGAGTTTCTTTCCCCTGACAGTATGTGGAACTTTGATTTAATACCACCTCCTGAGCCGGGCAGAAACTTTTACTCCCCCCTCAAATTCTCCCACATGGTGGAAGTTGACCTACAGAAGACACAATAGCAGGATGTTTGACAATGTCTGCACCTTAAGTTACAGTTTGTTAAGTTGCTGTTGTGCAGTGATCGTAAACTAGCAGCCCATGGGTCAAATCCAGCCCACGAAAGCTTCCCACCCAGCCTACAGAATATTGATGAATTCAGAAAATGTGCACGTTACATTCCTCAGCACAGGAGGCCCTAAGAATGAACACCAATGAGCACGTTAACCCTTGGTGACAGCCCAAAAGTCCCTAATTCACAGTTCACCCATTCTACAGAATTGGATTTTTTTGTAACTCCATCCTCTCTTCTCCATGGATCCACCATCAAACTGCTTGCTTCCCAGCCCCGCCACGGAGCTGACAGCAGCACTGGCAGGATATGGGAAGAGTTGTTGGAAAATCACTAAGCTTGTCTACAAGACACTTGGGTTTTTTTTGTTGGCCAGCTGTTATATTTAGTATTTTTGTCCTGAAGAGGGGTTTATGTTGAGAAAAGGACTCATTCATTGGTAGCTGAACAGTGGGTTTGTATTGTATTTGTATTGAGCACTGACTGTCTCCTTCACAAAAGTGTGAAGACATTTTCTAGTTAAATATCCAGTTACCATCATGGAGTTTCCATGTTTTTTAGTCTGTCCACACTGATATAAGCTCATAAAAATAATGTTAATTTTGTTAAGAGAGAATATTAAATAATATTAGGCTAATTAGGCCTAAATACATTTTATTAGATTTTTTATTGGAATGTCTGTTCCCCACAGTCCCTGCTTTTAATTGTTGCACTTCAACAAATCTAGTTGAGGATCCCCATTGTACTGTAAAAGGTCTATAAGAGTGCATATATAAAGAGAAGAGAGGTGGGGAGAAATAGAGAATGATAGTATTTGGCATAAACCTCCCCACATCTAACCCCATACAGTGGTCAATCACAGTATGCCAAGTTTGTCATCCCCACAACACAAGTAAAACTCAGACATCCAGTCTTACAAGAATGGTAGAACTTGGAATTATGATGATGAAGAACACAAGTGCAGATAGGAAAGCAGTTTGAGATCAAGAGTATGTTGAAAGTAATGACTTGATTTACATAAACGTTACCATGGATATTCATTGTTTCCAGAGGATAAGTGGATTGTCTCCTTTAGCACCACCATCAAGCCAAGTGTTCAATTGCACAGGAGATATCTCATACTTTAACAGACATATTGCTATGAGATTTGCTGAGGAAATTCAGGTGGAGAAGGATCAAAATCTCAGATTTAATAACCCCTTGGTCATTCCTCATTTGATTCTATCCAAGGACCTGTATTGTGTTTCATACACCTGTCTCTCTCCCAACATTTTCTGCTCTGACACTGTCAACTATCAAGTGAACTGGCTAAAGAAACATTAAAAATATATATTTTTAATGTCACTATTGGTAAGGCTCTAAGATTAGCAAAATCAGCAATACTGTATGTTGTCAGTTCTGTTCAACCTTTACAAATTGTGAGATTTTTTTTCAGACATTTACTCATTTATGTTTGCATATACTGTCAGATTGCTAAAATAGGAAGGAATTCCCAAGGTTTCACAAACTTACAACTCTACATTGTAATGATTTCACAAGAGTATCATTGTAAGCAATCTCAAAGAAGCCAAGGGGTTGTGACTGCTTCACAGTGTGATGTCGGTGGTCGTGGCCTTTGAACTAGAGCTGTGTGTTTGGTTTTGTGTTTCATTTTTTCTGCATTGCACCATCCTGTTCCCATATATTTGCAATCCATGACATTCATTGTTTCACTTTTCAGAATGATCATATTTAAAAAACAACCGTTTTTGTGTCCCTAATCATCAAGTGATTAAATATGTGAATTTTGCCTTAACTATATTAATACTGTTGCCTTTGTCATTTCTGTGCTTGCAAAAGTCTGATTGGTGTCATCAGATAAGGAAGTGTCTGCACTAAAATGACAAGCAGTAGAAATGTACTGGCATTTTTGTTTTCTATCTATCTATCTATCTATCTATCTATCTATCTATCTATCTATCTATCTATCTATCTATCTATCTATCTATCTATCTATCTATGCTTTAATATTGTGCTGATTCCCCATGGCTTTCTCTGCATCTGTGTAGTTCATTTTCTTTGTTTGTCAGTGTCTACTGTGCTTTTTTTTTTTTTTATTACTTAAACTATCTCCATATGTGTGAAGAATACTGGAAGCAAATTGCCCCCCAAATCCCCCCAAAATCAGTAAGAAGTCTTGACAATACCAGAAGCAGGTAGTCCTCTACAGATAGGACTAGCAGTAGTGGACAACCATAAGCAATGACATAGATATGAGGGCTGACCCCTAACTAACACTATGAGTAGCATTTTCCACTATGAATGACTGTATTTCAAAACTTATCTCCTCCTTTTTTCCTTCCACAAGCCTCCATAGTGACCGTCATTCGACTGGTCAATGATGCAGTCGACACAATCGAAAGTGAAGGTACCATGTCTCATTCCTTTTGTGTCTCTCATCTCACTCTTTCACTCTTGTCTTATCTCAGTCTTGTTATCTGTTGACCTCTGAAAGTGGTGTTTACAGTTTTAGAAACAAGCTGAAAACACTCTCACTTAACAAGTTTTGAACACTCTTTCAGTAAGTGAACCCTCCTGGGCACAGAGCAGCTTCCAACATGTCACGACATAGGTTTACAGATTATTTTTCTCCTTTCTTTCACAGTCTCACAATCAGTGGTTAGTCACTCCTACCCACGTTCAGGTTAGCTTTTGTTGCATTAGCTCTCAGTTCTCAACATATTTTTCCATAAAGCAGTAGTGGCAAACCACATTCCAGCCAACAATCTGCAGGCTTTGATTCTAACTTGGCAATTTCATTGAAGAGTTCCTCCCTTTTTTTACTCTACTCCCTCAAGGAATGTTAATCAGTCAGGGAGTGAGTCTTTAGTTGGGCTGAAAACCTGCTGACTGTTGGCTCTCCATGGCACATGGTTGGCATAACATAGGAATTTTCTTTCATTTCATGAAAAGCTTAAACATGAAAGTGGGCCTCTTTGTCAATATTTTGTCGATATTCCTTGTTAAATTGTCATCTACCACTGAACTGGAGAGTAAATCTTGAATGCCTCATCATTTTGTTCATATGAAGACACCGACAAGTGATCATACCAAAAACAAGTCACGTAGGTTAGTTGTCAGGGTAGAATGCACACCACAGAGTCCAGTGTCAAAGTCAGTCACTGTATGCAGCCCTTCGTCTTCCTTAATGGGATGTTTAGACTCCAAGGCAAATGTTACATATGGCATTAATGCATACAAAATCAGTGGAAAGATATGAGTATACACAAATGCATATTTATTCAGCTTGGTGTAAAATTCAACTTTCATGTCGTTAGTTCATATTGCTTTATGAATTGACATCATGAACACACAGTAACAAGAAAGAAACAGAGAAGCCAGAGGACAACAATAAAAAGGACTGGAGTTCTTGGTGATAGCTGTGACACACACACACACACACACACACACACACACACACACACACACACACACACACACACACACACACACACACACACACACACAGGTATTCTCTCCAAGCAAACAAGACTGCTGCTGTAATGTGCCTTGTGAGGGAAGTCTAGTCGACACCTACACCTTCCATGTGCTCATGAGAGTTGTAATTGTTGTTATAGTAGGGTAGCACAATCTTTGTTTTATCTAGGGTAAAATGATGAGGTGCTTGATCACACTTTTATTTCTAAGTTCTAAGTTAAGTTTCTAAGTTAAGCCTCAACTGAGAACTGGAAGGAAATTAATTCCCACAGCATCTCCACTTCTTCTATCCTGTACCACTATATTTAGAACAGTGGACACACTCTTGGTCCAGTGCTTAAGGCCACTGTGTTCTTGTTGTTTTTCCACCTGACAGTGTCAGTAATGGACCAAGGTCAAGGCTACAACAGAGGTGACAAGTATCTATCTATCTATCTATCTATCTATCTATCTATCTATCTATCTATCTATCTATCTATCTATCTATCTATCTATCTATTTGCAGCGAGTAGACAAAATAACAATTGCCCAATGAAAATAATGTACAAAATCTACATTGTACATACTGCCAAAAAGGTGGGTCATATGAGGCTCAACAGATTTTGTTGAATGAATTTCCTAATGATGAAGATGCTAACAGATTAGTCTATCCAACTATCTGATCCAGGACAAATTTCCATTGAATTTGCTGATTGGCTCACTTCTAGTTCCAGCATCAGGCCAAAACTTCCACTTGACAAACACTTTTGTGACAAGATATCCTGAAAGCTAATAAGCAGAATTCCAAGTAATTTCTTTGTTTGATAGACCCCAAAGGCATTTGTCTCTACAGTTTTTTTATTTATCCCTTTTTTTCCGTGTCCTGTAGCACTGGACAAACAGCTGATGTTAAACGTCTTGGTTGCACCTACAGTGTGAGCAAGATCATTGAGTCTCTCAGGAGCTCTCTTAGTTTTCCTGCATTCATTTCAGCTGTAGCCCATATTCAAACATTTAAATGCTAATTTCCAGACAAGTTTTATAGCTAACAAATGCTGCTAATTGCACTTAGTATGTTGCCAGTTGCAGTAAAACCAGAACAGGATGCAGTCAACACTAAAATTTTGGAGAGTAATCTATTAATTTCACCGGGATCTGCAGATGCTCTCACAGGGGTGGAATTAATGGGCAAACACTTGTACTGAGCTAAAATTTGACATAGCAAACCATTGAAACCATTTTCCAGCCATGGACCTTGCTAGCTAGCTTGTTAAATAGCAGCCAACTTGCTTGCAGAACTATTGTGGGAAGCCTTAGCACATTGGCTGTTAGTTCAGTAGCTGCATTAGTTCACCAACGAGCCCTGGGAGAAGTCACTGTCACCAAGCTTCCAGTACTGTTTTTTTCAGGCCAATTGCTCTTGTGACCAGACCTTTATGGTAAAAGAATCTTGTGGAGTTTTTGAACACTTCTAGTATTTTGTGGTCAGTTTTGTCAGTGGGTCCCTGTTTTGTTTGTTCTTGCGCAGGTACATGAGGATGCAGATAAAAATACATCCAGGTGATGCAATACACATTTTTTTTACCAATGGTTTCACAGTATTCCACTCATGTATGGATAGCAGTAATATGTTAAGAAATATAGTAATGCATCAATCAGCAAAAGGTAGAGATGAAGAGGAGCTGGTAAACAGATGTAAACAATGCAGATTTTAAATTAAAATTACCTTGAAATTTGGCTTTGCAAAAGTTTTATGAGGACGGAAAATCATTCAATACATTTTTTGGACCTCAAGAGCACGCCCACTTTGCTGGCCTAAACCTATCAAATAGTATAAATAATATCAAATTAGATGCACTTACAGTGCACTTCTCTGGACTCCTGAACCTGAAGCTGACATCCAACCTTCACCTTGCCCAGCAGTGGGGGACTTGAGTCACATGACTTAACTCAGGCCCCAATTCCATATTTGAGGACTTGACACTTGCTTGACTAATTTCATAAAAGATTCAACCTGACTTAGACTTGAGACAGATGACTCCAACAGACTTTTTTTAGTAAATACTTGCATTTTTCTAGATATTGAGGGGTTGAGGTTTTTTTTTTGTTTTTTTTTTTGTTTGTTTTTTTTTTTAAATATGATGTGTTAATTTCTCATGCATTGCATGCAAAACTGGTAACTTAGCAGGACATTGGCAGATCAGCAGTGGCAAACACATGAGACAGCTTTCATGACAGGGGCAAGTCTAAAATAATAATAATTACTGGATTCAAGGATTATGTTGTTGATGCCGGTAGTAAGAAGAGAATGCAAGGTCTGCAGCTGAAAAATCAGTGAAAAGACCACCACTACATCCAATTTCATCCTTCATTACAAAACCTGCAAAAAAAAAAAAAAAAAAAGCTATGTAAAGGTCTTTATAGCTAACCTATCAGTGGGTAAACCATTAGATTGAAAACTAAAGTAAGTGTTGTTTGACTTGGTGTGGAATTGATTGTTCAATTTATTGAGAAGACATGTTGTTAATGTAAAAGACAATTTGGGACTGATTTGGGGCCATACAACCAGTTAAACTATGCAGGCACATTACTAGTTAATATGGCTGCATGCTCTGGACTAAATGGTTACAGGTGTAAATTCACATGCAATTGTACCCCCTTCTATGCTGTTTGAAGTGTCTCTTTAATACACTATTGTTTTGATTGTGTACTTGCTCTGTTCCAATCAGTTTGCTGCCAATGTAGCTACAGCTGAAACAACAAACAACAAAGGTCGCAGTCATACTAGAAATCCAAAATGGCTCCGCTTTAATTTCACACCTCCTCTCTCCGTTGTTTTGGAGTGTGGAGTGTGACAAGTCAGTACGTTGCTCTGTAGGTAGCTGTGGTGGAAGTTTTCCAAGTTGGTCATGTAATAAACTCTCATGCTGAACTGATCTGAGTGTATGGCAAAAATAGTTTCTGTGGTTTTGGTGGATATATATCCATGATTTGGTAATACTCTTTGGTGGTTTGGAGTAATATGGTTTGTTTGTTGTTTTTGTTTTTTCAAGGAGGTTTGATCCTAGGGCAACTGGTCTTGATTGTACAAAGTTAAAACATTTCACGTCATCCAAGGGGCTTCTTCAGTCCAATCGACTGCTTGAGAATCCCAGGTATTTAACCTCTGTGGAGTTTTTACTTTTGCCGGAGTCTCTTGAGGTCAAGTGTAAAAATGGGATGCATGCAGATGGGGGATAAGTGAGAGCCATAGAGATGGTGGTTTTGTTTCTTTCCTCAAAGTAGAAGACAGCAGTGGTAAGTTGCCATGATGAATCTTGCTCCTGTTTGCAACTGTCATGGTTTTAAGTTTTAGTTTGCCTATTTCCTGTTTTATGTTTATGTCCTGTCTCCTTGTGTTTTGTTTTAATTCCTGTCTTTGTCACTTTCCCACCCTTGTGATGACGGATTAGTTTCAACTGTACCTGGTTAGTCTTCCCTGTTTTGTGTTTTTATTCAGTGGCTGTATTTGGAACTGGCAACTGTAGACTACAGGTGTAGTATTTATAACATACTGCATTCTGTTTTTCATAGCAGTATAGCAATATGAAACTGTTAAATCAGTTTATTTTCCCATATGCTAGGCCAGGCTTAACTGGTTTCCAGTTTGGGAAAGCCAAAGTAAACATGGCAATTGGCAAACCATCACTACTGGGCAGCATTCCCTAATGCTCAAAAAAAAAGAGAAATTATAAATGTGAATTTTCATGATTTTACATTAGATGACATTTAGCTGAGAGATGGGTAACACCTATCTGATGACTGGAAGGAACCACATTAGCCAGCGTTTTGTCGTATTACTTCTTCATTACCTCCTTCAATGAGACTTGGGGCTCTATTTTTCGGCTCCGCTGCTGGCACAGCTCAGGCGCGGCGCATAGTTCGGTCTGCTGCGCCGATGGGGCGTGGCGGCGCAGACTTTGGTATTTTCGTGCACTGCGCCGCCGGCGCATCTCCTCCCCCTTCTCATCTCAGTCCCACCCAGTGGCGCAACACGGAAAGAGGGAGGGGAGAAGGTGTGGAGTGGGTTTGACACAGCCGAATCAAATTTTCACCAATCACAGCAGCTCCTTGCCTCACCTTTAAGAACGTCGCTGGCGAGGCGTATGGCAAGTTTCGAGGATGACTGAGACCACATAGGAAAGTGTCCCACACCCAAGCTTCTCCCAGGAGGAGACTGACGTCACTCATGTCTCATGACATCCGTTTGTATTACTTTGCACACCCGTTTGTATATACTGTTTATTTTTTCTCAGTATATATAAATATATATATATATATAGTTTTATATTCTGTTCTATATTTTGTGGTATATTTTGTTTATATATATATATTCTCAATATAATTTTTTTATATATATATTTGCTTTTTATATATATAGTTCTCTCTCTTTTCTTTCTTTTCTAATTTTATTCTAATTCTATTCTTGTAAGGAGCACTGCAACAAAAACAATTTCCCCTCGGGGATAAATAAAGGATTTCTGATTCTGATTCTGATGTCTAAGTATGAGGTCCTTAGATGGAAAATCCTCGGCCTCCTCCTCATCCTCCTCAAAGCAATGATGTACTCCATCTTTGTAGATAGCATTAAGCATTACAATAAAAACATTTGTATTTGGAATGAAATGACGTGGGTAATAGTGGACAACGATCATCACTTACGTTTTTTCCATGTGTCTATCTCTCTCTGTCTATCGAATGCTCTGAGATAGATGTAGTATATATGCTCTTTAAGATGCCACGGCTGTTTCTGGTTGGCACAGCAACGTTAATTGATTAGTTTGCATCCCTGTTTCACCTGCGTTCAGTCAGGTTGAGTGACCATTGTGCGTGCCAAACGTGCTTGCGATGTGGTCAGATGAGATACGGATCAAAATATAAATTGAGGTCTGACTGTATGTGCTGACCCAGATAGTTGCATTGAATCGCGGCTGTTGCTAATTATTGATTGTAGTGAAATGCCAGACACCGTGGAAACCTGACTGAGGTGTTGGTGATGTGAGTGCACAACTCTGCTGGTTTACGAAAATCCACTTGCCCAGCGATACGCCGCTGGCACACAGAATTGACCAGGTCTGGGGTGGTGAGCTTTCAGCGCACTTTTACGCCACCAGCACAGCCGGCGCCACATTGGCGGCAGAGTTGGAAATAGAGCCCTGGGTGCCTTTTCATAAACCTTGTTTATCAATGGTATTTTTGTTCGTGTTAATCCCCATGCTCATCTCATCATATTGGGAACATTTCCTCCTTGGCACTAATTGCATGTTTTCAATAAAATACATCACAACTGTAATGTTAGAATAACAGGAATAAAAAATTAAAATGTCTTTCAGTTCAGTTCAGTTTGAAAATTCTAAAAAAAAAAAAACCTCCCCATTGTTGTGACTGCTCCAGCGCTTTGCATTGTGGGCAAGATTGACTGGTAAGATGCATACTGGAGATATTTCAGAATTAGCACAACATCCAGGAATTTTTGTTGGACTGCAGATTTTGCCTTTATTTGTATGCTGCATGCTACATGCTACATTTTGTCCATATCAGTATGTACTGGTAGCTTAGTTTTTTGTTCTTCAGTCTGCATGGTTAAGTGTCCTGCATTTGGGCCTTTTTGAACTGCCAAACATAACAGCTCTCACGATCCAACTTTCCATTGTTGTTAATGTTGAGGCTTGTTATTGATTGCCACAAAATATCAACAATTTGTAAGGTTTTATGAGGTGTAAGCAGGCTCCAACAGTTTTCTTTGACGTTGAAATGAAAATTTAACTCTAAATAGCCACTGTATTTTAAGTTATTTACAGCCGGTAAAATATAAGTAAGTAAAGTAAGTACTGAAGTCAGTATTGAACGTGTATATATATTTCTAAAGGGGCTATTGAAATGAATTTTTTACCAGATGTCAGTAACAATTCAAGTAATCGACAAATACAAATACAAATACAAATACAAATACAAATACAAATAAATCAAAACAAATAAGTTCATAAATTAATTTATGTGAAATAAACTGGAATGACACAGGCAAGAAATATTGAACACATGAAGAAGAAGGAGATGTGCAAAACGGCATGGAAAGCCAAGAAACCAGCTGAAATCTGTCAGTATTTAGAATGCAATCCTGCTCCCTGTCAGTACAAATTAATATCAGATGATTTAGTCCTTATTGGTGGCCTATAGAAAGGTTTGTCATTACCAAGGTGTCACACAAGAAACATCTCATGATGGGTAAAAGCATAGTGATGGCATTAGTTACAGACGAATAAACCGTATAAACCAGGGGTGGGCAACCTGGTCCACAAAGGGCCGCTGTGGCTGCAGGTCTTCTTTCCAACCAAGCAGCAGCACACCAGACTTGACTCATTCAATCAACTGTGAGCTCTTGCTTGGTTGGAACAAAAACCTGCAGTCACACCGGCCCTTTGTGGAACAGGTTGCCCACCCCTGAAACAGTCAAGATAGGTGCAGGTAGTGCAAGCAATTCTATGAAACCATAAGACATGTGCAACAAGGTATGTAAACAGGTGGCATATGCAACAGGTAGTGAGTGGCAGTGCAGTAAAGATAAAAAGCAAGTGAATAGATGAGGTATACAGTGAATTTGGGTAACACTGTCGCCTCGCAGCTAGAAGGTCCCCGGTTCGAATCCCGCTGTGGGCGCTGGGCGTGTCCTCCACCATGCCTTTGGTGCTGCTGCTCAAGGAAAAATAAGGGGCCTTTCTGTGTGGAGTTTGCATGTTCTCCCTGTGTTCACCTGGGGTATCCTCCATAAAAATACCCCCACTAAAAAACATGCAACATGGTCACCTGGTGATGACGACAATGGAACTGGTCTCCGGGTGCTGGTGGACTTGCAGCCCACTGCTCCTGGTCTGCCGTGGAGGATGGGTCAAAAAGCGGGAAAGAATTTCACAGATGCATGGCATGTACAGTTTCCCCCTTCAACTCTGCATGTTGTGTGTAAAAATGTGACGAATAAAGGAATTCTTCTTCTTTAAATGTAAAATATAAAGTGTTAAGTGTGGTGTACAGTATGTGCAGTATGGCATGGGCTGAGGTCTAATGTTTATCTTGTAGTCTCTTGGGGTGGAAGAGGAGGTGACAATGTCAATCAATGGGAGGGTGCTGTAGAGGGGCCTGGATGCCCTGCCACAGTGGGTGTGGTTGAAGTCTTCAGCAACAATAAGGGCTCCATCAGGGTGTGCAGTTTGTTGTTTGTGGATAGCAGCATACAGTTCCTACATTGCTAGCTTAGCATTAGCATCCGGGGGGATATAAGCTGCAGTTATCATAGTGGATGTGAACTCTCTTGGCAGATAAAAAAGCCTGCACTTGATCATTAGATATTCTAGATTAGCAGAACAGTGGCTCCCACTGATAGCAGAGTCTGTACACCAAGTTCTGTTCACGTAGATAAACAGTACTCTACCCCTGATCTTACTGGGGTGCTCTGTCGTTCTGTCCACTCTGAAAACGTGCCGTCGGTGCAGCTCTATCACATTGTCTGTATGTTGTTAAGCCATGTTTCAGTGAAATTCATTTCAATAGCCCCATTAGAACTATGTTTACTGACAAAAATGTTGACAGGTTCAATACTTTTTTTCCCGCTGTAAGTGTGGAAACTGTGGGAGATGATCAGAATTTCGTAAGACTTGAGTTATGCCTTGCTTAACATGAGCAATGACTTGGCTTACTTGACTTAAAACAGGGACTCGACTTGACTTGCTTCTTATTACAATAACTTGGAATTTGCTTGAGACATGGACGTGTAACTTGGTCCCACCACTGCCCATCATGTCCTGCCACGAGCAGCATCAAGACACCATCTACTACCAGATGGTCAAGACAAGTAATTTGCCATCCATCTGTCAAGCATTGACCCGAGATAGAGACTGCATGAAAATCAAATATTAAATCAACGCTTTTCATCTCTAAGCTAGTCTAAACTGGAAGAAATTATTTTGTCTACCCCCTGCGTCTTTCTCTTTTTATGTATACCCAATTGTACTTTCATGCTTATATAGTTTGTAACTGGTTAATTCCTCTGGTCTTCCCCTTCCCTATCAGCTTTGTGTGCGTATGAGTGTGATCTGATGAATTGCTATGATTTCCCACCCCTCATACTCACTGTGCTGTGCTCACTTAGCAACCCACTGTACCCCCCCAACTGTACCAGTTGTTGTGCTGAGGTTTTCACAGCCTCAGTCTTCCCATTGTTCATATTTTGCCTTGATGCATGGATGTCTTTTTGTTGTATTTGTCATTGCTTTTGAACTTCACTCTCCATTTGTATTTCACTCAGCATTTGCCCTAAAATTGAATTTGCCTTCACTTAAATTAATCCACAGAGTTTTTGGTAGATTGTCCTTCTGGTCAGCCAAACCTTCGTGATGAGATTCATCATTTGTGCTGTGCCAGTAGATTGTTGGCTCCAGTCCTCAACCCTAACACCTTAGTATACCCAAGCTGTGTCCCATTTCAGGTGTGCACTCCTTCAGAGATTACATTTCAAGATAGAATATGTTTAGATCAGTCAACAAGTCTCTCTAATTCCAAAGGCTCTACCAAATGTAATCAAGAATGAAAGCTTGTTTTGCTTGAATTTGGGGGAGATGCCCACTCACCTGTCACTTCTTTATGCTACATTGGGTCAGTCTTCATCAACTTGCAAATTCAGAAAATCTTACCTTACTTACCATTTTGTTGTGTTTGGGGGCTAGCTATTACCACTAAATGCTTCATTAAAAAATTGACCAATTAGATGCAAATAATTGAAGTCAAGCATATATCATTGACTGTTCTTAGTAGTTTGGAAATGCCCAATTTGTCACTGCCTTCCAAAAAAAACCCCCACAGGACTCAAAATCATTCATATGAGACTGACCACTTTAACAGTTGCAGTTTGATGAAGTTGATGAATGAACTTAGAGTAATTGTGGTCATGGTGAAAAGAAACCAATGTTGACTGGATGTGAACTGCAGTCACTGTTCTCAAAGGGAGATGTTCAGCTATCAACCACAACCTCCTAGCTCTGAGATTTTGTGGTGTTTTATCTATAAAAGACTACTTCTGCTTCTGAGAGTTAACAGTTGTTATCTGCAACACCACACCAGGTCATTTCTCAGGAAAACCTAGCAGGAAAACCAATGTCATTTGTCAGACTTTATTATACTAAGATGAGAATTTATATGTTTAATCATTCTATTCATACTGCATATATAAGTATCTCCATGGAGTGTAAGCAGAATTGTAATAGGGTGCATCAGAGCCAACAACCCACTGAAAATGCATAGATGTTTCATATCACTTTGCAACATTGACCAATAGGAAAATGTACCAGATATTTGATGTATCCCTCTAACATCCAGAATCAAATGTTTGTGTATTTTTTCAGCCTGTCAACATGGCTTTAATGCTGCAATTCTCCATTAATCTCAGCATGCTGTGACTCCTGTGACCCTGGCCCTAAAAGGCTCCTGTTCTGCATGTCAAAGACCTAACATGTTTTCTGTACAGGTTGTGCTTTAGACTGTACCTGACCCTGAAGATCTCTGTGTGTGGTTGATGTTGAGTCCTCATATTGTGGTGATTAGTTTGTTGGCTTAGCCACATGGTGGGGTGTTGATTTTCACAGTCCAAATTGTTACTAATAATCTCCCCTTTCACTGTCCAGCATATCACTGGGACACGTCAGACTGGATGCCGAGCACCAGGCTGTCAGACATTGAAGAGGTGCCAGGTTATGAAGCAGGTCCTGTCAGCGATGTAGCAGGCTCAGTCCCCCACCTTGGAGGAAGCACCCGTGCACTGGAGTCAGACTATTACCTGGGAGGCTATGACATCGACAGCGACTATGCCCCTCCCCACGAAGAAGAGTTCTTGAGTCAAGACCAACTGCCACCTCCACTGCCCACCAATGAGGACTTTCCTGAGCCCTACACGCCAATTCCCTCCAACTTGCCAGTCTCTAAGGAGAGCACCCTCAGCTCTGACAGCACTGGGGATCAGCATGCCAGGCCACATTTCCACCCAAGCCAATACCTGCCCCCACACCAGCTGCCCCTCGGGGACTTCAGTACTGCAATGAGTGGGGTAACCCCAGGAAATTGGGACACTGATGACTCTCTGTCGCTAAATATGCGACTGTCTGTTGGTGCATCTTCAGTCTCTGACATGTCAGCCCCTTGTGGGCTCGATGACTCTGAACATAGCAGTGACTTTGACAGCATGGATGAGCTTCGTCGAGGGGTGACCATCATCACTGACTCACAGCAACAGACTGAAGTGTGATTGATTGATTAGTATAGGGATGCCATGGGATGAAAACAGGCAGGAGGAGGATTACAGTAATGCAGGTGGCAGGAGATGCACAAGAGGATGTTATCACAAGGGAAGAAATACTGTCAGCAATAGGTACTGTGACAACCATAGACTATAACAGTGTCGTCAAAAACACAAATTTAAAACCACATTTGTTCTAAGTACTGTCCTTCCATGCGACTATGTCCAGAAATGAGAGAGTTAAGTTTTACCGTGAACAATAAACTGTGCTGTAAGTCCTGTCCCTGCTATGCTGAAAAATTAGAAGTGACCTTCCTGTTCCAAAAGGGAGTCATTTGTAATGTGAAAAGATTGGGTTAGAGAATGTGAATGAGAGAGACTAATTCAAAAGAAATTGAAATTTACAGGTGTGGTAAAGAAAATTAGACAAAAGAGAAGAGCCAATCATGTCAGTGAAAAAGTTGTTTGGTTCCCTGCTCCCTCAAAAAAAAGCCCATCAGACTACTTCTGTCGAAAAAAATAAATTCCCATTTTCCTTTTTCCTCCTTGATTTGTAAACTCTGTAGTTTGTAAAGACTTTGTAAAATAGTACGACCTTAATGATGGATAAATATGAAACAGTGTTGTGGCCAGTTTTATTTGTTTTAATGTGGAATGTGTTCGTCCCACAAACAGACACGACACACAAACAGACGAATGTGTGTCTGTGTACATAGATATACACTATCAGGAGAGCTAATGAATAAGCCAGTTACTGTTAAGCATGAATGTAGCAGCTGATAACAATGACTGCTAAAGCGAGTGTGACTTAAGTGCTTAGCCTGAATTAATTCTATGCTCCATTTTGCTGGACTTTACATTGGAATGGAGCATTTTTTTAGTGTTATATTTTTACATAAGTAAAGGATATGAAAATTTGACCCACAAATGGATAATAATTTGTTATCTTGTAAAAAGGAATTATTAAGACATGTTTATGAGGAATACTTTACCTTCAGGTAAAAAGATAGTAGAGTTCAGACGGATCTCCTAAAAATGTATATTGGCAACCACATCCACTCTTAGCATCAGTCATTTTGTTTTGTGGAATTGTATTAGTGATTTGGTGTTGGCTTTCCATGATGTTGTTGATGACTTTTTATGCCATGTTCAGAAATACTACAGGCCTTGCTAGAAGTATGCCATTGCAATTGGTCAATCAAAGTCGAAAGTCATTTTAAAGGACACAATGCTGTGATGCCCTGGTGGTAGACCTCGTAGGGTGTGAGCCCCAAATATCAAGGCTGCATCCTTAAGGTAGTGGGTTCAATTCAAAGATGTGGCTTCCCTGCTGCATGTCGTCCTCTCCCTCCACCCTGTCACTCTTCCCTCTGTAAATAAAGGTGAAAGCCAAAAAACAAAATTAAAAAATCTGCAAAATCATTGGCAAAAAGAACTGACAAGCACCAACTGCATTTGATGATGTCCACAATTGGTTTTCCCTCAGACCATTGTTCTCAAAACACATTTTTAGTATTGGATTCCGTTTTTTTCTGTTACTCTGTTACTGTTATAAGTCAAACCCTTATCCAGGTCACTAATGGCTTAATTTCCATCTGGCCACCAGGACAGGTAGCACATCCAACTGCTTCCTATTGTCATTGTACTATAAGGTACTATAATCAGCCTGATCTACTCAGGCATGCAGCTCCTTTTTTTCTTTATAAAAGGTGTATGCTTGTGTTTAAATCTCTGTACAGTGTACATAGCTAGGTTGTTAAAATACAGATTTTGTAGATATGGAATTGCAATCCTGAACAGCCTTTGTTTTCCTCTTTTCTTTCTTTCTTTTTTTTTTTTTTGACTGTTTGACATTAACAGTGATTGGGATATCAATTATTTTTACATAATTCCTCCCCTGCCACTGACTGACTGACTGAATGCTATTTCAATATTCTAGATGAATTTTGCACAGTATCAAATTCAGACATTACAAATGTACATTTTTTTGCTGTTTTTTTTTTGTTAAAAGATGTGTATGGTTACAGGCAATGTTTTTGTACATTTATTTCATCTGAAACATTTGATGAATTCCCATTGTTCAAGAACATTGGGCAAAGTCATCAATATGTCCCTATCTACAGACATTGAGTGTACAACGTTATTAGTTAGGTATTAGTTATTAGTTATGAGTTAGCTTTTTTTTTTTTTTTTTTTTAGCTTTTTTTATTTCAGTGCAGAAAATAAAAAGGTTCTTGTGCATTATGAGACCTGTCCTCAGTTCTGAGATGAATCCACCCTGACAGATCATCACAGCGTGTCATGTCAGCATGTCAATACCGTTTGACACTGCACAATACTTTGCATTGTGCAGTGTCACATGTCTGACATGCTCCTGTACTTAGTAAAACTCACACCTTATCCTTCATCCACTCCTGTCAGGCTTTCCTGACAGGTTTGATATTTTACATAAATTTTGTTCATTGTGGGAATGAACTGTTGGATGAAAACACGATTCAAAACGTAAACGCTCTGACAGTTGAGTTGCTCAGGCTCACAAATGGCAGGTACATCTGAAATATGACCATAAGGTTTTCATTAATTAATTTGAAGTGAAATGAACTTAACATTTTTCATATAACTCACAGTGATCAGTGACGATAATGTTTTACGGTCAATTTATCAATCCACCACTTTGGTCCAGATTGTAAGATAAGATAAGACACTGAATGTTTGTTGCTAGTTTAATGCACAGGAAAATAAAAGTTACTCACCCTTGCAAAAACTAAATCCAAGTCATCCTGGGACACCCTGGTAACAAGGTCGTGGATCCAACCACTCACAAAAAAGTTGTACTTTTGTATGCTTTCATTTGGTTTCTAGAGTAGAACAACAAAGAGATTAATATACAATAAATCTGTTAATGAAAATGATACAGTTTTTCAGAGACATTCCCATGGCTGTTTTCTATGTGCACAGATTCCAGGGAGTTCTTCAAACATGTACAGAGTCAGGTTGAGTGACAACCGCTACTAAGTTGAAGTGCTCTTGAGCTTCAGAAATGCTGAGTCTGCTTAAAGGGTCCAATGAAATGGGGACAAAGTTGAGGTGAGAGCAGTGAGGGATGCTGTCAGACAGCTGTAGTTGTGAATAAAGTATCTGTAAAAAATGGTCAAATCCAAATAAACCTTGTAGTTGCTTCAGGTCAGTGGATGCTGGGTGCTTGGTTACTGCTGAGACCTTGACAGGGTCTACTTGCTCAAAAAGGACACAGATCAAGCATGAAATTCACATTTCTCTGCTTCTACAAACAGCTTGTTCTCAGTTCTTCAGTTGTTTAGTTCTCTCTTTTAGGCAAGAGGGTACCTTTCTTTGTTCTTCTCTTTTCTCTTTTACTAAAGATTACTTCCCCCCCCCCACCCCCCCACCCCCTTCTGGAATAAGTTGTTATTGCAGTAAAATGATGCCAATTAGACATTAAATTCAGATTGAATGCCAGAAGAGAAAACTGCGAAAGACAAGATAGAGGTAAGATTTTACTGTGCTAGTGTAAATATATATACACTGGTCAAAAAAAAAGAAAAGGAAAAAAGTGAACAATTAAAATAGATCATGATAAATGAATTAGTCTAGTTGAAATATACATTGTACAATTTGTGGAGAACAAAATGATCTAACAACAGTCAATGGAAACCAAAATAATCAACCCATCACCAAACTGGTCGTGTTGGATGATTTTGCAGGCAGTATAACGTTCACCACAGCGTCTCCAGACTCTTTGACGCCTGTCACGTGTGCTCAGTGTGAACCTGCTCTCTGTGAAGAGAATGGGGTGCCAGTGGCAGATCTGCCAATTCTGCTGTTTTCTGGCGAATGCCAGCACGGTGCTGGGCTGTGAGCACAGGTCCCACTAGAGGACGTAGGGCCCTCATACCACCTTCACGGAGTCTGTTTCTGACAGTTTGGTCAGAAACATGTACATCAGTAGTCTGCTGGAGGTTATGTTGTAGGGCAGTGCTCCTCCTGTTCCTCTTCACACAAAGGAGCAGATACCAGTCCTGCTGCTGGTTTGATGCCCTTCTACGGCCCTGGATAGCTCTCCTTGTCTAGCGGCTGGTCTCCTGGTATCTCTTCCATGCTCTTGAAGCTGCCACTGAACAAACTGCCTTCTGCTAGAGCCAAAGCTGCCATTTTTCTGCACCCCAGTTCCTATGTTTTCGTGCACAGTTGAGTCGCTTGGCCTTGTTTCCATGTCAGAGGTATGGCTTTCTCATGGAAGAGTTGCAGCCAAAAAGTCACTTCTGGACTGACTTCTCCAGACAGTTGATGGGTGTACCTTGGTCCCACTGGTTTTTGCCAGTTTTGAGCTGATGGCACTGCTTGACATCTTCCAATTTCAAAGGGAAATAATCTTGATGTGTTTTTCATCTGCTGCACTAAGTTTCTTTGGCCGACCATTGCATCTACGATCCTCAGCAATGCCTGTTCCTTTGTGCTTCTTCAAAAGACCTCAAAGAGTACATCTTGAAACCCTAGTCTGCTTTGAAATGTGTCTGGGAGAGATGATGCAGTATAACTACCTTGTGTCTTTTGCTGTGTCAATCTTGCCATGGTGTATGACCTGTGACATGAAACTATCCACAACCTCACCTTGGTAGCAGAGTTTGGCTGTTTCTCACCCAGCAAGTGTACCGATAAGAACTGATGCTGGTTTGAAGGCAAAAGGTAATAACACCAAATATTGATTTGATTTAGATTTTTCTTTTGTTCACTCACTTTGCATTTTTTCCATTTTTGAATATTATTCTGTCTACACAGGATGTGTTCATGATTTGAGAGCTGGCAATAAGTCAGATTCCTATTGATGTGTGTGAAACCTGATTTTAAAAGTCCTGAAGTCTAATTCCAGAATTCATGTGTAACCCAGCTTTTTGGTGTTTAGCTAGGTTAAATGTTGACTAGTAAGTTTAAATATCATGACCTTAAGTTGCCACACCAATGGTTAAACGGAAGATTCAACATCAGTTGACTAATGGTGAGCATTTAAATGATATTTTCTATATTAGTGCAAGATCAAAGGTTTCAAAGTGAAAATTTGGACTGAAACTATGTGAAAGAAAAATAAAAATCTTTGCTCCTATTCACAAATTCAAGAATGAAAATTATTTTTCAAGGTATTTTTCAAATTTTCATTTAAAAAGAAGTGAGCTTGAAAGGTCTCTTAATTTGGTGAACAGTAGATCCCTCCACTGACCATAGTCCCCCAGACCGCCTCCGCCCCACCATCCTGACCTGGTGCCCCCAGCTTTCACAACATCTCCCATCCATGTTACCAACCTCTTGGCAAGAACAGGTGATGCTCCCACCAATCTTTGGATTGTGTCAACATCCAGGTCAAATTTTACTTTTTCAAATTTTAACTCTTAAAAGTCCTGCATAGTGCTCATATCACCACCAACCCAAGTTTTACAGAATGCAATATTTTTTAAACTACTGACTTAAACTTTTTCCAACTCAGAAAAGAGTGTTTGTGAACGTTTTTCCATGTTGTACAGCAATGTCATATATACCATATATCATCACAGTAAAGCTGCATCATGCAGCAATGAGGTGTAACTCCCTCTTTTGGAGAGGATAGTGGTCTGCCACTATGCCCTTTCCTGTACTTGTGTGCCAACAGCAGCCTGACAGCACCCTGAAACCTTTGCAGGGGCATGGGTGTCTGCCTGGTCTTCTTCTTTTTTTTTTTTCCTGGTAACTTCTGTAGAGGTTCCAAACATACTGCCACTGTGACAGTGTGCCACCAAATGTACATATACCATCTAAATCAATAATTTAAGTTTGCAACTTGTTACAGCAGCTCCGGCTGTTTTTCTGCTTCTGAGTGTGTTTGTGTTTGTCTTGTGTTTTTTTTAATCGCTAGGCTCGGTCGATACGAGTACTTATGGATGTACAACTGCTGAGACTAGTTTTTTGTAGTTTAACTTTGCTAATGTTACAATGTGATCTGCACACAAGTACAATTGCCTCTTTCAAAAACTTGAGACATTTCTGTTGCTCACTCACTGATCGTGGGAACACTGAGTGCAGCGACCTTCCACCCAGCAACCAAACTGCAACAATGTAGCAGAAGATTCTAGGGCCCATGTTTAGAAAGCGGAGCAGGAATTTCTCCTGACGTAGAATAATTTCGCTTGTTTGGAGAGAATCTGAAATACTTGTCATAATCATGTTGTCAAATATGTGTTTGAGTAAAAAGTAGATTACTTTATGAATATCTGAAATATGAATATGTAAAATTATTGGCAAGAACAAAGGAATACTAAGAGTACTTGTGACACAAAGAAAACTTTTACTCATACTAAGTTACTTGTAATGTGTTACTACCCATCACTTAAGCAATACATCACAACAGGCACTCAGGCCAAAGCACGCCCCTTAGCTATGGTATAATGAGCGTATATCACAGACTTGAGTGATGTATTGCTTTTATAAAGCGGTTATCAATAATGACAATATGAAAGAGGGATACACAATAATTTTCATATAGTTTTTAATTAAACAAAAATACATATTATCTAATACAATAGCCCCGCTGTGAAAAAAATAGTCCCACCTCTCCGTAAGTTAGCTCTGCATGTCATCTATTCCTCGCCTTTTTTTTTTTCGGGAGAAAGTCACTGCTCAATCAACTCTACCATTGTTAACCCTATCTGGAGGTGAAAGTTAACCTTAAACATGTGAATTCAAGTTATTCAGTCTATTTGTTAACACTGTCAAAACACCGCAGCATCCGTGTTGAAAAGAAGATCAGCTGATCATGTGGCCTGTCCACAAAGAAGATGACCACAATATAGGTCAGAGTACAAATGTATATGGGAGCTTTTTTGACTGCAACATGTGTGAGGGTTTGTGTGTTTGATGGTCTGCCCATGTGGTTGTCTGTGTGCTGCTGTTACCATGTGTCTGGACTGTAAGCCTGTGCCCTTACATAGCACTTCTCCAACAACAGATTTTCTAAGACAGATTGTGCTTTGATTTCTTTTCAGAAAAGTTTTGTCAGAGTGTGATTTGAGGATGATTTCAATTGCTGCATTGTCACATCTTGTTTAATTTTTCTTAATTTGAAATATATTTTCTCCTTGTGTAGCCTATGTAGTTAGTTTTACTTCCCGTGTTTCCCCCGCCTTAGTTGATCTCCTCATGTGTTTCACCTGTCTTGTTTCACTCACCTGTGTGTCTATATAGGTTTAGTTTTCACTTTAGTCTTTGTCCGAGTCTCTGTGTTAGGCTGTTAGTTTGCTGTGTTTCTCTGTGTTATTTAGCCATGTTAGATTGCTATGTGTGTTTTTTGCCTGTTAATCCGGCCTGTATTTTTCTGTTGAGAATAAAGCCAATACAGTTTTTTGCAATCATTTACGTAATTTTCCCTACTGTGTCGCAACACCGAATTTTAGGGCTCCCCCACCTGTCAAATCCAACTTTAACCACTGCCCGTAACGTAAATATGCAAGGCCCCCCCGCAGTTAACTATGAGTGAGTGGTCCGAAAGAATCCACCCAAAACCTCAATGAATGACAGTTTTTTTTAATAGTTATAGCTTTGAGTGATCACTGACTTTATTAAGCCGACTATATGTGACATCACGGATGGCACCTGGAGACACAGCAGCGGCATCTGAATATCATGACTTTAAAAGCACCAAATACATTGTGTATTTGTTTTTTTGTATTGTTTTTGTATTGGTGTATTTGGTGTACAAATACACCAATGCACACCATCGGAGACAGGCACTCTTCAATTCATTCATCCATCGTTAGTTGACCGTGAACAATGTTGATAACGCCTTACAAAAATACACATCAAAACCGATGTTAAAACCCAGCTCACTAGGGGAAAGGAAGTAACAAAAAAACAACCGATGGAAATGGTTGAAATGTAATTATTTATTTAAATCAAAGTGTTCGAAATGCGGTTGGGGCAGCCAGCTCTGCCCCAACCGCAGTCATTTAGTCGGCTTCCAGCTAACGCCAGATACTCTGCTGTGCATGGTGGCCTAAAGAGTGAACTCGGATTTGGTCCACAGCAGCCTCCTGGTGGGGCATGGATACCGCCACTGCCACCACCATCGCTGCCAGTCCGGTCCTTCCACCTTCCTGAGTCCAGCTACTATGGACCACGCCCAACCATCCGCAACTTCTCTCATTGTGACCCAACAGAGTTCACCCGCCTTAAACTCTCATTAGAGCACCTTTTGCCCCCAGGCGCATCAGAGCCGTTCAAGTATCAGGTACTGGTCGATCACCTGCATCTAGAAGAGGCTCGGTTGATAGCAGATGCTTATCTCAACTCTCCAACCCCCTTCTCTGACACAATGACTGCCCTGGACGATAAGTTTGGCCAACCTCATCAGATTGCCTTAAGACGGATCGCCACTGTGTTGGATTCCTCAGACATCAGGCAAGGAGATGTGGCTGTGTTTGAGAGGTTTGCTCTCCAAGTACAATCCCTGGTGGGGATGTTGAGGACATTAGGCTCTGAAGGTGAGGCAGAATTACAGTGTGGCTCACATGTTGCTAGGCTGCTGAGCAAATTACCACCTAAGCAAAGAGCTGAGTTTCGTCGGTGCATGTTTCATCGAGGTTCACAAATTCACACCTTAACAGACCTGTCGGAGTGGTTGAGGTATGAGTCCTGGTGTCAGGACTCCGAAGGACAGTTAGCTGTGAGAGGGGTCAAGGACAGGCCGCTATCCCGACCTGATGGTCGTCCAAGCCATCACCCCACTACTGTGCTACATGGTGTGAACGACCCAAGTAAGAAGCCAGAGACTCATACCGGGGCCACTCCCTCTAAGGGGAACAAGAGCAAGCCATACTGCCCATATTGCAACCATGAGGAGCATTATCTCAGTCAGTGTGCAGCGGTGACGAGGCTGACTAAGGATCAGCTGACCGAGTGGATAAGGGCAAATAGAAGATGTTGGCGTTGTGCACAATCACATCAGGCTGCACAGTGTAACCTGAAGAAGTCATGCAGCCTGTGCCAAGGGAGACATCTTTAGGTGATGCATGAGGTCAACGTGAGGTCACCGGAGGCACTGTCTGCATCAGTGAGCCACGCCGCAAGGACCACGACAGTGGTGCTGTATTTAGACCGACCAACAGAAGATAGTAGAGTCCTGCTGAAAGTTGTGAAAGTCTGCCTTCATTATGGTGGCTGAACCCTCCGCACCTACGCCGTACTGGACGACGGTTCTGAGAGAACCATGCTGCTACCCCATGCAGCAGAGAAGTTAGGGGTGCAAGGGCCTGCAGAGGACCTACCGCTACGCACCATCTGACAGGAGGTCCAAACTCTTCGTGGTGCATCAATGTCATTCTCCATTTCGTCCTCAGCGAAACCAAAGACCAAGTTCAAGATAACGGGTGCATTCACGAAAGCTCACATTGGGTTGGCTCGTCACACCTACCCTATGAAGCAACTCAAGGAGAATTAAGAGCACCTCAGTGGCCTCCTGATACCAAACCTCACTGATGTAAAACCTCTGCTGCTCATTGGTAATGACCATCCCTATATTATTACCCCCATCGAACCTGTCAGGCTGGGACGTCCAGGAGGACCTGCAGCCATCCACACGAGGTTGGGCTGGACACTGCATGGTCCAGCTAGAGCAGTCTGCCACCTTGCTCAACCGCAGTAGTGCCTCTTCACGATGGTGGCTCCCCAAGTCAGGGAGCTGATGAAGTACGTGGAGAGGTTATGGCAGGTCGATACTGTCCCATTCAGGAGTGAGAAGCTCGTCACTCGTTCAAAGCAAGATCAGGCCATTAAGATCCTCAAGACCAGGACCACCAGGGTAGAAGTTGATGGCATATATGCTACGCCGCTGCTGTGCCGGAGAGACATGCCGCTCCTCTGTGCATCCAAAGAGGCTGTCATGCCCACCTTGAGGGGTGTGGAGCGGCGCCTGGCCAAGGACCCTGCACAGGCCGCAGCCTACAGAGTGGAGATGGAGAAGTTGGTTAGCGCAGGCTCAGTCATCAAGTGCGGCCCTGAAGTAGCGGTTGAAGAATGTCTTGAAGCATGGTACATCCCACACCATATGGTAAGCCATAATGGCAAGAATGGGCTGGTCTTCAACTGTTCCTACCAGTACCGTGGACAGAGTCTCAAAGATTACCTGTTGCCAGGGCCGACTTTAGAAGCATCACTTCTAGGCGTCCTGTTGCGCTTCCGAGAACATGCTGTGGCTGTCAGTGGAGATATCAAGGGCATGTTCCATCAGGTTCGCCTCCTCCCAAAAGATCGATCCCTCCTCCGCTTTGTCTGGCCTGATAGCACCAGAGAGGCACCTCCTGCAGTGTATAAGTGGCAGGTACTACCGTTCGGAACAATGTGCAGTCTGTGCTGTGCCACATTCGCCTTACAGCGCCATGTCATCGACAACAGCCAGCCAGACAAGGAGGTGAGGTTCTCAGTGGAGAGGTGCTTCTATGTAGATAATTGTCTCCAGAGCGTTCCCACCATCGCTGAGGCAAGGCACCTGGTGGACAAGCTATGAGCACTCTTGGCCACTGCTGGATTTGATCTGCGGCAGTGGGCCAGCAACGAACCAGAGGTAATCAGTCACTTACCCGAAGAGAGTCGTTCACCTAGTGTGGAGTTATGGCTAGCACAGGAGAAGACAGATGCTCCAGAGTCAACACTAGGGCTGAGCTGGCTGTTCCACACTGACGTCCTCGGCTACAAGTATTGCCAGGTGGATTATGGTGTTCCCACGATGCGCAACATATATAAGGTTCTTGCAACCCACTTGGGTTCATCCTGCCCTACACCGCTCGGGCCAAGGTGCTGGTTCAGTATCTTTGGGACAAACACTGCGGCTGGGACGACCCTCTGCTGCCCCAGGAGCTGCTGCAGAGGTGGAAGGCATTGGAAGAGGAACTGGATGTTCTACCACAGGTCAGCCTGACCTGACCATACTTACCCAAGGATGTGGATCTTCTTGGACTGCATACAGACATTCACATATTCTGCAATGCATCTGAAGAAGCGTATGGCTCGGTGGCATACCTGAGATCCACTGATGGACAGGGTAAAGTGCATCTCTCCTTCCTGATGGGTCGCTCCAGAGTTGCTCCTAAGCGGTCCCACTCTATGCCCAGGCTTAAACTCTGTGTTGCACTCACCGGGGCACAGCTTGCACAGGTTCTGAGAAGAGAGCTCACACTCAACATCGACCAGATCACCTTGTGGTTCGACTCAACGACCATGCTGACCTGGCTGAAATCTGAATCCTGCCGATTCAAGGTCTTTGTTGGCACCCGTGTGAGTGAGATTCAGGAGCTGACCGATGGTCATGTGTGGAGATATGTTGATTCAGCGACAAATCCTGCTGATGATGTGACCAGTGGCAAGGGACTGAGGGAGCTGGCCAAGCCCAACAGATGGAGTCAGGGGCCCCCTTTTTTCCTGCAAAATCCAGAGTTATGGCCTGAGGATCCGTCAGCTGACCAAGCCCAGGTCACAGCAGAGCTACGTAAGTCTGTCTTTTGTGGTGTCAATGTGGTCACATCGGTGTCGCCTGCTCCAGACCCTGACCAGTACAACTCTTGGAAGGAGCTGCTAGAGGTGAAAGCGCAGGAGTTGCATGGGGCAGCGGAGGCCAAAGGCCACCCTACAGCCGAGGATTATCGCCAGGCTGAACGAGTGATCCTTCAGAGAGCTCAGCTGGATAGTTTCCCACAAGAATACAGCTTACTGAAGGCAGGGAAGCTAGTCCCAAGAAGTAGCCGACTTCTCAATCTGTCCCCGGAGATGGATGAGAATGGAGAGCTCATCCGAGTGGGAGGACGTCGCCGTAGATCAGAAGACCTGGAGCCAACTACCCTTCATCCAGTCATTCTAGACCCAAGGCATCCGACCACGAGACTTTTAATTCAGGGTTTTGACATTCAGCTCCATCATCCAGGTCCAGAACGTGTGTTTGCAGAGCTTCAGCGGCCCTTTTGGATTCTGCGAGGGCGAGAAACAGTTCGGCGCCACCAGTACTGCTGTGCTGATTGTCGCCGCTGGAGAGCTAGGCCAGCTGTACCAAAGATGGCTGACCTTCCAGCCGCTCGCTTGCGCCTGTTCAAGCCTGCATTTTATTCGACGGGGATGGACTGTTTTGGGCCCTTTGACGTCAAGGTGGGCTGGCGTAGGGAGAAGAGGTGGGGGATCATCTTCAAGTGCCTTATCACCAGGGCTGTACACCTGGATCTCCTGACCACCATTGATACAGACGCCTTCTTGATGGCCCTTCGTCAGTTCATCGCCCGCAGAGGAACCCCGGCAGAGCTGTTCTCATATCAGGGGACGAATTTCAAGGGCGGGGAGAGAGAACTCCGGGAGGCTTTCGCTGAGCTCTCTCCTGCTTTACAGGAGCACCTTGCACCACAGAAGATCGCCTTCCACTTTAACCCCCCAGCAGCCCCTCACTTCGGCGGGGCGTGGGAGAGGGAGATGCGTTCTGTCAAGAGTGCCCTCCATGTTATTGTGGGTGCTCAACCTGTCACCGAAGAAGTCCTATGTACTGTACTCACAGCAAGCCCCTGGGATATGTATCTTCTGATGCCAGCGACCCAGATCCAGTGACTCCTAATGTTCTTCTGATGGGGCGGCCTGACGGATCGTTGCCTCAAGTGGTCTACCCAGAGAACGAGCTCATCAGTCGTTGCCGTTGGAAGCACTCACAAGTGTTGGCTGACCACTTCTGGGCCCATTTCATCCAGCTCTACGTGCCAAGTCTTCAAGCTCACCAGAAGTGGCAGGCTTCACCTGCCGACATTGAGCAAGACTGTGTGGTGATGATCGCCGATCCACAATTCCCCAGAGCGCTGTGGCCCATAGGGACGGTGATCAAGACTCATCTGAGCCCTGACGGTCATGTTCGGTCAGTGGATGTGAAAGTGAAGGAGCCTGTGTACACAGGCCAGATGCCAAGAAGGTGGTCCTTCCCGCGCTTCCCACGGGGGAAGATGAAGACTGTTCTGTGCCTACTACCTCATCTCAGCCGTAGCCCTTTGTTGCCTTTGAGGAGCAAATGTACTATATACATTTGGGGGCGGCTGTAGAAAAGGCCCCAAAGTTGGTGTTTGTTCATGTTCACATTTTGTTTAATGATGGTATATTCATGTTCAGTTAGAGCCCCCTGCTGGCCGTATTGTATATAGCACCTCATTCAGTTGGTAGAAGCAGCGCGTCAGTCACAGAGGAAAAGAGAGCGAGTGTGATCGTTGGAGTGTGTGCCGTCGAGTCTGTGCGTGAATGAGATATGTAAATATCTGTATGTGCGTTGTGGGAGTGTTGGATGTGTGTTGCTGCATGGACATGTGTTAGACGTGTTTGTGTGTATTTGCGGCCGTAATGAAGTCCCTGTATGCTAATTAGCCATATGCTAGCGCTAGTCGCTAATGTTACAATGTGTTATGTTACGATGTTAGCTTAGTGTGCGTGCTGTGTGAGCATGCTGAGTGATACTGTATGCTGGTTATATTCATAGTGGTTGTTTGGTTGTTTATGTATACTATCCATGCTTATGGCTGTACTTTAATTCTTATTTGTTGTTCTTTGTCATAGAAACCCCAGAACTATAAGGAATAAACGGGTCAGCCCAATCAAGCTGCCTCTTTATTAATAACTCTGAGCATAGTGGCCAAAGTGGTGTCCTGGCCGACACACCGACGTGGATTCAGTGATAACCCCCTGAGCCATTGGCGAGTTCTCCACTACACTGAGTATTTGCACACTCTGCTGATCGCTGGGCTCACTTGTTAATGATACCAGGCCTTCAAAAATGAATGGTTTAAAGAATTCATCTGGCGTCTCGCGGTCAAAAGTGACAGTATCAACACCGGCTTCTGCCCTGATTACACCAATGCCTTTCGGCTGCAGTGCACCCTGGGAAGGTGCAGGCACAACATGACAAGACTGCTGCTCCTTGCGTTTAAGCGCTAAGCAGTTGGCGATGACATGTCCAGATTTGTGACAACAAAAGCATTCTCTTTCCTCCCTCCTTGGACTAAGGGGTTTGGGAATGCTGCTCTGTGCATCCCAGTATTGTACCAGTACTGCTCCCGTATTCTCATTTTAAATTCTCATTTTTTCTTTCCATCTCAGACACACTCAAATGTGGGTATCAATGAAGTATGGCTTGGTTTTTTTTTACTTAAATTGGAAATGTTCCCTGCATAAAACAAATGTTTATTCCATGCCTCTGACTCTGAGGCCATGTGATGTTGACACTGAAATCAAATGAAAATGACTATTTTGGGTGAAGCTCTTATGAAGTGCCATTAGGTCTGAGTATCAAACTTCCAGCTCAGAGACACTATCAGTGTGGCCCACAGAGAATGACCAGTCAGTAAATTTTAACTAGTGTAGTTACAATATGAGATCACCAGAGGGAGCATTAACACCTTCTTTCACTGCACCACATTTTCGACCCGTAAATCCCCACGAAGTTCGTTGATTTTAGTCGATTTACGGCAAGTTTACAGGGAACTTTGCCGGCTCCGAATATCATCGGAAACGAACCATCTGTCGGCGGGGGGCGTGGTTAATCGCGCCTTCGCGAAGGTGCGAATAGCTCTAATTAGCACATAAATGCTACCGACGTTGATCTACTCAGGCTGGCCTGCTGACTTCACAAACAACCATTGGATGATTCCACAGGCATTTTAAAAGGAAACCATCATGTGATTGGATAGCAACTCCAATCACATGAGTGAGCGATCATGTGATTGGATGACAACTCTGCTGCTATTGGTCATCTGTGCGCCACAAATAACAATAATAATAATAATAATAATAATAATAATAATAATAATAATAATAAATACACATTAAATTAAATATTATATAATAAACTAATATATTAAAAATAATTGTTATATTGTTATATTTATGTATATATAAAATATAAATGATATATATATTTTATTTGATTGATGATTCATTGATTTATTTGGCGATCCACCCTCTACACTACCACACAGTAGAACACAAAGAACACAGTTGACAGAAACATTTTGAAAAAAAGTCTTTAATGAAATCGTGACACACACATTAACAAGGATCAACCAAGTAAAATTAGTGACTACTGGGGAAAAAAAGCAAGGAAATGTGCAGAGGGGTTCACTGATAGGAGTCTCTGGGTTGGGCCATGCCGCTCGTCCATGGTGCATGAAAAAGAGTCTAAGACCTCTGGAAATACTTCTTTGCTGCCTCTGGGTCATACTGAGTTGGCGCCTGTCGCTTTGAAGGGGACTCGATGTGAAGCCTCTTGCGGTGTGTCGCCACATACTTTGGGTCGCTCTCCAGCCGCTCTTGCAGTGTCTGGCAGAGTTTGGAGAGCTAGGACACTCCTTCTTGCTTCCAGCAGCTGTAAATACAGGTATTAATATAATATTAGTACTGCTAAGAAACAATAACACATGGTAACATATATGAAAAAACAATGCAGCTAATAAATAAAATTCAGCCCATTTTTACATTGTTGTGAAAATAAGCAGCGTTCATGTAACTCTTACCCGCTTCCTTCTCTGTCTGCCGTGAGCTGAAATCTTCACAGTTGCTGCCTGAACTGAAAGAGCTGCCGTTCATGTAAAATCACATGAACGTGTCAAACTGTCTTAGAACGACAATTCCACTTCAGAAACACTCAAATGTGAATGCTTCTGAAGGACAACATAGTTTCATTTGACTTCTTTGTCAGTTACTGTGAAACATATGTGTTCATTTTGGACTCCTGTCGCTATATGTAGTGATTTTAACTGTAAAAGCAAATGAGCATCACCATTTAAGATTCATGTGTTTTTATGTGTTAAACTGTCTGAGAATGACAATCCATTTTAGAAACATTTAACTGTGAATGTTTATAAAGGACAACATGTTTTAATTTGACATCCTTCATAGTTACTGTTAAAGATACAAGTGTTGACGTTGTGCTTGTTTCGCTCACACAGTGTGATTTTGAAAGTAAAATCAGATGAATGTCACTATTGAAGATTCAACACTTGTTACGTGTCAAACTGTTACAGAATGACAATTCCACTTTAGAAACATTCAATTGTGCATGTTTTTGGAGGCCAACATGGTTTAATTTGAGTTGGTATACAGTTACCATGAAAAATGCAACAAGTGTTCATGTCTCATTTTGTGCTTTTCTTGCTCAGAAAGTGTCATTTAGACAGTCAAATGCAGCGAATGTAACTATTGAAGAATCAGCTCTGTTTATGTATCAAACTGTCTTAGAATGACAATTCCACTTTAGAAACATTCAGTTGTGCATGTTTTTGCACATGTTTTTATTTTGACTTCTCTTTGAGATACTGTGAAAAATGCATCAAGTGTTCATGTTGTGCGTTTCTCGTTCAGAAAGTGTCATTTTGACTGTAAAATGCAGCCAGTGTCACTATTGGGTAGCACTGTGGTACAAGTAGTGTCGCTTGACAGCTAGAAGGTCCCCGGTTCGAATCCCACTGTGGGTGCTGGTGGTGTGTCCTCCACCATGCCTTTGGTGCCTGCTGCTGGAAGAAAAAGGGGGCCTCCTCTGTGTGGAGTTTGCATGTGCTGGGATGTTCACCTGGGGTTTCCTCCTTAAGAACCCCCACTAAAAACGTGCAAGAAGATCACCACCTGACCAATGGTGATGAAGGAGTACTTGCAGGGCCGTGCAGAGAGGGACAATTCCCCCATGAGCAAGCACTTGGCGACAGTGGCGAGGAAAAACTTCCTTTTAACAGGCAGAAAGCGATTAGCGATTAGCAGCAGGGCACGTCTGGGCAAGTCAGGGCAGCAGAGTGAGGGCACGTTGTGGATCATGTGACCGACCAAGGTAGATCTAAATTATTCTTATTATTGTTTTGTTTTATTTCTTATTATTTTGGGCCACACAGACGGACTTTCACGCACCCACTAAAAAAAAAGGGCACTTTGGGCATCAAGGGGCAAAGGGCATCAAGCCCCCCCCCCCCCCCCCCCCCCGCACATGCCAGTTGATATATAATAGGGCTGCACAATTTAAACAAAATATTTCTTATTGCAATTATTTTGACTGATATTCCAAATGTAACACGATTTGTAAAATTAAACTAATTAAACTAACTAACTAAATATTTATTATTGAAGTATATATGTATGGTTCAGATGTGATATATGTCAAATATGATTTTAGATCAGACCATCTCTGTCCTGGAACAGGAGAGGAGGAGGAGAGGAAGAGGTAGAGAAAGACAGGAGGAGGAGAGAAGCAGGAGATGTGAGGTTAAGAAGCAGAGGAGGAGGTGTAGGAGGAGAGGGGAGGAGAGGATGAGGTTGGCCAGGACATCACTGCAGAATCACAGTGTTTACTCTAAGATGCTAAGAGAATTGCAGAGGTTCATATTGCGATTTCAGTTAAATTTCAATGAATTGTTCAGCCCTAGTGTTGAGCTGAATCACTGGAATGGAGCTTTCCATATATTTAACATCACTCTGCTCAAAGAACTACACTTCCCAAAGTGCACCACCAGCAGCAAACAAGCACCTGATCAGTCAGTGTCACTGATTTTGAGCACCTGAGAAGGAATGGAGATCCTCAGGCATTCAAACAAACAGACTTCAGAGAGAAGGAGCAACAAGTTCACTCATGGGTTCAATCCAAAGACGCCAATGGTTGGTGAAATATTTAATTTACTTTCATGTTGTTTGAAATGCTGCTGAATGTGTTCAAGTTCATGTTTCACTGCTGTGTAGATTGGTTGGTTAAGGAATACATTGCAGCTTTGACTTCATTGACTTTTCATGAATGAGTTTGCACTGATATTTCATTTGGAGTTTGGAGAATGAAAAGTATAAAATACAAAAGCATAATACAGGTTAAAAATCTTAAAATTCTGTTAAATGTTAAAATTTTACTAAAAATGTGGGAAATTCATGAAATTAAATGTTTGAGCCAATCTACAAGCTTGTAGATCAGCTAGTTTTCTTAAGATTTCTCTTTATTTCCATTTAAAAGGTTTAAGTGGTTAAATAATGTAATTCATGCAATCATGTTTCAATTCATGTTTAATGTAATTCATGTAATCATGAATGGTCAATTAAAATATTAGCATTTAATTGAAGATTCATGGCTGCACGGTGGCGCAGCAGGTAGTGCGCGTGCCTCACAGCAAGAAGGTTGCCGGTTCGATCCCCGGGTCAGGCGGCCTTTCTGTGTGAAGTTTGCATGTTCTTCCCGTGCATGCGTGGGCTCTCTCCAGGTACTCCGGCTTCCTCCCACAGACCAAAAACATGCTCATTAGCTTAATTGATGACTCTAAATTGTCCGTAGGTGTGAGTGTGAATGTTTGTTTGTCCTTACATGTGGCCCTGCAATCGGCTGGCGACCGGTTCAGGGTGTACCCCGCCTCTTGCCCATTGTAGCTGGGATAGGCTCCAGCCCCCCGCAACCCCGAAAGGGATAGGCGGTATAGATAATGGATGGATGGATGAAGATTCATTTAAAAAATGTTTAGTTAAAGATGTTAACTTTATTTTCTCTGTCTTTAAAGGTTTACTACCTAACCTAATTTACTGTACTGACAATCAACTGACGAAGCCAACCAATCACATAACAAAAGTTGGAAGAAAAATAAAGTTGATTGAGTTGGAAATTTGAGTTGTCCTTGTGTCCTTTGGAGTTGAACAAGAGGAGGACTTGTCACCTAGTATATAACAGTATACTGATGCTCAGGTACAAATTAACTGGCAGTTCATTTAAAGTTAAAGCTTATATTTTTTTAATGTTATATTTTTTATGTTTCTTCACAGGTTGACTCATCACTTATCAGAGAAATAGAAGATGCCTACCTTGCACGCTATATACCAGTTTATGGGGACAGGATTGCTCTGAGGCGATACTGTGTGGACAAAGAAAAACAAAAAGACAATACTGTCCCTTCTTGAAAAACTTCGAAAGAAGCTAAGGACAGCAAGTCAAGATGAGGAGTCTGAACAGGAACCCTGGCCTGCAAAGAGTGCAAAAAAACCAAGCCATGATCGTTCTAAAAATGCTGTTAAGAGTTCAAGAAAAATTGAGTTAAACAAGTGAGGAAGCGTTCTGGTGGTGGCACCAGGGTACTTGAGGTATCCAAGAATTCAACCAAAACAGACATTTTGTCACATGCCAAAGAGCTGTTTTTTCCAGGTGGTGATTCAAAAAAGGAAAATGGGAAGACTTCATACATGATATTTATGACTTAAAGGAATCACACCTTGATGAGAGCAGTACTGTTGGTGAGTTGTCCACAGTGTCAAAATTTGGGATTTTGTGGTTCTACCTAAGCACAACATGCTTCGTAGAGCCATCTGACACAGAAGTGGACAGGAAAAGGGACAAGTGTGGTGTCACTATAGCAGAGCAGCAGAGACAGACCAATTCTAATGAGCACCAAGAAAAGCCAGCCAGACTGAATGAACCACAAAGAGAACAATCTGGTAAAGTAGAAGACTCAAATGTTGTTGATCTCACCTCTGAGTCTAATAATTCAGAGGTGATCATTGGTAGCCTTGTAGGTGTATCCTCTGTAAGCCAGTTGGATGACACTGTTCCACTTTTCTTTTCCACTGAGGATATTATCAGTGTTGCCTTTACTACAAGCTCTCCTGTCTTAGCAGATGATATTGACCATTCTGTCCATTCAAGTGCACACTGTGACCAACTCTCAGAGGTCCAAATAAATGCCGCTGTTCCAGTCTTCACACCATCAAATGAAGTCTTCAGCATTGCCCTGTCCTCATCCACTCCTGTCTTTGGACATTGTGTTACGACTATGCTGTCCATTCAGGTGGTAATGCACATAATGACCCACCCTCAGAGATTCAGCTGGATGATACTGTCCCAGTTTTCACTCCAGTTGAGGAACTCATTAACAGTGCCCCCTCCACATCCACCCCTGTGTCAGGGGACCATGATCAACATACTGACAACTACTCAAGTTTTGATGCAGGCTTTGGCCAACATTATGTGAGTTTTAAACTTCACAGACTAAATCTCTTAGAAGAAATGATTTGTCAGTTCAAAGATGAGTTGATTTTGAAGTACCCTTTAAAGTTTGCTTTTATTAATGAAAGGGGTGCAGATGCAGATGGTGTGTCCAGAGATGCCTATGCTGCTTTTGGACAGAGTTTTTGGATTCTGCAGCAGAGGGGACAGAAATGAGGGGGACAGAAATGAGGGTGCCATCCCTGACACCAAAATGGCAGGAGGAAGAGTGGAAAGCTGTGGGAAGAATATTGGCCAAGGGATCTAGATCAGGGATACTTTCCATTGCGCCTTGCCCCAGCATTTACCACAGCACTGATATTTGGAGAGCATGCTGTGTCTACTGAGTTACTGTTTGAATCTTTGATGCTATACCTGAGTCAGCGTGAGAGAGAGGTCATAACCGCTGCCTTAGAGGGAGACCTTGATAGTGATGGCCAGGATGAGTTATTAGATCTGCTGGATCACCTGGGAGTGAAAGCTGTTCCATCACAAACCAACCTAAAAGCAGTCCTCCAAGTAGCACACAAACAAATAATACAGCAGCCAAAGTGTGCTCTTGATAACATGTCAGCAGTTGCAGCACAACTCCTGAAGACCACCATAACCACAACAGCAAAAATACAGATCATGTATACAGACAGAAAAACAATTTGCAGGAAAGTCCTGAAGCTAATTGAAGCAAGTCCAGAGACTCCAGCTGAGAAACAAGCCCTTGGATTTTTACAGCAGTATGTACGAGGACTGGATGAAACTGGTCTCAGAAGGTTGTTGAGATTTGTGACAGGCTCTGATATCATCTGTATCACAAAAATAAGTCATATTTACAGCTTTGGAGGGACTGCAACATCGACCAGTTGCACACACACCTGTGGATCAGTATTGGAGTTACCCTGTACATATAACTCCTACCCAGAGTTACGTGTGGAGATGGAGAATGTACTGATTAGTAACTATTACACTATGGATATTGTGTTGTGAGAAATGACATGTAATTTGTGTACACAACAGGCAGGGTCCATATTGACATTCTGAATGTAACTGACTGCACTCTTCAATTTTTTAAACCTCAGGCAGAAGAAGATTTGAAGAAATGTTTTGTCAGACATGAAGTCCCAAAATGCTGAGTCAAATTGCACTTTTTTGTACCAGTCTCTTCTAGAAGTTGTACAGTTCATTGCTATTTAACTGTGCATGAGAAGCCATGAGGTAACCTCAAGAGAATCTTTTTTTTTTCTTTTTTTGCAGTTTCCCATGCAGTTCAAATTGTTTGTTTTCAAATCTAATTTTGATGTGAAGCTGTTGCAGTAAGTAATGGTAAAGTTATGGTCATGTGTTCATGTGTTCACCGAGAAAGTTTTATACATTAGAACAGAGCAGTTATGTCATGTTAATTCATAGCTGTCTGCTTGTGCTCTCATAAGTGTATCTTGCCACAGCTCCTCAGACATTGATATTTTAATGTTCAGTTGACCCAGAGGTAATTTTTTTTTCAAAGTGATGGTCTCAAAGGCATGTGGCTGGCTCCTCACATCACATAACTTGAAAACTTGAAAGTACCAGCAGTGCATTCTGTGGTTTTAATTCTACTCAGAGTTATTATGAGTTCTATTCAAATTATAAGCAAGAGAAATGTTTATACAAATAATTAAAAGGGTTGTTCTGGGTGGGGCCAATATTATGTTGGTAGGCTGCCCCAGTAAATGTTTTGATAAATTAAATGTTAAATTACTATGATCATAGTAAAGGCAAGCCCTATTAGTGGTTGTTGTCAAATGAGTTACAATGTCCTGACTTTATACTTCTTTAATGTCAATTGAATTAAGTGCCATTAATTAAATGTATTCTTTACTTTTCAATTCAATTTTCAATTCAATTTTATATGTATAGCGCCAAATCACAACAAAAGTTGTCTCAGGAGACTTTCCATACAGAGCTGGCACAGGTTAAGCTCTTTTATCTATAGAGACCCAACAATTCCCTCATGAGCAAGCACTTGGCGACAGTGGCGAGGAAAAACTTCCTTTTAACAGGCAGAAACCTCAGGCAGAACCAGGCTCTGGGTGGGCAGCCATCTGCCTCAACCGGTTGGGTTAGAGAGGGAGAGCAAGAGAGAGAGGGTGCTTTTCATTATGTTGAATTGTGCCTCCTCATCTCCTCTCTCCTTCGTCGACCCGGAAGTCGTTTCCCCTCCGCCATGATGAAGGATCTTCCAATTGCTTAAATGCACCTGAAGGAGACGAGGAGCAAGGAGAGAGGAGGCTTCTGAAGGAGATCAGAGTGAGGTTACACCGGTGTAGCCTACGCGGAAGTCTTTTATTATTTAAGGGGCGTGTCGTATGTGGCACACGTTTGAATCATGGCGGGAGCAGGTCTTCACAAATGTAATCTTGATTCTTGTTTCAACTGTGTCCTTTTAACAATTGTATCTGTCACCAACAGGAGCCACATTCATGTGCAACTGTATAATTTAATGTCCTCCTTATGTGTTACCAGTAAAAGAGATTTATAAAATTCACCTGCTGAAAAAAATCCAAAAAAACCAACAAAGAAATGCAATACTTGGACCACCAGATTAGGAAGGCAGATTTAGAAATTGAAATACTGGAACACAAATTAGAGGTGGGTGCATGGTCACAGGTGAATTATGTTAATTATGTTAACTATTAGAACATTAACTAATCTAGCTCTTGTATTTGTAGGAAATAAAGAAGACCAAATAAAGTGTGTATTGTGTCTTTATTTGACTGCTGTGGTGATGGTGATGGTGATGATGGTGACTCAATCTCTGAAGTGACTATGGCATATGGTGTCTCTGACTGCTCTGCCGTCCTGCATAGCTGGCAGGTGGATGGAGTCGTCATCAGGGTCTTCAATTTGTAGGGCAGGGTGTTGCTCTCCTCTAATAGTGGCAATATTATGAAGAACAACACATGCAACAATAATATCACAGGCCCTCTCAGGGGTCACCCTGAGATGACGTAGGCACTGGAAACGGGCTTTCAGCAGGCCTATGGTCATCTCCACCCCGGCTCTTGTCCTGCAGTGAGCCCGGTTGAAGTTCTGTTGGGGGCCTGGTTCAGGGTCAGGGTAAGGAGTCAGCAGCCTGGGTTGGCATGGGTAACCTCTGTCACGCAGCAGAAGGCCATCAAACTCTCCTGTAATGTGTAGCGGACACATCAGAGTATATTAAAGAAGGGAGACAGGTGAATTATATTGTGCAAATCTTTAGGCTGCTTACCATGTTGCAGTCTGTTGCTCAGGTTAGACTCGCAATAAATCCTTGATTCATGAACAGACCCAGGCCACTTGGCCTCCACATTGGAAATTAAGTATGCAGCATCACATACGACCTTGACAGTGCAGAGAATGACAGATGTTGAATTATGATGCAGTCTTTAACATTTTAAAACAGTAGTCAATCTACATGTACCTGCACATTTATGCTGTGAATGGACTTCCTATTCACATAATCTGCTTCATTATGCGAGGGAGCTGTGATGGGGATGTGTGTGCCATCTATGCAGCCAATCACACAGGGAAATCCTAAAAGAAATTAAAATTACTAATCCCAGTCTGAGGTTGCAGCACAATGTCATTAATGGAATATAATTTAAAATTCATTTGGATCTCTATATCATTCATCTGCAATCCTGTGGAACTCCTCCTTGATGACTCTGACGGGTTTATGTCCAGGGAAAACCACAAAGATGGGCAATAGCTGTTTCAGCGCGAGGCACACTTTTCTGACTGCCCTGCATACAGTTGCCTTACTTAAGTGCTCTGCATCTCCGATGTTACACAAAAAACTTCCATTTGCACAGAAACGCAGCGCAACGCACAATATCTGCTGCAATGTTGCAAATGTAACGACGGTTTAGGTTGTGTGTGTAGATGATGGACTGTGACGTGAAACGGTACCGTTCAAAAAGATAATGCGCGGTCTGATAACCATCTCCCGACGAATATTTAGCTGCGCAGTAATGCTGCACCTTCATCCACGGGATCGTTGTCAAAAGGAAATGCCATGTTAGTGGAAAAAAAGTGGACTTCTCATATAGACCGACTGACTGATTTTTTAAAATAACAGTCGGCAGTACTACGTTATACCAAAACTCGCCTGCTGACTGAATGAATGAGGAAATCAAAAAACGTGTGGCTGACAGAGGGTGGAGACAGAGAGAAACTCGAGGTTCATCGAGAAAAACCTGGTCCCGACCAGGTTAGGTTCATAGAGTCTGTTACCATGGTAACTGACCAAGAGTTTAAGTTACCTCTCTCTGTGAAACAGGCTAGAGTTACCCCTCCTCCTCTGGTTTGAGTTACCTTCCTTTGTGAAACGGAAAACTCTGAGTTTCCTTCATTTCAGGCTTAACAAACTCAGAGTTTTCACTAAACCTGCTTTGTGAAACGGGCCCCTGAAGATTTGTATAGTAGCCATCCGCCGGTAAATGTTCCCAATTTTGAGGAATAAAACTTTGAGGGCATCACATAACTGTGATGAAAAAATGGAAACTGTAATCTTCTCCAAATAGAGCGTCAAAAACTACTCATCATTCAAATCAGAAATAGCATTAATGACACAGTGTTACAAACTAGCAAATCATTGTAACTTCATAGCCTGAATACAATATTCAATACAACCGGCCCAAATAACTATCCATCCATCCATTATCTATACCGCCTATCCCTTTCGGGGTTGCGGGGGGCTGGAGCCTATCCCAGCTACAATGGGCGAGAGGCGGGGTACACCCTGAACCGGTCGCCAGCCGATTGCAGGGCCCCCAAATAACTAATTGCATGTTATCACCTTTTCATGTGTTGTGCTTTCATCTAGATGAGCAGTCCTATGGCCCAGTCCTGCACGCATATGGACTAATTGCTCCTGCTCTTTTGGGGTTTTTTCACATTGTTTTGGCAACAAATAGAAAGCCACATCCAATGGTTTAGGCCTCTTGGCAGGAACAGGACTTGCTGCGGGAAAGCGCCTCTTCCCTCTGCCCCTGCTGAAAATACCGAGAAAGGACCTATAGAAAATTTAAAAAAATAAAACATTAACAATCTCATCTGTTTTTTGTAATTACATTAAAAAAGCACCTTTATTATTATCAAATCATTGAGATTTTTTCATTTAATAAACTAATTTAACATTAGCCTTAAAGCTTCAGTTGGTAACAATTATTCAGTCATATTTGCTGGAACTGTCTCTATATTCTGATAGTCAGACATTAAATGAGTAATTTAGGACAAAATCCAACTCCTCTGGCTCCACCTACAGCCTGTAATCGTATTTGCCGAAATCCACCGCGACTGAAGCTTCTCCACCAGTTTAGTAGTTAATTTGCACACTACACGCCATGCTTCACGTGAAATTATTTTTCTCTGCATTTATCCAATCCTCGGTCTGTTGATACCAGTACTCGTCATCACCATTGTTCAGGTGGTGATCTTCTTGCTGTCTAGTGGGGGTTATTAAGGAGGAAACCCCGGGTGAAAACAGGGAGAACATGCAAACTCCACATAGAAAGCAAACACAGAAAGGCCCCCTTTTTTCCTCAAGCAGCAGGCACCGAAGGCATGGTGAAGGACACACCACCAGCCAGTATAAGTAAAATTATGTACATGAATTAAAGTTAAATACTAAACCTTATATGTTGATTTGTGACGCCACCACTGGCTGCACCTTGTTGACCAGACGAACTCAGGAACTGTAGTAAGCGACAGGCTGACTGCAAAATATCATCACCATGACTGCCCTGACATCACAAACAACAAAGAAATAGTAAGATGTGTATTACAATCCATCAGCGCAATGATTATGTTAAACTGCTAAATGTTAATGGACTGTAATTAAGGTGACCATATTTTAATTTCCAAAAAAGAGGACATTTAAGGTATGCCTCCTCTTTATGGATTACACAACAATTTTATACAAGTTATACAATAAAATAATATCCCTCAATAGGTAAAGACACAAATTCAGATTCAGGCTTTTTCAACATGCTTGATTATGCCTAAAATAATCTATTTTCAACTTTCAACAGCACAAACATAAAATAAAAACAAAAACCTATGGAATGAAATACTAATGCAGTAGATAATCAACCTATAGCCTAAAAATATTGTCCCGTTGAGAACGAACTTGAATCTGGGCCACTGCATGAAGCCCTGGTCAGATACAGACCTCCCGGATTCATTTTTACTGTACATCAGATGTTCCATGAGGAATCAAAGCCAGATGAGACTAAAATTACATTGTAGACACAGTCATCACCAATATCTGTGGTGACTTTTATGCAATGTTGTTCTACTACCAAAATGGGCCAGTGTTCACATTGCTTTAATGCAGTCAGGATTACTTATTGGGTGGTGTGATAAAGGCCAGTTAATGTCAAACACACACACACACACACACACACACACACACACACACACACACACACACACGTTTCCAGTCATGTACTTATGGGGTTATTTTATGTCACAAACACACTCTTTCTCTAGTCTCTTCTTAATGGGACCAGGTAACATACTGTAACGCACTTGTATGTTTCTTGTCTCACCCATAAGGGGCCCTTCTGTGCGGTTCTCACTGAAACGTTTTATGGCACTGTCCAACACCTGGCATAATCTCAATTTTGATTTTAACATTTAGAATTGTACAGTGTCTGAGCTGTTACATGTTGTAAAGCAATATTTATGCTTGTGACCCACTGCAAACCCTTGTAATAGGTTATGAGAAGTAGCTAATACATCAGAAAGACCATGCTGTGCTCTCAGTTTCGAGGTCTGTACTGTTTCAGAAACTGTTTCACCATTAGGTAACCTTATTAGCCTGTGAATGTCTCCACATACAGTTATGATTTTCTGTCAGTTCTGACTAATTGTCTGATTGAACTTTTTTTTTTGCTGGTAACTTCTCATTTTTTGTGTGTGAACAATTGAACATGAAGTTGCTGTTTCACCAGCTATAGGCAATATGTGCGTTCTCTCACTTTGTTGTAATTTGAACCACCCGTGTTATGCCGAGCGCAAAATGGTGTAGCTCCGTAGCGCTGGGCTTGGACTTTACATACTCTAGCCTTGTCAGCTCGGACCATGATTTTCATGTCTGTTGAGAACTCTAACCTGTGCAGTGTCTTTGTTGTGGCTACAACTCATTCAGCAGTACATGCAATATGTTCATGAAAACAATAGCGGAACCAATGTTAACGGTCAGATACAGACCTCCCAGATTCATTTTTACGGTTAAAAAAACAATGCGAGTACTCGTTCATTATAAATATTAAAGTTATATCTTAAAATTATATTAATATTAAAATAATATTAATATTATTAATATTAAAGTAACTGAAAACGCCCATCCCTAGTTTTTAGTCAAATTTTTAATCTAACTTTAATCAACAGTATGTCTTTCTAATTTGTAAATTTACTTTAAAATACTCCATATAGAAGGCTCCATACAGAATTTTCTTCACTCAGTATGCCTAGACCGTTAAAGTATACTCAGAATTTTGATATTAAATATGTTACAAAATGAGTTATTGACGCGTGAGTTTCTTTTTCTTTTCTTTTTCTTTTTTTTTAAAGATTCAGATGAATCTTGTGGAATCAGATGACTCAAACATTGATAGTGAAGATGAGTACATTACATCAGGCACGGCGCCAGGATTCAATTTTGGGTGGGCCACAGTTACTCTGGGTGGGCCTCTTAATTACAAAAGTTAACACTGTTTCCAACTGGTAGTCTCACTTAAACAAAAATGACTGGTATCATGCTGTGGAGGGCGACTAGTATGTCTAGCAGATTATGACATGTTCAAAATCTTTTTAAAAAACATTTTCAATGCCATAGGTTATTATTTCACTGTGACAGTTTGTATTTATTACAAGTGTCTCATGCGGCTTATCTCATTATCCATATTTTCGCTATGGATCAATACATCAATTCATTACAAAAACAGACATTTTAATGCCTGTTAATTCATTTTTGTTAGATCTGGCTGGATTACTCTTTAAATTCATTGCAAGGAGAGGGAGAAACAGAGCGATCAGAGTACTGGGTGAGCTACAATGACTTTTAACAAGAGAGAGAGAGTGCGCTGTGCTGTTCATTCATGACCTTAACTGTCTGTGAAGGTAATAAGACAGTCAAGTTTCGATGGGAAATATCCTTTAATTACAGGTGAAGTTTTTATTTAAAATTCTCACAGACATATTTACTACTTGTTTTCTCTTTTGATACTCACAGTAAAGTATGCCATAGAAAACACAAGAAAAATGGGCACAGTAATGGCAAAGTAACTCAGTTCTTACTCTTTTAACATACTTAAACATAGCTAACTGTTGTGCCATAGCAATGCATTCATTTAACTGTAGCAGCCTGTGCCTACATTATAGAATCCACTGCCCTACTTGGTCACCATCCTTTGCCGAACAACCACCAGATTGTGACGTGTGTGTGCAAGTGTAACATGTCTGGGGTGACCAATGATGGCCCGATGTCACTGGACTAGACCTCATGTGATAATAGCTGAGTAAGTGTTGTTGTTTTGTTGTTTGTTTGTTTGTTTGTTTGTTTGTTTTGTTTTTTTAATTAAAACATTTTTGTTTTAAGGGTTTTATTAAAACGTTGATTTTAATCATTAAAAATAAAAGTTAAGAAAATTCTTCAAGTCATTTACGGTGGGCCAGTTGTGCAAGTGGGTGGGCCCAGGCCCATCAGGCTCACCCCTAACGTTGTGCCTGCATTACATGTCCCATGGACAAAAGCACAGTAAGTGATGGCAGTTTGGAATTAACCCTGGAAGATTTTTTAAAAAAAAGAACAAAGGTGCATCTAGTGAGAGCAGAAGAAAGTCTTTCAGTCAGAGCAAGTTTAAGCCCAGGGAGAGTGGAAGTGAGTCCTCCAGGCAGAGAAGAAGCAAGTCTTCCAATCAGAACACAAGTGAGTCTTCGAGTCAGAGCCAGCTTGATTTTAGCCAGGAGAGACCCTTTCAAACAAGTCATGACCCCACACAAAAATTTGCAAATAGCAGAGTTGATGGGAATGAAAAGAAAGTGGCAACATATTATAAAAAGGATGTGAGTGTTTCAATGCCCCTGGGAGAAGAGCAACCTATGTATGTCAGTCCAGTTTTAAAGAAGGAGGATGGAAGCTACAGGAAACAAGAAACACTTATGGTTCCTAAAGTCTCATATCGCAGAACAGGAGTCAGAGCATTTAGCTATCAAGCTCCTCTCCTGTGGAACCATCTTCCAGTCTTTGTCCGGGAGGCAGACACTGTCTCTACATTTAAGAGTAGGCTTAAAACTTTCCTCTTTGATAAAGCTTATAGTTAGGGCTGGCTCAGGCTTGTCCTGGACCAGCCCCTAGTTATGCTGCTATAGGATTAGACTGTCGGGGGACCTCCAAAGATACACCGAGCTCCTCTGTCTTTCTGTCCCTCTCCATCTGCACGCTTTCATGTCCTACCACGGCGTGTTACTAACTTAGCTCCTTCCCCAGAGTCTCTGTGCTTTGTCGTCTTGCAGGTTACACAGTGGCTGAATCTGGATTGTGGATTTCAGCTGCGTCTCCTGCCTTGGCCCTGCCTGACATCCACTGCAACTGCTACTACTGTTATTACATCCACTGTCACTGTTACTGTGACTGCATCTCTCTCTCTCTCTCTCTCTCTCTCTCTTTCCCTCTCTCTCTCTGACTGCATTTCTGTCTGTCTGTCTGTCTGTCTGTCTGTCTGTCTGTCTGTCTGTCTGTCTGTCTGTCTGTCTGTCTGTCTCACTCTCCCTCTCTTGCTCTCCCTCTCTCACCCAACCGGTCGAGGCAGATGGCCGCCCACCCAGAGCCTGGTTCTGCCCGAGGTTTCTGCCCGTTAAAAGGAAGTTTTTCCTCGCCACTGTCGCCAAGTGCTTGCTCATGGGGGAATTGTTGGTTCTCTGTAGATGAAAGAGCTTGGTCTGTACCATGAAACATTTCTGCTTTTATTGCAGAAAGTTTGTGCAGAAAATGTCAAGACACTTGTGGCATGAACACCAAGGTGAAGCGGATGTTACAAAAGCATTCAGTTTGCCAAAGAACTCAAAAGAAAGGAGACTGCAGTTAGACTATATACGAAATAAGGGGAACTTTGAGCACAACAGTGACGTTTTGGAGACACAAAAAAGCAAACTCATCCCATGGAAGCAAACACAGAAAAAATCTGAAGGACAGGAATTTGCACATTGTGTTCACTAGCTATGTGTTATGGCTGGGTTTTTGGTTTCTGCTTATGACTGTGTTTTTGTGTCTCTCCAGGGCAGATACGTGGCAGGGGCGGGGCCGATCTCACCTGAGACTAAAGCATCGGCCAGACGCACCTGCGATTAATTCTCACTGATTAGAGCTCCCTCTCTTAAGCACGCTCTTCTCACTCTCAGGCGCAATCAGAAGATTGTGGTTCTTCCTCGAAAGAGTTCGAAGGGTTGATGGTCTGAGTGCCTTTTCCCTAACGGAGTTTTTTGTTTCAGCTGTCGAGTTTTTCCTCCAGTTTCGTTCCTGCCTTGCCTGCCTGAGAGCCTTTTTTCCCATAACGGAGTTTTGTGTTCCAGCTGTCGAGTTTCCCTCCAGCAGAGACTGCCTTCCTCAGTCGAGCATTGTTTTCCAGCTGCTGAGAGTTTTTTGTTGTGACTTTTGTTTAATAAACTGTTTATTCTTTGCCACCCCGCATTTGGGTACAGCCTTCCTTGAACTGTCGTCACAGAATCTACTGGCCAACATGGTCCCAGCGGAGTCGGACCGGATGAGACAGATCCTCTCCAGTCAGGGGGTCTTGCTCGGGCAGCATGAAGCTACTCTCCGCCAAATCACGGAACATCTCCAGCATTTAACTACCAGCATGACGCAGATGGGGAGTCAGCTGGCCGACATCAGAGACCGGCTCACGTCTCCTACGTCACCCGCCGACCTTCCACAACCACTTCCTGCGCCCGAGCCCCCAGCGAACCCGACAACCCTGTCCAGGGAACCATATATCCCTATCCCTGCTCGTTACTCTGGTGATCTTGGCATGTGTGCGTGTAACCCTGGGTTACAAAGCCTCACTAAATAAAAGCCTGTTAATAAAACAGCCAATACGAAATACATTGCCAGTGATAAATGGACAATAAATAGATTAACATGGTTAAAAAATCATAAAGATTGTCAGCAATGCTGTACTTCATGATACAATATTTAATTTAGGATTAAAAATGTGTAAATTCATGTTACTTTTATTTTTTATTTAAAAAATGGCTTAAAAATGTGTTCAGACTCTTATTTTGAAGAGTCGCGTTGCAGCGTGACTCATGTGACTTGCCACAGCCAAACGGGTTGTTTTGTCTTTTCCTGCTTCTGAAGGAGGGAGATACGCAGATGGTTTTTGCGGAGCTGCTGCTCAAATAGAAGAAAATAGAGAAAATAAAACAAGTGAAGAGTCAATTTGAAGTTTTTTGTACTCTGATGGAGTTACTGTTGTTTTTTTTTTTTTAACCTGTCCAACTTGGTGACGTTCTGTACATTGCCGAATGAGACTTGGCCATTAAGGTTGGGACCGGGAATTCTGAGCGAATACCGGGAAATTGGATTCCACGTGTCAGATACAAGATGGCGAGCTGCCCAGGGACCCCTTGAACTGTGCATCACACAAACGCAAGTGCCTTCTGCTGGACGTTGCGCTGTTTCATCAAGAAGAAAACTGGTAGGATTGATCCATATCTCTCTGCCAAACTGCAGTGGACACTCAGAGACATCGGATTAATTATTCAGGACAATCAGATTGCCAGATTAGAAGATAAAGACATTTATTTGTGATATACAAATTATTCAGTCTTTTGCTGGATCACTTTGAGTTATGTGTATTTTACTGTTGTTATTTTTTCTGTGGATCGACCATGTTAATGCTCTAATGGTATTACTGGAATGGTAAATGTTATTTGTTTGGTACAAACAACAAAACAAGTAATGGTTGAAACTTGAAGGGGAATTTAACAAAACTTCTACGACATCTCATGAGGTTGAGAACTGGACTTGATTCAGAATAACGCTGAGTTAAGTCAATTAGATCAAAGGAATAGAACTTGAGATAAATACAAATAAGAACCTAGGTTGAGAAATAATATCCTTTTAAGCCAAATAATAGGTGTAAATCTAAAAGGGATTGATAAACAAAATCACTTGAACAAAAAGGGAAAGTATTTCATTGATTAATCTTAAAGTGAGGTCGAAAGCTTTATGTCACCTGTCTGTCTCTCTTTTGCTAAAAATAATAAGCCGGCAATTTACACCTTTTGTCTGGTCTGTGGTTATTAATGCACTTTACATCTATCATTGCTCCAGTAGTCGAACCTAGCATTGGTCCTAGTTTACTGTAATTACTCCAGAAGTGTTACATGCGCAGTTTCTTCACCAGTGTACCCTAGTTTTCAGCCAACAGCCCACCACTTATGCTTCTCACCAATCTAAGATAGCGTTCATTATGAGTTTGCTGTCTGGGGAAGCAGCAGCCTGGTCCCTCGCTATTTCCAGTGTAGCAGAACTGGCCTCTAACTGACCTTCTCTTACCCTCTCTGCATTCCTTCAGGAGAAATGGAGGTGTAAACCCGCCAACCGATTGAATTACAGACCATCTGGTTTACCTATAATGCAATCTGATTTCGAAGAGAGACAGGAAGTCTGGCTCAGTAAACTACTTTGCTAACACACTGAAGAAAGAGAGCCAAAAGGTCAACGCCTATCTCTAAACCAGGATGTCCCACTCTATGCTAATTACTCCCCCAATAGCCCCAAGGACTCCATACAAGAAGGCTGCCTGAAGAGACAAATGGCATGCCTCAGAGGAATCCACAAACATCAGCAAATGCTGACATCCATCCATTGAAGCAACTAGTGACTAATGTTTGTGTGCTTTTTCTCAATACTCCAGGATAACCAGACTTTTATGTTAAACTTAAGTTTTCATGTTTTCAACTTGCAGGACTTGTTGTACGCATAATATTGATGTTTTTCCAGTATCTCTGACCTGAAGTATGACCAAGTTGTGATATTAACGGTTTTATAAAAGTTTGTCTGAATTGTCATTACAAAACCATACTGTCATCCAGAGGTCCCTAACCGCCAGATTGAATATGCTTGACTTGGCACATTTATCGATAAGTAACCGTAATTGTGATAATCATTTTTGGCAAATATAGTCTGCCTCTCTTTATTCTTATCTTTATTTTTGTATTAGTTATTCATTGAGTCATTATACCTGTTGGGATAAAACTGTACCATGATTATCATTTAATGTTATCACCCAACCATAGAAAGTGTCTAATGCATGCTGTGAACAATGTTGAAATGTCATTGAAAATTTGTCATTGAAATTATATGTGATTGACCATAGTGAGAAGCAGATGAGCCCCTCGTATGAATCATTGATTAAGTCAGCTCCTTGAGGCAATCGCGCGTCACAAACCGTCTCACGTGATTCGATGGCCTGCCCTTTCGACACGCCCCGGAGCAACCTTTAAAAACTGCGTGTAGTGCGCGTTACTTGGTTAGTTAGTTAGTTAGTTAGTTAGTTAGTTAGTTAGTTTTAGTTCTTTTGTTTTCTTCTTTCTACGTCTAGTTACTCTCAGCTGAGTTCTTTTTCTTCTTACTCTTTGTCTTAAGTTTTGCACAGTCATTTTGCTCTTTAAGTTTTTCGTCTTCGAGCTACTCAAAGCCACTCTATTTAGCCAAATGTTTTGTTTTTAACATCAGTAAATTTAGGCAAGTAATACTAATTTTGTAGCCTTCTTTGACCGGCCATCGAAGAGACTCTTAATTTGTACTATCAGTCTAAAATAATCCGTCACGGACTCAACCGAACCAAACCCTGCCGCCAGCTGTTGATCCTTGGTCCGGTTAACAACCATCCGGAGGAGTCCCTCATCTGTAACCGACACCGCAGAACCAGTTCCAGAGATGCCCCCGTTCAGCATCAGCTCGTAACCTTGGTGCCTGGGCCTTCCACTAGACCACCAAGCAGATCGAGCCACGGACGAACATCTGGAACGTCTTCGAGTCAGTTCGGAGCAGAGCACAACGGGACGCCAGCAATCAAGTAGGCACGCTAAGCGGGTTTGAATAAGAGTTGGTCCGTGAGGTTAAGAGACGGTCAATCTATTTACCATTGTGTTGCCATAAGTTTCTTGTGTGTTCTGTCATATCACCTCACATCTTCTGCCTTATTATTCATGGTACATTACCCATTATCCACAATTTTGCTTAATAAATGATATTTTGAAAGTCCTGGTTAGACGGTGTCCTTTAGAACTGAATATCTACGATCCCTGTATCCAGAATTTACACTTCAGGTTATCAGACTGATTTACAGTTAGTCCACTCGTTAGTAATTTATCAGCGTTATAGCAGTTAATTTCTGCAGTCCTTCTTAGCTGAGGAAGGTGGTGCCCTGACATTTTATCAACGAATGCAACATCAAATTAAGGTAGTACACACTACACCAGTCAGAACACAGACGTGGTCACTGATTACACTCTCCTCACCGAAGAGATGAAGAGGGTATTCGATCATCCCGTCAAGGGCAGAGAGGCGCTAAGCCGGCTTTTAGATTTACGGCAGGGAAACCAGCCAGTCTCAGTTTACTGTAAATTTTCGTATACTGGCAGCGGGAAGTGGCTGGGGGGATCAGGCTCTTCAGATGTTTTTTTACAAGGGTTTAGCGGGCGAGATTAAGGATGAGCTAGCAGTAAGAGATGAATGTGACTCTCTTCATAGCCTAATCGATCTAGCTACATCCATAGATAACAGGATACGGGAGAGAGGCAGAGAAGGAGCAGACTGACAGAGACTTCGCTTCTCCGCCGTTCCCCAGGGTGGACCGGCAGAATCGACACCGCAGACACCCTCCTCTCTCTCGCCCTCCCCTGACATTCGACCCAGCGCTTCGGAGGACCCCATGCAGCTGGGCCGAGCTGACAAAGAGGACAAGTTTTATAGTTTTGTATTGTATTTTGATTGTATCTACTCAGTTGTAGTTAAAACAACATCAGTCCAGCAGTTTTCTGCTGTATTTTTGTATACTCTTGATTGCCAGATTGCCCACAGTCTCAGCTTCCCAACTCAACTATAGTATATCAAGAAACATTTTAGAGACCATTGGCATGGAGGGGCCTTCAGAAGAGTATATTGAAGGTATGTGATGATTGGTTTTAAATTGATTATAAACTATCCATCACTGGTCATGAAGATTTATGAGTTTGAAGAGAGCAAGAAGTCCCTGGTGTTAATAAGTATTAGGTTGAAGTTTTAGTGTTGAAGAAGTGTATCTAAAACAGTTCTTTAATGTTGGTGAAGTGAATTTAGAGAACACCTTTTTTGATGTTGGGGAAGTGTATTCAGAAAAGGTAAGAAGTGACACAGATCCTAGCAAGAAGTAAATGAAGCTTTTAATGTTGAGGGAGTGTAATTAAAAGCACCTTTGATGTTGAAGAAGTATAATCAAGGGCTAGAAAAGAGCACCAGTTGATGACGAGGAAGTTTATTCACCAGTGAGTATCGGGGAGAATCACCAAAGAAGGGAAGTGTATTTGATGATAAAATCCGAGCTAAATGAGATTGAGGATCGTGTGCAATAGGGAGTACTGTGTAATAATACTGTACCAAGTCAAAACAGGCATGGTATTCTTACTTGTATGTCTTGCGTTGAATAGGTTGAAGTTTATGGGTTAGGTGCTCTGCCTAGGAAAGGCAGCCACCACCAGGAGAGTGGTGATCTCGTTTAGGGACAGCGAGGGTAAAGATAAGTGCACAAATGTTAAAAAAGTTAAAATGTTTTTAAGCCATCACGACCTAGAGAAAGCCATCCATGCGCTAATCAGTTCAAGATTAGACTATTGCAATGCACTTTATGTCGGCGTCTCCCAATTTTCTCTCAGTCGCCTTCAACTTGTGCAAAACGCTGCGGCCCATCTTTTAACCAACGCAAACAGACGAGAGCATACTGTATCACTCCTGTTCTTAACTCCCTTCATTGGCTTCCTGTCCAATACAGAATTGACTTAAAGGAGAGGGTGAGCCCGAGATCACTAGACAGGAAGGAGGCATTAAACAGGGATTTATGGGAGCTAAAATGGTAAAAGGGTAGAGTAGAACCAGTAATGAGGCAGCACCCTGACTATACAAAACAGATTAAACATTGCATGACAAAGTGGCACAAACAAATATCAGGCAGATTACAGTGGCCAGAGAAGGGGACCTTTGAAGCATCCTGTTGCAATGAAGTGGAAGCTAACATTAAACACTACAAGGCAAAGAACACTAGCAACAGTAGAGAAGGAGAACGAGCCAGAGAACAGGAAGTGCACAGCTGGCTCAGGGAAACAGCCAAACAACACCTGCTAGATGTTAAGCAGATGCCAGCCTTATCAGATGAGAAGAAGAGCTCAGCCTCTATCCAACGACATGCGACAGTGAAAGTGAATGTTCCAGCAGAAGATACCGTGGGACTGACAGCATACAGGCAGGAGAGACAGACAGAAACAAATATGCAAGAATTACAAAGGGTCCCACAACAAAGGGCTTGGAAAGATACAAACATCAAGAATGTCGTCTGCGCCCAGAAACATTATCCTTATGGCAAGGAGAAGAGTATAATGTGCCAAGGAAGGATCAAGAGTTAAACAGGAGAGGGTCAGCTAGTGGTCCACAGCTAAGCAACAACAACCCCTTCCTGCAGGCAAAGAGGAAATACCAACGAAATACCAGGAAAACAGGGTATGGACTGGCTGCAGCAAGAATTGGATGAAATATATGCTCTGACTGAACAACAAATAAAGATGCAGGAGACACTAGCAGAGCTACATAAGAACCACCAGGAGCTGGCACAACTCAACAGAGAAAGCAGACGTCACACAACAACAGAACTGCTGACCCCCTCACAAATGGTGAATCTGGAACTGAAAGGAACCATGATGACTGAAGAAGATGGGATGTGTAGGATCTACATCATTTCCTCATGGAACCAGTAGATGACCCAAGAGACAGGGTTAAAAGCCTCGGTCCTCATCAAGAAGGCATGAGACTAAGCAGTGGAAGAACACTGGAAGATTGAGGTAATGGAGGAGTCAGCTTCCAAATGCCATTGGTAACAAAAGCCCAACACAACATCCTACAGTACGTGCCATGGTCATTCTGTGACATGATGGGGTTGGCAGGAAGGTTACCAGACTTGAATGAAGAAGCTATTAAATGGGTTACAGCCCTGGAAGAAGGTGTTACTCTGGCTCTGGGTGACATAAAGATGCTGCTCGCTGATGCATGAGATAGACAAGTCTACCACAGAAGAAATTATCTTATACATCATGTGGAAAACACAAGAAAATAGAAACAGAAAGAACAAGTGAATAAACACCTCACCAGCAAACTCACTCAGCTGCAATTGAATGGATTAATCTCCAAACAAAAGAAGGAAAAAAAACAAAGTACAGGCTCCAGTGGTAGCAATGGAACCACCTCCGATGCCTAAAACAGCAACTGTGCACCAAGGGCCAATGGGGCTCCAACCACTAGCCCCACCATAAGTACATCAGAAACCCATGCCCATGCCATCACCTGTTCCTCCACACCCAACTTAACACGCTCCTCTGTCACCTATTCATGTTCATGTGAATCAGCCCCAACCAAATAGAGGGCCGCCCTTCAGAGGACAACCGAAACAGAGGGGAGGTATTTATCGTCAAGGACGAGGGAGAGGATTATCCTCCCAGATGCCAAGGCATGCCCAGTCACACACCCAACTAAATGTAGAGCAAGATGGAGAGATGATGTGCTGGGGATGTGGCCAGAAAGGCCACTGTCGAAGTGACTGCACCACCAATCCATGGATGGGACCAACGGCAATAGGGAGTGGCAACAGAGATGCCAGGGAGGAAGTATATGACACCAGTTGTATCCACTCAGCCACAAGATGAAGCAACTGTTGCCGTCATAATACAAAATCAAAAACACACTTTTATGGTGGACACAGGAGGCACAAACTCGTATCGGCAGTGAAGGCTCCACTCTTCCTCTCTCAGGCCAATCTATCAAGACCATAGGCTATTCTGGGACAGCTCAATTGATTCCCCTAACACAACTGGTGCACATGATAGTATCTGGCAAGACAATAACACCACCTCTATTATATTCACAAAATACACCCATCAATCTTCTGGGACATGATATCCTATGCCCATTAAAAGCCAACATCACCTGCACTCACAAGGGCCTTAAACTAGAATTTGTAAAAGAACACGCCCCCCAGATGATGGCAGTGTAAGGACTGACAGACTATTAAAAACCAGACACTTATGTGCATCCTGCAGTGTACTGGATCCAATGGCCAGCTGGTTCAGAACATGCCTACCAATGCAATGCATGGAAAGCCTGGATACAGAATGAACTGCTCTCTGCACAAGAGCCACAACTGCCATTGCATTGTACTCTGATGCTTGATGAGACTCAACAGCATACTGGCTACAAAGAATGCTGAACAGAACTGATTACCGGCAAAATATTCTCTGTAGTATGTCAAGACCTGTATGTTGGGTCACAAGGAGCAGCAGCAGCAGTTATTCTACCACTAGAACTACACCACTGGTTTCAAGTGCCTAAGTTCACTCTGCATGTGACTCTCATGATAGCAGAAGGACAAGAATCACACCACCTAGGACCAATGATGAAAGCAGCACTACAAGTGACAGCATGAAAATCTACTCAGAATCTGCAAATACAGTTCTCCTCCAATGGACAATATCTGAAGATATCTCTGTGAACATATGATGAAGGAACAGGAGTTCAAGTACTATTAAGTCAAAGATCCCCAACTCAATTGTCACTCTCAGAGGAACATATCGGGCTACTGTCAAATACCAACCAAAGTTATGGTCACAAAGTAAAACAGATATAGGGTTAGTTAGGTCAGCACAGCCAATTCGCATTAAAATAAAAGAGGGCATTGTGTTGCCATACAAAAAACAATATCCACTAAAAGCACATCAGATAGCAGGTATACAACCCATTATCAAGGGCTTGGTAGCAGTAGGAGTGTTTAAACCAACAAAGAGTCCATGTAACACGCCAATTTTCCCACTAAAAAAACCCGACTCCAATGACTATCGATTAGATTCCCAGACCCACACAATCTGCTTTCCAACATCCCACATGATGCCTGCTGGTACACAGTCATTGATCTATGCTCAGCATTCTTTAGTGTGCCACTACACCCAGACTCACAGTATCTGTTTGCTTTTACGTACCAGGGACAACAGTATACTTACACACGTATCGCGCAAGGCTATGTCAAAAGTCTGTCAATATTCAACAGAGTATTAGCTAGTGATCTACAACACCTAGACGTGAAAAGCACTGTAATACAGTATATGGATGACCTACTAGTCTGTAGCACCACCAAAGCCAAATATAAACAAGACTCAGTCTCAGTCCTGATGGCATCAGAAAAGGGGGCACAAAGTAAGCAAAGACAAATTAGTTTTGTCAGTCACAAATTGAATACTTGGGCAGACAACTCTGTGCTAACAAATGAACTATCGCACCCTCACAAATTGAGGCAGTGTCAAAAGCTCCAAAACCACAAACGGTGGGACATATGCTCTCATTCCCGGGGATGGCTGGTTTCAGTCGACCCTGGATCTGTGATTATGCAATCAAAACAGCCCCACTATGTAGCTTAATTCGAGCTGCAGGACAAACAAATAGTTCAGCTGAATTGCAATGGACCCCAGAGGCTGAAGGAGCCTTCGAATCAGTAAAACAGGACATGCAAATGGCACCAGCACTCGGTAATCCTAACTATGCTAATGTGTTCCACTTATACGTTGCAGAGAAAGTGGGATATGCATGTGCAGTACTGATGCAGGAAACTCCCACAGGTAAGAAGCCATTAGCATATTACAGTACCAAATTAGACAGCATTGAAACAAGCTTTCCTCCTTGTTATCAAGGACTGGCAGCAGCTGCATTTGCTTTCCAAAAAGAATCAGCCATTACAATGGGGCATCCAACCATCTTGTACACATCACATCAGCTGCATGCATTGATCACTAACCCCAGATTTGTGCTAACACAAGCTCGAGGAACAAGTTGCAAGGTAATCCTTTCAGCCCCAGAACTCACCATTCAGTGATGCACCATAATTAAACCTGCCACACAGATGGTGATACCAGTAGACAGGACACCACATGACTGCCTAGAAAAAACAGATGTGTTCTTAAAGCCACAGAAAGATTTATATAATCAGCCCATACCAGCTCAAATTACCTATTTCGTAGATGTTTCCTGTTTTAGGGATGCTGCAGGAAACCATGCTGGTTATGCTTTAATACAACTCCATCCTGATGACACTTTTACTGAAGTACAAACCCTGAAACAACTCACAGAAACAAAGGCTTTGACTGCAGCATGTCGCCTGGCAGCAGGAGAGACTCTGAACATTTATACAGACTCACAATATGCATATGCAGTCTGTCATATCCATGGCATCATCTGGACGCAAAGAGGGCTCCTGAGAGCAGATGGCTCACCAGTAACTCATGGCCATGCCCTCTCAGCTCTACTAGAAGCAATTCTCGATTCAAAAGCACTGGCCATAATTAAGGGTAACAATTTGGCAGATGAGGCTGCAAAACATGTAGCTACATCCACCTGCATGGGCCCATTGCTGATAGCCGAAGATTGTGAACCTTTAACAAACTTAGCATCCCTGATAGCAGCACAAGCATGAGCAGGTCTGTATGCACAGTCTGTATGGCAAAAAAGGGGGGCCATTAGAGACACTGCGACAGGTCCATCACATGGGTTGAGGCATAGTGCACATGGACATTTTCTTCTCCCTACCTCCTTGATAAAGGTTGCTAAACTTAGTGCGCATGGTCAGGACCATTGCGCAAGGGGGAGGTGTTGAGACGACTTCAGAAGGTCTGGTGGTCGCCATTCTTGGCAGCAATGGTTGAAAGAACACTACAGGAGTGCCAGGTACAACATAACATAAAGAAATCATTTTCAGCAACAATTGCACATATTCCACCACCAGAAGGTCCTTTTCGACATCTAATGATGGACTACATAACAGAACAAGTGAGAGCATTTCACACTCCACATTTTCGACCCGTAAATCCCCGCGAAGTTCGTTGATTTTTGGCGATTTACGGCAAGTTTACAGGGAACTTTGCCGGCTCCGAATATCGTTGGAAATGAACCATCTGTCGGCGGGGGGCGTGGTTAATCGCGCCTTCGCGAAGGTGCGAATAGCTCTAATTAGCACATGAATGCTACCAACGTTGATCTACTCAGGCTGACCTGCTGACTTCACAAACAACCATTAGATGATTCCACAGGCATTTTAAAAGGAAACCATCATGTGATTGGATGACAACTCTGCTGCTATTGGTCATCTGTGTGCCACAAATAATAATAATAATAATAATAGCAATAGTAATAATAAATACATATTAAAGTAAATACTACATAATAAATTAATATATTGAAAATAATTATATTGTTATTTTTATATAAAATATAAATATATATATATATATATATTTTATTTGATTGATGATTCATTGATTTATTTGGCAATCCACCTTCTACACTACCACACAGTAGAACACAAAGAACACAGTTGACAGAAACATTTTGAGAAAAAGTCTTAAATGAAATCGTGACACACACATTAACAAGGATCAACCAAGTAAAATCAGTGATTACTGGGGAAAAAAAGCAAGGAAATGTGCAGAGGGGTTCACTGATAAGAGTCTCTGGGTTGGGCCATGCCGCTGGTCCATGGTGCATGAAAAAGAGTCTAAGGCCTCTGGAAATGCTTCTTTGCTGCCTCTGGGTCATACTGAGTTGGCGCCTGTCGCTTTGAAGGGGACTCGATGCGAAGCCTCTTGCGGTGTGTCACCACATACTTTGGGTCGCTCTCCAGCCGCTCTTGCAGTGTCTGGCAGAGTTTGGAGAGCTAGGACACTCCTTCTTGCTTCCAGCAGCTGTAAATACAGATATTAATATAATATTAGTACTGCTAAGAAACAATAACACATGATAACATATGTGAGCATGTTTGTCAAAAACAATGCAGCTAATAAATAAAATTCAGCCCATTTTTACATTGTTGTGAAAATAAAGCAGCATTCATGTAACTCTTACCCACTTCCTTCTCTGTCTGCTGCGAGCTGAAATCTTCACAGTTGCTGCCTGAACTGAAAGAGCTGCCTGGGCATACCTGAAGCTCCTCCACACCATCTCATAATATGTCTTACAGGCCACTGGAAGAAAATATATATTGGTTTGAAATAATTAAGACAGACTTCAGTAAAAACAACAACAAGAAACAACAGAAAGGGTTTAAAAGACTGCTGTCCACACCATCCATGTCTGGACTCCCAGTTAAAGTCGCCATCAAATTTGACGTCACCGTTTCGTTGTGGGGCGAGTTTAGTCTGTAAAACACAAAAAGTACAAACACGTCACGCAACGTTTATATTTACTTACATTCAGCAGAATATTTCCTGTGTATTTTATTAACTTACCCCTGCTCAGATTCATATCACCTGTCGTGTCCGTCACTATTGTGCAGACGTCGCACATTTTCCTTTAAAATACAAAATACATTGTAATGTTAAATGTAACGTGAACGATTACCAAACGATCGGAACGTAGTGCAATAAGAATGATAAAGGTTTGGCGCCCTAAAAACTGCACAATGTAGTACTAAATGCTAATGTTACTTACGTAACTTACGCACCCGTCTCCTCGTCTCCGCAGCTGCAGTTCGGTCGGGGCTGCTCCTCCAGAGCAAGCAGTCTGGCTTTTATCACGGTCATTCTCCTCGCCAACTGTGCGATCAGCTGCGTTAGCAGCCGAGACAATCCACTGAAGGCGCTCAGCAGTTTCTTCTCTAAATTGTTTGGACTTTCTGGATATGGTCGCTCCGCAGCCAGGCCGTCCACTCGTCGCAGAGGAGTGCCTTCTGGGATGAACTGAAGACGACGTCCGGCCATTGCATGAACAGAGTTAAAGTTTAGCAGGACCCGAAACGTAACTGTTCTAATCCAAGCTCGATTCGCGTTCACAGACGCACCGAGGTCGTTTTCTGCCGACGTCATTGCGTCAGAGGAGGCGTCCAATCATATGCGAGGTCGCGCTCTCAGAATTTCTCGCGAGACCATTTTTGTTGCGTAGAATGAAAAACATGCTGTGATTTTCTATTTTTGTACCTTTGTGTTTTTTTTTTGTTTTTGTTTTTTTTTTATTGATAGTGTCCACCACACAATATATACATTACAATATATACAAACACCAGTGTATATACAAATATACAATATATACAAATGTACATATATACATAAACATTTAGGGTACCTGCAAAACTAATTAAACATGTTAAAGGATTCACAAATGTCCAGAGTCTTCATTGCTCTTTTGTCTTTTACACTGTGTAAGGAGGTCATATAAAACTGTACTTCCTTTATAAACTGCTGTATTGTTGGAGGTTTTTGACTCCACTTGCACTTGTGAATATAGTACTTGCCATGCAATATAAGTAAATTCAAGATGTAATTCTTTCGATGTTTGCTAGAACTACTTTCATAAAAAAATAAAACATCCTTTTCTCTCAGCCGAATATTGGAACCAGTGTGTACATTGTAGAACTGCCCTACTTTTGACCAAAATATTTGACAACAAACACATTCAAAAAATAAATGGCAGATAGTTTCTGTCTCATGGTTACAAAACACACAGTTTCTCTCCACGACTCCAAATCTTACAACAACATGATTCGTTGGGTAAATTATATGTAATATTTTAAAGGCTACTTCCTTGATTTTATTTGTTACAAAAAATTTCTGATTGAACGTTCATACAGATTTCCATGCAATATTTTCAAATTTTGAATTCCAGATGGATTTTGACTGAGGGGTTGAGGTTTGGTGGTACAATTTTCTAATATGTTTATTGGTACATTTGTTACTTATTAATTGTACTCCACCAACAGAAAGTTTTGATGAATATTGTGTGTTCTCCTCCCCTCCCCCTTGCAGAAGTGTCAGCAGTCCATTAGGAATTGCGTCAAATACTATTGCATATTCTTTAGGAGTGACAGGGATTTTGTATTTCGTTAGGATTTCTGTATAGCTGTACAGGTGTCTGTTTCTATTTAATAACTGTGTGACAAATATAATGTTGTTTCCCACCCAACCATCAAGAAAGAATGTTTTATTTTTATATTTGATGTCTTTATTGTTCCAGATTAAAGATCTGTGTGGAGAGAAACTGTGCTTGTATATCATTAACCATGACATTAAGGCTTGTTTATGGAAATTAGACAGGAATTGACAGGAATGTTATTCACATCAAAATTACAATGCAGCAGAAACTCAATACCACCTACCTTCCTAAATAACAGTTCTGGGATGATAAACCATAATTTGTCTTTCTTTCTTTCTTTTATATATCTTTTAAACCAATCGATCTTAAAGACTGTGTTAGATGTGCCAAAGTCCAACACATTTAAACCTCCTTCAGAGTATGATCTATTTTTGTACCTGCATGGAGGAGTAGGTTTTCGGTGACGTGGTGCTGACGTGCTGAGGTAAGCGTATCGTCTCACTTCCTGTTTCTGGTTGCTGCCTTAGGAGTGGCGTGCGTTTGTCGCTCTTGTTCCTCTGAGTGTAATTTGCTCTGTGTTTTGTTACAGCGGCCTTTTTTCCGTGCTCTAAAGTAATATTAGTTCTGCTCAAGCACCCATAAGTCTGTTTATTTAGCGACCGTCCATTTCATTTGTCTACGCACTTGTCTGCTCTGCTAGCTACACCAGCTTAGCCTAGCAGCTAGCGATGGCTTCCCTCTGTCCCTCTCCAGCTCTCTCCTGCTTGGTGTGTCACATGTTTAGCTACTCCTCTGCCTCCTTTAGTGATACTGGTACGTGTAATAAATGTAGTTTATTTGGTGAGTTGGAGGCGAGGCTTAGTGAATTAGTGAATTGGAAGCTCGGCTCCGCACCATGGAAACCAAACCATTAGCTGTAGTTAGCCAGGCCCCCGTAGCCGGTGCGGACCAACCAAGTGCAGCTCCGGCTAGCCGTCCCTCGATAGCTCCCGAGCAGCCGGGAAACCAGGGAGGCTGGGTGACTGTTCGAAGGAAGCATAGTCCCAAGCTGAAGCCCACCGGTCACCACCAACCGCTTCATGTTTCTAACAGGTTCTCCCCACTCGGCGACACACCCACTGAGAAACCAACTCTGATCATTGGCAGCTCCATTTTGAGAAACGTGAAGTTAGCGACACCAGCGACCATAGTCAAATGCCTGCCGGGGGCCAGAGCAGGCGACGTCGAATCAAATTTGAAACTGCTGGCTAAGGATAAGCATAAATACCGTAAGATTGTTATTCACGTCGGCGGTAATGACACTCGGTTACGCCAATCAGAGGTCACTAAAATTAATGTGGAATCGGTGTGTACATATGCTAAAACGATGTCGGACTCTGTAGTTTTCTCTGGACCCCTGCCAAATCTGACCAGTGATGATATGTTTAGCCGCACGTCATCATTCAATCGCTGGCTGTCGAGGTGGTGTCCAGCAAACGGTGTGGGCTTCATTGATAATTGGCAGACTTTCTGGGGAAGACCTGGTCTGATTAGGAGAGACGGCATCCATCCCACTTTGAAGGGAGCAGCTTTCATCTCTAGAAATCTGACCGATTTTATTTATGAACCTAACCCCTGACAACTCAGAGTTGAGACCAGGAGGCAGAGCTGCAGTCCTACACGCTTCTCTGCGCCTCCATTAGAGCAGTTACCCACCCAACACTCCATAGAGACTGTGTCTGCCCCCCGACCACGTAAACTAAGTAAACCAAAAGTACAGAGAACAGGAGTTAAACATAAGAATCTAATTAAAATTAAAACAACCTCTGCAATAGTACAACAAGATAGGAGAATTAAATGTGGACTCCTCAACATCAGATCTCTGTCCTCTAAAGCTGTTCTAGTAAATGAGTTAATATCAGACCAAAATATTGATTTATTTTGTCTGACTGAAACCTGGCTGTGTCCTGAAGAGTATGTGAGCCTGAATGAAGCTACTCCTCCGAGCCATATTAATACTCACATTCCTCGAGGCAGCGGCAGAGGAGGTGGAGTTGCAGCCATTTTTGACTCAAGCCTTTTGATCAACCCTAAACCTAAACTCGACTATAACTCATTTGAAAGCCTTGTTCTCACTCTTTCTCATGAAAAATGGAAAACAGTGCAGCTAGTTTTATTTGTTATAGTATACCGCTCTCCTGGTCCTTACTCCGAGTTTATAGCTGAGTTCTCAGAGTTTCTATCAGGCTTAGTCCTTAAAGCAGATAAAGTAATTATTGTAGGTAACTTTAATGTACATGTCAACGTTGATAATGACAGCCTTAGCACTGCGTTTATCTCAGCATTAGACTCAGTTGGCTTCCATCAGAATGTACATGAACCAACTCACTGTTTTAACCACACCCTCGACCTTGTTCTGACATATGGCATTGAAATCGAAGACTTAATAGTCTCCTCACAGAATTCTCTTTTATCGGACCATCATTTAATAACTTTTGAATTCATATTACCAGACTACCAGCCAGTAGGCAAAAATTCTTATACCAGACTCCTGTCTGATAGTGCTGTAGCTAAATTTAAGGATATGATCCCATCAGCATTTAATTCAATGCCATGTCTCAATACAACAGAGGAGTCTTATGCTAACCTTATTCCCTCCCAGATTGACTACCTGGTTGATCGTGCTACAGGTTCATTGCGTATGACACTTGACTCTGTTGCTCCCCTAAAAAAGAAGAAAATTAAACAGAGGAGGTTAGCTCCATGGTATACTCCTCAAACCCGCAAATTAAAGCAAACAAAAATAGAAAGGAAATGGCGTTCTACCAATTTGGGAGAATTTCGGTCCGCCTGGCAAGACAGTCTTAAAATATACAGGAAAGCCCTCCGCAGTGCCAGGGCAGCCTATTACTCTGCACTAATACAGGAAAATAAGAACAATCCCAGGTTTCTCTTCAGCACTGTAGCCAGGCTGACAGAGAGCCATAATTCTGTTGAACCGTGTATTCCTTTAGCTCTGAACAGTAATGACTTCATGAGCTTCTTTAATGACAAAATTCTAACTATTAGAGACAGAATTCATCGGCTCCTGCCGTCAACAGGTACTGTTTTGTCTTCAAACACAGAAACAGTAGAAACTGTTACTCAGTCTGTCGCAGTTTTAGACTGTTTTACTCCTGTTGACCTTCACCAACTAATTTCAGTAATTTCATCAGCAAAATCATCAACCTGTATTTTAGATCCAATCCCGACTAAGCTGTTTAAAGAAGTATTACCTCTCATTGACTCTTCAGTATTAGACATGATCAATCTGTCTTTATCAACAGGCTATGTACCACAGTCCTTTAAAGTAGCTGTGATAAAACCGCTCCTTAAAAAGCCTACTCTTGATCCAGGGGTTTTAGCCAACTATAGACCAATATCCAACCTTCCCTTTCTCTCAAAAACTCTTGAGAAAGCAGTTGCCAGTCAGCTGTGCGACTTTCTAAACAATAATAGTTTATTTGAGGAAATCCAGTCAGGATTTAGAGTACATCATAGCACAGAGACAGCACTGGTTAAAGTTACAAATGACCTTCTAATTGCATCTGATAAAGGATTTGTCTCTGTACTAGTCTTATTGGATCTTAGTGCTGCATTTGACACCATTGACCATGGCATCCTATTGCAGACACTGGAACACTTCATTGGCATTAAGGGAACTGCGCTAAGCTGGTTTAAATCCTACTTGTCAGATCGCTCTCAGTTTGTACGCGTTAATGACGACTCCTCTGTTCTCACTAAAGTCAGCTATGGAGTTCCGCAGGGTTCTGTGCTTGGACCAATTCTATTCACCTTATATATGCTTCCTTTAGGTAAGATTATCAGGAAGCACTCAATAAATTTTCATTGCTATGCAGATGATACCCAGCTATATTTATCAATGAAGCCAGAAAAAACCAGTCAGTTAACTAGACTACAAGCATGTCTTCATGACATAAATACCTGGATGACCTGCAATTTTTTGATGCTAAACTCAGACAAAACTGAAGTTACAGTAGTAGGCCCTAAACATCTTAGAAAGTCACTTTCTGATGACATAGCAGCTATGGATGGCATTGCGCTGGCCTCCAGCACCACTGTGAAGAATCTGGCAGTTATCTTTGACCAAGACATGTCCTTTCACTCCCATGTAAAACAAATTTCAAGGACTGCCTTTTTTCACCTACGTAATATCGCAAAAATCAGGCATATTTTGTCTCAAAATGATGCAGAAAAACTAGTCCATGCATTCATAACTTCCAGGTTGGATTATTGCAATTCTTTACTATCAGGCTGCCCAAATTCGTTGCTGAATATTCTCCAGTTGCTCCAGAACGCTGCAGCACGTGTTCTGACAAAAACCAGGAAGCGAGATCATATTTCTCCAATACTCGCCACTTTGCACTGGCTCCCTGTAAAGTTTAGAATAGAGTTTAAAATTCTCCTCCTTACTTACAAAGCCATAAATGGCCAGGCACCTTCTTATCTTAAAGAGCTCATAGTACCTTATTGCCCTACTCGAACACTGCGTTCCCGGAATGCAGGTCTACTTATGGTTCCAAAATCTCATATCGCAGAACAGGAGTCAGAGCATTTAGCTATCAAGCTCCTCTCCTGTGGAACCATCTTCCAGTCTTTGTCCGGGAGGCAGACACTGTCTCTACATTTAAGAGTAGGCTTAAAACTTTCCTCTTTGATAAAGCTTATAGTTAGGGCTGGCTCAGGCTTGTCCTGGACCAGCCCCTAGTTATGCTGCTATAGGATTAGACTGTCGGGGGACATCCAAAGATACACCGAGCTCCTCTGTCCTTCTGTCCCTCTCCATCCGCACGCTCTCATGTCCTACCACGGCGTGTTACTAACTTAGCTCCTTCCCCGGAGTCTCTGTGCTTTGTCGTCTTGCAGGTTCCCATGGACAGTGGCTGAATCTGGATTGTGGATTTCAGCTGCATCTCCCGCCTTGGCCCTGCCTGACATCCACTGCAACTGCTACTACTGTTATTACATCCACTGTCACTGTTACTGTGACTGCATGTCTGTCTCTCTGTCTCTCTGTCTCTCTGTCTCTCTCTCTCTCTCTCTCTCTCTCTCTCTCTCTCTCTTTCCCTCTCTCTCTCTGACTGCATTTCTGTCTGTCTGTCTGTCTGTCTGTCTGTCTGTCTGTCTGTCTCACTCTCCCTCTCTTGCTCTCCCTCTCTCACCCAACTGGTCGAGGCAGATGGCCGCCCACCCAGAGTCTGGTTCTGCCCGAGGTTTCTGCCTGTTAATAGGAGGTTTTTCCTCGCCACTGTCGCCAAGTGCTTGCTCATGGGGGGAATTGTTGGTTTTCTGTAGATAAAATAGCTTGGTCTGTACCAGCTCTATATGGAAAGTGTCCTGAGACAACTTCTGTTGTGATTTGGCGCTATACAAATAAAATTGAATTGAATTGAATTGAATTGAATATTTTATAAAACATGTAAACTTCTTTAAAGTGACATCATTGAAAATAAAAAAGAAAAGTACTTTGGTTACTTTGGTGTGTTCCATTTTTATTCCTACTTAAAGGATCATCAGTGGACTTACTCTGCTGGAATTTTGCTGTTATGATTGGTGCGATATTTATGTTTTGTTAGTTTCCTTTTATAGTGTGTGGGGCTGGTCTTTGGTGTGTGTAGTCCTTTTTCGGCTGAGGTTGGGCAGAGTTTTGGGGAGCTGGCACTTCGCAGCTGATTCCCATCTCTCTCCCGGACGGGATAAAACCAGCGTTCAGCGGAGGGCTCGTCGCCAGATTATTTCCGCCTCTCAGTGGTATAGTCGGCTTTCTACGAAACTTTCAGTGAATACTACACTCGTGTGATAGTGCGTTATTTCGTGTTTGCTCATCAGTACTCTCTTCATTCTCCACCCCGCAGAGGTTCCTCCGCTTCCCGCTACCGGCATCCTGCTCCCTGCTTATTCAACCTTGCCTCCTCGCCGCTGGACCCCGCCTGCCAACCTGCCTCTAGCCACACCACCTTCTACGTCCTCTCCTGCACTGCATCACCACGTGGCATCCCAACAGACAAAGACTCCTGTGCACTACGCTGCATTCACCACTCTACCATCCACCTCCATACCATCAACTCGAGAGTCAGCCTGAACTCTGGTTTCAATAAACCCTTTACCGGTCACTCCACACTTGAGTCTGCATCTGAGTCCAAATCATTACTTCGGTCATCACATTTGCAAGCTAATCACACAAGTTCAACTGGTGTGGTGGCAAAATGCGAAAAATTGTGACCAGTGTCCAAGAACTGTAGATGCTTTAATTTTCACAATTTTGATTTAGCAATTTAAGTGGAAAATTAAAGACCTTTGAGAGTCAGGACACTTATCCTGTATGTAACCTATAAAATTATTTAAACACACTTTTAAATCCTCATGAAAAAAAAAAAAATCTTTGTATTCTGTAGGCAAAGAACACACACACACACACACACACACACACGCGCACACACACACACACACACACACACACACACACACACACACACACAAAATCCAAATTTGCATTTGTATAGCTTTGCAGCATTTACATTTGCATTTTAACACCTCATGGTCACAGTGGCTGAGAGAGAACTTCCACGGCAATTTACAGTGACGGAAATTGACGGAAATTACTTTTCACGCAGTGTCGGTACATGGTTTAGCAGGTGGGGAGAAGCAGTCCCAACTAAAGGTCCAGATTGTAGATCAGCAGCTAAGTTTTAAGTCTTCCAAAGATTTGGTTTACCAGATACAAACAGTTCCAATAATGGACCTGCATTTGTAGCAGAAACAATAAAAATAGCCCTGAAAATGCTGGGTATTAAACAAAAGTTTGGATGTGTTTATCATCCACAGTCACAGTCACAGGGAGCAGTGGAAAGAGCAAATGGCATGCTGAAAGCAAAGCTTGCAAAAATTATGGCAGACAGCCAATATAAGGTCAACTGGGTAGATGCACTGCTGATAGCTTTGATGTCTATGTGAACGTATGAGGGACCACCGCTTGAACAATGTGAAAGAACTAACATGCTATCTGCAACACCTAACACTACAACATAAAGCTGTTTTCCAACAGGTAAAAGCTGTATCAGAAGACAGGAACGCTGACATTCCAGAGTAGCTGAGGAGAATCGAACCTGGAGAGTGGGTCTGCGTGAAGGTGTTTAAACAAAAGTGGGACCAGCCAAGGTGAGAATGACCCTTTAAGGTTATCCTAACTACCCCAACTGCCCTAAAAGTAGAGGGTAAGAGATTTTGGTTTCATCTAAACCATTGCTGCAGAGCCAGAGATCCAGACACTCCAGAAAGGGATGGCAATGCCTCCTAACAGGAAACAGAAAGGGACGGCAAGGCCTCTCAACTGGAAGATAGCAGTCCAAAGAGCCATAAGGAGAAAGACGATCACAGAGACTGGCTGAGAGGAAAAGGCGTGCAAGTAGAGATTGAGCAAGCAGCGGCTCATTGCCACCCAGACAGCATCTTGAAGACAGTACAGGGGGAGAAGATAAGGGTATCCCTAGACCAACACCTAGTGCAGGGGGAGAAGACGCAGGCATCCCTAGATCAACACCAGAGGCAGGAGAAGGAATGTCATCACAGACAATCCCACCAGAATGTGACCCACTTAGTCTTTCTAATTGGCAAACAGGAGAATGGGACAGGTCTACAGATGACTAGATGGAGGGCTTTGGTCATGTTAACCTTAGGAATAAGCCTAGTACTCATCACTACAAAGATCTAACCACAGAAAGTAAAACAGAACAAGAGTGGATTATAGAATGTGCTCTGGCTGCAGGCTCAGTGGCAGCCACTCTAGGGAAGATTCCACTAAATAAAGCAATCACACTCACATATGTAAGATCAGTTCAATATAAGCAAACACTGATACTAGGACCAAATGAAATAAAAATAAACACACAGGCAGTCCATAAACAATGCCTGACAGTCCATAAACAATGCCTGACAGAGGGGATAGTGGCAGTAGAACTACAATGTTCATGAAGTCAAAGCACAGTGTTACGCCCTGGCCATATTGCTTCCACTCTGTTTGATTGTTCCTGTGTGGTCCTGTGGTGTCCTTTTGTCTAGTCCATGTTTCTGTGTGTGAGTGTTACGTCTGGCCAAGGGGTGCACAGGCACAACAGGAAAAGAGCCCCCCATCTTCCCCAATTCCCAAGTAGACACAGATCCAGCGCAAGTTTCACCAGTGATTATAAGATTTATTTACAACAGAAAATGAATGAACAGAAGGTTCCAAACAATAATGGCTTCAGGACGGACCAAGGCCAAAACAACAAACAAAACAATTCTACTTGAGGAGGATATAACTTACCTACCAAAATAAAAGAACCAAAAGACATGAAACTTACCTCCCTAACTACACAACACAGGAGAAAACAATAAGTTAACAAAACTGGCAGCCCACCCCTACTAGGAAACGTGTGGCCAGTTGGGAGAAGGGGGAGATGCCGAATGCCTGCTACTGTCCCACCACCGGCCGCCATCTTGGATCCTTTTATAGCTGGCACCTCTGGAAACAGCCAATCCACCAGGCAAGACTGGAAACCACTGACCAATCATGTCTCTGCCATGACACACTCTAATCTGCATAAAGAAAATTATATAATACAGACAGGGAAACACAAGAACCAACAGAAATTACGACTGCAGTTGTAACAGTGAGTGTGCGCTCCTCTCTTTTTGTAGCAGCTGTGCTGGTTCTGCCCTCCTCCATACAGCAAGTGGTGTCGCTGTCCCATTGGTCCCTGCTGCCGCATCCAGCATGTCTTAAACCAGGGATTTTTCATTCAATGTGGGACTTGGCTTGACAGTATTGGCTCGTGTGTTTCTGGCATTTAACCTAAGAACTTTGTCCCCAGATCTTCTGTGTATTTTGTGGTAGCATTAGAGTTAGTAGTGTGGTTTTTGGTGGTGGTTTTGATCTTCTCCATGTATTTGTTTGTAGTTGATAACACTGAATAAATTTAGCACTATTTTGTTTTGGCTGTGATCCTTTTTAACTGTACAATTCAATTGAATTCAATTCAATTTTATTTGTATAGCGCCAAATCACAACAGAAGTTGTCTCAGGACACTTTCCATATAGAACTGGTACAGACCAAGCTCTTTTATCTACAAAGAAACCAACAATTCCCCCATGAGCAAGCACTTGGCGACAGTGGCGAGGAAAAACTTCCTTTTAACAGGCAGAAACCTCGAGCAGAACCAGACTCTGGGTGGGCGGCCATCTGCCTCGACCGGTTGGGTGAGAGAGGGAGAGCAAGAGAGGGAGAGTGAGACAGACAGACAGACAGACAGACAGACAGACAGACAGACAGACAGACAGACAGACAGACAGACAGACAGACAGAAATGCAGTCAGAGAGAGAGAGAGAGAGAGAGAGAGAGAGAGAGAGACAGAGACAGAGAGACAGACATGCAGTCACAGTAACAGTGACAGTGGATGTAATAACAGCAGTAGCAGTTGCAGTGGATGTCAGGCAGGGCCAAGGCGGGAGATGCAGCTGAAATCCACAATCCAGATTCAGCCACTGTCCATGGGAACCTGCAAGACGACAAAGCACAGAGACTCCGGGGAAGGAGCTAAGTTAGTAACACGCCGTGGTAGGACATGAGAGCGTGCGGATGGAGAGGGACAGAAGGACGGAGGAGCTCGGTGTATCTTTGGATGTCCCCCGACAGTCTAATCCTATAGCAGCATAACTAGGGGCTGGTCCAGGACAAGCCTGAGCCAGCCCTAACTATAAGCTTTATCAAAAAGGAAAGTTTTAAGCCTACTCTTAAATGTAGAGACATGTACATCAGGCCTCTTTTCGTTACAACAATAAATTTGTGACTTTTGATTTGGAGACAAAGTTTGCTTTTTCACTCTTTGTGTCGTGTCCGTTGTGTCCCTGCTCTCCTAGACTGGTGCGTATCATAAAGTGGGAGCTCGTCCATTCTTTTTTCTACTTTGGTAAGTTTGATTGGCAGTTTTCTCATTGAACAGGTAACATGGCTTTTGATCTTGATGATTTTGTACAGAATCCTGTAGTAAGTAAGATGGAAAATTGCACAAAAACAGACTTTTTTTTGGTTGCAAATGTGTGCGTGGATGAGTTTGCTTTAATGCACAGTGTTGCTTATTCACCGGTACAGCGCGAGCATACTCCAGCTGTCGGTATTGGTAAACATGTTAAGCCTTCACCAAGAAGCCCACAGCGCTCTACCGCTGGTTCTAACAGCCATGAATGTTTTTACTGCCATGAGACAGGTCACCTGATTGCTAACTGCAGCCTGCTCCTGCTCAGCCTCCAGTCAACACTGACAATGCAGGTGATGTTGACGAGACTTACCGGCCTTTTATTTCTAAAGGTTTTGTCTCTCTGACAGGGAAGGTGGAGGATCAGGTGCCAATCACAATTTGCATGATACCGGAGCTACACAGTCTCTAATGTTGCAAACGTTGCTACCTTTTTCATCTGATTTGTTTTGTAGTACTGATGCTCTGGTGTGGGGAGTGAAAATGAGCATTTTGAGAGCACCACTCCACACCGTGTTTTTGCGATGACCACTTGTTTATGGCCCAGTGCAAATTGGTCTGCTTACTAAGTTGCCTGTGCAAGGGTTTGCCATAATCCTCGGCAATGATCTGACAGGGAAAAAAGTTTTTCCGAACCCCAAGGTTGTTGAAACCCCTGTTGTTGATTCGTGTGTTTTTGTTCCTGCTGCTGTCAACCCTGCTGCTGTGAACCCGACTGTTCCCCGCTTGTGCTGTGACACGCACACAGTCACGTAAATTTGGTGATGTGCTGGACTTGTCTGAGTCATTTCTGTGTTCTGAAGATGTTGTGAAAAGTGTTGACAAAAAAGAAACATCAACAGAAACATGTCAAACGTCTGTGTACGATAACCTCTTACCAGCTGACACTAACATGTGTTTTTCTGTCAAGAGGACCGAGTTTATCGTTTATGTATCGTTTATGTTACGCCCCAGTCTAGGGGAGCAGGGACGCAACATAAAAGAGTGGAAAAAACACAAGCACAAACTCCAAACCAACAAATGCTCTAAGCCACAACTGGGTACAATAATAAACCACAAATTTATCGTTATTAACAAAAAGAGACCTGATGTACAGGCAAAAAGGGTCACAGGCAAAACAAAACAAAACAAAACAGTGCTAATATATACAGTGTTACAAACTACAACCCTGGAGAATATCAAAAACCCACCACCAACTACCACACTACCAAACTAACACTATCACACTATACACAAGAGATCTGGGGGCAGAGTTCTCAATTCAAAACGTCAGACACCACACAAGCCACTGCTGTCAAGCCGAGTCCCCCGATGAATGAAAAATCCCTGGTTTAAAACAGGCTGGATGCGGCAGCAGGGACCAATGGGATAGTGACACCACTTGCTGTATGGAGGAGGGCTGGACCAGCATAGCTGCTAAAAAAGAGAAGAGCACACACAAAAACATGGACCGGACAAAAAGATACCACAGGACCACACAGGAACAAACAGTGCAGAAGCAATATGGCCAGGGCCGTAACAACAACAAGCCGTCTCTGGTTGACTGTTTCTCATCTGTGGCCAACACAAGCACATGTCCCTCTGTCTATAGCATTAACGACGGTGTGTTAATGCGTAATTGGTGCCCTCCCTGCTAAATTTTGGTTGGGATTCAGTTTAACAAGTGATTGTCCCTCAAAGGTTTCCTTCAAAAGTTCTTAGTTTGGTACATGACAACTTCGCAGGCCATTTAGGAATAAGAAAAACTTAGCATTGTATCCTCCGTTATTTCTTTTGGCCAGGTTTGAAAGGTGATGTGACCAAATTCTGTCGTTCATGCCACATTTGTCAGGTTTGCAGTAAACCAAATCAGGTGATTCCTCCGGCTCCACTGCAACCAATTCCAGTGTTAGGTGAACCATTGGAACACATTATCCTCGAGTGTGGAGGTCCGCTTCCAAAATCCATCAATACCTTCTGACTTTGATGTGCGCCGCCACTCGTTATCCCGAGGCAATTCTGCTGCGCACCCTCAAAACCAAAGCTGTGATCAAAGCTCTCATAAACTTCTTTTCCACATTCGGGTTGCCAAAATCCATTCAGACAGATCAAGGCTCAAACTTCCTGTCAAAACTGTTCACCCAGGCCCTGGGAGGTTTCAGTCCTGCAGAGCTGGTGTTTGGACACACTGTGCATGGTCCTCTGCGCGTGCTGAGGGAGAAGTACCTGTCAGACACGACTAGCTCCAGCCAAAATGTGCTCGATTATGTGTGCAGCATCTGCACAAAGCCAGCTTTCAGTGTCCCAGGGGAAAATGAAAAGTAAGTTTGATTAAAAAAAAAAAAAAAAAAGCTGTGCAGGGAAGATTTAAAGCTTGTGATAAAGTGTTGTCACTACTTCCAATCCCCGGTTCCTACCTCCGGGCGAAATTCTGTGGTCCTTATGACATTAAAAAAAAGTTAAGTGAAACTGATTATGTTCTATGCACCCCTGACCGTGTGTGCCACATTAATATGTTGTAGCCATACTTCATTCGTTCTCCCGTTTCTCCATCCGTTCCTCCAGTTGTAGTGTCCACGGTTGCGTAGGTGCCTTCATCCCAATTAGGGTTGGGCATCATTTGGATTTTAACGATTCCGATTCTCAATTTCGATTCCTGTTCTAAATGATTCTCGATTCTGATTCTCTGAGGTGCAGGTCAACACGTCACAGCTTATTTCACAGGAGAATTTTTTCATTTGAAAACACATTGAGAACACACATTCACTAGGTGTTGAGGAGGCCTGGACACATAAATATGAGAAGGCCAGACATGACAGTAAAGGATAACTTTGTTTCTGGGTCCAGAGCCAGGCAGCAGGGTCAGGCGATGTGATGGTTGGTGGCGTTTCCCTGTATGTCTGGATCTCCTTTTCAGCACACTCTTCCATGGACATCAACCTCTCCTGTGAGGTCCTCTTCATGGTATCCTCCTCAGCAAAAAGCTCCTCCAGTGGAGACTTTTTGAATTGTTTGGAAGAAGGAGGCTGCTAAACAAACACAGGACAGTTATCAGTAAAAAAAAAAAAGACATATTAAGACATATTAAAAACATATTTCACGACTGAGAAGAACATACCAAATATAATTTTCAGTAATTTACTTACATTCTCCTCTTCCTCCTCGCTCTCCACACCTTCCTGGTTTCCCTTGCCCTGTGTCACACCAACCTCTAAGAATAAAATTAAACAGCAGTGAACTGTCTTAGCCACCAGCACAGCACAGCAGAGTTGTCACAGTCTATAATAGAATATGTGCTAATAAAGGCATGCACTTAAGTGATTAACAGTAGAGTTGTTGAAGTAAGGTGATTAAAAAAGTATACACAGTGCAGTGTTAATGATTACTGTGTGGATGATGTAAAATGCAAATTAAATATAAAATGGCCCTGCAATCGGTTGGCGACCGGTTCAGGGTGTACCCCGCCTCTCGCCCATTGTAACTGGGATAGGCTCCAGCCCCCCGCAACCCCGAAAGGGATAGGCGGTATAGATAATGGATGGATGGATGGAAATATAAAATGTTAAGGACAGAGGGAGACAGTATATATATTTGTGTATGAATGACATTTCACCTGCTCAGAGTTTGCCAGCAACTTCCCCTTCATCTGTTCCCAGACTGCAGTGTTGTTGTCCATCTTAATCTTGAAGCGGGGATCTAAGGCTGTGGCTGCTTCCAAGAAGAACCTGATGTCCTCATTCTTTAAAACAATAAAAACAAAAATAGTATTGCATCAAGCCAGAGGAACAGAAGTATTTAATGCATTTTTAATCTTCATTCATTTAATAGCCTCAGTCATTACCTTGTACTGGGTAGACAGGTTTCCAGAGACCTTTTTCTTCAAATCGGCTACAAATGCTGTGTCTCCAAGTGTTTCTCACGCTTTTGGATGATTGACAGGATCTGTTTGGCTGTTGGGCTTTTTTTTTATTGGAAACATAGAGTGTGCAGCTGTAAAGAACTCGGATCAGCCTTACAAAGTCTTCTGCCTTGGTGGAATCACCATTAAGCCTGTGTGCGAAAGATTTTTTTTTTGTCTCTTTAAACAAAAGCAGTGCTATTTCAGTGAGTTTAATTAATTGATTTCACTACATAATACAGCAAACCAGTGAGCTAACTTCTTTCTTAGTACCTTATGCACATTCTTAACTTGTTTATATATTTATATTCAATTTGCATTTTACATCATCCACACAATAATCATTATTTGTTTATACTATGTGTAAGAGGTGCATGCCTCCATTAGCACATACTCTATTATAGAATGACAGGTCTCTGTACTGGTGGCTAAGACTTCAGTTCACTTAATCACTTCAGTTCACAGCTGTATAATTTTTTTCTTATATTCTATCCATCTTTCTATCTCTACCTGTCCCTCTCCATATTCTTTCTCATGCGTTGGTCCAAGCTGGCAAGCAGTACAAGCTGGCTGCTTATATTGCAGGGTATTGTTCACAGAATCTCTCCAGCATTAGGTAGAGAGCATTCCACCTTATTCTGACATCGAGAATTAGTGAATGTTGAGGAAGCTCTGACACAAACAAGAAAATCACAAATAATAGAGAATTGACATCAATATGACATGCAACTTTTATATTGTGTAATTAGACAGATTTATGTAATGTTGCACCGTTTTACCAATGTTAATACCTGCAAAATGTACATTGTGCAGTGCACTACTAAAAGAAAGGAATTTAATTTGATCCTTGTGGTATCCAATTAAACTCAGACATTGATTCTTACTTAGGACATCCTGCTTCTCCCGTAGAACCACCTTTGCCATCGATGACCTCTTCATCCAGACGATGATGGCCCGAATCTTTGCAGTCCACTGAGCCATTAAGCTGCTGGAGTACAGACTTTGTGCTGCTAGGTTGAGTAAATGAGCGAAGCAGCCGAGCTTCACAAGCTGCAGCCGTTTGATAGCTACGTCCATATTGGCCGCATTATCCACAGTAACGGCGACTACTTTATCAAACACGCCAAATTCTTTCAAGATGTCACTGATTTCCTCTGCCACGACAATTCCTGTCTGGGCTGTGTACACAGCTTTTGTTGTGAGAACTTTCTGCCTCATGCTGCCTTCTGGGGTCAGGGTCAGGTGCGGGCCCTCGCTGATAAAGTCCAGGTCATCCTCGACTTCCCTGTGCCTCAGACACCCACAGCAGTTAGAGTTAGTAGTGTGGTTTTTTGGTGGTGGTTTTGATGTTCTCCAGGTATTTGTAGTTGATAACACTGCATTTAGCCTTATTTTGTTTTGTTTTGGCTGTGGTCCTTTTTACCTGTACATCAGGCCTCTTTTTGTTAAAACTTTTGTACTTGGTTCGTTTAGAGTGATTTTTGATTTTGAGACAAAGTTTGCTTTTTCACTCTTTTGTGTTGCGTCCCTGCAAATGTAAGAACAGAAGTTTACAGGACAAGTTGGATCAGGATAAAATATTGGGGTGGGAAACCAATTTGTTTTATCAGTGGGCCAAGTATTCAGCTAGACAGGTGAGCCAACGAGCTTGCATTACATGTTACAACCCAAAGAAATCGGCAGAAATACAACCTATCCCGGGAATAGATAAGAAAACATGTAAGAATCGGACTACCTGCTTTGCTTATTGTGTAACAGCAATGGCAAGCATGATAAGTTGGGCAGACAACAAATGGACGGAAAACACTACAGTTTGTCCCAGGCGATTGAATAGTACACTTGAATCGTTGGCACCACCACTTGCCAAAATAACAAAGGAGGTGGTGCATCCCTCCTGCATAGCAAGAGGAGACAAAATTAAGGAAAGAATGGAGAAACACAATAAGTGAATGATGCTGCCCTGTTACCCTGAGGGGTAGAGAGCAAACACCAGCGAGTTAGGAGTAATAGTAAATGTAACGTTGAGAAATGGCCTCCACCTTAATTACAGGTGGCTACGCAGCCCAAGGCAGAATAGGAGACAGAAACAATCCCGTTGTATGTCTCATGCTATATACAGCACTACAAGTAAAGCAGCGATAAGATGTGAATAAACAATATTAGACGAACAATGGTCATTAGGAATACAAAACAACACGATCTATGCTCAGTATGAGAGAGGTAAGTATAAATAGTAGAGAGATAAACCCAAATCGCAAATTTCACATGACTATCAGCGATAGTTAAGCTATAACTATGATTTAGTGACTCCTGGAAATCCTCAACAAATAACGCTTAGCACTAAAAACACATTCCATATTCTCAGTGTATTGTAGATCACATTTACTATTTAGCACACATGGGTTCCTGCAAAAGTATGGAGGGGAAGGAATAGAGCAGAAATCCAAAGAGTATAAACAGAAGTATGTGTGTGCAGGCGCATGTTTCTTTAGAGTAGGTAAACAACTCTACATAATAGGCGGAGATTCATTGGCACTAGAAAAGGGTCTGTTTTTTATACTTATCCATTCATATCACCCTACAAAGACATGGCAGACCGTCCAGGGGCTGACTGGCAGTATGACCTACATGCACCAATGGAATCTGTGCGCCCACCTCCACCTTATCCTTGGCAAGCACAAATGACTGCAGGACCAGTTCGGGCAGTGTACACATGACATCACATGACAGTCCCATCCATGCCTTCAACTCCGAGGCTCCAAGAGAATTGGACTAGCCACCCGAGATATCCTCCCAGAGGTTGGGGACCAGACAACACCTTTACTAGTAGCACAGACATGGAATCTTATGCATCTACATTGGCCTTGCCTCAAACCCAGCCAGCAGGATTGATGCCACCACAGCCCCAAAGCAGCAGCACAATGACAGCTTCACAACAACTTCACAACAAGAAACCACTAATGAAGGAGAGGCCATGACCACTCAAGCTGGTGCATCCACTCATGACACACCAGTCCCAGAGACTTTGCTCTCCTTGCCTCTCCCTGAACAAGCTGCTTATCTTCATGCCCAACGCAGGAAATTATTCTCACATGAAGGGGCAAAGAGGGCCCGCCTTTCATCTAGACAACTTCTCGAAACTTCAATGGGTGGAGGAGAAATGCTGCCTCCTGCAGGAAAAGGATGCCATTCTGCGATCCAAAGATGAACTCAAGGAAAGTTTCAATCGACAAGTGTGGCAGCGATCATCCACAAGAAGAACCACACCATTCGACGAAGGGACGAACTCATTCATCAGCGGGACAAACTCACTCAACAGTAAGAAAAGACTATTCAAATTAAAGAGGGTGTCATTCGGATGCTGGATGAACCACAGTCCAAACTGCCAGGTTCACCAGATTCCCCTGTGTACTCTTCCATTACTCTTTCTCCAGTAGGCTCATGAACAAACGCGCACACCTTTCTGTACCACCATCACTTGCACGGGACCTCCATGTCACAAGCTATATAAGCAACAATACCACTTGTACTGATATCACGAATTATGTACCTTGCATGCCTGAAGCACTGAATAATCACTTACAGAGGAGTAATCTGGGCCACTGATTATAGCCCAATCATGTACTGAAGTATGATGTCATTGTGTGTTATATGGAAACCTAATAACAATGCTTAGACCTCATTGTCTTGGGGAAGTTTGCTGCATTTTCCTTCTCAAAGAAAATGGTTACATTTACATTTTCTTTAGTTGTTGCTTAGGAACCTTGTTTTAGGAACAGGGAACCTGTTAGTAGTAACAAGGTGGAACCATCAACGACTGTGACTTTACATTCACAAAGGGAGGAAATGTGGTATAATTTTTCTAAAAAGATACATGATGTGCAGAAGAAAATGTCATGTGACAATGTTCTGTAAAAGTCACGTGCTGTGCTTTGTGTGAAATTAAGAAAGCGCATCAGGGTCACAAGGTAATGATGACTCAAAATCATGTGCTCTTCTATGACTCATAATCATGTGTTCCTCTACGACTGTCATGAACTGATTGTCCATGTAGCCTCACGATGACAGTGTGTTATGAACTTTATCCTTGTAACTTCACTGTTGCCTTGATGTACGTAAGTGCACTTACATGAAAATATTATTCTTTTTTTTAAAAAATATCATAAGCAACAGCTAAGAAATAATGATGTCTGGGGTTGGCTATAACTTAGACACAACTAGAAAACCAGACCAAAGAAAGAAAATACTGGTGCAATTCCTAAGTTACTTAAACCTATTCATTACTACATACACTACAACTAGCCAGTCAACCCTCCATCCATCACTCCTTATCCCCCACCCCTCCTTCCCTTCATCCCTCTCTCAATCATTCTCTCTTCATTCCTCCTCTCTACTACACGTCTTTTTTCAGTAATTTTAAATCCTTCTTCTTACTCAGAGTTCTTATGTGTCTCAACCTCTTTTGACACTCATCAAGTCTAATTTTTGAGCAACACATGTAACAGGTTTGTGATGTCTCTTTGTAGTCTGAGTGTCTGCCTTCAATATACCTTCATTTGTCCCGCAAGGGGAAATTCCAAAATGCCTGTTGGCATCACATCTAACTTGGAACACACTGCAATTCTTTCTTTACCAAAGTCATTCAAGATGCATCTTATCTTCCAAGAAAAGTATCTGTTAATTGATCAAAGAAGATTACATGATGTGGTAAGGTAAAACATGTTGTCTTTTCCACCAACTTATTTAATTCAATTCAATATGCCTTTATTCGTCCCGCGAGGGGAAATTCCAAGCTTTTGATTTTGCTTTTTCTGCAGTGATATACTGCAGATGCCAATGTCTTGTGATGCCAATGTCTTGTGCTCAAATTGTAGAATGAGACTGTAGATAATGAGTCAGTCAAATAAATTCTGATCATGCTCCGGCCAAACACTGTGACTGAAGTCCTCTGCACATCTTAACCCCCTCCTGGTAAAGTAAAATACTTAATCATTCATCATCATCGTTATTAGTTACAAGTGCAACTTTAATTTCACATTTCTTTTTCACACACAGTTACATACTACAATATATATATATATATATATATATGCATATAGACCATTTCTTCTTTTTTGGGCCCATTCTCTACTAGGATATAGACTCAGGGTTTGCTCTTTTGATTTGTGGTGCAGTGCACTGTGGGAATGAAGCCAGCATGCAAACAGTCAACAGAACAGTTCCTGATGTTGGCTGGGATCCCTGACTGGCATATCATGACCTCTCCATAGATGATTATCACATCCAGAAGAGAAACAACCACAGAAATCTATGGCTTGTAAAAGTCAGTCAAACAACATATCTGGTGTGGAGAATCTGCACCTCATCAAAAGGTCCTTGAGATGCTGAATTCTATGGCATATGTGTGTGTTGTTCTTCGCTGTCAGCCCTGACTGACTGCTGCTCTGCCAACATGTCTGTTAGCTTTAACTCGAGCACTGGATCCCTGGTCTCTGCTGACACCTACAGAGAAAAAAAAGTACTGCCATCATGTATTCAAAACTGCCACCAGCAGTAATCTGCTGCAATACATCAAGAGTATTACACAGGGTTGAAAGTTTTCTCCTGAAATGAAAATTGTTACTTCCAAGAGATATATATCTCATTTCCTAGGTTTCACAATATTTCTCATTGTAAATTAAGTATTATTCACACAAAAAACTGCAGATAATTTCCAATTGATGTAATTTTAATTTCTTTTTTATGCTATCCTTCAGTTTATGTGGTATAGAACAACTATTCCTGTTAAAAATACCTTTTAGGTGGAAAAAACACACTTCCAACTATGCTTAACATTTGTATTTCAGCATATCCTCTTGACTTGACCAGTTTCAATACATTTGAGTTGTAGGGTGAGGGTTGTCAATGGTTAACCTTTGATTGGTTAACAACAGGAGTATTTTTTACTGGTTATACATGTCAGTCTATAGGGTAAGCTGTTTACACACACATACACACGTGTGATGCACTCCAGTCGGAGGTTTTCACCCAGCTTGTGTGCCATATGATTGAACCCCCTATGCTTCCAATCAGTGAGGGATTCAAAGATCTAGTTTGGTACCCTGTGTCAGAGTAAGTCCGACTGAACCTAAGGCAACACTGACTGCAATGTTAAGTAAAGAAACCCCCCCACCCACCTTAGCAAGACTTACAGGAAGAGCTCCTCTCCTTCTCAGCATGATTCCATCTGTGAGTAAAGCCTTCCCAGTCTCCTCAAAGACTGCAGAGCCCTCCAGCTCACTGTGGCTCTTTAAATCTGTGTACTTGTCCACAAACCTGCAGGATCAAAGTGAGAGAATAACAAACATTTAGTAACACTGGCATGGAAATATCTTTATGCATACTATTTGTAATACACCGTAGTCTCAAATACAAACATTTTTTAATTTTTTTCCCCCAACCTTACACTAGGTGTGCAATCACTTTAGATTTTGCCATTTAAAAACCATACACTTAACTACATAATTCAGATCACACTTGGAATTTGAATCCCCCTTTCCTGTCTGATATGTTCTTGCATCACACTTTTTCATAATACACCATAATTATATTTTTTTCTAACGAGAGGAGAAAAGAACACACCTTTGACACGTAGAAACAAAGTTTGACTTTGACAGATCAAAAGGCCGAGGACCCGTTCCATACTGCTCATAGAACTTCCTGAAAGGCAGACAATTCTGGTTGAGTGGAGCATGCAAAACATCTTACAACAATGTTTATCACTGACATGAGCAACAGCTGACTCCATCCAAGCCTTTTTTTTTATTCGTAAATCCAGATGAGTGCAAGTAAAATGGCCAATTTACAAACATGTGCACTTCATAGTGCTGGGTGACCAAAAATGTATATCACTGTATTTTCCCAAATTAGAAAGGTTTCACAGTATATGACAGTATTTTTTTCTTTCATCTGGAAGACAGTTTTTAACACAGGAATATCCAGGCTCTCATTTGGGCAGAGTACTGTTATCTCGTCCTAGCATATGGGGTTCAGGCTGCTCAGCAGAGTCTTCTGTCAGCGCTCTGCTCATTCATGAGTAAATGAGACAGAGCGGTGAAACTAACTGTGCAGTTAGACCAGTCAATAGCTCAGCAACCCATTGGTCTATTTTGATGATCGACACCTCTATTGACCAGTCAGAGTCAATAGATTGGAGGGACAGCGCCCAAATTCACCATATTAACACCAAAATAGGGAATCTGCCAAATTGTTAGAATTTAACCGCTTTCCTGTACTGAAAAGACAATGAATAGTGAAAATCAAGAGGGGCATCGGGCCATATTCTAAGGTAAAACAACATATTTGATAACTCATTAGTTACCGTTAGACAACAGCTAAAGTTAGCATTCAAACACTTCCTAACTAACATTACCATCAGCACATTTGCAAGCCACGAAAATATCAGCGAAGAGTCTAAAATAAAACCTCTCAAATCAGACAGCAGAGACAATATTGTGCTGAATGAAAAATTACACACCTGATCCAGGTGTGATTTTCACAATACTTATAATACTTAAGTGAGCATATAGATGGTATGGAAGCACAGCTTCTATTGTCACCAATGTGAGTAGGGGACTTACGCTCTAACTTCATCCTCTCTGTAGAAGATCTCAGGCACAGTCTCCTGTTTCTTGGTGCAGTGTCTGGTATGTGGCTTCACATGAAGTGGGTCTGTCTTTGGTGGAAAAACTCTGTACACGTCATACCAGATGGGTTTCTCTGGCGGCTTTATGACTCCAGCGCAAATCAGATCTCGGACCCTGCCAATCACACCATCACACAATTGATGATTAAAGTGGCATTTGACAGTAATATTATGAACTGCAAATCAGAAATGTACATATAGACTCATAGAAATAGAACTGCTAACTTTAAACAGAGTTAAGGGTGAAAGTTTGGTCTCAAGTGTGTAAAGAAATTAAAAAAAAAATCACTTTTGGAGCATTGGTCGCATGTCTATGTCGTCATCATATCTTTAGACTCGTGTTACCGGTCTTGCTCTTGAAAATGACATTGGTTTTTCATTAACCGAGGGTTAGTATTAGCTATGTTTCGTACATTTGGTAACGCGTGTCTTTAGTTGACGTTGCAGTCAGTGTTGCCTGAGATGCAATCGGACTTCATGTTAACGCGCTTACATAGATGAACGCCAGCTAATGATAGTATCGCTGCTGCAGGAGAACCCACAACCAACTTGATTAGCTTAAGTTTAACCTCCGTTCTTACTCAATAAAATACCATTGCGCACTCCAAATAACCAACACGTAATCCATACTGACCATAGATGCGCTGATCGGATGGCCTTCTATTGAACAAGCGTTATTGTGATGTTATACTTGAAGGCTATGATACGAACAATAGTATCGATAATATTCACGGTTAGCTGCGTAGCTACAAAACGCCTACAAGCACAAACAGTGTAAAGTGCTGCTCTCTTACCGGGTGAAAACAGTTCCAAACCTCTCTAGCCTGCTGCCAGCCATTTGGCTTTTTTCACCGACAGCTGTGGTACAGGAAAGCTGTTTGTCTTCTGCGTGCAATTACAAGACCAAGACATCCGGTGGGATTTCTGTTTTATCAGAATAAAGGTGTGAGGCTGCTTTTGGACAAATCTATGACGCAGTAATCCTAGTCTAATCCAAAGTAGTTTACAGTGGCCTCTCCTCTTGCTGCTCTTTAGATTAACAGCGGTGGAATAAACCAACTGTGTCTATCTGTCTGTAGGCAAGTTTAATTTCAGACGTAATGAAATAGACACCGATTTATATTAAGTAATAATAAAGTTGCAAAGCCTTTCCAAAGCACAGTTGCTTTTTTTTAAAGTAAAAAGTAAAAATACAATTATATTTTTCATATATCATTTTAGTACTATACCTTTGGAATCTATATTTTCTTCGTAGATTTAATGATTACAACAACAACGCTTTTATTATGAAGGCTACATACCCAAACGTGAAACTGTGTTTGTATAGGGAACCACCAATTTGTAGTGGCCCTGAATATCACAACTCAATGATATTTCACTTAACAAAATATTTCACGAAACTAAACGGCAGATAATGAACATAGACATAGGGTGCTTTTCATTCCATAAATTGGTCTCCTCGTCTCCTCCACTCGCTTCCTCTCCTCGCGTCTTAGCTCCGCCCAGTGAGGACATGAAAGAGGGATGCGAGGAAGGGACGTGAGGACGGAGGAGACGAAACTCCGAAATAGAGGCCCAATCCCAAACCAGTCCCTACTCACTGCCCCTTCACTACCGAGTGTCACTTCGAATGGAGTGACACTTGCAGCTGCAGAGGGCACTCCTGATTGAGGGGGAGGGTATAAAAGTGAAGCCAAACAAGTGGGATGCCCTCGCTACTTTACCGGAAACAGGAAAGAACAGTTGTCATGGAGATGGACAGAGGCGTTGCCTGTGCTCCACTGTCCCTGTAAACACATAATATTTCAGAACATTAAATATGAGATAGATGACGTTCATTTATGCACGCAGGCATTTGTGCATTTGCTACATGCGGCTTTAGGGATAATGTGATCATCTTTTTAATATGTTCGAAATAAAGACTAATCAAATCACAAATCTCCTTTTAATTTCTGTTATTTGTTGGTGATCTTTCACATGTTCTATTTAGTTTGAGATGTAGCCTAAAGTCAGTGTCAAGGAGATAAATGTGTGTGTTTGATCTAAAATACTTGGAAGAAATAGACGGAACTTACATTTGAATGTTGTTTCTTCCATTTTCCGGACGTGATTTCCGCTGCACACACCGGGGAGCCTGCACCTGTGCAGACTCGCTATTTATGGGCTTGACAAGCCACTTCCACTCCTTGATAATTGGTTTGGGACGGCCCTTAATATGGCAGAACTGCGCGTGAACGCGCAAACGGAGGGGTAGTGGATAGGGTTAGGTGATAGGGGTGCTTTTCATTACATTTAATTGTGCCTCCTCGTCTCCTCTCTCCTTCGTCGACCCGGAAGTCGTTTCCCCTCCGCCATGATGAAGGATCTTCCAATTGCTTAAATGCACCTGAAGGAGACGAGGAGCGAGGAGAGAGGAGGCTTCTGAAGGAGATCAGAGTGAGGATACACCGGTGTAGCCTACGCGGAAGTCTTTTATTATTTAAGGGGCGTGTCGTATGTGGCACACGTTTGAATCATGGCGGGAGCAGGTCTTCACAAATGTAATCTTGATTCTTGTTTCAACTGTGTCCTTTTAACAATTGTATCTGTCACCATCTGTCCATCATCTGTCTGTCAATTAATGAAAATTCTTGGTATATATTTACGGTTTTTTAAAGCAAGGCTACAAGGCTGTTGGTTTAATCTACCACACACCCGTCCTCTGTTATGCCTCTAACGGCATATAATTGAAACCTCATCAATAGCAATCAGGAGTAGAACAGCCTGACTGCAGATCTGACCATAATATCACGTTCTACAGCTTTTACAGCTGTGCAAACATCATCAGTAATTGACGTCGCTTCGGACTGACGCTGTGGAGCGAGGATTTTTCATTTCGGACTTTCGTTTCCTCCGTCCTCACGTCCCTTCCTTGCATCCCTCTTTCATGTCCTCGCTGGGTGGAGCTAAGACGCGAGGAGAGGAAGCAAGTGGAGGAGACGAGGAGACCAATTTATGGAATGAAAAGCACCCATGGACTCAGTCCCCTCATATAGAGTGCCCTTATAGGGTGATTGGCTGAAGCGGAAATGAGAGCATTTGACCCTGCTACAAGAAGATGTACATTTCTAGTTTTTGTCTTCATGAAACGTTAACTTTTGCTCGCCACGTGAAGCCGCCTGATTTTTTTATTTTTTTTAATTAGTAAAATTCTAGTCACGTAATAATAATTTTGGAGACACTCTTCAACCGGCCATCGAACAGACTATCATTCTTATTATTAGTAATCTAAAGTCGTGCTTCACAGTTGCCAACTCAACCGAAGACCTGCAGCCAGCTGCTGACCCGTTAGTTTGAGTTAGACAACCATCAGAAGCCGTTCCTCATCAGCCACCAACACCATAGAGTTCCAGCTCCTGAAACATCCCTGTCCAACGTGGGCTCTCAACCTTGGTGTGCTTGGTTCTTCTGCATGTTCACTCACATTCACTCTGCATGTTGTGTGTGTGACTAAAAAAGGATGTCTTCATCTCTAGATTCGTTTGCATTATCCCGATGTGGTAGAAAAGAAAGCACACAGACACACAAAACAGTTTGCTACAGGAATGTCTGATTTACAATTTGTCAGTGTTCAGATCTGGCTCTTTATACCTGTTAACCATCAATCTTGACAGTTTAACGCCATTATCTGGTATGGAGCTGCAAGAAAGGATTAGCATCTCCATGAAACCAATTTAAATGACAGGTAACCCTTTGTAGTTGCAATATCTTTCCTCCCCAGCTCTCCTGAAGGAATATCTGGTGGTCCCTTGTTCTCTTACATATTCCCCACTCGATTTGATGATTGCTGTCCAAGGAACTTCGGAACGCTGAAAGGTTCAGGAGAACACATGGCATACAGCAGCATTTGAACAGATTTGATGTCCGTTTTAATGTGTTCTGTGGATAAACATATTGGTATAGCGGCTTTCAGCAGCAGCATCGGTGCGCGACGGCGCCCCTGTTGTTGCACGCCGCCGCTGCAGCTGTACCTGTCGGTTCTGAGCCCAGAGTTAACCCTCCAACGGACCTGGGCGGAATTCGTTGCGAATCAGCTGACCAGGAGGATGTATCCATGGGGTACAGCGGAGTGGGAGCGGAACACACCTGCCTGCGAGTCTTTCCAAGCCTTTGCTAAGCTAAAAGGGATTAACTGTCCAGTGAGGATTCAATGTCACGCAGCATATCTGATATTAATGTTCTAAACAATTGTGTGTGAGCATTATGAAATTTACAAAAACAGTCTCCACACCTATAACCATGAACTAAAGAAGACAAGGCAAGCATTTTTCTAAGAGATTATCAACAGAAACTGTAATAATGCCCGCACTTTGTTTTCTGTTGTGGATAGACTGACAAACCCCACAGCATCAGTCCCTCCTGAACTGCTATCCAACAAGTCATGCAATGATTTTGCAGCCTTTTGGACAAATAAAATTTCAAGGATAAGACAACAATGCGCAGCTTCAGCTCAGACAAAATGATCCGTCTGTGCCTTCTTGTTCTCCAGTTAATCTAGCACATTTTAACCTTCTAGATGTAATCATGCGCAGCTGCACTTTTCTGTAGCCGGCTGGTTCAAACTCGGACTCTGCGTTGTGTTGTGTTGAATGATGGACAGGATACTCGTTTACAGTTCATGTTGCCGTTTATTCTGAACAGGAACAGGATATGTACTGGTCAGTTGGCTCAAAAGGCAGCTCACACGCAGCATGCTCAGTCACGTCTCTCATTAACTGGCAGTGTTTTCAAGTAGCAGGAAGCATTTGTCACCTGCCTGAGAGGGGGCGCCATTGAGCCATCTAACCACCTGAATACAACATTATGCTCATACAGCCATTACAGCCAGTGGAAACAAACACTATATACAAACTCTGTTACATAGACAGAAACTGTATCACAGTAAAAAGCTTCCCTTTCTGGGTAAAATTATTGAAAGGGTTGTTTTTCAACAAATGCATGCTTTCATGATGCAGAACAATCTTTTTTAATGCAATTTAGTCTGGATTTCGTCCACACCACAGCACTGAGACTGTACTTATCAAAGTTTTAAATGACATACAGTACATCTGAATAATGATGCTTCCAAAACCTCAGTCTTAGTATTATTAGATCTTAGTGCTGCCTTTGATACAATTTACAAGATAGAGACTACTTTATGTCCACTGGTGAGCATGTGTCCGAATGAAAAAAGATAATGTGTGGGGTGCCACAGGAGTCCATTCTCGGACCACTTCTTTTCAATATCTACATGTTGCCCCTAGCTCAGATTATGGAGCATCATAATATTTCTTATCATACTTACGTAGATGATACACAACTTTATATTTCTGTGTCATCACATGATTACAGTCCTTTACTTTCACTGAGTGAGTGTATTCATCAAATCAATGAGTGGATGTGCCAGAATTTTCTTCAGCTTAATACAGATAAGACAGAAGTAATTGTATTTGGCCCCAAAAATGAAAGGTCAAAGATCAGTGCTCACCTTAACTCCATGTCACTGACAACAACAGATAAAGCCAGAAATCTTGATGTAATTATTGATTCTGACCTGAATTTTATCAATGTTAATGTCAGGTTTATTTATATAGCACATTTAAATGCCTACGGCAAACCAAAGTGCTTTACAAGATAAAATCATCAGCAACAATACAATACAAAACAATACAAGCAAAAAAAACAAAACAAAACACAACAACAGAGGCCTGTACCATAAAGCTGGATTACGGCTTAGCGAGATAACTTCAGGCTTAACCCTGGCTTTTCGGTACCATAAAGATGGCTTACTTTCTATCGGACTACGTTGCCGTGGTAACCTATGCTGAACACCTAACACCTAAGTTCAGGATAAGAGCTCAGCAGGTATAAAAGCCCCACCTACTGACCAATCAGTTCTCTTGGAAAATGGCCTGTCCGTTTTATGAGAACCCGGTGGATCTTGGTGCACAGCTTGTGCGAAGAGCACTCAGGCGCGAGAGAATATTTAGAGATCGCTGTAATCCGTTCGAATTGTCTGAACAATCACTGTACGAAAGGTATAGGTTTTCGGGAGAGGGGTTACAATACATCTGTCAGCTGCTGGAGCCTTACATCAGTAATGTAACGCACCGCAACCACGCGCTGACAGTCCCGCAGACAGTGTGCATTGCACTGAGGTTTTTTGCCACAGGTAATATATTTCTTAGTGATGTTTGTAATTATTATGATGTCTTTAAATCCCTCGTTGGATGGGTTACAAGCAAGCCACAGATAAAATGCCATTAATCAATTATTTGTTTAAGTAAATCATGGATTGATTCATTCATTCATAGGTACTTTTATGTATTCTGTTGGCGATGCCGAAAACCTTGGGAAAATCACAGTATGTAGAGCTATTCATAAAGTCGCGGGGGCCCTGACTGAGCTTGTTGATGCATTCGTGGTGTTTCCCGGCCACCTGCCCACGCAATGCATCAAAGAGGGCTTTTATGACATCGCAGGTAAGCAAGGTTGATGTGTAATTTGCATAATGTAGACTAAGCCCTGGGATGTTTGCCGTTGTATATTGTATTGTATATAGCCTCCAACATGTAGGCCTACATATACATATGCTACATGTATAAGATATAGTAAGCGTACTGACCAGTTTGAAGTATATTTTTATACTTATGTTTGATTTGCTCCCATGTTCTCTTTGCTCCACTCGGGTTGCATCTGAAATAATAAGGCTACAATCACATGCCATAACAAAAAATTTCATACACACATACATTTATGGAACACACAAATGTTACTGCAGTCAGATATACAAGTGCAGTCATAGTGGGGAAGTAATATTATAATGGCACTAACTTACGCATTGACACAGTCGGCGATTTTTTGCCAGCAATCCTTGCGCCGTTTGGCAGCTGCAACTGTGTTGCTTTTTGCCTGGATTATTGATTTGTATTCCTCGTATTTATTAATTATTATTGTTTGCTCCTCCATAGTGAGATATGCGGCTCGGGCTGATTTTTCCATGTTTTCGATTGGTCGCATGCAGCAAACTCCGCCCTTTTTATGTGAGCGTGCACAGATCTAGATTGGACAAGCCTGAATTGAATTAATGAGTTGATAGCCGGCTTTATGGTACCGAAAATCCGGAGGGCGGATGTCTCGTTAAGTGAAGCCCGATAAGTAAGAGGAAGCCCGACTAGGTTAATCAAGCTTTATGGTACAGGCCTCAGGTGACTCAACTCAGCCAAAGGCCAGGGTAAATAGATGGGTTTTGAGACGCGTTTTAAAAATAGAGAGGCTAGTCGCAGACCACACAGACAGAGGTAAGGCCACTGCAAAGGCTCGATCTCCTCTAGATTTTAAGAGGGATCGAGGAACATCCAGAACTAACTGGTCAGCTGACCTCAGGGCTCTGGAGGGTCGATGCACCTTAATAAGGTCAGATAAATATTCAGGGGCCATTCCATACAGAGACTTAAACACAAATAAAAGAATCTTAAAAACAATCCTGTACCTAACCGGAAGCCAGTGAAGCAAGGAGAGCACCGGTGTTATGTGCTCTTGTTTCTTTGCCCCGGTTAGGAGACGAACTGTTTACTGGCCTAAACAAAAAAACAATTAGGCAACTACAGCTGATTCAAAATGCTGCTGCACGAGTCCTTAAAAACACCAGAAAAATGGACCATATCACACCAGTCCTCAGATCACTACATTGGCCTCCTGTGAGTCAAAGAATAGACTTTAAAATCTTACTGTTGGTCTACAAAGCATTAAATGGTCTAGGACCAAAATATATTCTAGATTTATTAACCCCATATGAGGTATCCAGACCTCTCAGGTCATCAGGGACAGGTCTTCTGTGTGCTCCTCACCTGTGGAACATTCTCCCTGCACACCTGAGGTCTGCACCAACTGTCAGCTCATTTAAATCAGGGTTGAAAACATTATTATTTGCTAAAGCTTTTGATAAAGTAAATATATCTGCTCAGTGATTTTAATCATTCTAAATGCTGAACTTTTTACTGGATACTGTTTTTTAATTTTCCTTTAAATGTATTTTATTTTATTTTTATTTTTTCTATTCTCTTTTAATTTCTTCTTTTCTTTCCCTCATTCTTTGAAATGTATGATTTTAATGTATTTTTATGCTTCTGTAAGGCACTTTGAATTGCCTTGTGTATGAATTGTGCTATACAAATAAATTTGCCTTGCCTTGCCTTGCCATAGTCACCTTGCACTGCAGAAAGAAGAGAATTTACAGCTTGAAGCATCTTGTTTAAAGCCACGCTATGGGTGTTTACAAGCAAAATGGTACCCTGTACCTTCTGTCCTATGGTTTGGAGTTGTTTCTGCTGTTGGTTGATCTGTGCCCTTATGTCTGGAATTTCAGTTTGAAGTTCACCTACATGTCATTTGATCATAGCCAAACTGACGAGTGCCGACAGCAGCAGCTGCTGTTAATAGACCACAAATAAACTGTTTTGACCTCTTATTGTGTCCACTTAATTCTGAATGGGTGATAGTGAACTTCTGTAACTCCTGCAACATGTGAGTTGTATCTGCTTCAGCATGTCTCAGTATCGCCCTGCTCCAGCTCACTCCGGCCCAGCTGTGGTGGGGACATTCTGCCTGCATACCTGTTGGGGGTTCAATCTGACAAACACTTTTTGGGTATGTATTAACATAATATTTAGAGACCATTCTAGCAGACAGCAGATAGGAAGTCTCTTTCTGTTCTAGCTATGGAGGTAACCTCTCCTCCTGTTCTTACTATGGAGGTAGCCAAGGTCTTATAGATAAACTGTACAGACATAGACCGGACCAACTCAAGGAGGACTGCTCGAAAGGAGATTGACTATCCAATAGAGTACCACAAATGTAGAAGGTAGGTATAGAATATCCGTAATAGGGAATAGTTCAAGGAGTAGAAGGGAGAAACATGTGACATTGAGGGTATTAATACACTGGTGAAAGAGACATCTGGACTATCTTGCTTAGTATCCAGCCACCACAACGAGACCCCAAATAACTGGCAGAAAATTGGTGGATGGATGGATGGATGGATGGATGGATGGATGGATGGATGGATGGATGGATGGATGGATGGATGGATGGATGGAATGAAGAAGATAATGAAGGCCCTGCTTGCTCCTGATGCTAGCTATCCAACTAGCTAATCACTCCCACAAAAACTCCATGACAAAGTTACTGACTTTACTAAGTTTACTGAGGGATTTCTTTTTTTGGAAAAACATTGTTTTAGCATGAAGGAATCCAAAGAGTTAAGTCCAAATATGAGGCTACAGACTGCTATACGCCCTGACTCTATTAACTTGCAGTTTACCAAGAAGTACAGGTAAGTGCAGAGAAACAATACTTGTGAACACCACAAGGTGGCACAATAAACAAGGCAAATGTCCTTGCCAATAACACTGTTCAGGGCACCACAAATAATCCATCCATCCATTATCTATACCGCCTATCCCTTTCGGGGTTGCGGGGGGCTGGAGCCTATCCCAGCTACAATGGGCGAGAGGCGGGGTACACCCTGAGCCGGTCGCCAGCCGATTGCAGGGCCACATACAAGGACAAACAAACATTCACACTCACACTCACATCTACGGACAATTTAGAGTCATCAATCAACCTAATGAGCATGTTTTTGGTCTGTGGGAGGAAGCCGGAGTACCCGGAGAGAACCCACGCATGCACGGGAAGAACATGCAAACTTCACACAGAAAGGCCCCGTCTGACCTGGGGATCGAACCGGCAACCTTTTTGCTGTGAGGCACGCGCACTACCTGCTGCGCCACCGTGCAGCCCACCACAAATAATATGGAATAAAATCAGTCTTATCTTTTAAGAGGAAATTAATTGGGGAAACTGTAGGTTAAAGGGTTTTACACTAATATAACCAAAACAAATTACATACACAAAGTGTATTTTAACAGCTTTTAACAGCTTTTTAGGGGCAATCATGCATTTAGGGGCAGTCCAACACAACTATTACAAAATATAGCAGTGTTTGTATCACCCTAAGCCTACTTGGACAGAATCAGGAATGCAGGAAATCTTCTCTTCGGACATTATGTTGTTTGTTATTTATATATATCAATTCAGAGCTCTGCATAGCTGAAAAGGTTGCACAAGCAGGCTTATTGGTGTATGGAAAAAAGTGAACTTTACACTCTTCCTCTCAGCTGACTAGAGATAAAACTACTGTATGGGGCCCAGGTTAAGCATGGCCAGAAACTTGACACTAATTGCTTTAATACACAGCTGTACACAGGGAAATAATTCAATTCAATATTCCTTTACTAGTTACGCAAGGGGAAATTCCAGTTTACAGCAGCACCAATAAAACAGATAGAGTAGTGTAATATACAAAAGAGTGGAATAAAATAAATAAACATTGTCTTAAGAAATTCTAAGTAGTATTTACAGACTTATGTACAGGTTGGATTGCAAAATAATATACTATAAAATAACATACTATCAATAATTTCTTCCCTACTTTGACATTAATAATTTAACCTTTACCTGTCTAAGAAAGTCCAAGGGCAAGAACCATGTTCTAGACAGATTTTGTGGAGGGATCTGAGAAACTCTGAAAGCAGAGAGAACTGAACAGACAATAGTATGTCAGTGGGTGGCTTTTCAGGTTCCACAACAGAGAGAGTTTTATAGAGACAGAGAGGCTTGGTAAGGCCGGGTTGAGTTCAGGAATGTCAGCACATAACAAGGTGGTGTAAAGAGAGGGAGGGAGGGAGCCAAACAGAGGAGGGACAAAGAGCAGGAGAAGGAGAGTCATAAATGCAATGATTACTGGCAGAAATAAGTGAAGTGACTTTCCTGGTTCCACAGGCTGTCTATGTAGCTAACAACACGGCTGTCCGTCTGACAGGAGGAAGAGTGGCCCCAGAAACGATTTCTTTCTTCTCTGAGTTGTTGCTTGTCCTGCATTCACTCTTGGGATTTATTTGTTACCAGAACTTTTCATTTCTAGGCATGGATTTGCTCCTGGATTCCGGCTAATTAAATTTATTTCTCCCAGTTTCATTTCAAACAACTAACTCATCTCCAAAGGAAAAAAAAGGAAGCAAATTATTTATCATGTCTGTGACTGCCCTATTCAGAGGCAAGTGGGGCCAGAAGTCACAGGAAACCCCAGAGAAGCATCTAGCAGCCGTGGTTCAACCCAGCCAGGACGATGATGATGATGATGATGATGACTCCAAAGTTGGATTTAGCAGAGAGCCTATCCGCAGGAACTCACGCTTTTACCGGTCAATGAGGAAGAAAAGACTGGTCTCATCTGAGCAGTCTGAAAGTAAGAGAACATCAGGATCTGCTTTGCTTGCAATTTAACATTGTATTTCTATTGTACCTCAAATTTGGGGAACCTGTGTTCATGTCTCGCAATTTACATTTAAGATGGCTATAAAACAATATCAGCATGGTTAGGTATCTGCTTTGGAAATTGAGTTTTTTGTATATTGTATAACTCTATATTGTTGTCCCATTGACAGTTGATGCAGTTGTTATTAGAAGTAGAACAAAGGTATGGTAGCCCTATTCTTCAGTAGAAATCTATGTGAATACAACCTGAGAAACTAGTTCTGTTAGAAAGGACAATAGTCTGAGTAATACCTGTACTTTCCACAGGTGACCCTCTGTCCTCATGTTTTCAAACACTTGACATCCTGTATAAGTAAAATGTATGTAAAACTGATAATCAGTTTAGCCAAATGTATTGGGTTTTTACACACATTAGCACAGGATAAAAAACTGGAGTTGAATTGGAATGCAATATCTTCATAGAGTGAAACCAAATTAACTGTTTGACCTTAGACTTTACCCACCATCAAAGGGAGGGGTCAGACTGATTAATTAATACATAACTAGACAGTCAGCATAGGTGTTTTTCAAATACAAGCATTTTTGGCATATACCAAAAAGACATAGAATGAATGTTAAAACATGAATAGAATGCCATAAATAACTGAAAATAAGATGTAGAATAGAAGCCACTTGATAATAATAGTCAAAACTAGATTAAAAAAAAAAAGTTTGGAAATAGAATGCAGAGAATGGGTAACATAAGATGGAAAATAAACCCCACTGAATAATAATGATGTTGTCAAGTTTGTGAATGAGACTTGAACCTGGAAGATTAGACTGGTATATGGTGTAAATCAAAGTAAAGTAGACGCATTAGATGTGTAAGGTATGTGGAATGTAATGAAATGAAATAGGCTGAAGTTAAATGATATCATGGGGGTACTGTTCATGGCTTTTGATTGATTTTGATAGTTATAGTGGTTTGTTTTAGAAGATTGCGGAGAGGGATGGCAAATTGTGTTTCGTGGATTAGCTTCATCATTGTGGGGTTGTTCATTGCTCTCTTGACTCTCCATGTATTTTTCTGTGAGGGTGATGTGTCTCTCTTGAATGGTTTTGAGTCTGGACATACTGTGGATTTAATGTGTGCTGATGTACTGTGGTAGAGTGTACGTCATTTTTATTGCCTTATTTTGGATGATTTGTAGTCTTTTGAATTGTTGTAGTCCAGGGCAGTGCTGCTCTATGTCTGGTAAACCTTGAGGACAATTTCACATGGTGCTCTATGTTTGTGTCCACTGAGTGCTTTTTGGTGGCTGAGTCTTCGATCACCTTCTTTTTCCAGGTCCATATCATATTTCTTTAAACTGTGACAGCTTTGGCCAGGGTGAGGGGAGTGTTGTAGAGGTTGAGGTGGATAATTGGTTTGACGTTTTTGTGAAGTTTCTGGTGAAGTTGGGACACTTTGTAAAACGTAATCATTCACAGACAAAATGTTAGTGAAAAGAAATCCTGAATCATTTGTGTTAGTTTTTTTAACCTGAATCATTCGTGTTAATTTTTTCAAAATACTTCCTTTGTTATTTATCAGTTACTTGGGTGTCTTGCATTATCTATTAGCATTAAGCTGTCTGTGTGCGAAGGTCTATGTGACATAAATCATGTCATCTACCCATATCTGTGATGGTGCCTCAAACCTAAGTTTGGATCTTTGCATGTAGCCCAAATGTATAACTGTGACTGTACACATGCCTTTCCAGATGCCCAGTGTGGTACACATCATCTGATATTCAATTGTCACAGTGAGACATCTTAAGATAGATAGCTAGATGATAGATAGATAGATAGATAGATAGATAGATAGATAGATAGATAGATAGATAGATAGATAGATAGATAGATAGATAGATAGATAGATAGATAGATAGATAGATAGATAGATAGATACTTTATTCATCCCCAAGGGAAATTCACAAGTTCCAGCATATCCACAAATTTAGATTGAAAGGTATGCAATAAATAATCCAAAAGCACAGTGAGCAAGAATTAAAAGTTAAAGTTAAAGTTCAATTTAACGATTCATGATCATATGATTTCAGCATGACTATGCTATGTAAAAATTTGGTTTGGTGATCTCACACAAATCTTGTGATAGCCCTATTGTAAAACAAAATTAATTATACTAAAAGTGTAGAGTCTGTATAATAAGTTTCTGGTCCTATCTGGTCCCATTTCTTGTTACTTTTTAGAAGGGTTCCTCTTGGTGCTGCATTTCGGTAAGCACAACTAGCTGTGTTTCGGGGCAGAAAGAGAGCAAAGGTTCACATATTTGACACTGAATTTGAAAATAGAAATAGAAAATATCCTATTGTATATTTCAAACATAAATATTTTTATCGACTTTTTCATCTATATGCATAGTTTCAGTGCATGTGTTTGTTAGAGATGAGATGCAAACATATCCTGTAGTGGCAGAATACTACAGGATTTGATCCATATCTATCAGGAAACAAAGGAAAAAGTAGTGTGACGTTGCAGAATTACAAAAAGTCAAGAACATGTCGAGCAATAACAGGAGATTATTTTTAAATTCCCATTTCTTGCCAGCAGCCAACATTGGTTTCTTTTAACCATAACCACGGAGATTCTCCAATCATAACCAAATGTTTATTATTTTAATGACAATAAAGGTCCCCTAAATTTAACAAAGTAGTAATTTTAAGCCAAACCATGGTCTTTCTTTGACCATGAATGTCTTTGTGCCTAAACATAACCAAACCTTAATCATTATATTTGAAGGAGTGATTTGTTGTTGTTGATTGGAAGGATCACAATAGTTTACAAGGGTTTTCCCTCAATGAGCATTATATTAGAATTATTTGGTATCTGGCGGACAGGAGAACAACAGCATTTAAAGATCAGTAGGCCACAGGCGAGAAATCAAAGTCTTTGCCCATTTTCAACATCTCCTGCCAAATATTAATATGATATATTCATGTGCGGATTACAAACACTTTTATATCATACGGTTTCTTAATATTAAAATAGAGGGCTTTTGATTGACACTGTCAGTAAAGCTCTCTTTAATGGGCCAGAGTCTAAAATAGTGGGGCATTGATTATTGTTCCCTGTGTGAGTAGTAGTTGATTATTGTCCCTTCCCCCTCTTTCTTTTCAGATTCTGCCAGGCCTGGTTTGGACCACAGTCTATCCAACAGAGCAGGAGTCTCCTCCTGTAATGCTCCCTTACCACACAAATCACCTTTGTTGCCTGGGGCTAGACGGTGAGTCTGCATGCCTTCACTGCCCAACCCTACCAGTGAACACAAACACACCCGGAAAATAACCAAGCACATACAGTGCTTGTTTAAACACTGCACACACACCACTTTTATACTTCATACTTTGTACTTGGCTTATCTGTAATGTCTGTGATAAGCACACAAGCCTATCCAGTCAGTGGAGGTCAATTCATTGTAATTGAAACAGCAGTTTTGCTCAGAAGACTGTGATTGCAGACACAGAGTGTTAGAGGTTCAAGAACCAGCACTAATAGGACTGTTGTTTTTCTATACGAGCTAACCCCAGACATCCACTTTCTGTTCATGACACACCTGACGGAGCTGATCGCTGACATTCAAGACAATTTATGCAATTCCACCGGGTGCATCCCATCTCCTTTTAATAGGCGTCCCAGAAGCATCTCTCTGCACTCTACTCTGTAGTCAATACATGCCAAGTCTATTTTTGATGGATAACGCATTAATCAAAATCTGGTAAATTTTCAAAATAAAAAATCCTGTGGAGACTCCTGATCATACATCAACAATAAAAGCAATTGAAACAGACAAAAAGGAAAACAATTTAACTACAAAATCTATTTATCCATTGTAAAAGCACATATATCAAGAAAAATGACAAAATCAGCAAAATATGATATGGCAGCATTGGCCATCCTTTTTTCGTCACTGTTGGTCAGGCAGTGATCTTCTTGCATGTTTTTAGTGGGGGTTATTAAGGAGGAACACGGGGAGAACATGCAAACTCCACACAGAAAGGCCCTCTTTTTCCTCGAGCAGCAGGCTCGAAGACATGGTGGAAACACCCCCAGCGCCCACAGCGGGATTCGAACCGGGGACCTTCTAGCTGTGAGGCGACAGTGTTACCACTTGTGCCACCGTGCTACCCTTGTTAACTTGCTCATATTTCGCTGATTTTGTCATTTTTCCTTGATATATGTGCTTTTACAATGGATAAATAGATTTTGTAGTTAAATTGTTTTCCTTTTTGTCTGTTTCAATTGCTTTTATTGTTGATGTATGATCAGGAGTCTCCACAGGATTTTTTATTTTGAAAATTTACCAGATTTTCTAAACCCTTCCTGTCTGACTTCCTGTCTGCTCTGTGTTGATTAATAGGATTCAATCATAAACAGCATGATCTTGAGAATGAGATATTGAATATAACACACCCTCTATAAACATCTCCACTTGTGTCAAGTACAGACTACCCTCAGTTTATTGCCAGGTTATTAGGCACAAGAAGCTCCTAACCCCCGCTTTCCCTTAAAACCAGACAACAACCCTACAGACACCTTTCTTTCTCTTGACCCACTATCTAAAGGTGCAATGTCTAAATTATACAAGAACATATCAACACTGTCATGCCCATCTCTGGATAGGATTAGATCAGCCTGGGAACAGGATCTGGGACCCGTGTCTGATGACCAGTGGGACTCTCTTTTACGAGCAATTCATGGGACCTCACTCTGTGCAAGACATGGCCTCCTTCAGTTTAAAATTGTCCACCGCGCACACATGTCTAAAACTAAGCTGTCTAGTTTCTACCCTAATCTAAGCCCGATCTGTGATAAATGCAAAACCGGCGACAGTACCCTTTTCCATATGTATTAGTCGTGCCCCAAAATACATATATTTTGGAATAATGTTTTCAACACTCTATCTAAAATATTGGACAGGGATTTCGCTCCTAACCCTACTGTAGCTCTGTTTGGCATTTCTGCAGATGGTAGCCCACATTTGACATCTATTGAGCAACACATGGTCGCTTTTGCCTTGCTTTTGGCGAGGTGCACTATTCTGCTTAAGTTATGTGCAGGATTGTTCATTGTTTGTGTTAAACCCTGCACTTATTGTCTTGTTTTGCTTTGTTTTGTTTTCTTTTTTTTGTCAAACAAGGATCTGCTGTTTGCTCTGTGCTCCCCATTTGCATACTTGTCTGGAAGATCCAAATAAAAATATTTGAAATTAAAACTGTGGCCAAAGTGGAAATTTCTGAAAACGCCAGTTATGTGTTGGCGTGTAAACAGGGTTAAACGGCGTGTTAGGTTTTGAAACGTTACAACATGCGACTGAAAATACTTACCATCATGTGAGCGACCTATGTTTACACTCGCGCCCATAGGTTTGGCATAGTTGGAACTAAACAGACACAATCACATAGGTGGGAAACATACAGGAAGTAAATTAAACAAGACACACAAGGGAAGGCTACCAAAATAAAACAGGAACAAGACTACCAAAATAAAACAGGATCCTAATACACATGTTAAGTTAATATGTTGATTGAATAAGAAACACTGCTAGCTTACGTTAACTGACTTATAATACACACAGAAGGATAAGTACTGGAGAGTATAACTAGTGAGATACAAAAAGCCATTGAGTTAAATTCAGCACGGTCGCCAGTTTGGGGCCAGCCTTAACTTCAGCAGCTTACTTAGTTCGTCAGAGCATTACACTGACAGAAAGTCCATCACAGCCTAACAAAGCTTGAGAAGTAAAATAGCACTTTTACCTGTCGCTCAACAAAGTCCAAGACTAAACTGGTGGGCGCGGCAACAAAACTGTAGATCACTCAACACCTGAGAAGTGTTGAATCCAGCCCCTCAACAACCTTTTTTGTCAAACTCCAGATTATTCCACTCCAGAAATTGGCTGTGTATGTTTTTCAAAAAACATTTCCTTTTGCTGGAATGTGTATGGGGAAAGTGCAGATCTTTTCAAATGATGACTAATGCTTGTCAAACTTCCAGCCCAGTTAGTAGAATAAAATGTTGGCATTGTACATTTTTGCAAACCATGAATACATACGTTTGTATGTTCCATACGTATCATATCAATATTTCTAAAGTGATGTAGTTCAGATTAGGGGATGGTAGTGGCGTGACAGCTAGCAAGATAACTGCCAAACAGCAGGCAGCTGTTCGAGCTGTATACCAGGAATTTTTAATGAGATGTTTGAACATTTTCCATCTGTTGTTCTGGCGACTAAACCGGATGCTTGAAACAAGGTGTCTGGAAATTTTCCAGCATGGTTGTGATGACTAAATTGGACATTTTTAACAAGATGTTAGGACATTTTTCAGCCAGGTTTGTGGCAGCTAACTACTTTAACTATTTTAACATGATCTTTGCGTAACCCTGAACAAGTGACTAAACCTAATCAGACCTTGACCAGTAGTATTAGTAATAGTACTGTCACAATATAAATATGAAAATAGAAAGGGAAAGTCTGAATGTACAGTACTGTGCAAGTTTTAGGCAGGTGTGAAAAAATGCTGTAAACTAAAAATGCTTTCAGAATACAAATAATAATTGTTTTTATCAATTTACGAAATGCAAAAAATCTAAATCAAAACAATATTTGGTGTTACTACCCTTTGCCTTCAAACCAGCATCAATTCTTATACACTTAGAGGTCCACTTGCACAAAGTCAGGGATTTTGTAGGATTATAGTCAGGTGTGTGATCAACCAAGACTTAGACTTAGACTTAGACAGTTTCTTTATTGATCCCAATTTGGGAAATTATTTTGTTGCAGTAGCAATTAAACATACAGGAACCACAGGATGTATGCACAATTATTTAAAAAGAAACAAAAGTAACAAAAAATATAAACAGGAAAAAAAATAAAAATAAAAATGTAACTAAGTAAAACTAAATATAAATAAATAGGGAGGTGCTGATGCAGAGGTCACTGAGTTTGTTTACCAGCTTGGAGGGGATGACTGTGTTGAATGCTGAGCTCAAGTCGATGAACATCATCCTCACATAAGTGTTGTTGTTGTCCAAGTGCGTCAGGGTGGAGTGCAGTGCCATGGAGATGGCATCCTTCATTGACCTGGTTAGTCTGTAGGCAAACTGATAGGGATGGATAGGGGTGGGAGGAAGTCAGCATTTGAGGTGGGCCAAGACCAGTCTCTTGAAGCAATTACTTTTTTTAGTGATAGCAAATTGTGGTCCCTGATTGCAACACAGACGTAGGAACTGATATCACGTCAATGCATGATGACAAAACTATTCCAAGAGAAATGGACAAATAACCTGTATTTGCATAGCGCTCTTCTAGTCTACTTAACAACAACTCAAAGTGCTTTTACAAGACAAGTCAGCATTCACCCATTTACCCACATTCATTCACTGCAGATTATGTGTAAGCCACTACAGTCACACACCGATGACAAAGCAAATGGAGTAATTTGGAATTCAGTGTCTTGCCCAAGGATACTTTCACATACACTGCATGTACAATTATTAGGCAAGTTGTATTCCTGAGAATTCATTTTATTTTTGAGCAAATACTGTGCTCTCAGTCAATCCAAAATGTTAATAAACCTCAAACCTGAGTATTTAACAAAGGAAAAGTGAGTTTTGGCTTTCTCTGGAGAATATCTATGTGTGCACAATTATTAGGCAACTATTCACATGCAGAATTGTTATGCAACTACATGAAAAACTAAAATTTTCCCATCTCACTTGTTTATTTTCATTTATTAGAGTAAGAATAACAAATAAAAAACTTGAAATTTACAAATAAACACTTTCAACAACACTTTCCCTTCTTTTCAGTAACTGTCATGAGCCTTCCATCCATGGAGTCTGTTAGTTTCTTGATCTGTCAATGATCAACTTTTCATGCAGCAGCAACCATAGCCTCCCAAATGACGTTCATAGACGTGTATTGTCTTCCCTCACTGTAAATCTCACGTTTAAGAAGGGCCCACAAGTTCTCAACAGGGTTTGGGTCAGGTGAGGAAGGGGGCCATGTCATTATACTGTCATCTTTAAGGCATTTGCTGGTTAGCCAGGCAGTGGAGAACTTGGATGCATGTCATGAAGCATTGTCCTGCATAAAAAATCATGGCTTTCTTGAATGATGTAGACATTTTCCTGTACCACTTGTTGAAGAAAGTATCTTCCAAAAACTGGCAGTATGTTTGGGAGTTGATTTTGAGTCCATCTTCAACCCGAAAAGGTCCAACTAGCTCATCCTTAATAATAGCAGCCTGTACCAGTACCCCACCTCCACCCTGCTGGTGTCTGACTCAGAGTGGATCTCTGTGCCCATTAGCAACCAGCCATGGGCCCATCCATCTGCTCCACCAAGAACCACTCTCATTTCATCTGTCCATAAAACCTTTGAAAAATCTGCCTTCAGATATCTCCAGCCTTAATGTTTCAACCTATGAGTCTTGTTCAGTGGTGGTCGTGTTTCAGCCTTCCTTACCTGGGCCATGTCTCTGAGCAACAAACACCTTGTACTGTAGAGCAGCTGTAGCTAATGGTGGATAACGTGGCAATGAGCAGGTGGCTTAACTGCCATATAAATGTGTGCATGAACGGGTGAATGCAGACTTGAACTCAAGTTACAACTCAAGCCACTTGAGTGGCCTCCAGACTAGAAAAGCGCTATAAAAATGCATTTTATCATTTACCATTTACTTCTGGATACTACAGGTAGGTTTCATTTCTGGAATATGGCAGCACTGGAGATTAATGGGTTCCTGGTAGCTTCACATTTAATTCTTCTCAAGTCTCTTGCGACCCTGTTGACTATTTGCAAAAAAATGTTTGATTGTCCGGTGATCATGCCTCAATATCTTAGCTACTTTAAGGGTGCTGCATCCCTCTGAAAGGCATTTTACAATTTCTGTCTGTTAAATCTCTTTGTTGGCCTATTTTGTCTGAGGTTGATGTAGACCCTGATATAGGGTATTGATCACTTTAGGCCACACCCTCTCTAATTACACAAATACACATCATCTGATAATGCCAGCATAACAAATCTGCCATAAATATGTGTGCCTAAGGGGTACAGAAACATGCTCTGCCAATATTGTACAGTCATTGTCTCACTTGCCAGTACAATTAAAGCCACCTAACTGTAGTCATTACTTAATGTAGGAACTATTTAACCCTGTCCTTGTTGCACTCCATCCATCCATTTTCAATGCCGCTTATCCCTTTCGGAGCCTATCTCGGCTGTCAATGGGCGAGAGGCGGGGTACACCCTGGACCAGTCGCCAGCCGATCGTAGGGCACATACACACAACCATTCACACTCACACTCACACCTAGGGGCAATTTAGAGTCACCAATCAACCTAATGAGCATATTTTTGGTGTGTGGGAGGAAGCCGGAGTGCCTGGAGAGAACCTACGCATGCACGGGAAGAACATGCAAACTTCACACAGAAAGGCCCGACCCGGGAATCGAACCTGCGATCCTCTTGCTGTGAGGCACGCACACTACCTGCTGCCCCACCGTGCAGCCCCTTGTTGCACTCATATTTTAAAACATGTGATTGCCTAGTGGTGATTTTAGAATTTACTGTGTGTACCCTTGGATTCGCTGTGTATACCCTTTTCTAAATATTAAGGGTATGTGGTGGTGGGACACCTCAAGGTGGTCTGTGTTCAAGTCAAGTGTTTCTGTAAGCTGTAAACAATACAAAAAATACAAATAAATAAATAAATACTGACTGCATATGCATGAATGCTCATACAGTATGGTTTATAGTGACAGTGATAGTGCATGATAATACTGTATGCCAGGCCAGTCTCACGCCAGAGTGTGTAACAGACCTGCTGATCCACTAAAAGATAGTGTGTCAATGTAACCGGTTTGCCTCACCTATGTGTGAAAAGTACATTAGGGGGCAATAATGATGATACTGAAGGAAGGGTATGAAAGAGTATAAAAGGTAACAGACAATCTCAGGATGTTGGTCAGGTTAGATTGGTGGACCTTGGGATAGAGTGGTGGACCACATGCATAACCTTTACACAGGAGACCAGGGTTTGATTCCTGTGTGGAACCAGTAGTCAATGTTTATTACTTTAAGGATTATTTAAACCAAACCGTAATCTTTTCTTAAACCCAAGTGGTTTTTGTGCCCAAACCAAAGTTGTTTTTGTGCCTAACCCTACCCAAGTAGTTTTTGTGATGATGATTTTCTTATACATTGCGAACAAGAGAAAGAGTCTTAGTCAAAAACATTCCAAAGGTAAACAGGTTAATTGGTAAGTGGTGACAAGCAAGACTGGGGCACAATTCACCACTTTATTAAACATATGATTGTTCAGAGAATATTACTACATAGGCCAGGGAACACTCACAAAACATATGGCCTTATTATCCTGAGAGAAAATGCCTTTCAGCAATTTGAATAATTTCACATCCTAGGTAAAGATAAATACTGTAGATGTGATTCTAAAGTGTCTTTTTTCTGTCAAATGTAGCCCTCAGCTTTCACCACAACTCCATCATTCCAGATCTGTGTTGCCAAGCAATGGTGAGGCCAGCAGCAGGCACGCTCTGTACAACAGGGATGCTGCAGATAGGACAAGAGGAGGAGTGGGAGGAGGGAAGTGTGTGGACATATCCGCTGCCTCTGGCAGCCAGCATAGAGATTTTACAGCTGACATGATCGCTTACCGGAGTCACAGCATTCATATCAGAGACATAAAAATGCTGTCTGAGCAAACAGCTGCAGCTTGCACTGTACAGGAGATCAGAGGGAAAACCACAAGCTCACAACAGCCGAGTTCTGGTGGAGTAGACCGGGAAAACATCAACCTCAGGTCAGTCCAAACTACATGGGAAACAGAGGTATAAAGGATAAAAATGAAAAATGAGTAGTTTTATGAGGCTTAAACTGACGGTTTTGGCCAACAGTAAATAGTAGTAGTAAATGATATATTTTTTTTATTTCCATATAATCATGCAAAGAATAATTCAATTGCTTGGGTCCACTCTGTTGGTTTTGATGAAGAAGATGGCATAGAGAATTCATCATTGTATGTCTGTGTGATTCAACGCACAAACAGCACTGCTGCATCAGTTTTCAATAGTAAAATTAAGCATAAAATGAATATATTCATCTGCCTGCCCGCCCAAAGGTCTGTTATTTTATTTTTCTTTTTAGGTTGCTGAGCAATGGAGATAGCTCCCAGACAATCTACCACAGCCTCAGCATCATCAAAGATATTGGTGAGGAAAGACTTGTAACAGGGTGAGGGTAGCTTATATATTCCACCCACTTTTTCCACCTCCAGAGCTGCTGCTGCTACAAAATCATCGCCTATTTGTGAATATATTGTATGACTAAGACTGAGCATTAAAAACAAATTCACATATGCATCAAATACAGTTTTCCAAGTAACAATTTATTAACCCAATAATAGGCTTGATGAAGCTTCAGCTCTGCCACTGAGTTGTAAATTACTGCATATCTCTGACTCTTTCATCAAGGCTTAGTGTCTCTCTAAGCTGATACTGTATTTGTTCTTATTGTAGTGAGTGGTCTATGTACACTTTATCCAGAGTGTCCACAGGATAATGGTTATTTGCAGGGGTTATTCAAAATTTCCTCAAGCAACAAGAGTAGAAACATATATAAAAAATGCAACAACATTGTCTGACTACATGATGAAGTGAAACAGACTAAACAGAAAACTGATGTACCTGCTCCAACTTTTAATGCAACTTTAAATAATTAACCTTTGCATATATGTTATAGTATGGCTCTGATCCACAACTTCTGTAATGGCAATGGCTAGGAATTTGTCAGCTACGATCTCTGCCCTTCATCAAATGTTTCAGATGCTTCTTATCCTGGTGGGGAACTGATGGACTTTACATATATTATATACTTATTTATACCTTTTTTCTGGAAAAAAACTGTGTTGGGTTTAGTACATTAGATTGGACCCCATGAGTCAGATATATATACAGGCACTTTTTCTCTCTGTGCATTTCTTTGGCTGTGTGTGCTTGTTTCACACTCTCTTATGTAATTCTCAGTCTAGTTCTACGCCCACCAAAGTAATCTGCAGTATATGAGGGAGATTACGCAACAAGCCCCTGTTGTTCAAAATCATCTTCCCTCTTAATACACACATAGCAAATGCTCCCTAAAAAGAGCATCTGCTATTCTCAGCAAACTTTGGTTTTAGTTGATAAACTTAACCAAACATACCAGTCACAAATCACTGGTTGCCACACACAATGGTAAGGAAATATTAAATTGCAGATATGTTTAATGTCAAAAACCTACTCTGCTACTTCAAATGCAATGCGGGCAGCGTTATTGACCGTATGCAGCTTGCTCCTTGGTTGTTCCATTTCCAGTTTTGTTTCTTAGGTTCTGGTTGCTATTGCTGACTATAGTGAATATGAGTAAAACAAAACACTGTCCTGATTGATTCACAGCCACCTAGAAATTTCTCAACTTGCAACTAGTTCAATTAGCTTATATTAGCTTGGTGTTTCTACAGTGAAAAATTGCAAGAGCATGGATCTACAAACTATTTCATAAATAGTAAATATATGAATTTAAATACAATGTCTAACACAACAACACATTATATATATATATATATATATATATATATATATATATATATATATATATATATATATATATATATATATATATATATATATATATATATATATATATATATATATATATATATATATATATATATATATTATGAATTATCAGGAAAATTGAACTGAGTGATAGCAAAGCTAACCAAATAAGTCTCCACTGTGGCTTCTCTCTGTTTTAGATAAAAAAAAAGTATTGCCATTGCAATTACACAGGCTAGGGGAACAGAACCTAGTCCAGATGTATGGAAAGGGCCGCTCTAAAACTAATTATGTCTTACAAATGTCACTTAGGCATTGTGGTAATCCAGACCTTTGCAAAAAACAAAAGGAATTTCTCCATGAATGCCTATTTTGTTTTGACCCTCCAGCCTTCCTGTATCAGGAATACCGGGATACCTCAAAGCAGCAGGAGATTGAGCAACGGCGGCAGCGCGAGAATCTTTCTCATGAAGTCACGGGAGGGACTGTGGTGGCAGGATCCAGTGTCACGTCCCCTCCAGTCATACAGCTACAACTGAGGAACAGTGCTCGCTCACTGAGTTTGTGGCAGAATCTGGAAGCTGTGCAGGCCAGTGGCCTGCTCACCCAGTTACCACAGAAAGAAGTCATAATGCAAGAGGTAAGGAGTTTTGTGAGCGTGTGATGTGAATAGATACACACATCAGTTACAGAATATTGAAGAGGTAAGCATTATCAGAAAGGTCTCACCAGTTACTGTGAAAGAAATCATGTAAGTTGTATCAGATAGGGGGATAGTGCAGTGAGTAAAAACAGAGATAGTAAGAGTGGACTGGCAATATGGATATGTGATTTTGGATCACAAGATTGACATACACTCAGCTGTCAGTAATTCACATAGCTAAAACTATGTTAGTCTAATAGAGGAGCCATGCAATAAATCAGAGAAGGACATGGGTGCAGACAAGTTGGCAGGCATCAACCACAACAGTCGTCTATATACAGTGACAATATAACGACGTGCATAATGATTTTGAGTTGTTCTTTCATCTGTGGCTTTAGTGTGAAAGTAAAACAGAAAGCAATGTCATGTTGGTCATGTGGGAACACTTAAGCTTTGGTCACACAATATGGATCAAAACAAAGCTAAATGTAAATATTGTCAGAAAATAGCAAAGTGGTGCAGTGGTGCGGAGTGTGCAGTATGTGTGTGTGTTTGTGAGCTGTTAAGTGTTTGAGAGAAAGACACTGTGGCCATGTGGACAATCAGAGAGGAGTCAGTGAATGCTCAAAAATATGTTACAATTGGTCAGACCACAATGTATGTTTCCATAGCTATGCAGATGACACAGAACTATACATCTGCGCTTAACCAAATGATACTGCAGCTATAGACTCTATTATTGCCTTTTGTCAATAAATACATCAATGAGCAATAATGTCTGAAGTTAAATGAGAATAAAACTGAAAGCCTACTACTTGCCCCTAAAACAAAAAGAGAAGTGCTGGGTTAGGATCAAGCTACATTGCTAAATTCCTTGTTTACTATTTGTGATTGATTTGTTTTAAAGCACTTTGAGCAACATGTCTTGTGCGAAGAGTGCTATACAAATTGTTAGATTTATTATAATTATCAATTGAATATGCTGCATGATACTCAGTTGATGATTTATGTTCCTGTTACATCCTTGTCGAGGACGCATTAGCATTTAGCAAATGATATGTGGTCACATGCATCCCAGACAACTTCAACAAGTGGTTTGAGTGATCGGATCACAATACGTATTGGTGGTCATTTATACTCCACCACCTGTGATACAATCACCCAGGACGCATGTTAATGCCAGGTGTGAACAGTACCTGAGTGACAGTTGTGCTGGAGCCACCCAGCTGCATCCCATTCTGTCATTCATTTCCTTTTTCTGTCTGCTCTGCTAAGCCCCAGCTTTCCCTCTACGCAACAAAATCAGCCAAAAGCCCAGTCCCCACGCTTCCAGCCATCCCTCTTGACTTTTTCCCTGCAATATATTATCTTCTTTATTCTAACTCTAGTCTCCTCACCTCATATGTCTTGTACTTGGGTTTAAACAAAAGTTCAGTATTAACTTATTACATGCAAAATTATGGTGTAAGATCGCTGTCAAAAAGACGTGTCCATAATTTAAGTTCCGTATTTGTAAAGTTAACAATTTGTGTGTCATAAAAGTTGTTTTACACAAAATTACGCTGTCATATACGTGAATCTGTAAAATTGGGTTCGGGTTACGAGTGTTTTTATATGAGTATGAGTCTAAAAGCTGTGAGTGCAAAGTCTTCTGAATACAACTCATTTTTCTACAACTATGAAGTCTTCACTGTGAATACGAATTCGCAGTTTGCATCTGAAGTCTCTCCGGGGATGTTTGCGTCTGGGGCATGCGCATGCGCAGTTGGAGGAATCGCCGATCGATTACTTTCCCCTGCGACTTGACTGTGACCTCAGTGACGTCATTTCAGCACTTTTTGAGTCGTACCCGTAAACTTGAATTCGTATGATGTACTCTAAATCCTGACTGGAAATATTCAAATAAACTATTATTGTTTAGAAAGTCAATCAGGATCATGCGCGTCAGGTGTGCACCTGAGGAGGCGAGGCTGGCTGCGTGTAGAGCCACACCCAGCTAGACAGACAGGGGAAACAGACAGACAACAAATAATACTAGGGAAAAGGGACAAAGAAAAAACTAGAAACAGACATCAAAACGGGAATACAGCATTGTAGGACTTCAATACATATTTGTATTATATATATATATTGTAAGTGAGCAAGATTGTTAAAAAAAAAAAAAAAAACACAGCCACCATCAACCTAAAAGGGTGGGGCTTCGCTTGAAAATGGCCATAACTCGTCAATAGTTTGGCCAATCATCATAAATCTTGGTATATCTTCAGGCTGAGACTGGGAATAGGCTCACTGCCCAATTTGACTCCAACTCCAACCTATGGAGGAAGCCATAAATATCAACTTACAAACTTATACCTCAAAACCCAGAGGACAGAATTTCGCCAGTTTAGGTGTACATGCTCCGGGGGCCAGTATTAATCAAAATCAATTTCAGTTTTTGCCCAATGACCTGCTTGCTTCTGTTGAACTCAAAAGGCAAAAAAAAAAAAAAAACAATAAAATGAAATAAAAAAAGTTATGGGATGGGAGCCTATCTGGTGGATTACTCTGGGTGCAGCTTACTCCAATCAGACCTACAAGGAAATACTAAAATATGAAACAAAACAGCAGAATAGTTTTATGTGAATTTGCCTTAACAGTTCAGCAGCTGGAACACTTAGAGACAGAGAGGCATCTTGTCCAGCTTGTATTTGGCAGCAAGCCCAAGGAAGTGTTGTTACTGTCAGGAAGAGTGATGGCTGTCTCCAGCTCGTCATTCACCTTCTGGAAGATGCTCCGCCGAACTAGGTCCCATCATTACTGAGAGAGAAAAGAGAGATGATGAAGACTGAGTCAGAGATGTTCATATACACTGAAGAAGGACCAAATCCTGCATTCTTTACTCCCTGGGTCATCAGAGGTTCAACATTTGAGTTGTAGCTCTCTTAATATTAGGTAACACTTTAAAAAAAATAAAATACTGGTGTACATAACAGGATAAATCACGCCTGTAAATTCCATGTGCATCTAGGAATGTGAATCAAGAGCTGGAACTGTTGAGAACTGGTTCCAAATTTTTTGAATCATTGAATAGTGTGCTGTCATGCTTGTCAATTCCTTCTATGGATGCCGGGATATTTTTCTTATAGCTGTGCATTGCAAAAAATGACATCAAACTAATGTTTCCCACTTGATGCAACACAACTTTCTGTATATGGTTGATATATCACTTTATTGTTGATGTCTGCCATCTTGTCTGGAGCCAGACTCTTGATCCAATCCTGTTGTTGTGCTTGTCTAAACAAGCAAGTTTGTTTTAGAGACATGTTAGATTCAACTTTATGATTAACATCAGTTGGCATCATGTGACCATAGTGTGGTCATGCTGTATTCCGGGGGAATAGTTTAGTGTGGTTTTAAGAGACAACTGATATCCTGGTATTTCTGGTGTTGGGTCTTAGAAAAAAAAACAAAAAAAAAAAACATATTTGAACAGAGACAGTTTTCAACTTATATAGCCACCTCTTAAGTTCCACACATGTAGGTCATCTGATGACACATGAGCCACTTAGCAGATGAAAACCATGAAATGTGGTTAAATGTCTAAATTGGTAAATTGACCTTTGAAATTTGATTATTTTATTAAACATACTGTTCCCACAGGTGGGAACTTCCATGCTCAAATGGACTATCATGTTAGCATTCCTCATCCACTGTTGAATACATCCATCATTTAAATCTGGTAATTTGGTAGTTTTTCAGTGAATATCAATGAAATGAAAACAGTGAGCCTTATACTATATGTGCCTTAGACAACTATGCCAGCAGGACATCATATTTCATCAGAATTTCATCATATCATATGCTCACTCAATGTACAGAGTCTATATTCATGTGGTCTTATTATTTGATTTTTCCTCTAGGCCATGTTTGAGCTTGTTACCTCGGAAGCATCCTACTATAAAAGTTTGGAAATTTTAGAGACTCACTTCCTACGTAACCCTGTTTTAATCAACACTCTCAGCCAATCAGACATGCATTTTCTGTTCTCCAACATTGAGGAAGTCATGAAGGCCAGTGAAAGGTAGGACATGGTTTTCATTAACACAAATCAGGTTGTAATGGGAAGACCAATCAGACATCTCAACAGCAAAATTACAGAGAATACATTTTTGCTTCACATTCCTGGATAATGGTCTCTTAATATTTTCAGGTTCCTGATGGATCTTGAGCATCGAATTGAGAAGTCTATTGTAATTTCTGATGTGTGTGACATTGTTTGCTACCACGCTGTGGAACACTTCAATGTCTTCATCAAATACGTCATTAACCAGGTGTACCAGGAGAAGAACTACAGACGCATTTTGTGAGTCCCTATTTTCTAAATACATCTGTTAAAATGTGGATTATGCCTTATGCCAACCCACACTAGTAGTTAATTGTGGGGTGGCATGTGAGTCAAAACACCATTTTTTGTTGAAGCAAATTGTGTCACTTTATCAAAATATATTGTGATTTTATTTTTTATTTTTTTTTAGATTGGACAGTATTTTTTGTCATTTGAAAGCAGTAAACAACACAAGGCCTCTGTTTGGAACAATATTGTGGCCTGCTTGATAAAAACAACCTTAAAATGACAAAGAATAATAAGCCTCATCCCTCATACATAAACTACCTCATACATATGACTGTGAATGTTGTCAGTCTGGCTCTTTTCACGAGAGAACAGGTTTCTTTTTGATAATGACAAATGTGATGTGCTGGGTGTGGTTGACTTTGAATATAATTCATACTCTTCAACAACCACATAGCAGTGTGACATTCCCACATGCTTAAGATGGCAGGTATCTTCAATTGCATATAATAAATGGGACCTTGGCCAGCCACTGGAAAAACATCTAAGACCTGTTGGTTAATCCAAATGATATGAAATGGGTTCTGAAAATGACAAGGCCTGTGACCAGTTTATACCAGTTTATATTTGGTGAAGGACTTCGCTGTTGGATCACAGTTTGTACTTTTGAAGGATAAGGATGCTGCTGATTTATCACATTTTTCTTAGGTCAAAAAAGTTGCAACAAAAGACTAAAACCAACATTGAATTCATCCAAGTATTGCCACAGTCGCCACTATAGACCTGCATTGTTGTTAATTAACAATTACGGTTACTGGAAACTCAAAATCAGGAATTTGTTGCTGGTGCTGTGCAAATGTTTTTTGTTTGTTCACTTTTATCATCTTTAATTTCTGGTTCAGATGATGGCAGGGTTCAAATTGGCAGGGTTTCCTCATAGGAAAATAATGTTTCAAATAAGGCTCGGCATTACCTTTGATATGTGATTGACAGTCATTAGTCTAATTTGTGTTAAGAGAAGCCAACATGCATGTTACAGCTGTAACTTTGAACAGGATATATAAGCATCAACCTCTCCTTTTTCTCTCTGATGAAAGTATGGTACAGACACAGTAAAGTCTATTTTGTCATTTTTCAGGTTTTTAACAATCTTAACTCTGTCGGCACAAACGTTTCACTTGATTGAGTTGAATGTGGTGAAGATGCATGTGTCCCTCTTCATCATTTTTTATTTTTCATTTTTGGCATTTTTGGTTCAGGTTGTCAGAGGCCCATCAGGCTTAGATTTACAGTTTGAGGCTGGATTCCTAGGTTACCTTGACTGTGTGCCATATTAATGCATTGCTGCTATCTTGGCCAGTACTCCCTTGACAACGAGATTTTCTGACCTCAGTGGAACTTACCCGATTAAAAAAGGGTTAATGATAAAGTAAAAATAGCCATAGAAATACCTTCATGGGGCCAGATGTAAAAATTTTGCATATGCCAAAAAACAATGCATCCCACACATAAACTGGTATTTATATGGCCACTCTTAATGAATCATTGATCATCTTTCCGATAAATAATATTGGAAATATCACTGCCGATGATGGTTTACTGGCTCCTGTGAAGAATTAACAGTACAGGCTCTATAAATAGCCACAGCCATTATGTAGCAGTTTATGTGTGATGACAGTTGTTCTGATATTGTTGGATAACCTCTCTAATTTGACACAATTTCTGTGGAGTGGGCATAAGCATAGACATGCAAACAAGTTATTTAAGGCATATCTACGTTGATTTATGCGGGAATGGCGGAGGAGGCTCATGCAAGTTCAGACATTTCCACAATGACTGAGATTTCTGAATTGGAACCAAACGTTTGTTTCAGTTGTTCAGTTCAATTCAAAGAACTTCCCTAAAAAAATATGCTAAAAAATACCGTATATGCACCAGAGCACAACATATGCACAAACACACATATCTCAATCACACAGGATTAAGCAACCAGGGGTGAACTTAACTTTTTCAGTCAGGTGTGTAGGTAAGAGCCAGGAGATGGTCTTTGGTCCTGACCCCATACATAACATGGTCTTAGTAAGCACATGACAGATGAGATCTATGGTTTTTATTATGTTGAGATGTGAGAATCCCCTCTCACATGCTGCACTCCTCAAAGGCAGTGTAAGAGGCTATTTAAGCACCTTGATGTTGGAGTAACAATCTTGATTGCTTGTATTTACTATTTGGGCCAAGTCATTCACAGAGAACACTGCAAGTGTTTTCCTGCTTGCTTTTCACAGGGGAGTCTCTGTCAAGTTGCTAGTTGGTTTTTGTGATGTCCCTTGATCCATCAAAGAGCAGCTAACTGCAACTTTACTCTTAACTCCACACTGATAGTTTGTGCAATACTCTGCATTCATGTTCCCCCTTCAGGCCAATATGTGACTTTCACTTCAATAAAGCAAAATCCTCAGCATAGGAAGACATGGGACATGCGTGTTTACCCTTGAAATGAAATGAATGAAATGCTAGCAGAATGACGTGACACAGAGTTTGCTATTGTTCTTCATTCAACTTGTTTGGCCATTTAGCAAGTGGGTGGCTGGACTTTTCAGCTTGACTAGCTTGTTTGTTAGCAATAACTTGTGCTACTTGTGCTAGCGCTTCTCACTTTTTTTGTGTTTATTACATAATGGATGATTGAAATTCTTTCAGCCTGTGTAAAACGCATGTGTTTTGTCTACTAGATGTGAATGGAAGCAACATATCTTGCACCACATTGCAGTCATTGTTTGCTTATTGTCAGAGAAAAGTATTTTCCTCTGCTCAGGTTCAGTTTGATGTTAGTAGGTGGCAAAACACCAAAGTAGCTGCCTAGTGTCAGCATTCGACCTTGCAGCTCATTCAGTTTAGCATATTTTGAGCTGTAATGACATGACGGCCTTTTTCATCATTGCGAGCATGTTACTCATTTCTGATTTTTGTAAGACACGCTTACCTCCATACCAGTTATTTGCACCCCAAAAAATACCATTATAAATAGAAGTATTTAAAAAATAAAGTGAAGTGCATAACTAAAAGTGATATGTGCTGGGCACACCAGTCAGCAGTGGTATGATTCCCAGAGGGGAGGTCTCTCTCAAGTGAGAGAGAGTGAGAGAGTGAGAGAGTTCTGTGAATGTGCAGTCCTGCTGCTGGCAATACTCATAAGAGCACAAAATGTATATTAGTTCACTGCTGAAAATAGTCCCCAATAATTGCAGAATTTTGTCCCAATGTTTTCTAAAAACTAAGATAGTTTAGTCTTGAAAACAAAGTACTGAGAGACAGACTAATGCATTGTTTTGGTCTTTTCATAGGATTTGCTGCAACTAAGAAAATTATATACCAGCCTTATTGCTTAAAGGAAGTAAGCACTTAAAGTGTACTTAAGCTAATAAGTATTCCTAAAGTAATAAAATTAAATCACTGAATCCTCAACACAGCCAGTGTGATGTTTCTCCATGGATGACGTACTGCAGGTTATTCTAAATGTCCTTTTCTCTCTCTTTCTCTGTCTCTCATCACTGCATTGAAATGAAAAAAATGAATGTGTGTCTGTGTGTATGTTTGTGGGCAAACATGCATGCATGCATGTGTGTGTAATGGGGCTATATGATCAACTAAACATTGCGTTGCCTTAACATGACTGTGCAGAGAAGGAAACCAGCCATTTCGAGAGGCCATGGCTGTACTGGAGAACCATCCACGTGTCAGGGGCCTGTCCTTCACCTCATTCCTAATCCTTCCTTTCCAGAGAATCACTAGGCTCAAGCTGCTAGTACAAGTGAGTTTGCAAACACGAGTTAAAACTAAATAGATCCAAAAAGATACTGCACAGGCAAAGCTCACCTTGATATATTTTGTGTCAAAGTTGTAGTAATAAATAGGTGTTTTGTAGAGATTTTTGTTGTTTTTACTGGACTTTGTTTCTCTACACAGAATATCCTGAAAAAAGCAGAAGAAAACTCAGAGAGGGAAGCAAATGCTATAAAGGCACATCAGCAACTGGAGCAGGTACGCATCTGTCAAGAGAGTGGCCCCAAGTTGGGCTCAGAAAGGCAATGAGGCAGTTGTAAGGATGATATATCATGATCTTGGCACATTTACAGTATGTACTCACTGCGTTAGCTAATCAGATATATGTGTCACTACACGTTCCTAGTATATTACATTGCTTTCTACATCACGAGTTCAGGTAGATTTTCTTTTTAAAATCAATTTTAGTGTTTAATGAAATGATATTTTTTTTACATTCCATAAAAATAAGAATCAAACTCTATAAATATATAGAAGAAAAAACAATATTATATGATGTTTCAAGGTCATGGATTGATGGTGTATATTTGTGTCTTCCTCAGATTGTGAAAGAGTGTAATGAGGGGGTACGAAAAATGAGTCGCACTGAGGAGCTCATCAGCATTGAGAAAACACTTGAGTTTAAATCCAAGGTAAATTCTTATTGTCTTGCATTTCCTCTTCTAATGAAGTCACACAGTTTTGTTTTCATGATGACACATGCATGGTTTGTGCCCATGCTATCTTGATGTGGCACCAATGTTTTTGTTTTGCTCATCCATTTGACGATGACGCTACTCGCTGCTGTGCTTGTTGCGTTTGGGGACCACTCGGAAGAATGTGTTATTATTATTTAATGTTATTTTCTTCTTTCTATTGCTAAAACAACAAATTGCTTTTTTGTATTCATGAATTGTTTTGTGGGTCAGATCAGTCGGTCTCATGGGCCATATATAAATCCTCTTAATCCAGGAGATTAAGGGGATGAAGCGGATTTGTTCGGACTATGGCTTTCTCAATTGAGAGACCACTTTCTTCATATCTGGGGTTCAAGACTGGATACGTCATAAGTAAAGAAGGCTGTCCCGTTCCAAAGGTCTGAAAAATGTAGCTCAAAAATGTGCCTTTTTTTGGACAAAGGGTTTACAGGGTGGTACAGTCATTTGTATCCCACAATCTATTACCAGCCATGGATATTTCCATGGATAGGAAGTATTGCACAATTGCATCATATTTCTCATCAATTTAATAATATACTTCCTGGTATTTTCAATCAAATCGTCTTTAGTCAGTGGTAAATATGTCACATCAATAAGATCAATTAAAGATGCATCCTATCAGAGGATGGACTAACAAATGGAAAAACTCACAAGTTTACATATGCAATAGAGGAAGCAAGTAAACACAAAGTGGATTTGCACAGCATGAAAGAAATTGTTAAACAGAACGGTGCAGGGAATCAGTGCCAAAGATGGCAATCTTGGCAAGTCCAGACAGAAACAAAGAAATTGGTGGTGGTTACTGGTTTGTTGTGTTGTGTTGTGTTGTGTTGTGTTGTGTTGTGTTGTGTTGTGTTGTGTGTGTTTTTGCAAAATGTCGCAGCTGGAAATACCGAAAAAAAAACCTCAGATTCATGAAGATTTAAGGTAGAAATTGATTGGTCAAAACTTGCAAATATATCATTAATATACAAGTCACCCAGACTTCGCAGTCCCATGTTTTTCTAAGGCAGAGAATCGTGGGTCGATCTTTGTTGGAGTGAACAAGTGACTATTGCAAATTGGGGTTGCTAGAGGGAGAGTGAGCCATACGAAGTGGCGTCTTAATTGTGTCCAAATTTTTAGTGTTCCAATAACAACCGGTTTGGAGGTAAAACTTGACGGGGAGAGATGCAAGGTACTGCATATTAGAGCCAGTAGTGACGAGGAGCAAGAGGTCAATTCCCTCTGGCACCAACTGGTTTGAGGGGATGTGCACCAGAGTATTATTTTATGCATGTTGGCTGCTCAGTGGTAGCCAATTAGATTAGGTAAACCTAGTCCCCCAGGAAAAGTGGGAACGGAGCAGAGCACTGATTATTTGTGCAGACTGAGGAGCAGGGAGAGGTGTAGTGTAATCTGACCCATAAAAGGCTTGAAGGCTTGAAGGCTTTCTCGGCGTTAAGAGATATTATGGCTGGTGGTTCACCAAGTAAGGAGTGGTGCCAAGCGTGAAGAAACCACAACTCAATATGGAAGATTTTTCAAGGTAAAAGGACACGCAGAAATTAACTTTCTTTAATTAGTGGTTACCACAGTTTAAATATTCCTTTATTCGTCCCTCGAGGAGAAATTCCGAATTTCACAGCAGCATCAATAACCATCCATCCATCCATTATCTATACCGCCTATCCCTTTCGGGGTTGCGGGGGGCTGGAGCCTATCCCAGCTACAATGGGCGAGAGGCGGGGTACACCCTGAACCGGTCGCCAGCCGATTGCAGGGCTGCAAAGACATGCAAAGACAGACAAACATTCACACTCACACTCACCTACGGACAATTTAGAGTCATCAATTAAGCTAATGAGCATGTTTTTGGTCTGTGGGAGGAAGCCAGAGTACCCGGAGAGAACCCACACATGCACGGGAAGAACATGCAAACTTCACACAGAAAGGCCCCGCCTGACCCGGGGATCGAACCGGCAACCTTCTTGCTGTGAGGCACCCACACTACCTGCTGCGCCACCGTGCAGCCCAGCATCAATAACAGAATAGAATATTAAAAGACAAAGTGCATGCAGTTAATACAAAGTATATACAAAAGGGTGCACCGGGAATAGTATTTACAAACCTAAAATATTGCACAGTTTACAGAAAAAAAAATATTGCACAGATTACAGGCTTTTATGTACTGAAATATTGCACAGGTTATTGCCCAGGTTATTGCACAGATTGTTTTCCAAAAAAATTGTTCAGTTCAGTTATTGCACAGAATGTTATGCAGATTATTGGACCGCCTACTTGGAGCAGTTTCTATTGTAAAGTCTGATGGCTGCAGGAAGGAAAGACCTGCGATACTGCTCCTTCACACACTTTGGATGTAGCATCCTGTCTCTGATGGAACTCCTCAGTGCAGTGAGTGTGTGTTGGAGGGGGTGGGAGTCATTGTCTGTCATGGAGGACAGCTTGGCTGTCATCCTCCTTTCCCCCACCTCCTCCACCTGTTCCAGAGGGCATCCCAGGACAGAGCTGGCCTTTCTGATGAGTTTGTCCAGCCTCTTCCTGTCAGCTGCTGTGATGCTGCTCCCCCAGCAGACTACACCATAGAACAAGGCAGAGGCCACAACAGAGTCATAGAAGGACTTCAGGAGTGCCCCCTGCACCCCAAAAGACCTCAGCCTCCTGAGCAGATAGAGTCTGCTCTGTCCTTTTTTATAAAGTGCAGTGGTGTTATGAGTCCAGTCCAGTTTGTTGTTCAGATGAACACCCAGGTACTTATAAGATGTGACCATCTCAATGTCCCTTCCCTGGATGTTCACTGGTGATGGGGGAGAGTGCGGGCGGCGGCGGCGGAAGTCCACAACCAACTCCTTGGTTTTATCCGCATTGATCAGCAGGTGGTTCTGCTGACACCAGTCCACAAAATCCTGACTAAGTCCTCTGTGTGACCTATCGTCCCCATCTGTGTTGAGGCCGACAATGGCAGAGTCATCAGAGAACTTCTGCAGCTGGCAGGTGGGTGACAGGTGGGAAAAGTCCGCTGTATAAAGGGTGAAGAAGAACGGTGCCAGCACCGTTCCCTGGGGGGGCCCCACACTGCAGAGGACAGTCCCTTACCCACAGTCCTGTGTCCTCACATACTGAGGGCGGTTGGAGAGGTAATCCACTATCCAGCATGTGAGGTGTTGGTCTACTCCTGAAAGCTCCAGCTTGTTCCTCAGGATGGCTGGCCTGATGGTGTTGAAAGCACTGCTGAGGTCCAGGAAAAGGACCTGAACAGAGCTCCCCGGCAGCTCCAGGTGAGACAGGGCTCGATGAAGGAGGAAGATGAGGGCATCGTCCACTTCGATGCCAGGCTGGTACGCGAACTGCGTACGCTCCAAGGCCTTCATGAGGTGTGATGTTAGTGCCACCGGCCTGTAGCAGCTAGGGTCCTTAGGATGTGGGGTCTTTGGCACAGGTACCACGCAGGACGTCTTCCAGAGTTGTGGCACCCTTCCCAGCCTCAGACTCAGGTTGAACAAATGTCCAATGATCCCGCTCAGCTGATCAGAGCAGGATCTGAGGAGTCTGGGACTGAGGCCATCCGGTCCTGCAGCCTTCCTGGTCTTTAACCTCCTCAGCTGATTTCTCACCTGGAGAGGTGTGAGAGACAAGTTGGAGCAGGGGGGCTGAGTGTCTTGTGAAGTGGCTGGGGGGCTGGGAGGAACAGTGGGGGGTGGCGTTGGAGGTGGTGAGCTGAATACTGCGGGGGGGGGGGTTCTTGGGCAGAGTGCTGGCAGAACAAAGGAGGGCTGCTGCAGGGCTGGTACAGCTGGGGGAGGGGCAGATGCTTCCTCAAACCTGCAGAAGTAGCTGTTCAGCTCATCTGCCCACTTTGAATCCCCGGCTGCCTGGGAGTTTGGCTTCTGGTGGCCTGAAATGGTTTTCAGGCCTCTCCAGACTCCTCTGGTGTTGTTCTCCTGCAGCTGTTCCTCCATTCTCCTCCTGTATTTGTCCTTCCCCTCCCTGATTTTCCTTCTGAGCTCCCTCTGAACAGTTTTCAGCTCCTCTTTGCTTCCTGACTTGAAGGCCCTCTTCTTGTCCTTTAGAAGAGCCGTAATGTCAGGATTAATCCAGGGTTTGTTGTTGGAGTGACACCGTACAGTCCTGGTGGGTACAGTGTTCTCCACACAAAAGTTTATGTAGTCCGTGATGCTGTCTGTCAAACCGTCGATGTCCTCCTCATGAGAGTCGTTGAATATATCCCACACGGTTGTCTCGAAGCAGTCCTTTAGAGCCTCTTCAGCCTCGTCAGACCACCTCTTCACTGTGCGGGACACAGCTGGTTGCCTGTTGACAAGGGGCTTGTAGACAGGCAGGAGATGAACCAGGTTGTGATCAGCTCTTCCCAGAGGAGGGAGGGGTGATGATTGGTATGCCTCCTTGGTGTTGGCATAGAATAAGTCCAGTGTTTTATTGTCTCTGGTGGCACATGTGACATACTGGATGAATTTGGGCAGAGTGGAGGACAGAGAGGCATGATTAAAATCCCCAGAGATCAGTAAGAGGGCCTGTGGTTTCTGGGTCTGCAGCCTGCTGATCACGGTGTTGATGACGTCACAGGCTGCGACGGCGTTAGCAGAGGGGGGAATATACACAGCCACCACTATGGCGTGTGAGAACTCCCGTGGCAGATAATATGGCCTCAGACTAACAGCCAACAGTTCAATGTCCGGGCAGCAGTGCTGCTCCTTGATAGTGATGTGCCTGGAGTTACACCATCTATCGTTCACAAACACTGCCAGCCCTCCTCCTTTCCTCTTACCGCTCTTCTCTGTCTGGTCCGCTCAAACGAGTGAAAATTCATCCAGCGCCACCGTCGCGTTCGTGTGCTGCATTCCCAGCCAAGTCTCCGTGAAAAGTAGCAAACTGCACCGCCGGTAGTCCTGCTCATGTCGCGTCAGCGCTGCCAGCTCGTCCATCTTGTTGGGGAGAGATCTTACGTTCCCCATGATGACGGACGGGAGAGTCGGTCTGTAAGCTCTCCTCCTGTCGCGACGTTTAATCCCTGCGCGGCACCCCCGCATCCTCCTCCTTAACTCTTGGGGGACATCAGGTCGCTCCTCCGGCCGCACAGCTGTGTTACGCAGGGCCAGCAGCTGATCCCTACTGTAAACAATGGGAGCCATTGTCTCTCACGGACCCACAGACGCAGAGAAAGTGTACGGGTTGTAAAAAGTGATTACGAAGTAGCGCCAGAGTCACCGTGTTTAATGTCTCTGATGCGCCAGATTTTAACAAACTCGTAGATTAAAAAGAATAAAAGAAGACGCACAAGAAAGCAGAAAAAGATAAGAAAAAACTCTTAAAGTCTAGCGAGCTGCTGTAAAGGGCTGCCGCTCGTACGGCGCCGGAAGTAACCAAACTACTTAACTACAAACAAGCCAGAGACTGAAATGTGAATTGTGCTGATGTGCTTGAGGGAAAAAAAAAACTTTTATGTGGGGCATCCTGGCAGCCTAATGGTTAAGCCACATATTTACAACATACATGCCACATATTGACAACATACTCACTTCAATGCCAGCCAGGAGTCAGTGCTACATGTCATACCCATGCAAATCACAAGTCAAAATCCCTTTAGTGTTATTATTTTGAGTGCACATTAGTAAGATAAAGCTGAACAGAAAAACAAGAATACAGCTAAAATGAAGAGTTAAAAAAAAGAGAGAGAAAAAAAAACTTGTTCACAGACTGATACAGGGTAATTTAGATTTAAGACAAGGGAATGTGATGAGATTTGCACAAGCTATTGCATGCTGTGACCAATAGATGGCTGCAGTGCTGTTTGGCAAAGGTAATGATGACCCACACAGAGGGTGCTTTTCATTACGTTGAATTGTGCCTCCTCGTCTCCTCTCTCCTTCGTCGACCCGGAAGTCGTTTCCCCTCCGCCATGATGAAGGATCTTCCAATTGCTTAAATGCACCTGAAGGAGACGAGGAGCGAGGAGAGAGGATGCTTCTGAAGGAGATCAGAGTGAGGATACACCGGTGTAGCCTACGCGGAAGTCTTTTATTATTTAAGGGGCGTGTCGTATGTGGCACACGTTTGAATCATGGCGGGAGCAGGTCTTCACAAATGTAATCTTGATTCTTGTTTCAACTGTGTCCTTTTAACAATTGTATCTGTCACCAAGAAATTAATATTAGAAATTAAAAATTCTTGGTATATTACGGGTTTTTAAAGCAAGGCTACAAGGCTGTTGGTTTAATCTACCACACACAAGTCCTCTGTTATGCCTCTAACGGCATATAATTGAAACCTCATCAATAGCAATCAGGAGTAGAACAGTCTGACTGCAGATCTGACCATAATATCACATTTTACAGCTTTTACAGCTGTGCAAACGTCATCAGTAATTGACATCGCTTCGGACTGACGCTGTGGAGCGAGGATTTTTCATTTCGGAGTTTCGTTTCCTCCGTCCTCACGTCCCTTCCTCGCATCCCTCTTTCATGTCCTCGCTGGGCGGAGCTAAGACGCGAGGAGAGGAAGCGAGTGGAGGAGACGAGGAGACCAATTTATGGAATGAAAAGCACCCAGAGTATACACCTGTCAGACATGAAGATGTGGTGCCTGCCATATTGGCCATGTTATAATGTAGTAATGTCAGCAAACTGTGTTGTCAGTAATAAGGAAAGAAAGTCTTCCTGCAAATTGAATGATATCTAAAGATATTACAAAAAAAAATCGAAATTAGTTAGTGGTTTGTCACAGAGGAAGAGAAGTAGAAATTAATTTGCTGTATGCAAAAGAGCAGTGTGTTATTGCTGTGTTTCTAATAGAAGCCATTTCTCACTAGAATTCCCTGTCATTACGGTCAGAGTGGTCAGCTCGGTACCAGCTCTATTTATTATTAATTATTAAGATAAGATATTAAGATAAGATATTCAGTCCCACAGTGGGGAAATTTCCAGAATTACAGCAGCAAAGTGGATAGCAAAAAATAGAGGGCATCAGTAACAAGGACATTAAATATCAAACAAGCAATATAAACAATATAAACAAGGAGTATTGAAAACTATGAACAATAGGTACTGATATTGCACAATGGTTGATAGTACTCCTGACTGGAGTACTGACATTGCACATAGAAGTAATAATACACCTCACTGAAAGATTGATATTGCACCTTAAGTTGAAGTTCACCTGAGCTAAATATTTTCCAGTATTACTTTTTTATTTTATTATTTTCCAAAAAAAATGAAGTTTTTTTCCTGACATGTCCAGAGAGAAGTTGCATTTGCTGCCCCTAGCTGTTGTATGTCAATAGGAAATGGCTGAGGAATGCCACACACCAAGCGTTTCCTTTGTGATCCCAAATCCCTTCTGGTCCTGACTGTGTTTTTAACCTTGGAATGTTTTCTGGGCTCAAATAATGCACATGTGGTAGGCAGAATGAATGGAGCTAAATTTCTTATACAAAAATTCTTAAACTGAAAAGTGCACTCTTAAGGAACACTACTGGAGGAGTCGAGGCTGAGCGAGATACTGGTTGTGGCTGGAAGGCACTGAAAAAAGAGAAAACATTTAGTGGAAGTCCAAAAAATCAAACGAATCCAAGAAAAGCTATGTTAGGAATCACAAAAGGAATTCTGAAGAAGTTGTCAACAATACTCACACTAAGAAAAGCTATTACACATGGTAGGGATCAGGATTGTCTAGCAATCCAGGCTAAATACTGTTCATCTAATGAGTCTGATGCACAACAGGTGCGGTGCAGGTGATCAGGCCGGTGAGAGCAGGGAGTGGAGAAAACCACACCTAGCTTCAGACAGACAGGGGAATAGACAGACAGACAAATAACACAAAGAAGAAGGAGAAAAAACAAAACGAGGGACAGACACAAGGGCACATCCTAACAGACTGTACAGTACAGTAACCTAATATTTTTCCTGAATAGAGTGCTACTAGTGCTTACCTGTCTAATTGTGGCCATCATGAAGATTACTTTTGCTAAAATGCAATTGAGGCTAATGTTTTTCAGTTTTAAAAGACTTTCAGAATTTACAGAATTACTGAATAATGAAATTATAAAAACAGTACACACTGCATAAATCAACTGTCTTCAACCAAGGAACTATAAAATACAGTTTGTTTTATTTGGAAAACATGACAGTAATCTTTACTTTATACCCCCATCTTTTTGATCTCTGTTAACCCATGTAGTCTGTGCCCATCATTTCCCACTCACGCTGGTTGCTAAAGAAGGGTGAAGTACAACTAATGGCTGGACCCAAGAGTACAAGGACCATGAGGAGTCGCAAGCTCTACCAACCAGTCTACTTGTTCCTTTTTAACAATCTGCTGCTGGTGACCAAGCGCAGCTCTAGGTAAGTTTTTTTCATGTATTCTCTCTGTGAATTTCTTGTATTTTAAGAAATGACTTGTTTTGGCAGTCTCTTTATACTCAGGTGCCAGTTAATTAGGTACACCAAGCTAAATCTATGTTTTTGGAACATTCAACTTCATGATCATTTTGGAGGATACAGTTTGTGGTGCTGTTGAACTGTATTGTGTTATACAGAGAAGTGTTTCTCTTATTTAGCCTACTCTTACTGACATAAAAATGGTGGACTGAGTGTATGTTTACCTTAAAAAATAAATCAGTTGATTACTGCACTGAAAGTGGGCAATATTAACTCAGTCAACTTGTTATCAGTGGGGACAAGTTCCAGGTTCTTGATTCATGCACACGGGCCATGTTGAGGACTGAAGATCTTGAAGACCAAGGCCAGTTGCTGGCCAGTGTCTTTAATCTGAAATTGCTGGAGAACCAAGAGGAGCGTCCAGTTAGTTACATGCTCAAGACCTCCAGTATGTGAGTATCCCAATTAAAATATGTTTAGGATTCCATTGCACAATTGTGAATGAGATGTGGGTAAAAGAAGTGACAGAAAATGAGGAGGCCGAATGACAAGATGGTCAGTCCACCTCAGTCACTGAATAGGTTTATTTGTGAAAACAAATAAATCCACAAGTATTTTGTGTTTACACATATGTGCATACTGCAAACTAGTAACTACTATTGAATTAATCTGCTGATTGTGAGCACCTCAGGAAGCACTTTTAGAATAAGCAAGCTGTTCAAGCGATGTATTTGTTTATGCAAATTATTTAGTAACAGTATGGTGGTGCGGATGTGTTAACATTTGGTTTGTGGGTCAGAAGCTCTGTCAAAAAGTGACATTTCCATCCGGTTCCAATTCTTGACTGTTTTTGTTTACATGTTTTAACATCGTAACATATTTTATCAGATGAGTGGATTTCAAGTTTGAAGTCTCGTGGACAGGCCTGCAGTGAATGGATGTTGCTGCTGACATAACCCAGCTATTTTTTTTTTTTTTAAGCATGGGAGCTAACTAATGTCAGCCACCACCAACATCACCAAACAGGAGGGAACCAGAATGTGCTTACTGGAGGTTGATCAATTGCAGTAGGCCCACTCTTTGGGCCTGAGTCTCATCCTACTCCCAGTAGGACCTCCTATGTGTAACATTCCAATTCTAATTTCCACTGGGTTCACATTGTTACTTCAATTTTCCTTTATTTAACCAAGTAAGAGCAGTTAAAGCTGCACTATTTTCAGTTACTACTACTTCTACTCCATGAACATTTTGTCCTGTCTACTGATTTATTACAATTATTATTATTATTACATTATTAACATGGGGCTGTTTTTATGTCTAATAGTACTTAAAAATATAAAAATAGTACTTATCAGTTATTTTTGCAGAATCTTTATGTGACAGCAGAGAAGATAAATATAAGCATAAGAGGCATAGCTGTTTCCACCTTTAATCATATATAAATACAATTATTTGTTCTTTTGGCCCAATGTACTTAGGTTTTTGTGACAGGCAGAACAGACACGGGCAAATCAATGACCAGTTTTGCATGGAAAAGTGTAAAAATATCAAAATGTAAAAAGTGGCAAAAAGAAACACGATTTAAATTTATTTTAGATAAATCCTAATGACAGCAGACACAAGAAGCACAAAACACATATCTTAAGAGTTGCACGTACACCACAATAAACTCATATAAATAGATACATACACAACCCTATTCTTAGATCATTATTATTATTAATGAATACAATATCTGATTAATTTAAGACAGCAGATAAACAATTAAAAAATGATGTAGAGATGTGGTTTTGTGTTCATTAGAGCTGAATTTGCACATGATCTTGCAGATACAGTGATGACTTCACAGATATGTGAAGTCATTCAATAGTCCTTTATTAATCCCACGAGGGGAAATTCCAATTTACAGCAGCATCAATAGAGCAGGTAAAATAGTCAAACAAGTGCATGCAGATTAAAAACAACAATTATATACAGAAGAGTGACATGAGAAGAAACATCGTCCTAAAACAATTGTAAATACTATTTACAGACTGTTATGTACAGTAACAGATTGTATTGCACAGGTTATTGCACAGATTATTGCACTGATTACTTGGAGCAGTTTTTGTTGTATAGTCTGACAGCTGCAGGAAGGAATGACCTAAGATACCGCTCCTTCACACACTTTGGATGTAGCATCCTGTCACTGATGGAGCTCCTCAGTGCAGTGAGTGTGTGTTGGAGGGGGTGGGAGTCATTGACTGTCGTGGAGGACAGCTTGGCTGTCATCCTCCTCTCCCCTAATACTGTTTTTATAAGACATGTACATTTCAGGATTGTTCAGTTTCATAGTCACTTGCAAATTAGTGGAGAATAAGGACAACGCTGATGTCATTCACTGTTTTTGTTATTGTCAGCAAACCTCATAAAAATACCAAGCCTGACAATTTTAGTCAGTCTCAATACTGTCTGACTTCCAAGCTCTTTTGTTCCTACTGAAGACATAAATCTTTAAACACGACTTACTGATGTGTTCTTAAAGGTACAGCAAACTTGATTTACAAATGCAATTGTTCAACATCAATATGTGGGTAATTGTGATGTTCTGCACGGCACATTTGAAATTACAGAAAACCTCATACAGCTAAAAAAAAACTTAATGCTCTAATTACTCAATCCAGCATGTTGGATTGAATCAAAATTAACTACACAACAAAAAAACTACTGAGTGTTCAATGAATGACCGTCATTTACTACAATGTTGTGGCTCACTTTAGTAGTTTTTTCGACAACAATGGAGCTTTGTGGAACAGAATAAGTTAGTTTAGTTTAACTGGTTACTAATCAATGGCATCTTGTGGACAGGAGTGATAAGCTTCGATGGATGTGTGCTCTCACTCCTAACCGACGCACGCGCTTTATGTCCACTAGTGCCCACCAACCTGGTGAGACAGAATATCACACCAGCACTGAGTACAGTCCTCAAGCTGCAGACATGGAGATATGAATTTAAACTATCTGCATATATATATATATATCAGACTCTCCACAGGTGCAGTGTATTCAGTCATACTCCTCTCAGGAGCCAGACGAACTTTCTATTGAGATGGCTGATGTTTTGAACCTCCTAGAGAGAACAGACGATGGTGGGTAGAGGTGCAAATCTGCTTTTATATCCATTTTGAAAAATTATTATTATTATTATTATTATTATTTTTAAATACATTTTTAGAGTTTAAATATTTTGGTTGTGTGATGTTTTTTTTTTGTTGTTGTTGTTTTTTGAAATTTTGTCTTACCATCTTCATATTTCCGGTCATTCTGTGTCCTCTGTCTTCTAGGCTGGATGATGGGTGAAAGGCTCCATGATGGTGAAAGGGGCTGGTTTCCTAGTCGAGTAGTAGAGGAGATCCAGAGCAAGGAGGTCCGAGCTCAGAACCTGAGAGAGGCTTTCAGGATTCAGCAGGCCCAGGAAAGTGGAGGAGGCCCACAAACTGGGTCCAGGACCGGTTTAAGGGTGGGGAGACGCACCCCAAAAGCCTCCAACTTCTCCAATCCTTAGATTGATCAAATGGGGAATGAAGATGAATGGGGAATGGTGATGAAGTAAAACAGTGAATCATTAACAGTGATATATCATCATTCAGAGCCATATGCACTAAGAGAGAAATAATCAGGATACATGTGACTTAAATAGTATATACATATTATGACATCTTGTCACTTTGATTTTAGCAGTTTGTGTGGTTTTAGATATCACTAGTGGGGTCTCAGTGATCTGAGACACACTATTAAAGCAAGTTAATAACCTTGTGCAAGTGATTCTGCATGTCTAATATACATGTGTGTTTTGTAGGCCCACACTGTGGTGTGTAATGCATGGAACAAAACTCTGTGTTTGGTTAAGAGCTGTGTACAGAAATGGCAAGAACCCTGAAAGTTCTTGTAAAGGTACTGTTAACATCCCTCAGCTGCATGGGCAAGTTTAAATGTCTTTTAATGTGTTCATGTCATTGTACTTTCAGTGCTGCATTACACCCTACAACTACAACACAAACAGTCAAGCATCTAATAACATAAATACATAAAATCTAATTGCATCAAACTACTGACTATACTGATTATTTCAAAATGTCTATGAATATTCAAATAATGAAGTCAGTTAAAGTGATTATCCACCCAAAATGTACCTTCTATGACACTCACTCACACACACATACACACAGTAAATAGATAGCTAAGATGTCCTCCTAGTGACAATGAAAAATTGCATATTTCACATTTTAAAATACACATACTATACAAGCAATGAAACATAACTGTTAAATGATGAAATGAGTACTGCACATTGGATAATCACTGCATAACAAATGTTAGTAACTAATATTGCATTTACTTTACATTAAAAATAAAAATATTGAAGATTTCGAGAATAAATAATCATATTGGCTGTAATTTTATGAGACTATGCAATACATAGACATTTTTAAATAATCATTAGTGATACTTTCCTAAAGTAAATCAAAAAACATTATCCCAAAAATTATTTATTTGAATAACTTACAGGGATAATTTGTTCATATATATATATATATATATATATATATATATATGAGATTACAGTTGACACCACCACCACTGCTCTGCTGTCCATCATCATGCTCAGTATATCTGAAACTTGTGGGTCAAATGCACAAATGCAGGTGGTCCCTGACCCCTTACTTAACACCTAGACCACCCTGAAAACCTCAAAATACATTTTCAGGAAAATTCTCAAAAAATAAGATCATTATTTTCTATTTATTTATAAAGTAAAGTTTCAGGACCACAACTGTGCTATTTATAAGCTACATTTCACCTTTGTAGTTCTGGCTCCTATGCTGCATATTAGAAAAGCCTCATTTAAGTGAGCAAAATAGAAATTCCATTATCACCCAAAGGAAAAATATAAAGTCATCCTAAAATACTTATGTGACTAGACAAACAAATGAATACACAAATATAAAGAGACACTGGGCTGAGACTACATTCACTTTTAGTCAGTAGAAAATTTCAGATAAAGTCCATTCTTAAACTTCTTCAAATGTTTAGCATTTCTTATTTTTTGTGGTTAATGATTATTCTCTTCTGTTTTGGAAATACCTCTCATTTGTCATGCACTCATTGTATTTATAGTAGTTAATAGTCAAAACTCACTTTAAACATGTCAATTTAAGGAGTACACACACACACACACACACACACACACACACACACACACAAATCCTGGAAGCAATTTAATGTCAATTAGCTGGAGTATGTTGTAACGTATCAACACTTTGAACAACTATGGATAAGCGTGTGTTTTTAAATATAATGTACAGTAATGCAAACATTTGATGTTTAAAGTAAAGATGGCTAAATAATTGTTATTTCAATTTGTAACAAGTAAATTATTGTTCATAAAAAACATTAATCAGAGATGTGTCTGACCTGCTGATTTAATTATTAATTATTTTCTATCCCAGAATCGGGTGTGATTTTGACCCATTCTTCCACACAAACTCTCTTCAAATCTCGAAGGTTCCAAGGGCCTCTTCTATGACCTCTCATCTTCATAGATTTTCAATTGGATTTAAGTGATTGACTGGGACACTCTAGCAGCTTTATTTTCTTTCTCTGAAACCAATTGAGAGTTTCCTTGGCTCTGTGTTTGGGATAATTGTCTTGCGGAAATGCCTACCCTTGCTTCAGCTTCAGCATCCTGGTGAATGGCAGCAGATTATTATCAAGAATGTCTCTGTACATTTCTCCATTCATACTTCCTTCAATTATATGCAGTCTGCCAGTACCATGTGCTGAAAAACAACCCCACACCATGATGTTCCCACCTCCAAACATTACTGTTGCTATGGTGTTTCTGGAATGATGTACAGTGCCATTTCTCCTCCGCACATGGTGTGTGCTGTGACATCCAAAAAGTTCAATTTTGGTCTCATCTGACCAGACTGTATTCTCTCAGTATTTGACCAGCTTGTCTAAATGTTGTGCAGCAAACTTTAAATGAGCGTCAGACTTTAAACTGCGTCTTTATTTATGCCAATTTGGGAAATCATTTTGCTGCAGTAGCAATTAAACATACAGACAAACAGAATGTATACAACATTTTTTTAACCAAAGTAAGTAAGTAACCAAGTAACCAAAAAGCAACAAAAAATATAAACAGGAATAACAGCAGTTTGTTAAAAATAAAAATATAACTAAGTATAACTAAATATATAGTTATATAAAATGTATTACAATGTATAACACATATTATATAATATTAGAATAATGTAAGCATGAGTATTTACAGCAAAAAAAAACTTGATAAATAAATGTAAACAGTAGACCATATGTGCAATATTGCAGTCGTGCAGATAATATGTAAAATATTGGGGTTTGTGAGGTTCAATTTTCAATTCAATTCAATTCAATTTTATTTGTATAGCGCCAAATCACAACAGAAGTTGTCTCAGGACACTTTCCATATAGAGCTGGTACAGACCAAGCTCTTTTATCTACAAAGAAACCAACAAGGTTGATGGATTAACTGTTTAAGTTGCTATTGTACAGTGTGATGGCTTGTGGAAGTAATGATTTCCTGAAGCGGTCCATGTGACAGTGGAGCTAGAGCATTCTATGGGGTTTTTCAGGGTATCCATGATGGATAACAGTTTGTCCAGTGCCCTCCTCTCTACCACCTCCTCAAAAGTGTCTAATTTGCAGCCAGTATTGGAGCTGCTGGTCTGTCTCTTGCCTTGAGCCCTGTGATCTCCTTCATTCCTGTCCAGACATCCTTCACTCTGTTCTGCTGGAGTTTGGCCTCCAGCTTCCTCCTGTAGGCATCTCTGCTATGCCTCAGCTTCTCCCTCAGCTCGTGTTGAACACTCAGTTTTTTTTTTTTTGTGTTGTTTTTTTTTTTGTTGTTGTTGGGTTTTTTTGTCCCCTGACCTGAAAGCTTGTTTCTTGTTATTCAGCAGACTTTTCAGTTCAGTGGTGATCCAGGGCTTGTTGTTTGGAAAGCAGCGTACAGTCCGGGGTGGCAGAATGGTCTGTTCACAGAATTTGATGTACTCTGTGATCCAGTCTGTTGTCACAAAGCAGTCGTCCTACAGTGACTCATTAGCCTCCTGAGTTCACCTCCTCACTGTTCTCATGGACACGGGTTGCCTCTGGACAAGAGGGACAAACCGAGGTGTTAACAACACCAGGCTGTGATCACCAGGAAGGACAGTGGCACTGTATACATCCTTTGCATTAGTGTACAGTAAGTCTAGTGTGGCGTTGTCTCTGGTGGGACAGTTGATAAACTGGTTGAAAGTTGGCAGAGTTTTGTCTAAAGTATTGTGGTTAAAGTCTCCAGTAATGACTACGAATGCATTTGGTTGCTGCATTTGTAGCTCTGCTACAGTGGAGTGGATGACATCAAACGCTGCTTCCCAGTCAGCCTTCAGAGGGATGTAAACAGTGATCACGATGGTGGATGTGAACTCTGGAGGCAAATAATAAGGCTGCATCCCCACAGCTAGCAGCTCAATGTCCGGGCTACAGGGATCCGGTATTGCACCATTTCTCATTTAGAAACAGCGCTATCCCTCCTTCCTTCTTCTTACTGCTCCAAGCCACGTCTCTGTCCACCCGCACACAGCTGAAGCCGGGTACCTCCACGTTCTGCTCCGGGACGTCTGAATGCAACCACAACTCCAGCTCTGGCTCTGCCGTCCCAACGTTGTCTCTTCAGCTCATTCGGGACTACACTATCTCTGGGCAGCAGCATGGGTTTACAAGGTTACACTTGGTGGGTTTCACCTTGAGGTTGGCCTGACGCAGCTTAAGTAACACTTCATCCAAACGAGACAAGTGCTCCATGAATGTGCGGCCAAACACAATGGGCTCTATTCAGGTCAGGTCCGCTGCGCCAATGGGGCGTGGCGGCGCAGACTTTGGTACTTTTGTGAGCTGCGCCACCGGCGCATCTCCACCTCCTTCTCATTTCAGTCCCACCCAGCGGCGCAACTCGGAAAGAGGGAGGGGAGAAGGCGTGGAGTGGGATTGGCACATCCGAGTCAAATCTTCACCAATCACAGCAGCTCCTCGCCTCACCTTTAAGAACACCGCCAGGCGCATGGCAAGTTTCCAGGAGACTGAGGTCACTCATGTCTCCTGACATCCGTTTGTACTACTTTGCACACCCGTTTGTATATACTGTTTATTTTTTCTCAGTATATATATATATTGTTTTATACGATGTTCTATATTTTGTGGTATATTTTGTTTATAAAAAATTGTTGATTGTTGAATTGTTGGTTTCTTTGTAGATAAAAGAGCTTGGTCTGTACCAGCTCTATATGGAAAGTGTCCTGAGACAACTTCTGTTGTGATTTGGCGCTATACAAATAAAATTGAATTGAATTGAATTGAATTGAATTGAATTGAATTATATATATATATATATATATATATATATATATATTGAAAGGAGCACTGCAACAAAAACAATTTCCCCTCGGGGATAAATAAAGGATTTCTGATTCTGATTCTGATGTCTAAATCTGAGGTCCTTAGATGGTAAACCCACCTCCTCATCATCATCATCCTCAAAGCAATGATGTACTCCATCTTTATAGATAACGTTAAGCATTACAATGATAACATTTGTATTTGGAATGAAATGACGTGGGTAATAGCGGACAACGATCATCACTTACGTTTTTCCATGTCTCTGTCTCTTTCTGTCTCTCGAGTGCTCTGAGATAGATGCAGTATATATGCTCTGTAGGATGCCACGGCTGTTTCTGGTTGGCACAGCGACGTTAACCGATTAGTTCGCATCCCTCTTTCACCTGTGTACATTCGGTCAGGGTGAGTGACCATTACGCGTGCCGAACGCGCTTGCAATGTAGTCAGATGAGATACTGATCAAAATATAGGTCTGACTGTATGTGCTGACAGACAGTTGCATTGAATCGTCGCTGTTGCTAATTATTGATCGCAGTGTGCGTTCGATGACTGACCGAGCACTGCTGAAAACACCGTTAAAACCACGCTGCCGTCTTGTTGACAGTGTGATATATGGCGTCATCACGTTTTCAGAGGATAGCCCTTATTACCTAGCAGCCACACATCCAGAGGGGTGTCCCCCTGAAAGACTGTAGGGATGCTAGAATTCGCCGGATGAACGAGTCATGTGCCGACCCGGGGAAAGTGGCATACACGTTTGTCACCAGGCAATTTGAGTCACAGATCACCAGACATCCCTGTTTCACCTGTGTACATTCAGTCAGGTTGAGTGATCATTACGCGTACCGAACACGCTTGCGATGTGGTCAGATGAGATGCTGAACAAAATATATAAATTTAGGTCTGACTGTATGTGCTGACTCAGATAGTTGCATTGAATTGCAATTATAATTGATCACAGTGAAATGCCAAACACTGTGGAAACCTGACTGTGAGGTGTTGGTAACGTGAGCGCACGACTCCGTCGGTTTACGAAAATCCACTTGCGCCGCCGGCGCACAGAGTTGACCAGGTCTGAGGTGGTGAGCTTTCAGCGCACTTTTACGCCGCCGGCGCAGACCGAAATGGTCGAAAATTCCAATGCGCCAGCTCATTATGCCGACACCTCCCCCCTACTGCGCCGCAACACCCATCCTGGCGCACCCCTGTACGCCTCGGTTTACCAAAATTCCAAATGCGCCATGCGCCTGCCTGCACCGCTGGAAAATACCACAGCCCGTGCCGTGCTGGCGGCGGAGTCGAAAATAGAGCCCAATGATGTCATCAAGGTAGACCAAACAAGTGGTCCACTGTAGGTCGGCCAAGACCACATCCATTAGTCTTTGAAATGTGCTTGGTGCATTACACAGGCCAAAACTCAACACATTAAACTCAAATAACCCCTGTCGAGTTACAAACGCTGTCTTATGCCTATCTTTGGGATCAGTTTCAACCTGCCAGTAACCACTGGCAAGGTCGAGGGTCGAAAACCAACAAGCTTTATGCAAGCTATCCAGCGCGTCATCTATCCAAGGAAGGGGATAGGCATCCTTTCTGGTAAGATCATTAAGCCTCCGATAGTCAACACAGAACCGAAGCCCCCCATCCCGCTTCCTTACAAGGACCACCGGCGCACCCCAAGGGCTGCATGAAGGCTGAATGATGCCGCTTGCCTGCATCTGTTTTATGTGTTCAGCACACTCCTCCTGTAAATGGAGGGGAACACGACGCGGATGTAACTTAACAGGTTTGGCATCACCAGTATCAATATTGTGCCTTGCAAAAGGTACCCTTCCCAGATCCGTATCACCTGTACTAAAAACAGGCAAATGTTTGTACAACAGGTCACGAATAGCTTGCTGCTGTGAAGTCCCCAACCCTTTCTGATCCAGACCTAACTGTTTAATGAGGGAATCTACCGACCAGGAGGACTGGGGCCCCACGCTACTAATGTCTCCTTCAACCTCCTCTGAGACCCCTCCCACCTCAATGTCTGTGTGCAAGGTCCCCACTTTCATGCCTTCCCTTAGCAGTAGCTCCTCATCTGTAACATTAATCACACGAACCGGAACAACACCTTGTTCTACCTGACAAACTACTCGGGCCACCAGAACATTGCAATGGTCAGACAATGATATTGAGGGCTCCAGCATACCTTCTACACAGCCATGGAGTAGGCTTGTGACTACACCAGGAAGTATAGCCTCGCTTCGGGGTGGGACTGCAGTATCAGATTTTATGACTAAAGTACGTGGTGTCGCAGGAACTTCTTGAAGCAACAAGGGTAAGGTTTTTCCCATCAGCCGAACGACTCTCTCTTTATAATCGATCACTGCCCTGTATTTGGACAAGAAATCAAAGCCCAGCAAAATATCACTGGAGGGAATGTCAGCGACCAAAAACTCTGCTACTAATGCCAGAGAGTCAAACTGACAAACTGCCTGCCACACCCCTGATATACACATACCCCCCCCCCACCCACCCCCCCATTAGCAGCAGATACATTGCCCAAATACTGAGTTAGCTCACACCCCCCCTTTGTAATAGTCATCCACAATTTCTTAGGGATCACAGATCTATCAGCTCCACTATCCACTAACACAAGGAGGTCAACCCCACCCACTTTAGCAGCTACATGGCTGCCCTTCCTATTAGTAGAGGCCACTGTCTGAGACACAAGCGAGGGGGCGGGCAGTTGGCCCTCTATACCCGCCCCCTTCAGTTTCCCTGCACATACGGGCAGTCACGACGCAGGTGTCTATCACACCCACACTCCCAACACACCCCAGCTCGGTTACGAGCTCTACGCCGAGGGATATCACCAGGACCAGTCTCAGAGTCAACATCAGGGTTCCTAGGAGAACCAGAGGAAGCAGGAAAAGGAGCTACTGACCTAGAGGACCCCTGCAGTACCTGCACCACTGACTGCATCGCCTTGACCTCCTGACGCAGCCCTTCCACTGCCCCTAGCAAAGCCTCAAAGTGTTGCTCAGTTTTATTAGTGCTTTCCATCACCTCCCTAACTCTTGCATCGGAGGCAGTATGGGTTTGCTCCATATTTCTAAGGAGCTCCATTTCTGCGGCTACATGAATTGCAGATTCCAGTGTTTTGGATTTTGCAGCGCAAAGACTAATACGGAAGTCCCCAGCAGCGAAATGAGTAACAAACTGATCTTTAGCCAACATATCTGGAGTATGATCATCCACAGAAGGGTAGGCCTTAGCCACTAGCCTACGCAGGGCATTACCAAACTCCTGAGCAGTTTCGTTAGGCAATCTCCTCCTTTCTGCAAAAGCAACCTTACTCCATTCATCGCTATGACAAGGCTCTAAACATCTGGTCATAGCTACCTTCAACAAGGCATAGTTGCCTTTGGCTTCACCAAAAAATCCATTATACATCTCACATGCATGGCCAGAAAGCAGCAAGGACATAAATTTCAATTTGACAGAATCATCCCAGCAATTTACATTAGCAGCTAGCTCAAATTGTTCTACCCAGTCAGACCATTCCCGCCCCACCCCAGTAAAAACTTTGAACACTGGACGAGGAATGGAACTAATTTGGGGGGGTGCTATTGGGGCAGCCATGCTACCTGAGGGATTATTCTCACTTGCACCTATTTCCTGTAGCCCTGATTGGAATGGAATGTTCTCTGCCTCAGACATTTTTATTTATTGCAAAAATCCCACCGCTGCCACCAGTGTGGTATTTGCTGATCGTCGAGATTTAGGATAGCGTAAAGCTGCCACCACCTTTGTGAACCCGGTCTGGTCCGGCATCAGAGGCAAGAGAACATATACTCCAAAAGACAAGAATGTAGTGCACAAACAGCCTTTATTAGAAATACAAATTGATAAAAACTACAAGACAAACCCACACGGGAATCACCATAAGAGTCGCCCACAAGATAACTTAGCAGCCCCCCCGCAACCCTTAAACACACAACACTGCAAGTGAATTAAGATAACTTTGCTCGCCCCTTACAAAGATCACTGCACACAATACAGCGAAATAGCACTCTACACCCTTCTGTTGAGACACAATATCAGGATGCACAGCAACCAATATGGACTGCTCCACACTACAAACAGGTCGAACCCACTCCAAGCAATAGGGGGAGGCAGAGGGCTAACTGAGTCACAGATATGACCTCTAAATGGGGCCCCGGCAGGGTGTCACATCTCTAAAATCCATTATTAATGTAATAACAAAATATTCAACAACAAACAAACAAACAATACCACACAAAGTTAAAAACTGAAGATCAAATTTATCTCGCCGGCCTGGCGACGACACCCCCCCTGTGGGGTGTAGATATGGGTCCTCCCGTCGAATCAGGAAGTGCCCATGGGAAGAAGCAGTCAACACAGCCCGGACGCCAAACAGTGACACGGTCGACTGGCTTGCGGCGGCTGAACGGTGTGGAACGCTTGTTAAGGCAAGACAGCTATTCATCCGCCCAACGCTGCACAGGCACCTTCTATCCCCCGGTCCCTTGCTACCTAAAGGAGGCTCCCAGCCTCCCCTCCTAACGCAGGAACGGCTTATCTACCCGGCTGTCTTCGCTGCCGGCAACACTAAAAGTTGAGAACAGCACCCTCCCGCCCCGGTGCCTCAGCCACAAAAAGATTGGGTCTTTTCTTCTCGCGTCCCGCCATAGTCTGCCCACCTCTGAGTCAATGTGCCCCTTCCCCCCCTGTCCAAGCACAGGTGAGAATCATCGAGCACAGGTGAGAGTCATCACTCATCAGGTCTGTCGGAATCCCTCCCCACACTCCCCCACAGGGAGAGAGTGAACCTCCCCCTATTTCCTCACTACATTACTTTATATCTGTATTCCTAGTGTGTGTTTCGACCCTCTCTTTATTCATTGACCATTCTTCTGCCTGCTGTTTTGGATACTTCTGCCTTATTGGATTGCCTGCCCGTGTACCAACCTTCGCCTGGATTAAAACTTTTGAACTGTATCAGTCTGTCGTCTGCTTTTGTGAGTTCATACTTCTGTGAGTCTGATATGAATATCCTGTCACTCTCTTGGATGTTGGCCTGAAACAGACAAGAAGCAATCCTTCATTACTGTCCTAACACATTTAATTACCAGTAAGTTAGTTTGGTCGTTGTAATGTCCTCACCACTGGCTGCGTAAATACTTCTATCCTGTACAAAAGCATTTCTCATCTGTGTGGAACACTTAGTGATGCTGCATTTGAGATCACATTAACCATTCATTCCACAATTCACAAAAACAACAGAGCATCACATACACTACATAACTGTGGCTGAAGAATTTCTTCAGTCCAACACTGATTTTGTTCTTTAGTCCAAGGACTTTGTGGGAAAACTTTTCCCCATCGATTCCCGTGAGTACTTTTTGAATGAATTCGTAATAGTGTCTCAGTTCCTTGGGGTAGGCCAGGTTGAGTGTGTAGATCACTCCAAGCATCACTGTGCAAGCCTGGCCTCCAATCCAATGTTGTCTAGGATGATCGCTCCATCAACAGAAATTCCAATGTCATCATAACGTCCAGGATCTCCATTCTCCTTTCCGATGATGTAAATGCCCATGGCTGACTTCTGCATGTCTGTCAGGATGGTATTTCCTTCTATGTCCTGCATATTTTAAGTAAATAGGAGAAAAGGGAAACATTAGAATGCTTTGGCGCAAAGAAACATTATTTTTTTACCATTCATTGTACATCTGCACCACAGATATTTTCAGATTTCAATAAGGACACACACATTTGTGCATCAAGTGTTTTATGGGCACTGTGTGTTCCACGGTGTGCTTTTGTGCTTCGACTCTATGCCTGGCTCTATCATATAAGCAACAGGAACAAAACCTTTTACTATACTGACTTTGACAGGTAAAGCAGCACTAGAAACATCACTACATATCAAATCTGCAGATCAGCAGGCTGCAGACCCAGAAACCACAGGCCCTCTTACTGATCTCTGGGGATTTTAATGCCTCTCTGTCCTCCACTCTGCCCAAATTCATCCAGTATGTCACATGTGCCACCAGAGACAATAAAACACTGGACTTATTCTATGCCAACACCAAGGAGGCATACGAATCATCACCCCTCCCTCCTCTGGGAAGAGCTGATCACAACCTGGTTCATCTCCTGCCTGTCTACAAGCCCCTTGTCAACAGGCAACCAGCTGTGTCCCGCACAGTGCAGAGGTGGTCTGACGAGGCTGAAGAGGCTCTGAAGGACTGCTTCGAGACAACCGTGTGGGATATATTCAACGACTCTCATGAGGAGGACATCGACGGTTTGACAGACAGCATCACGGACTACATAAACTTTTGTGTGGAGAACACTGTACCCACCAGTACTGTACGGTGTCACTCCAACAACAAACCCTGGATTAATCCTGACATTACGGCTCTTCTAAAGGACAAGAAGAGGGCCTTCAAGTCAGGAAGCAAAGAGGAGCTGAAAACTGTTCAGAGGGAGCTCAGAAGGAAAATCAGGGAGGGGAAGGACAAATACAGGAGGAGAATGGAGGAACAGCTGCAGGAGAACAACACCAGAGGAGTCTGGAGAGGCCTGAAAACCATTTCAGGCCACCAGAAGCCAAACTCCCAGGCAGCCGGGGATTCAAAGTGGGCAGATGAGCTGAACAGCTACTTCTGCAGGTTTGAGGAAGCATCTGCCCCTCCCCCAGCTGTACCAGCCCTGCAGCAGCCCTCCTTTGTTCTGCCAGCACTCTGCCCAAGAACCCCCCCCCCCCCCGCAGTATTCAGCTCACCACCTCCAACGCCACCCCCCACTGTTCCTCCCAGCCCCCCAGCCACTTCACAAGACACTCAGCCCCCCTGCTCCAACTTGTCTCTCACACCTCTCCAGGTGAGAAATCAGCTGAGGAGGTTAAAGACCAGGAAGGCTGCAGGACCGGATGGCCTCAGTCCCAGACTCCTCAGATCCTGCTCTGATCAGCTGAGCGGGATCATTGGACATTTGTTCAACCTGAGTCTGAGGCTGGGAAGGGTGCCACAACTCTGGAAGACGTCCTGCGTGGTACCTGTGCCAAAGACCCCACATCCCAAGGACCCTAGCTGCTACAGGCCGGTGGCACTAACATCACACCTCATGAAGGCCTTGGAGCGTACGCAGTTCGCGTACCAGCCTGGCATCGGAGTGGACGATGCCCTCATCTTCCTCCTCCATCGAGCCCTGTCTCACCTGGAGCTGCCGGGGAGCTCTGTTCGGGTCCTTTTCCTGGACCTCAGCAGTGCTTTCAACACCATCAGGCCAGCCATCCTGAGGAACAAGCTGGAGCTTTCAGGAGTAGACCAACACCTCACATGCTGGATAGTGGATTACCTCTCCAACCGCCCTCAGTATGTGAGGACACAGGACTGTGGGTCAGGGACTGTCCTCTGCAGTGTGGGGCCCCCCCAGGGAACGGTGCTGGCACCGTTCTTCTTCACCCTTTATACAGCGGACTTTTCCCACCTGTCACCCACCTGCCACCTGCAGAAGTTCTCTGATGACTCTGCCATTGTCGGCCTCAACACAGATGGGGACGATAGGTCACACAGAGGACTTAGTCAGGATTTTGTGGACTGGTGTCAGCAGAACCACCTGCTGATCAATGCGGATAAAACCAAGGAGTTGGTTGTGGACTTCCGCCGCCGCCGCCCGCACTCTCCCCCATCACCAGTGAACATCCAGGGAAGGGACATTGAGATGGTCACATCTTATAAGTACCTGGGTGTTCATCTGAACAACAAACTGGACTGGACTCATAACACCACTGCACTTTATAAAAAAGGACAGAGCAGACTCTACCTGCTCAGGAGGCTGAGGTCTTTTGGGGTGCAGGGGGCACTCCTGAAGACCTTCTATGACTCTGTTGTGGCCTCTGCCTTGTTCTATGGTGTAGTCTGCTGGGGGAGCAGCATCACAGCTGCTGACAGGAAGAGGCTGGACAAACTCATCAGAAAGGCCAGCTCGGTCCTGGGATGCCCTCTGGAACAGGTGGAGGAGGTGGGAGAAAGGAGGATGACAGCCAAGCTGTCCTCCATGACAGACAATGACTCCCACCCCCTCCAACACACACTCACTGCACTGAGGAGCTCCATCAGTGACAGGATGCTACATACAAAGTGTGTGAAGGAGCAGTATCGCAGGTCTTTCCTTCCTGCAGCCATCAGACTTTACAATAGAAATTGCTCCAAGTAGGCGGTACAATAATCTGCATAACATTCTGTGCAATAACTGAACTGAACAATTTTTTGGAAAACAATCTGTGCAATAACCTGGGCAATAATCTGCAATATTTCAGTACATAAAAGCCTGTAATCTGTGCAATATTTCTCTGTAAACTGTGCAATATTTTAGGTTTGTAAATACTATTCCCGGTACACCCTTTTGTATATACTTTGTGTTAACTGCATGCACTTTGTCTTTTAATATTCTATTCTGTTATTGATGCTGCTGTGAAATTTGGAATTTCCCCTTGAGGGACGAATAAAGGAATATTGAATTGAATTGAATATTGAATTGAATTGAATATTCTATAATGGTGCACTGTAACAGCAAATTATTCTTTTAAACACAACAGACACCTCTGCTGTACACCGAAGAGACCCAGTGGGGAGCCAAAACTATAGGACAAACAACTTTTGAATCTTAAATACAAGTTATATTCAGAACATTAAACTTACCATATACTCATGGTTTAGATGTCCATCATCCTCACCAAGGTAGAGGCAAAGTGCTCCAAGGACTGCTGCCCTTTTTGAATAAGCATCACTTATAGCCTGTGTGAAGAGATTCCACTGATTAAAAACATTTCCAGGTACTGGAGTAATTACAAAAATATTTGAACTTTTCAACCCACAGTTATACTATAAATAAACTTACTCCTTTGATTACAAAATAATTGTGGTTACAATATGTGACATGTATGGATGTATAGAATGAAAGCGCATGGCTAAGCATTGTCAAAAATCTTGCTCAGTGCAGGTGGTGTACATTAACTGTCCCACCAGAGAAACAGGGCTGGTTTTGCTACCATAACATGTTAACATGTAAAATATGTCTTCTTTGTCAGACATCATTCAAAAGTTCAACTCTCAAGTTTTCCAGACTGTGATCTGTTTCACCAGTGGGGTGTGAAGGACAATAGTTGACCTCTGCCTGCACACACACACACACACACACACACACACACATACACACACACACCTGCACTAAGAAACGCTGAATTTAATAAATATTTTTATTTGGACAAATTTATGTGTCATTTGTCAGATCAGACCCCCGTCCCTACCCAAAGCCTCACCTCCGCCGCCAAAATCTCACACTGAACTCAGTTCAAAACTTGAGAGCCCTGCACACCACTCAAGTCCCTTAACCAAGTCAATGTCCAACTGAGTCAAATTAAACTTAATTCACCATATCTGATAGCCTGCCCCGAGCCGAGTTGATTCGTGTTTAACCACGTGGACAATCTAATATCAGGAGCGTTAACAAGCTAACACATCTACATGTGGCTAGCTTAACCACCCGAATTAAATAGGCCCATAGCTGTAACTACTTGAGTATATATCAAAACATTTGAAAAAAGTGAACAGGGCTTACACCATGGTGAAAGTTAAACTACGACATACCAGTGATTATTAAAGACTTACCCAAACAATTTGGAATTCAGCCTGTAATGAGAGTGACGTGCACCTGCAAGGTGTTCAGACTCCAGAGTGAGTGAACTGACCTGCGCCCCAAGATCCTAAAATGGCGGTATCTTCTTGCGCATGCGGATGAGGTAAAACATTAAATATATTGTCTCTGTACTATTTTCAATTGAGTATATTCCAAAAAAGAATTAGCAATTGTTCACATTCTGTTTTATTTATGTTTTGCACAGCATCCCAACTTGAGGGTTGTACAGAGGTCTATATATCATACATATTTTATTTCCCCGTTGCACTGAATGATCCTTCTTGTTCTTAATTTTAGTCATTGTTGTATCAGTTATCAGTATCAGAATCTTTTTAACCTGACTTTGGAATTAAGCACAGTGAACAAGAAAATTGAAAACCATAAAGTTAAGGTAAAAGTTAAAGAAAGTTCAAAACAACAATATATACAGTAGAGGAAAAAACATTCCTCTCCCAATTCCAGAAGCCAAACAATAGAAACAAATATACCACTATTCTACAAAAAGTTAATTATTGTGACATCAACCATCACCATGTAAAGTTTACTATGAAAATGACCACACAAATTTGTGTTTAATGGAGAATGTGTCAAATGTGTTTATTAGTGATACAGTGCTGAGCACCTAACACTCTTGTTCTTCTGCGTGTTTCTTCTTCTTTATTGTTAGGGTCACGGGGCAATCGCACTGAGGCCTATTGCCCCTACAGCTATGAAATTGCCCCTACAGCTATGAAATAGCAATAGGGCTCGGGGCTTCGGGGCTTGTTATACTGCGTGTTTTTTCTTATTATTAGGGCCACGGGGACAATCGCCTGAGGCCTATTGCAATCACCTGGGGCCTATTGCCCCTACCACGTCGTAAGACGTGAAAAACGCATGAAAATTTCCCATAAGAAATTAATGGGAGGAGGTCAAAAAAAACAAAAAAAAAAACAAAATCATTGGACTTTTTCCACTGCCTACTGCTCCGGCATACATTCACCTACAGACGCCATTCCAACTATAAAACGTAGACACAAGTCTTGCGTATTGGTGCATTATTCCACGTTTTGATAGGTTGTATAGTTTTTTATCAATTGCTCAATTTCAATGACCATGACTGTTTTGGCAGAAATTTTGAGATTATAATGGGTGTGCATTGCACGGAATGTTCGTGCTAGAGTGGAGGAGACCAACTGCCAGAGTGGAGAGACGTTCTGAAAAGTGTCTGAAATTTTTTCTTTCCACGTTCCTCCAAACCACAAATTTCACTCTATGCATGTGAAGTTTTCCAAAGTTGTAGTGCCGCTTGTGCTGATTCTCACGATGTGCCTGGCTCAGCAATAGGACTTACGATGTTTGACTTCAGAGCCTCTGAGCGAGGAGAGTAACTCTGACCTGGCCCATAAGGTCCAATACAAATCAAAAACAGGAGAGACAGAAGCCACCCATTTTTTTTTACTCGCTTAAAATCCACATTTTTGACCCCAGCAAAAAAAAAGAAAGTGATCAGCATGTAGAGCAAAGCCTTGCAGCTTTGATGGTGAAGAAATTTTGGCAATAGGATTTTTGGTGTTTGCGTGAGAAGCGTTTGTTTGAGGGGTGCGCAGAGGCCAAATTCAGACGTTTCTCAGACCCTCACAGAGCCAAAAGGGCTCGTCACCACGGCGACTGCTGGAGATTATAATGGGTGTGTATTGCATGGAATGTTCGTTTCAGAGTGGGTGATGTCATTGGTCAGAGTGGGAGAGAGCTGAAAAAACTCCAGATTTTTTCTCTTTCCAGACTCCTCCCATCCACAATTTACACTCTACACACATGACTTTTTCCAAGATTGTAGACAAATTTGTTCTGTTTCTCATAATGTGCTCAAAAAATCAGAGAGACTTACAGAATTTGAATTTGCAGACTCTAAATGCGGCCCTGTCTGTCTCTGCTCCAAATTGACTCCAATGCAAAGATTTTCTGAGAGAAGCAGAACAGACCTGTTTTAAACTTGCAAGTGTCTGCGAAATATCAACTGTAGAAACACCAAAATCACACCGAACTGTTCAGGAAGTCCTTACATCGATGACGGTCTGTGTTTTTTTTCTGATAGGAGCTACCGCTCTCTCAGTATTAGCCTAAATGTGAGACCGGTGCAGAGGCAGAAAATGGCTGTTATTCTCCACGTTTCTGTCTGCCTGGGGGGCCCCTATCGTCAATGGCAACCAACTCAAGTTGCCGTGGCAACCTCTGGGCCTCAGTCCTTTTCTGAGGACTCCTTTCCCACACACACATGTAGCTTCAGCTGCAGCTATGTAGCTGATTGAAATGATCAGCTTGTCATCAAGCTGTGCAGTGGCTTGATAACGAGCCACTTATCTTACTATCACTGGTGAGTTTGAAATGTTAGTCATGTAATGAGTGATATTGGCCTGTTAGCATTAGCCACAATGCTAATATGCTAATGCTAACATGAGGTCCTATGAACTTGTTGGTGCATAAAGGTTTGACTATTGATGTCGGGTTCGAGCAAAGTGCCGTGACAAGAAAAGATAGCATAAACCATCCATACTGACTCTTATTATGGAGAACGTGAGCTCTCCCCAGTAAGATGGTGGAGCCAACAGCGCAAACCAGACTGCAGAGGGAGTACTGGGAGTATAGCATTGTGTACTTCATGAAGACGTGGCTGAATGAACTCACTCGGGATGTGCATATTACTTTAGACAGTTTTCAACTTCTGAGAGTGGACAGGAGAACGATGTGCTACGGTAAGAGTAAGGGTGAGGTCATAGTGATGTTTGTGAACAACAGATGGTCTAACCCAGGACACATCAGTGTAAAGGAGCAACACAGCATTGCACTGCAAGGGATACAGAGCTGCTAGCTGTTAGCATTTGGCTGTATTATCTCTCTGACATGGGAGTTCTTGCATCATCATCACAATAACGGTGTACATCCCTCTGTTGACCGATGCTGCAGCAGCCTGTGATCTCCTACACACTGTGGATTCACAGCTGCAGACATCGCACCCCTAGGCCCTCCTTCTCATCTCTAGAGATCAGTCACACTTCCCAGTCTTCCACTCCCCCAACCATCACCCAGTACGTGAAACTGCACTTACTGTATGTTAATACAAAGGATGCTTACAGTTCTTCACCCCCCCCCCCCCCCCCCCCCCCCCCACTTGACCTCTCTGTTCACAACCTGGCTAATCTGCTCCCTGACGACATACCTTTGGTGAATAAACAACTACCAACCATAAGGTATGTGAGGAGATGGCAAGAGGAGTCCAATATGGCACTGAGGGACTACTTTGGACTACATTAACTTCTGTGTGGACAACACTGTGCCTACCAGGAAGTGTGTTTCCCAAACAACAAGCCCTGGGTGTCTCTGGAACTAAAAGCTGTATTGAATGAGAAGAAGAGGGGTTTTCGATCTGGGTAATGGTAAATGGGCTATATCTTGTATTCTAAAAAAGAGCTGACGAGGGCGCGGAGGGACAGCTACAGGAGGAAGCTGGAGGAGCAACTTCAATGGGCGGCCCTGAAAACCATCTCAGGCCACTGCAGTAACACTGTGAGGGGCCTGGAACCTGGAGACTGGGAATGGGCAGATGAGCTGAATCAACACATTTCATTCTAGCCCTGTTCCCTCCCCTACTGACCAGAGCCCATACCAGATGGCATAACTTCTCCAAAACCCCTCCTTATCCCTGATGCCAGTAACACCAGGAAGGTGCCACAGATTACACCGGTGATCACTCAGGGTTTGGACATTGAAAATGTGGGCAAGTACAAATACCTGGATGTTCACCTCAACAACAAGCTGGACTTGACAAACAACACAGATGTCTTGTACAAGAAGGGCCAAAGTCTCCATCTGCTTAGAGGATTGAGGTCCTTTGGAGTATGTAGGTCACTGTTACATTCTTTTTACAACTTTGTTGCGGCACCTGCAGTTTTCTATGCAGTGGTCTACTGGGGTTGTGGGAGCTCTGAGAGGACAGAAAAAACTGAACACACTGGTCAGGAGAGCTAGCTCTGTCCTGGACTGCCCACTGGACACCATCAAGGAGGTGGGTGAGAGGAGGATGACATCAAGCTAACATCAATTATGGACAACTCCTCTCACCCCTGCAAGAGACAGTAGGAGCCTTAAGCAGCTCCTTCAGCAACTGCTGCATCCACTGTGTAAGAACAAATGCTACTGCTACTGAACAGTTGCGTACTCCCAATGGAAAGATTGGGGAAGGAAATAAGGAGTCTTTATCCATAAGTATTGCACTCATGGGGAATTCAATATGGCAGTAGTATTTTTAGAAGAAGAAGAAATCCTTTATTAGTCACATTTTTAAATACACAACATGCAGAGTTAGGGGGGAAAACTGCACACAGGACATGCATTTTGTGAAATTCTTTCTCCGCTTTTGACCCATTCTGGTTGTCCTTTCTCCGCGGCAGACCAGGAGTGGTGCCCGGGGACCAGTTCCTTCTTGTCACCATTGGTCAGGTGGTGATCTTCTTGAATGTTTTTAGTGGGGGTATTTTTATGGAGAATACACCAGGTGAGCATGGGGAGAACATGCAAACTCCACACAGAAAGGCCCTTTCCTCGAACAGCAGGCACTGAAAGCATGGTGGAGGACACACCACCAGCGCCCACAGCGGGATTCGAACCGGGACCTTCTAGCTGTAAGGCGACACCGTGCAACACTGTGCATTGACAGTGGCGACACCATGTCACCATGGCAACAGTTTTTTCATGGCAACAGTATTCTTATACTCGTGTATATAATGTACATACAGTATATGTAGTTGATTTTTATTTTTTATTCTGTAACCTTTTTTATTATCTTTTTGATCTTTCCATTTCTCTGTGTCATTTCTTAAAACAAATTTTAACATCTTCTCAATGCAATGTGATTAGGTCTTTCATTATATTTACATCACATATGTAGCAGAACCGGCCTCCAAATGACCTCTTCCTTTCCCTCCTTTTCTGGTGATACTCAAGGGAAATGGAGGTGTAAACCCGCCAACCGATTGAATTATAGACCATCTGGTTTACCTATAATGCAATCTGATTTCGAAGAGAGACAGGAAGTCTGGCTCAGTAAACTACTTTGCTAACACACTGAAGAAAGAGAGCCAAAAGGTCAACGCCTATCTCTAAACCAGGATGTCCCACTCTATGCTAATTACTCCCCCAATAGCCCCAAGGACTCCATACAATAAGGCTGCCTGAAGAGACAAATGGCAGGCCTCAGAGGAATCCACAAACATCAGCAAATGCTGATGGGTCGTAAACCGGACATCCATTGAAGCAACTAGTGACTCATGTTTGTGTGCTTTTTCTCAATACTCCAGGATAACCAGACTTTTATGTTAAACTTAACTTTTCATGTTTTCAACTTGCAGGACTCGTTGTACGCATAATATTGATGTTTTTCCAGTATCCCTGACCTGAAGTATGACCAAGTTGTGATATTAACGGTTTTATAAAAGTTTGTCTGAATTGTCATTACAAAACCATACTGTCATCCAGAGGTCCCTAACCGTCAGATTGAATATGCTTGACTTGGCACATTTATCGATAAGTAACCGTAATCGTGATAATCATTTTTGGCAAATATAGTCTGCCTCTCTTTACTCCTATCTTTATTTTTGTATTAGTTATTCATTGAGTCATTATACCTGTTGGGATAAAACTGTACCATGATTATCATTTAATGTTGTCACCCAACCATAGAAAGTGTCTAATGCATGCTGTGAACAATGTTGAAATGTCATTGAAAATTTGTCATTGAAATTATATGTAATTGACCATAGTGAGAAGCAGATGAGCCCCTCGTATGAATCATTGATTAGTTCAGCTCCTTGAGGCGATCGCGCGTCACAAACCGTCTCACGTGATTCGATGGCCTGCCCTTTCGACACGCCCCAAGCGACCTTTAAAAAACTGCATGTAGTGCGCGTTACTCAGTTAGTAAGTTAGTTAGTTTCTAGTAGTTCTTTTGTTTTCTTCTTTCTACGTCTAGTTACTCTCAGCTGAGTTCTTTTTCTTACTCTTTGTCTTAAGTTTTGCACAGTCGTTTTGCTCTTTAAGTTTTTCCCGTCTTCGAGCTACTCAAAAGTCATACGGAGTAGCGTGATTTAATTTTCAGAAGACGTATTCTTATAATTTGCCGTAAGCTTTAAAGTTAACTTTCTATTTAGCCAAACGTTTTGTTTTTAACATCAGTAAATTTAGGCAAGTAATACTAATTTTGTAGCCTTCTTCGACCGGCCATCGAAGAGACTCTTAATTTGTACTATCAGTCTAAAATAATCCGTCACGGACTCAACCGAACCAAACCCTGCAGCCAGCCGTTGATCCTTGGTCCGGTTAACAACCATCCGGAGCAGTCCCTCATCTGTAACCGACACCGCAGAACCAGTTCCAGAGACGCCCCGTTCAGCATCAGCTCGTCACCTTGGTGCCTGGGCCTCCCACCAGATCACCAAGCAGATCGAGCCACGGACGAACATCTGGAACGTCTTCGAGTCAGTTTGGTGCAGAGCACAACGGGACACCAGCAATCAAGTAGGCACGCTAAGCGGGTTTGAATAAGAGTTGGTCCGTGAGGTTAAGAGTAGGTCAATTCGTCCAAATTCTCTCCATTAATCGTTCATTCCCTTAACTCTACGTTCGCGTCCCCATTATTCCCTTTCAACTACCTCTCACTATCACCAATCTATTTCCCATTGTGTTGCCATAAGTTTCTTGTGTGTTCTGTCATATCACCTCACATCTTCTGTCGTATTATTCATGGTACATTACCCATTATCCACAATTCTGCTTAATAAATTATATTTTGATTTAAGTCCTGGTTAGACGGTGTCCTTTTGAACTGAATGTCTACGATCCCTGTATCCAGAGTTTACACTTCAGGTTATCAGACTGGTTTACTTTTAGTCCATTCGTTAGTATTTTATCAGCGTTATAGCAGTTAATTTCTGCAGTCCTTCTTAGCTGAGGAAGGTGGTGCCCCGACATTTTATCAACGAATGCAACATCAAATTAAGGTAGTACACACTACACATATATGAGTGCATGTGTCAAGCCAGATATATAGGGATCTATTTTCGACTCCGCCACCAGCGCGGCGCAGGCATGGCACAAAGTTAGGTCCGCTGTACCGATGGGGCGTGGCGGAGCAGACTTTGGTATTTTCGTGCACTGCACCGCCGGCGCATCTCCTCCCCCTTCTCAACTCAGTCCCACCCAGCGACGCAACTCGGAAAGAGGGAGGGGAGAAGGCGGGGAGTGGGTTTGACACAGCCAAGTCAAATTTTCACCAATCACAGCAGCTCCTCGCCTCACTTTTAAGAACGCCGCTGGCGAGGCGCATGGCAAGTTTTGAAGATGACTGAGCCTGTGCAGGAAACTGTCTGACGCCCAAACTTCTCCCAGGAGTGGGTTGGAGAAGGCGTTGAGTGGGTTTGACACAGCCGAGTCCAATCTTCCCCAATCACACCAGGGGCCCGTTGCACAAAAGTAGGATTAAGACATCCAGGATAAGTGACTGAGCTGAGTTCAACCAATCCAAAACATGAGCGTCCAGGCTTAATCGGTTGCACAAAGACCAAGCCAGAATGGGCAGACACGGATTCATCAAACCAGGGGAAACCTATCCTGGATAAGTATGTGCACACAGCTTCCTCAAGTATACCCCGTCATCGATCACAGATTCATTGATTCACTATGGCAACTAGAGCGGCATACTTTTCCCATCGAAGGCAGAAATCCTCATGGAGGCTTACGCAGAGGTGAAGGACCAAATTGAAAAGAAAGGCAACAGCGCCACAGTTATAAAACAATGAGAGAAAGCGTGGCAAAGTATTGCAGACCGCCTGAATGCACAAGTAGTGCACACAGTGCTCAGCTGAAACCATCACAATTACAATCCAAATAGTTAATTAACATCTCCGAAAATGTAGTTGTACTCCGATTATGAATCAGTTGAAATTGTGTGCCATCACACATGGACTGGGACAATCCTGCCATCTTCCCTGATGACGACAGTGGTCAGCTGGTCAGGGACCAATATGTGTTCATTTATTTTTGTTAACATGCATGCCGTATGCTGTGAATTTCAGTTAAATATGGTCTGCACTGGCAGAGGAATTTGTTTTGTTTTTTTGTTTGTTTGTTTGTTTGTTTTTTCATTATAGATTGATTTGGCCTCTTATGTTTCTGCTGTATACTGTGTGTATACAAGCTTGCTGGGAGGCTACTGCATCCATTCATTTGTCTGTTCATTTGTTGTGTATGGATTTGTCCTGCATTTATGCGCAAATGTGAGGTGTATTATATACAGACTTTTGAATGTGTATTTATTCTTGTGTTGTATAATATGCTTTGATTCTGTGCTTTCTATCTTGTAGAGTCGCTGTGTGACTTCAGTTTTGAAAGGGAGTGATTCTTTGATTTATCCTTATTCAATAAAGGAACTTCATGTTACTCTTTGATGTGTATTTATATTTATATTGGACCTGGATTTTATATATAGTCTATGGGAAACTGTCTTTCTGATGATTGCAACATCATCTAAAATCATTATTTATCTACAATGATTCAAATGAATTAAAATTGAAATTAATGATGCTTATGTTTTGTGTTAATGTTTAAATAATGACAGTGGATCTAGTTGAATTTGATAACAATGTGTAGTGGGCAGTGGAATAACTATTGGTTTTCGTTTGTGATGACTGCTGACTGAGATAAGGGATGAGATTAAATAGATTCTGGAACTTAGCCTGGTCTGGAGCAGGCTAGCTCCACAGAATAAATCTCCATGGTAACTTATCCCATAACATATCCCACTTTCTACTATCCTGCTTTTGTGCAACCAGATCACGGATAAGTTGAGTCAGGATAACCAACATAATCCATTATCCTAGTTTTGTGGAACGGGCCCCAGCTCCCCGCCTCACCTTTAAAAACGCCGCTGGCGAGGTGCATGGCGAGTTTCGAGGATGACTGAGCCTGTGCAGGAAACTGTCTGACGCCCAAACTTCTCCCAGGAGGAGAATGATGTTCTGGTCCGGGAGATCCAGGCTCACAGTGGCCGTATGTACGGCCTCGCGAAATTTATTTCAGTACTGTCTACCTGTTTAATGTGGGAAGTTACTGATCGTCAGATGTTTTTGAACTGATGTAACCACAAATACTCACTTAATTTCAAAGCTGGGCCCGCGAGGCCACAAAGAATGCACCGACACTCTGAGGGCTGTATGTTAATGAACCACCTGTCCAGTCCAGACATCTAAAACGCATTTTGAGAACCCCAAATGTGTGTTCGATGACTGACCGAGCACTGCTGAAAACACCGTTAAAACCACGTTGCCGTCTTATTGAAGGTGTGATATATGGCGTCATCAACCACCTTTTCAGTGGATAGCCATTATCACCTAGCAGCCACCCATCCAGAGGGTTGTCCCCCCGAAAGGCTGTAGCAATTTACACGACACATGCTACATGTGTGCCTCCAGAGATTGTGTTTTCCTTAGAAAGGCAAGCAGACACACCTATTAAGGTGTGCGAGATCAGGCAGTGGACGGAGAAGGACCCAGCCCTGTCTCAAGTCAAGACCTTCCTTTTGCAAGTGGGAGCAAGTCAAGCAAACATATACAGAAACCAGCAAAGATTGTCCGGGAACAACAAAACATAAAAAGAAGTGGATAACAACTGACACCTGGCAATCCATTGAAAACCGGAGAGACCTTAAGAAGAAGGTTCTTGAAACAAAGTCTGAAAGGATGCAAGAGAAGTACCAGTCAGAATACAGGTGAGTAGACCAAAGTGTAATGAAGAAAGTAAGAGCAGACAACTACATGGAAGGTCTTGTGAAGCAGGCAGAAGATGAAGCCAGGCGAGGGGAGCAAGGGATTGCATACAGTATCACCAATAAGAACTGTATAAAGTATCCTCCAAACATCGACGCCCCAGTTACAAATAAACAGGGACGACTTCTTTTACCCAAAACAGAAATAGAAAACTGATGGGCAGAACACTTCACTGAAACCCTCAATAGACCGCCACGTACAGTACAGGCTGACATACAAGAAGCCGAGGCTGACCTTGATATTAACATAGAACTGCCAGAGAAAGAAGAAATCATTACCACCATCAAATCCCTAAAAATGGGAAAGCACCTGAACAAGACAACCTAAAGGCTGAGCTGTTCAAGGCAGACACAGGGCTGGCAGCTAAAGTGCTAAAGCCACTGTTCACAGCCATATGAATGAAGAGGAAGATACCTGATGACTGGACAAAAGGCATCATTGTGATGGTACCAAAGAGAGGTGCCCTGAGTGACCGTAACAACTGGCACGGCATCACCCTTTTGTCTATCCCGAGCAAAATCCTTGCCAAAATCATTGTACAGAGAATATCAGGTGCAATAGATCAGAGATACTCATTGCGCAGCTCGCAAGCCACATGCGTCAAGTTTTAATTGGTGGCTCGCATAGTAGCTTATAACAATATGGTAACACAGTCAATACATTTTTTCAAATGGGCTACATAAACATACAGTGAACACTGCACTACAAAAACGCAAATGTCTGCATTATACTTCTCCCTTCACCTTAATAATGAAGGTGAAGGGAGAAGTATTAATTATGGCTTAATGGTATTTCTTAAAGGGGGCACTGTCAAACCTGGCAATGCAGCATTGTTTACAACACCGTCACACTTGCCCGCAGTGCACGTTAGCTCCACTAGCCAGCAAGAGATGCAGGCACAAAATGGATTGTTTTTTAATTAAAAAAAAGGGCAACCCCCCCCCCCCCCCCCAAAAAAACCAACAACAGATGGACAGACATACAGTCTTGTAACAAATAGTGAGGAGAAAGAGTCTGAGGAAGCAAACAAAAATCAGCATGAAGACACCGGAGTGGGGACAAGCAGGCAAACATCGGGTGTACCCAGTAAAAAACGAAAGGTACAAGGCATACAAGATGAGCACAGGAAATTTCAAGAAACGTGGACAGATGACTTCTTATTTATTCTTCATGGCATGAATCCTCTGTGCTTCATATGCAAACAAACCCGCGCCTGTTTCAAACGAATGGAGTACCATTTCAAAGCTGCGCATCCAAATTTCAATGAAAGTTAACCACCTGGCGGTGAACTAAGAGAGAGGATGTTGCATCGTCAATATAAGAATCCAATGTCCACACATTGAACTTACGTTTCTGGTCTTTACTGACCATTATTAAGCACGTTACATGTTGCGTCAGACACTTTTTCAGCGTGCACGACAGTATTGACCTTCACAGCTCTAACACTCTCAGTCCGCCCTCTGCTGGACTCTTAGGACTGCAACATAATGTACATGGCTGTCAATTCAACTTATTAACATCCAAGGACTAATAATTACCAGAGCAGGGAGTATTGACTATAACCAGAATAAATGTATGGACAACAAAGGATGATCTGCGACACCACAGAGGAAAAGAGCACAGCTCACTGCTCCACTTTGTGAGCAGTGAGCTGTGCTGTGTTTAACTGAACTGAGAAAAAATCCTATCCACAGGACAACCTCCACTGCAGGAGGCATCTTTTGAGATAGCATGGATTTTGGTGCGGACCAAAAAAAAAAAAAAAAAACTCAGGTGACTCAGAAATAGTAAAAGATTGCTTTTCAGCTTTTGTGGAGGATACCCCAGATCAACATGGGGAGAACATGCAAACTGGCACTCGAGCAGGCACTGAAGGTATGGTGCCCACAGCGGGAATCGAACCTAGCTGTGAGGCAACAGTGTTACCACCGTGCCACCTAAAGGTTCAAACAGTGACAGACAGAGGGAAGAGTGACGGTGAAAACCTACTTTATGTCAAATTTTACTGCATGTCCTGCAGTCACTCATTTTCTCACCTTTCCAGTGTTTTGCGCTCTGTCGCGGCTCTCTCTGAATGCAACATGGAAACACACTGGAAGCAATCAAACTGTGGAGGCTGGCAGAGGTGCACAAGTAGGGCAAGATTTTCAGCGCTGGGGGTATGACTACTTCACCTCGAGATAAAATGAAAACAAAAGGACATAACTTGCTAGACGAAAGTAAAGTTTGACTGAAAATATAGTTTGCCTTAGAGCGTTACAGATAACTGGACTGTTGGCTTGAGAGGGTCTGAGAAGGTATTAAATATCTGTCCTAATATGTTAATGGTTTAGGACGTCCTGTCAAGGTTAAGATTATGACCAAACTTAAAAAGGAAAACACACAGATAAACTTCTCACAGAAAATCCTTTATTGAAAGCAGAACATGAGAAATTGAAGAAAATTGGATTTAAAAACACTTAGTATAGCTCACATTCTGATAGCTGGAAAGTTGGAGTAGCAATGCTAATGTCAAATTTAATCAAATTTATCAAATCAAATCAAAATCATCCATCCATCCATTATCTATACCGCCTATCCCTTTCGGGGTTGCGGGGGGCTGGAGCCTATCCCAGCTACAATGGGCGAGAGGCGGGGTACACCCTGAACCGGTCGCCAGCCGATTGCAGGGCCACACGCAAGGACAAACAACCATTCACACTCACACTCACACCTACGGACAATTTAGAGTCATCAATTAACCTAATGAGCATGTTTTTGGTCTGTGGGAGGAAGCCGGAGTACCCGGAGAGAACCCACGCATGCACGGGAAGAACATGCAAACTTCACACAGAAAGGCCCCGCCTGACCCGGGGATCGAACCGGCAACCTTCGTGCTGTGAGGCACGCGCACTACCTGCTGCGCCACCGTGCAGCCCCATCAAAATCAATCAAATCAAAGAAATAAATGATAAAGAGGCTTGATATATTATTGTAAAAGGGGTAATTGACCCAACAGTGATAACATTAAAAAAGAAAAAAAGAAAAAAAGTGCATGGGAGGAAATTAGGTTTTTTGATTTAAGCCATTACTCAACTAAACACAAATGTCAAATCAGAGTGGCAGACATGTCTGATCATAGTGCCATCTATTTGAAGAAAACAGGCAGAAATTATGGTCAATAAAATGCGCGAACCCAACACAAAGCATCTTAAGTATGAACCGAAAGAAATTGAAAATATTTTTAGAGACTATTACAAGGAATTCACCACTCAGTCACTGGCCTCAAATCAAAGTGATTCATTCCTTTACACCCTGGACATACCCTTGAAAGGTACAATACAAAAAGAAAAGCATAACAGCAAAGATGATGAAAGATGAAATTCAGACAGCGATAGGACAACTGAAATCAAACAAGGCACTTGGTAGTGATGGATTTGCATCTCAGTGGTAGGAGAAGTTTGGAAAAGAACTGTCACCACTACTCCACACTACTTTCAATTGGATCATAACTGGAAGAAAGTAGTAATTACAGTACTCCCCAAACCACTAAAAGATAAGGAATATTGCCAAAATTATAGGCCGATATCTATACCTCAAACATTTGCACCAGACTTGACAGACGAGGACCAAACTGGGTTTGTTAAAGATAGACAAACGTAAAAAATATTAGAGGAATGTTGCATATTACACATAAAATACTTAAAGATAATATGCCAGTAGCTTTGACTAGTTTAGATGTAGAAAGAGCATTTGATATAGCCAAATGGGAATTTTTATATTCAACTTTGAAGAAATTTGGATTAAATACAAAATCAATTCAATGTATTAAGTCTATCTATAACAAACCCACAGCTAGAGTAAAAGTTAACAACTCTTTCTTTCTCTAGTCCTACTTTGTTTGCTCTTTAAATCAAGCTGTTGACTCAAATTGTCAAACAAACACTTCCATAACAAAAACAGAAATTCATAAACATACAACACTCTTTTTATACATTATTAAATGATACAAAGACAAGTTCGTCTCATCTTTTATAGAAAGGTTTATCACAGGAAATAAGATCATTTCCACCACATTTTTATTATTATTATTATTATTATTTTTATTATTATGATTAATTTCCTAATTTATATAATAATTACTATCTCATGATCACTAGCGGAACAAATCAGTGCCGGGCCAGGGGCGGGGCACATGACCGTGCCCTTTAAACCCAATAAAGCTCACGATAACATCGCTTTACAACATACACATGCCCGCAACAGTGGGGCTTACAAGCACACATACTACATTTTTGAAACAAGGCTGAAAGCCTTCAGTAAAGCCGGGGCCTTATAGCACGCCTGCGCAGAGCGTGAGCGTGGCGTTACGGCTTGGTTTCACTTCGGCGTCCATCCAAACAGGTGTCACAGTGTCCACACTGCCGACATGAGCAGCGTGAGAGTCGCGCGAGTCCTCAACTAGAGATTCCAAGGCTCGCCGCAGTCAAATCGGTATCATGTGAGTATTTCACAGCGATTACAATGTCTGTATCTGCATATGTGACACACATGACTTGAAAATACACAATATGAGAGGGCCAGAAGTTCTCCATCATCTCTACTCCTTTCCCTCTCTCCCACCCTCTCCTCCTGTAACTCAGTCCCTGTTCCAGCGCATGTAAAGTAAAATTACGTCATCATTTTTGTTGTCGATGATTATCAAACGTCTCTCCGGGTACTCCGGCTTCCTCCCACAGACCAAAAACATGCTCATTAGGTTAATTGATGACTCTAAATTGTCCGTAGGTGTGAGTGTGAATGGTTGTTTGTCCTTACATGTGGCCCTGCAATCGGCTGGCGACCGGCTCAGGGTGTACCCCGCCTCTCGCCCATTGTAGCCGGGATAGGCTCCAGCCCCCCGCAACCCCGAAAGGGATAGGCGGTATAGATAATGGATGGATGGATGGATGGATTATCAAACGCAAACTCCATGTAAACAGATGGAGCCGGCAGTTGCTGCGCCGCTCATGTTTAGCTTAGTCCGTAAAAATGCCCCACCTAACTTGCACTCTGTTGACAAATGACTGATGATGACGTGATGGACGGTTGATGACGATTTTACCCAAAATACACTTGTAGACAATATCGGCGATCAATTTGATAAATGTGAGAGTGAAAATAAAGCCAGTCATGCAGCACGTCATTTTATTCATATTTTACACCTAACTACATCACTAAAGTCAGTCTTGTAAAGTTTTAACCAACCATGACTCATCCTGACTGGGTCAACATATAAACCTACACATGTAATGTTAAAAATCATCGTACGGAAAGAACGTGATATTCCTTGCTCAGAATAGATATCTGCCCTTTAATGTCCGGACGTAATCCTGGTGTGCATGCCAGTACTTTTAGATGTACTGAGTGACTAGAATCAGTATAATGAAACTATTCGTTCAGAAGAGATGTTCACCGAATCAGTCAGTGCTTGGCAGGAAGAGCCTGCGACTCCTGGGTTGATATACGGCTGAACGGTCCAGGTTTCAGTGCAGTTCAGTTCAAAGCTTCCAGTACCGGGAGATAACAGTTTTGTGACTGTGTTGCTTTGACAAACACATTTGTAAATATAAAACTTGTTTATAAATCATGATGTTTTAAGTGTCCTGTGCTATGATATGCTATTTAACTGGTCTACTCAGCAATTTGGGCTCAGTGAGTGATCGGTTCACTGAATGTATACCCCACAGTACATTCAGTGAAGGATTCACACTGAATATGCACCGTTCCCTCGCAAATTGTCGCAATGAGATGATCAGTCACGCATTTTCTCAAACTGCGGGTTTTATACACTACTTGTTACATGCTGTGTCCTACTGTACATGAGTTGTTGCGGCGGCAAATTTAGCAGAGTTTTAAAAAAAGTTAGTTTTCTCCGAGGTACACTTGAACACAACACACCCCTATCTTCCTCCGTCACTGCCTAGTGCCTGCTACAGCTGTTGAGTCTCACTCTCCTCTCATTACTGCCAGCCTAACGTTTTACGTTTGTTGATCTGGAAACTAAATCTGTTAAAACAACGGGGAACAACGGTCGCCATGGAAGTGTATCCCTCAGAGGAAAATGATTCAGAAGAGTGTAGTTCACTGAGTGATTCAGGCGTCGGTTACGCGGCGCAGTCGGCGCGCGCGGTCCCTCCCTCCCTGCAGCGGCTCGCCGACTGCCCGCCTGGCGCTGCTATTTCAACTGAACTGAGAAACGAACGAATCACCTGAGGAAGTGATTCGGTTCAGTACGTTCACTTAAAAGATTCGTTCTTTTGAACGAATCATTCGGGAACGACACAACAATAGGGCCTAGGGCGTGTCCCCCCCCCCCCCCCCGGAAGCTCCGCCCCTGCTCATGATATATACTATTATTATTATTATTATATACTATTATTGTGATATTACATATACCGTGATAAAAGATTCTGTCAATATTAGATTAGATTGAATTAGATTTAGATTTACTTGTCCTTCTGCAAGGAAAATTGGTGTGCCCATGCCCAGCCTACATTAAGGAATGCTTGTCATTGCCAGCCTCTGGTTTTGGGGAGTATTCATAACATCTATCAGTTTAGTGATAGTGAGTACAATGAAAGACAAAATTTGTCAGTTGTCTTGTCCCACACAGCTAGGATACATATATACATACTCACATAATAATATAGTTATGTGTGCATCAATAAGAGGATTGAAGCAGAAATTTAAAAGTAACTGCTTGAGCTTTACAATGTTAGTCTAGCACTGTTTCCTTACCAGTCATACATCTTTGTGGCATTTCAGTTCCCAAAGCAATGTTAATTTCTATATGTAAAAACATTAAAAACATCATAATTGCAAATTGAAATACCATACAGTACAGTTCATTCTTTTTCCTTATTAAAGCAACATGAGTGAGGAGTTAGGAAAAGTGGGCATTTTATATTTTGAATATTCTATAACCATCAAATTATCAGTAGCAACTGTGACGGCTTGACAAATATCTTCTGTTATCTGGATAGATTCTGGACAAGATGCATAGACTCACAATCCCTGTAATATAATAATACTCCCTTCAGCAAGTAAACTCATCTGCTCCTAGTCGGAATTGCCTGGTGTATGAATTGTGCTATACAAATAAATTTGCCTTGAATAAAGGTAAAAAAAAAAAAAAAAAAAAAAACTGCACAGGCTTCTTTGGCCCAACCCAACTGAACAACTATGGGTGATTTTGGAGCAACATGTTAAGGCTAACGCCAAAAACCCAAAGAGGGAATATCTCTTGGAAACTGTTGCTCATCCCTCAAGTTCCAGCAAATGTGATCAAACTCTTTATGTTGTAGTTGTCGTCCAAGTTTAACTTTGTTGCATATTCATGCATTTTCATTCAGACATTTTAATGTATGTGGCCCAAGGAAGAACAGGAAGTCATAAAAGCTTAACATAAACTCTGAAAGCTCACTGCTTAATAATCACTATTACTTTGTCGAAAAGCCTTTATTGAAACCCCACACACACACACACACACACACACACACACACACACACACACACACACACACACACACACACACACACAATTACAAAAAAAATTGCAGGAATTTTATACATTCATATATTTGATATATTTACCACTTCATACTGCATCTCACTGAGGCAGGACTGTGTTTTTCCAATCACAATAGTTACAGGTATACACACATCATATAAAGCAAACCCCTGTTAAGGTTCTGTATAGACCAAAACATTGCCATCCATTTATGAAACACCCTCTCAGCAGTAAAAATTTTGGAACAACCTAACCACTTTAGTAAAGTATCTGAACAAGACAACCTTTGGCACTGTCACTGTCAGACACTGCCAAGAATAACTGACAGCTGCTCTGCACCCACCTTCCTATTGAAACACAAGCAACAAACACTAAAAGCTCACTTTCCCATCTTCATATCTCTTCTTGCCGACTGAAAATAATGATCAAGAAATAGAAGCTTCTGAAATGCTGCATCTTAAAGAGTCATTTTGGATTATCATGTGCATATAGTTTAGTGGGCATGAGTCTTTATCACCACATAACCAAGGCTGGCAGGTGATAGGTTGGTTGCTTTGGATTGCTTTCAAGGTTGCTGGAATTGCTTATTGTAATTTCATCATAAAAGCAAAAATGTGACAGGGCATAATTACACTGCCACTGCCAGGCTAAGTGTGACCAGTAAAGAAATATAATACACCTATGATTCTGGGTTTTAGCAGTAAGATGTGTAGTTATTTGTAGAGATTTTCACATTTAAAGAACAAAATGAACAAAAAACACAACAGAAGAATTTAATAACAAAATAAAGTGAAAAAAGGCTTAAAACTTTGATATGTTTATAGGCATTATACAATTTTGTATATACATACATATCACATGGAAATCTGTATACAGGTTTTTGTACAAGTTCAAATATAGATAGCAGTTAAGCAGCAGAGTTGCCATGGTATAGTGTGCAATCATCAACACCAGTCTCAAGGTTTTATACTTCCCACAGACAGACAGACAGACAGACAGACAGACAGACAGACAGACTTCTTTGCACCTCTGGTGAACTAACTAAATAGACAGTGTAACATATGACATGACCTCTACAGGATTTCAGGCCGATGCACATGTTGATGCACAGGTTGACCGTTTAAAAAAATCTGACAATCAAATACCGGATTATTTTAGTTTTCTTTGCACAAGTCATAACAAACACTTTTGATAAAATTCTCTAAAATTGGTTTTGCTAACGAGAAATGTATTGGGCAGGACAGCTGGCAGTCGAAAATAATCTATATCACTACTTTCTGGTGGACATACTATAGAATGTTGACACTTTGCAAAAATATCTTTGCCATTTCTATACATCAATTTTATATTTATTGCTGTCAATTGTTTTGTTGTGGAGCTGATAAACATGCTAGCTCACTGGCTAGTGAAGCATCTAGCTTCTGGTGTGGCCTATAACTGAAACACATTAAGAATTCTAAATCTGCCCATTTCAGATGAGTGTGAGTGACTGTGCCATGGTGGTGTAAATACTGTTTCAGAGAAATATAACTGCTCAATTTTGATTTTGTTTTAAGCCATGACAATGATGAAATGTCAAGATACTATATTTCCACCGTATCAGTAGTTCACAGATCTGAGTATTTGCCTTCAAAAACCTGCGTCTTTTAAACCTCCCATGTGTCTCTTCCCTTTAGCTCACCCACTTGCAAACAGAAAACCTGACATTAAGAGCAAATACCACTGCAAAGCTTCTCACAAGAAGTGCAACATCCATTTCAAGTCAGAACATAAGATTAAGGGTTTACTGAATTTGGTGGAGAGATGGTGCCAGCTGGAGGAGGAACTGAACACTTGTGCCATTGTTCAACTGCATGGTATGGCTCAATCAACTTGCTCTTTTTTAAGTTCTATTGTCAAATTTTGCTACTATCTGGTAATGTTTTTAGCATAACCTCCTTCGACAGTCGTGTCACTGCATTACCCAAACACAACAGTTTTTTTCCAGCAGACTTTTGTCTTGCTGCCATCAGCCTTCTCTGAAACAAAACTTGACTCCTAGAAGCTAATAATATGTTGAGAGGATACTATCTGAAGTGGAAAATTAAACCCAGGTACCAAAAGTGAGTCGAATCAAGCTGAGCCAAGACGTACCAGGCAGTGGAAACACGGCTAGCACCACTGCAAAGCTACTCACATTAAGTGCACCAGCCAATTCAAGTCAGAGGAAAAGATGTGTGTACTGAACCTGGTGAAGAGATGGACCCAGCTGAAGAGGAACACTTACAGGTGCTTACTACCATTGATATGACAGAGGGGCCAGCGGGCCCCAGAAATAACTTGACCTGGTATAGATGATGCAATGGCCCCTGTACTCTAATTTACAAAAGCACTTACAAAACTAGATATGTACAAAATAACACAATATCCTGCTGATAGTGGACGTGCTGGGTGTTTGAGAGGAGGACATGGCTCTGGGGTTTTCAGTAAAACTTAATTCTTCTAATTTTTTCTTCTCTGAATTTTTTTTTTTTTTTTCCAGAAAATAAGGGATTCATTGGTTTCCAGCATGTTGCTGCAGCAGATTAGCTGGTGCAGAGGTGGTGATTAGGGGGGAATTAGATGACTTTGTAGGTCAGGAAGTCACGAAGCGGCGTGGGAATGGCCAGGGCCTCCACCTGCTGGGTGGTCATCACCCGGCGAAGGGCCATCCTGCACATGTGCTGCAGACTGGCAATGCTACGAGGACACTCCCAGAAGTGCACACTACCATCACGGGTGCTTGAACCCCCCCCCCCACCCCACAAAAAAAAAGAAAAATGACAAATCAGAGAGGAGTAGGTAGTTTAACTCTTGAGCTGCAGTGGCACATTACAAATGACTTCAGTCTGAAATCTCTTAAGAAAATTAAATGCATACAGCCTGCCCATGGAGACAGCAAGCTCATATAAAAACATTGATAACGGGTTTCTTTGACTATTCTATCTTAAAGCAGGAGTCAAAAAGATGTGACAGAGGTAATGTTATGTGAACTGTGCTCAGAATAGTTTGTGTGTAAACATGTGTTATGTCTTACCCCGCAGCAAGGACACTTCCTTCAGCAGAGAAGGCACAGCAGAGGCCACTAGTGAGAGAGGCGATGGCCTGAGGAGCCCTTTCCTCTATGCTCCAGAAACGAACCAACCTGAGCAGAGACACAAAAACCAACAACACAAGGACACTGCTGTCAGAAATCAAACTGCATGCAAGAAACTGAACTTACTTTGTGTTTTTATGGTTAAAACAGACTGTAGTAAGTGATTTTACATACAGGTTAATTTATTCTTCATTGCCATCCAAAAAAGTTTGAAGAAAAAAATATTTAAAATCCTGATCCTCTTCCTGTACACATAATGACACTGTAACTTCCAGAATGGTTCCTGTCCTTGCCGCCCCAAAAGAAATACATAAATAAAATAACCTTTTTATTAGTGCTGTCAATCGATTAAAATATTTAATCGCAATTAATCGCATGAATGTCATAGTTAACTCGCAATTAATTGCAAATTAATTGCACATTTTCATCTATTCTAAATGTCCCTTGAATTATCATTTTAATACTGTTATCAACATGGAAAAGTGGATAGGCTTGCTTTGTGCAAATGTTTTTTTTTTGAAAACAACAACATGTAGTGCTATATTTCACACTAACATTCTCACTTTGAGCAGTCCCTCACATTTGAATGAATCAAATCTTGTTACAGTTACTTGTTACAGTTTAACACTGTCAATAAACAGATGACAAAATATAAATACTTGGTTACAAAAAAGCCCCTTCAGCAACCCTTTCTAAGGGATCAAAACAGGGTGATACAAGATAAAGCTACAAGGCGCACATCATTGTAAACTAGGACTCAGCCTATAGTGCAGTTAAACCATGGCTTAAACTTTCATTTCTCAAGTTTCCTTTGAACATAATAGCGTCCATATGTCTCTGTCGAAAGCCATCCATTGTCACCTGGTTTTGACAAGGGGGTGGCGGAGAATTCGCATTCGCCGTGTTTGGCCATCAAGTTGTATTTCAGACTGGACGTGCTACAGTGATAATTCAGTTCACACCGACACTTTGGTCTTCTCAGTTGACCCATCCTACAACTTTTTGAAACTAAACTTCCGCGCCCTTGACATCCACACTCTTTTACAACTAGCGAGCAGGCAAGACCAAACAAGTGCGTGGGGCATGCCGATTGTTTCGTTTCCGGTTTACAATCGGATCCTGTAGTTTTTCTTATGTTACTAGCAGTGGCCACAGCTTATAAAAAACTACAAGTTCACTAGGTCACAAAGAGCGTTAATCTTGTGATAAAAAAAATGATGCAGTTAAAATTGATTTGCGTTAACGCGTTAATAACGCAATATTTTTAACAGCACTACTTTTTATACATTTGTAGGTCACTCCAAAAAGATATCTGCAAGGAATTAAAACATTGTTCAAAGAAGATTTTTTTGTGTCGGATATTATATGGCTTGGATTACAAATTATGTGTCTTTCCAGAATATTTGTCACCAACAGTTGGTTTGATCTGTTTTATGAACTGTGGGAACCATGAGGTTGACAGTGATCCACTGTCACAGTGAGTTATACATAAGAATCTAATTAAAATTAGAACAACCTCTGCAATAGTACAACAAGATAGGAGAATTAAATGTGGACTCCTTAACATCAGATCTCTGTCCTCTAAAGCTGTTCTAGTAAATGAGTTAATATCAGACCATAATGCTGATTTATTTTGTCTGACTGAAACCTGGCTGTGTCCTGAAGAGTATGTGAGTCTAAATGAAGCTACTCCTCCGAGCCATATTAATACTCACATTCCTCGAGGCAGCGGCAGAGGAGGTGGAGTTGCAGCCATTTTTGACTCAAGCCTTTTGATCAACCCTAAACCTAAACTCGACTATAACTCATTTGAAAGCCTTGTTCTCACTCTTTCTCATGAGAAATGGAAAACAGTGCAACCACTTTTATTTGTTGTAGTATACCGCTCTCCTGGTCCTTACTCCGAATTTATAGCTGAGTTCTCGGAGTTTCTATCAAGTTTAGTTCTTGAAGCAGATAAAGTAATTATTGTAGGTGACTTTAATGTACATGTCGACGTTGATAATGACAGCCTTAGCACTGCGTTTATCTCAGTATTAGACTCAGTTGGCTTCCGCCAGAATGTACATGAACCGACTCACTGTTTTAACCACACCCTCGACCTTGTTCTGACATATGGCATTGAAATCGAAGACTTAATAGTCTCCTCACAGAATCCTCTTTTATCAGACAATCATTTAATAACTTTCAAATTCATATTACCAGACTACCAGCCAGTAGGCAAAAATTCTTATACCAGACTCCTGTCTGATAGTGCTGTAGCTAAATTTAAGGATATGATCCCATCAGTATTTAATTCAATGCCATGTCTCAATACAACAGAGGAGTCTTATGCTAACGTTAGTCCCTCCCAGATTGACTTCCTGGTTGATAGTGCTACAGGATTGTTGCGTATGACACTTGACTCTGTTGCTCCCCTAAAAAAGAAGAAAATTAAACATAGGAGGTTAGCTCCATGGTATACTCCTCAAACCCGCAAATTAAAGCAAACTTCACGGAAAATAGAAAGGAAATGGTGTTCTACCAATTTGGAAGAATTTCGGTCCGCCTGGCAAGACAGTCTTAAAATATACAGGAAAGCCCTCCGCAGTGCCAGGGCAGCCTATTACTCTGCACTAATAGAGGAAAATAAGAACAATCCCAGGTTTCTCTTCAGCACTGTAGCCAGGCTGACAGAGAGCCATAATTCTGTTGAACCATGTATTCCTTTAGCTCTGAACAGTAATGACTTCATGAGCTTCTTTAATGATAAAATTCTAACTATCAGAGACAGAATTCATCAACTCCTGCCGTTAACAGGTACTGTTTTGTCTTCAAACGCAGAAATCGTAGAAACTGTTACTCAGTCTGTCGCAGTTTTAGACTGTTTTACTCCTGTTGACCTTCACCAACTAATTTCAATAATTTCATCATCAAAATCATCTACCTGTATTTTAGATCCTATCCCGACTAAGCTGTTTAAAGAAGTATTACCTCTAATTGACTCTTCAGTTTTAGACATGATCAATCTCTCTTTATCAACAGGCTACGTACCACAGTCCTTTAAAGTAGCTGTGATAAAACCGCTACTGAAAAAGCCTACTCTTGATCCAGGGGTTTTAGCCAACTATAGACCGATATCCAACCTTCCCTTTCTCTCAAAAACTCTTGAGAAAGCAGTTGCCAATCAGCTGTGCGACTTTCTAAACAATAATAGTTTATTCGAGGATTTCCAGTCAGGATTTAGAGTGCATCATAGCACAGAGACAGCACTGGTTAAAGTTACAAATGACCTTCTAATTGCATCTGATAAAGGATTTGTCTCTGTACTAGTCTTACTGGATCTTAGTGCTGCATTTGACACCATTGACCATGGCATCCTATTGCAGACACTGGAACATTTCATTGGCATTAAGAGAACTGCGCTAAGCTGGTTTAAATCCTACTTGTCAGATCGCTCTCAGTTTGTACGCGTTAATGACGACTCCTCTGTGCTCACTAAAGTCAGCTATGGAGTTCCGCAGGGTTCTGTGCTTGGACCAATTCTATTCACCTTATATATGCTTCCTTTAGGTAAGATTATCAGGAAGCACTCAATAAATTTTCATTGCTATGCAGATGATACCCAGCTATATTTATCAATGAAACCGGAAGAAACCAGTCAGTTAACTAGACTACAAGCATGTCTTCATGACATAAAGACCTGGATGACCTGCAATTTTCTGATGCTAAACTCGGACAAAACTGAAGTTATAGTAATAGGCCCTAAACATTTTAGAAAGTCACTTTCTGATGACATAGCAGTTATGGATGGCATTGCGCTGGCCTCCAGCACCACTGTAAAGAATCTGGGAGTTATCTTTGACCAAGACATGTCCTTTCACTCCCATGTAAAACAAATTTCAAGGACTGCCTTTTTTCACCTACGTAATATCGCAAAAATCAGGCATATTTTGTCTCAAAATGATGCAGAAAAACTAGTCCATGCATTCATAACTTCCAGGTTGGATTATTGCAATTCTTTACTATCAGGCTGCCCAAATTCGTTGCTGAATATTCTCCAGTTGCTCCAGAACGCTGCAGCACGTGTTCTGACAAAAACCAGGAAGCGAGATCATATTTCTCCAATACTCGCCACTTTGCACTGGCTCCCTGTAAAGTTTAGAATAGAGTTTAAAATTCTCCTCCTTACTTACAAAGCCATAAATGGCCAGGCACCTTCTTATCTTAAAGAGCTCATAGTACCTTATTGCCCTACTCGAACACTGCGTTCCCAGAATGCAGGTCTACTTATGGTTCCTAAAGTCTCAAAAAGCAGAACAGGAGTCAGAGCATTTAGCTATCAAGCTCCTCTCCTGTGGAACCATCTTCCAATCTTTGTCCGGGAGGCAGACACTGTCTCTACATTTAAGAGTAGGCTTAAAACTTTCCTTTTTGATAAAGCTTACAGTTAGGGCTGGCTCAGGCTTGTCCTGGACCAGCCCCTAGTTATGCTGCTATAGGATTAGACTGTCGGGGGACATCCAAAGATACACCGAGCTCCTCCGTCCTTCTGTCCCTCTCCATCCGCACGCTCTCATGTCCTACCACGGCGTGTTACTAACTTAGCTCCTTCCCCGGAGTCTCTGTGCTTTGTCGTCTTGCAGGTTCCCATGGACAGTGGCTGAATCTGGATTGTGGATTTCAGCTGCATCTCCTGCCTTGGCCCTGCCTGACATCCACTGCAACTGCTACTGCTGTTATTACATCCACTGTCACTGTTACTGTGACTGCATGTCTGTCTCTCTGTCTCTGTCTCTCTCTCTCTCTCTCTGACTGCTTTTCTGTCTGTCTGTCTGTCTGTCTGTCTGTCTGTCTGTCTGTCTGTCTGTCTGTCTGTCTGTCTGTCTGTCTGTCTCACTCTCCCTCTCTTGCTCTTCCTCTCTCACCCAACCAGTCGAGGCAGATGGCCGCCCACCCAGAGTCTGGTTCTGCTCGAGGTTTCTGCCTGTTAAAAGGAAGTTTTTCCTCGCCACTGTCGCCAAGTGCTTGCTCATGGGGGAATTGTTGGTTTCTTTGTAGATAAAAGAGCTTGGTCTGTACCAGCTCTATATGGAAAGTGTCCTGAGACAACTTCTGTTGTGATTTGGCGCTATACAAATAAAATTGAATTGAATTGAGTTGAATCCATAGTTGTTTTGTACATGTGTATTTTTTTATGTTTGTTATTCTAAATGTCTGACTGAGTCTGGCTTGACAGACTTCAGATGAAACTGTAATCCATTTTGGGTGGAGTCACAGTAATTGATGGCCATGCTCACCTGTCAACTCTATGTGAGTCCATTCTCTGTGATTCACAGTGATTGACAATTTCATTCACCTGTTAGCTTACGTTGCACCCTGAAGTAGAAATTGTATCCCTGCAAGTGTACACATTGATGAAGGCCAGATGTCCAGAAAGTTTTGTGTATTGCCAGACAGATGACTGAGCAAATGTATTAAATGGTACACTGCTGAGTAAGACCCTCTCTTTTTCATATATGTACACAGACATTAAGGATAACCAACCAGATAGTCAGAGCACAGTGGCACCCTTCCAAATATATCAGACGCAATAAAGTAATTCCCCAAATATCCAAAACTCTATCTAGAGCCAAAAGATCTGTGTTTCTGTCATTTGATAAGGAGAGACATTGGAGAGAGACCTCAACACCACCCACACCAAAGATATGTGGCGAGCAATCCAGAACATCACAAGCTACAAAAGCAATAGTGAGAGAGGCCACATTGCCAGATGAGCTTAACACATTTTATGCTGATCTCCTTGACATGAGTCAGCTGTCAAGTCAACTTCACTGTCAGAGCTCACTGTGAATGTAAGAAGAATCCTGCTAAAAGGACATGTCCTTTCACTCCCATGTAAAACAAATTCAAGGACTGCCTTTTTTCACCTATGAAAATTGCAAAAATCAGGCACATCCTGTCTCCAAATGATGCAGAAAAACTAATCCATGCATTCGTAACTTCAAGGTTGGATTACTGCAATTCCTCACTATCAGGTTGCCCAATTTCGTTGCTGAATATTCTCCAGTTGCTCCAGAACGCTGCAGCACGTGTTCTTACAAAAACAAGGAAAAGAGATTGTCATAAAGGCTCTCTTATAGAACTGACTGGCGTCTGCTTGTAATTGCAAAGTGTGCGTCTGTTAGAACGCACTCCACGAAGTTCCCCCAAGACTCAATAATGAAAACAAGAGAGATCATATTTCTCAGATATTAGCCACTCTGCACTGGCTCCCTGTAAAGTTTAGTCTAGAATCTAAAATCCTCCTCCTTACTTAGAAAGCTATAAATGGTCCAGCACCATCTTATCTTAAAGAGCTCATGGTACCTTATTATGCAGGCTTACTTATGGTTCCTAAAGTCTCCAAAAGCAGAACCGGAGCCAGAGCATTTAGATATCAAGCTCCTCTCCTGTGGAACCATCTTCTAGTCTTTGTCTGAGAGGCAGACACTGTCTCTGCATTTAAGAGTAGGCTTAAAACTTTCCTTTTTGATAAATCCTATAGTTAGGGCTGGCTCAGGCTTGCCCTGGACCAGCCCCTTGTTATGCTACTATAGCATTAGACTGTCGGGGACTTCCAAAGATACACTGAGCTCCTCTGTCCTTCTCTCCCTCTCCATCTGCACGTTTTCATGTCCTACTATGGCGTGTTACTAACTTGGCCTCTTCCTCTGAGTCCCTGTGCTTTGTCGTCTCACAGGTTCCCATGAATAGTGGCTAAATGCTGCATTGTGAATTAGAGCTATGTCTCCTGCCATGGCCCTGCCTGACATCCACCGCAACTGCAATTACAAAGTCATGTGGCAGACGCTTTTATCCAAGCGAAGTACATTCACACACCGATGACACAGTATCTTGCACAAGGATACTTTGGCATGTGGCCTGCCAAGGCCAGGGATCGAACCACTGACCTTCTGATTGGTGGACGACCTCTCTACTTCCTAAGCCACACCCACCCTTCAAGGAATAACTTGTGGGTTGTGTGCGTTTTATGATTTTTCACATGCAACAACTTAGTGCTTGGCCAGACAACAATCACAGTAATTGACAGCTATCTACCAATCATGTCACATACAAAAGCTATGTAGGTGGCACGGTGGAAACTGTCGCCTCACACCTAGAAGGTCCCGGTTCAATTTCCGCTGTGGGCACTGGGGGCGTGTCCTCCACCATGCCTTTGGGGCCTGCTGTTCGAGGAAAAAGGGCTGGCAGCCCACCACTCCTGGTCTGCCGCGGAGGAAGGACGGACCAAGGATGGGTCAAATGCAGAGAAGAATTTCACAAGAAGCATGCCGTGTGCAGTTTCCCTCCCTAACTCTGCATGTTGTGTGTTAATGAGACTAATAAAGGTTGTCTTCTTCTTCTTCTATCTTCCATTAAGACTCATGACAGGTTTTAAAAACACACTGAAGCAAACAGCAAAGCTTTTCTGCTGCACTGCTGTTTAATTAATCCCATGTGCATAAATGGTTTTGGTGAACAACCACATCCACTCAAGGGGGACACAGCTGAACTTGCAGTTTTGTCAAGGCTCACATGAAATTACTGCACATTCAGAATTTAAAAATTTTGAAATACTAACCATGCAAACCATGTTGAAACATGTTCATGATGATATAGCCAACCCCATGAGACACATAATATCCCATAATAAAAAAAAAAGTGTTTTAAAGAATTGCTCCTGAGGGCTTATACTGCAATGTCAGCATGTTAACATTTCATTTCGAAAGATCCCCCAAATTTGAAAAACAAAACAAAAAACTGGATATTGAGGGAGATGTAAATAAAAAAAGAGTTAAAAATTAAGAAATTACAGAAATTACATCATGGATTATTTCTGATGTCATTCATTGTCTTACCTGTCATCAGTAATGCTGGCAATGTGGCGGCCGTCAGGGCAGAAGCTCAGAGAGCGAACCCAGCGGTCATTTGCCCCTCCAGCGAAAATGGGTGATGGAGGAGGAAAAAGATGGCTAAAAAGATGGGGAAAAAAGGTTCAAAGAACAATGAACATTCACTGTTTGTAAAAGACAGAACAGCTTCACCATTGTAAAGTAATATGTATATAACTTCGACAAAGGAAACAGCACATTGATTCTCTTGAAATTAAAATTTAAATTAATAAGCAATAGAACACACTTCCGCACGCAGTACCAAGGTTGGTTCTTTTAGCCAATGTTCGGTAAGAGAGAGAGAGAGAGAGAGAGAGAGAGAGAGAGAGATATGTTGGCACGCTCTCATTAACTGAGTGATTTATGTCAGTGAGGTGTTAGCATTTCCCTTAAGAAAGTATTAAATATTTACCTTCTTGAATAAAATAGCCTATTGCTTGAATACTACATTGTTGTCTTATTTTTCATATGCGGTTACACAGCACTGGTTAAAACTAGAAAGTGGCAGGTAAACTAAATAGAATGGCTCATAGGTTTTGGAATCCACCTACCACAGTGACAGCTGACAAAAAAGGTTAATTTCCAACCGTGCACATTGCGCTCCAGGGTTATGCAATTACAGCCTCATTTAAAAGTTACATATAGGCTCACTTTAAAGGGTATCTTTGGCCAAAATATCTATAAAAATAAACAATCCTTGCATGAAAGTTTACTGAAGGTTCACTTATTAGCTTTTACTGCAACTTTTAACCACATCTCAGGTTCTTCAGCAGATGGAAACACACTCCATCCCCTGAAGAAAACTGAGATATGGTTGAAAGCTCTAGAAAAGGTAAAGATTTTTTCATTAAGATACTTGTTTTTAATATAATGAAATACAATAACACTACTTGTATTTTAATGAATGACAAATAGAAATAGTAAGGATACTTGATCCTGAGTTATGAATAATAAGGCATTCCAGGGCAGCCAATGCCTGGACATCCTATTGTGTGCATTTTGTACCCCAGTTCCAGCAGGACAGTGGCCTTGTGGTGATCCCACACGATGACCCGGGTGTCATATGAAGCAGTGGCCAATAACGCCCCATCTGGCGAAAACTCACAAGACACCACATCATTGTGGTGCCCTTCCAGCTTCCGGATCAATGTGTACTTATCCATGTTCCATAGGAACACCTGCAATGTGAGGAGAGGACTGTTATAGCCCATGGAATGATTGGATGCAGTATAGTACAGATGTGGTATTTTACATTTATCATTAATATATGCACATCAAGCATTTATAAATTAAATTAAGCAACAAATTAAACCAGAATTAAACAGAGTTATGCTCAGGTTATATCATTGTAAAGCTTTGTAACCTTTAACCAGACCGAACAAACAAAACAGCACATGCTACACAAGCAGCAAGGCTCAAAATGCAACAGTTCACCTACAATGACAATTACCATTAACATTGCAACATTTTTAGATAATAGCATTAAACTATAACATCGTAATTTAAATGTATACATATTTTAATACACTATTAAATGCACTACATAAATATTTCCATAATTTTAACAAAAAAAGTCTACACAAAAAAATGAGAAAATAAAACAAGTAGTAACTTAAGGTAACATAATGTTACTCCACTGGTATCCCCTTTCAGAGTTTTAGTTCACTGTGTTTACAATAGGCTCGCACCTCCGGCAGAAGCCTACGAAGAGAGACAGATACTGCAAGAGAAAAGAATATTTTATGGCCAAAGGATTGATACCTCTGGCAAGTACACATATGCATACATACACACATACATACTGTACACACACATACACTGGTTGAAAAGTGATTATCTGTGGAAGCCTGCTTCTTTTAAAAGTCAGACATTGTTTGAAGCTTTAGTGTAAATATCTATCTATGCATCATCTGAGAACTAAGCAATTATGTAACTTCTACACCATATCACTCTTTGGTTAAACTGAAAATGCTTAAAAGTGCTGCAAATGCTGCTTGTGAACAACTGCAGTTAATGATCGACATAAAACAGTCACATGCAAGCTAATGGTTCAGTTTCCTGAGCACATTTCTTCCTCTCTGTACCTACTTTATTTTTTAGTTTCCCAATTGAAGTTTGAACATTTGCATAATTTTCTCCATTGGATTTCTCAACTGTGTTTTTTATCACAACTACGCTGGTGAAAAAAATGCTGACGAAATACAGCACAAGTTACTGCTGTTCCACTGTTGCTGCTAACAGCAGAAAAACTCAAATGCTCTTTATAAAATCAGAAAAAGACACAGAAAAGTTACCACATAAACAGACAATTTGTTGACTGTTCAACAGTTTTAAGGCAACAGCTTATATTTGTAGGATACAAGTGCTCTGCAAAAGCACAAAAATGTTTAATTTCTGTATATCAATAATAATTTGAAACCTGCACAATAATTCAATGACAAAGGAAATGAGTATAACATTTGTAAGGCACTGGCAGCTTCTAAAATTCTAGCAATAAAAGAGAGGCTAGCATGTGCACTCTGTTGACAAAGCTATTTAAAGATAAGGGGGGAGGTGTGGAAGCAGTTTTGGGAGAGAGGTGGTAGGTGAGGGGGATGATGGAGTACTTCATAATCAGTCTAATGACAGTTTTGAACTGAAATTAAAATAAATAGAGGAACTGCGACAGCAGAGGTAGACAGACACGGAGCAGCACCTACGTACAGATTGACCTTGCGGGTCAGGTGCCAGACTGCCCCTGGCCAGGCCTTTGGGCATTGTGCACTGTGCGTCCCCAGTTTACACCGGCTGCTCAAAATGTCAGCGCGGCCCTCCGTTCAAAACCAATCACACACTGAGCTCTGCCACCACCTGTGACAGGGAGAGCAAGACACACACTGTAGGGACACACACAGCCTAACAATGCTACTACCATCTCTACCATTACCACCATGTTCAGATTGATCCAGGGCTGCAACACTGTAGTTAAGGTGGACTAATGGTGGCCAGTCTATGGAATCATTACCCAGAAACATGTCTGCTTCAAGGACTGCAGAAGTCAATTCAACGTGTAATAATATAAGGTAATATTTTTCTTTTATGAACTGATTGACAACATGGAAGGCAGAATTGCTTTCAAAACTGCAAAAGAATATTTTTTTGAAGTTACATTAATTTATTTTCAAATTCCCCTGCTGTAATGATTTAAAGGTGTGGTCTGGAAACAAATGTCCTTATGACAACAGTGAAAACAGTCTCCTCTGCATGCAAACGTCAGAACATCAATAGCCTTTTTTGTACTGCAAACAAAACCCAAACAGAATCTAGATGCAGGTAGCTCAACTTTTTATCACACTGAGCACAGTTTGTTCTATGGTGGAAATGGGAGGGCAGGGCAGATATGGTTGTTTTTTCATTTGTAGGCTGATTGAGCATAACTGGTCACAAGCAACTGCACACAGATTAGCTAGCAAACCCAACAAAAAACTAACAAGAAACTTGTACACATACTGCTTTGCTGGCACCAACTGAGCACAGGATGGAGGAGTTAGGGGAGAAGGCGCTGCAGTACACCCAGTTCTGATGCCCCCGCAAAACCTTCATCATATTACCTACAAGACAGAAACAACATTATCTAAGATGAAGCAGTACACCATGTTCTTTACTGTCGAAGGCCACTGCTGTCACGTGTCATGCATAATACTAATACTTGCTGGCTGTCGAAATACTTGCTGGCTGTGACGACTTAACTTCCCCAGTGTGGGATCAATAAAGTAAATAAATAGTTACACTGTACTATACTTTTAACAATTGCTGTTATTCCATGTTTATATGCTTCGTTATATTTTTTGAGAACAATCTTTTTCTCTTAGTTTTCATTACTCATCCTTATTCTTCTTTATTTTAAATATATTTTATGTTAATGCATATGTTTAAACTGCTGCTGCAACAAAATAATTTCCCAAATTGGGATCAATAAACGTCTAAGTCTACTTTTCACTAATTCAACTGTTTGGTTTTTTTTTTTCTCAATTCAGAGGACTGGTATTTATTTGTAAAGTACAGCAGACCTCTTGTTTCTCAGTTGAAGAAATAAGCGGTCTGCTGTCACCTCATTACAACCGAAGTAAAAGAAAGAACAAAAGAAAAGCAAAGAGAAGCAAGTTGAGTTAAAGTAAAGATTCATATTAAGGACAGCTCATCTACATACCATCATCTTTGAGGTCCCACACACGGAGGGTCTTATCTCTGGATGCAGAGACCAACACAAGGCTGCCATCAGGAGCAAAGGTCAAGTCTCGCACTACATCAGTATGGTCCATCAGATTTAACAACAGTTTTCCTGAAACAGCCATCAAGTAAAACAGGAGTACTGAAAAACACAATTTTGAGAACTTGTACTATTCAATGATGAAAATTTGAGTGACACAATGTTTAAAGGCACAGAAAGAACTCTGTTCCTGTTCCAAAAACCTCCACCTTTGTGTGCTTAACTGTGAACTACAAAGGAAAAACCACAACAATGAAACAAAAATAGAACTAGAAGTATAACCTGGCATAAAAGGACTAATGCTCTTTTGATCACTGAAAATAAACTTTTTGTGTGGGCGTCTTATGCTTCAGTATATACAGTAAGTGCATTGACACTGTAGTGCCACTTGAAATTTAATATCATGGCTCCAGTTGTCCTCCTGAAAGAATGTCAAAGGGCCACATATAGTTGCATATAAATCGAAGCCCCTTATTGGTGACCCCATTTTATGAGCTTCTGGCAAGTGCTCTGTGGATGAATGTGGTGAAAAATTTGCAGTCAGAGGTGGCTGTATAGTTGACATTGCTCATGTTCCACTCAGCCTCAGTTTTCTCTGTTGCCTTACTTTGGTAGCATGCTAGCAGGTGTTGCTCCTGTGGAATAAGACTGGTTTTACAAAGTCAGCAAACTTCGTTCCTAATTTTGGCATCTTCAGTGGAAAATCAATACTTCCAAAGCATCTCAGACGCTCCGGTGCTGTGATTACCAGAGCAGTGTGGCATTGATGACTAATGTCCTCCTCCTTATTATCTTAGTTTATTGATAGGTCAGTCATTTTAAGAGTGCCTTCAGCACAAAGATAACTACTTCAAACAGTATGTTAGAGTTAGGGCTAGGTTACCATGCAATGGTAGAAATATGTCCACTGACAGAAATTTATTAATACGGTTTCCAAAGCAGGAACTATCCCTTAAGTTGTGTTTACACATTGTCATTCACAGTGTGTGTACTGCTACCCTGCTGCAGAGCAACCAAGTGGGTGTGTTCATAGCATCAGGGAGTGTAGCTTTTTCACTCCTTTTTTTCTTCTTGCTTGTATATTGCTTTCCATTGTTATCATCATCATTACAGATCCGTCCTCCTCCTCCTGCGTGTTCTACCCAGGCATCACCCCTCCCCTAAATGAAATGACATATTTCCAGTAAGTGAGAGTGATATGGACATATGTTCTACATGTATGAAAGGGAAACTGTTAGGACCTTATCCTGCAGAAATCAGCTGGAGTTTATATGAGAAAACATTTTTGGTGTCTGCCATACATTTGGCGGGCAGCGCAATGTTGCAGTCCAGCTGTCTTGGAAGGTGATGAGATTTGGGCAGTAGGACTGCTTACCATACTCTCATGTGACCTGAGTGTGACAATTGTTTCAGATAAAGCACCTCTACTGATTGCATCAGTTGTTCTCATTTGGAGCCATCAAGCTTCCAATTTGAAAGTAAGTTAGTTTTAATGTTTGGAGTCCTTTGTTTTTAACTCAAGTGTTGCCTCATGCGAGGCAGTTGTTTTTGTTTGTATCAAAGTTCCACATAAAAGAAGAAAATAAGTATGTTTAAGTATGGCACTGTATGGATATTTTAAACAATTTCTTAACTGAATTTACATAATTACTACTAATTACTATACAGTGATATATACCATTACTGTGACATTAAATTATATATACTGTGACAGAAGATTTTGGCCACATTGCCCACCCCTACACTGTGTGCACAATTATCAGGCAAGTTGTATTCCTGAGGATTAAATTTATTTTTGAACAAATACAGTGCTCTCAGGTAATCCAAAATAACAAACCTCAAACCTGAGTGTTTAACAAAGGCAAAGTGAGTTTTGGCTTTCTCAGGAGAGAGACAATTATTAGGCAACTGTGTGCAGAACTATAATGCAACTAAATGACAATGACACGAAATGAAAAATTTCCCATCTCACTTGTTTATTTTCATGTATCAGAGTAAGAATAACAAATAAGCAAATTTGAAATTTACAAATAAACACTATATAGCAACCCTTCTTTTCAATAGCTGTTATGTGCCTTCCATCCATGTAGTCCGTTTCATGATCTGTGGGTGATCAACTTTTCGTACAGCAGCAACCACAGCCTCCCAAATGCTGTTCAAAGATGTGTACTGTCTTGCCTCACTGCAAATCTCACATTTAAGAAGGGCCTACAAGTTCTCAACAGGGTTTATGTAAGGTGAGGAAGGGGGCCATGTCATTATACTGTCTAGAGATCAACCGATATGGATTTTTCAGGGCCGATACCGATACTGATTATTAATAATCAAGTGAAACCGATTGCCGATATTTAGAACCGATATTTGTTTGCAGCAAAAATTTAAATTTTTGTGTCAAAATTTAGAGTAACACACCTGAGATTAGAATGAATACAGTATACTGTTTGTTCATTTTGTGTACACTGAAAAAAAAGACCATAACTTTTTGTAAAATAACACAAACACAAAATCTTCATTGAAATGCCTTTAAGTTTAATTATTTTTAAAACAAAAAGTGCAGGGGCCTTCCAGCAAGATTTCTTAAAACTCACTCAAATAAATAAATAAATAAATAAATAAATAAATAAATAAATAAATAAATAAATAAATGTCTTCAGATATCTCTTGGCCCAGTCTAGACATTTCAACTTACAGTGCATTTGAAAAGTAATCACATCCCTTCACTTTCCCCACATTTTGTTATGTATACAGCCTTTTTCCAAAATTCCTTTATTAAATTTGTTTATTGTCTTATCGATCTACACACAATATCCCATAATGACAAAGTGAAGAAGGTTATTTTTAGAATTTTATGCAAATGTATTAAAAATAAAAAGCTGAAATATCGCATGTACATAAGTATTCACATCCGTTTCTGTGACACTCAAAATTGAGCTCTGTTTCCACTGATCATCCTTGAGATGTTTACAACTTGATTGGAGTCCACCTGTAGTAAATTCAATTGATTTGGAAAGGCACACACACACACATATAAAGTCCCATTATTGACAGTGCATGTCAGAGCAGAAACCAAGCCACGAAGTCTGGGGAAGGGTACAAAAAAATTTTGGCAGCATTGAAGGTCCCAAAGAGCACAGTGGTCTCCATCATTCATAAACGGAAGAAGTTTGGAACCACCAGGACTCTTCCTAGAGCTGGCAGTCTGGCCAAACTGAGCAATTGGGGTGGGCCTTGGTCAGGAAGGTGAACAAGAACCCAACGGTCGCTCTGACAGAGCTCCAGCATTCCTCTGTGGAGATGGGAGAACCTACCAGAAGGACAGCCATCACTGCAGCACTCCACCAATCAGGCTTTTATGGTAGAGTGGCCAGACGTAATGACAGCCAAAAGGCACCTTAAAGGACTCTCAGAGCATGAGAAACAAGATTATCTGGTCTGATGAAACCAAAATTGAACTCTCTGGCCTGAATGCCAAGCGTCACATCTGGAAGAAAACCAGGCACCTCTCATCACCTAGCTAGTACCATCCCTACGGTGAAGCATGGTGGTGGCAGCATCATGCTGTGGGGATGTTTTTCAGTGGCAGGAACTGGGAGACTAGTCAGGATCGAGGGAAAGATGAATGGAGCGAAGAACAGCGAAGAGTGATGTTTGATTAAAACCATTAAAACTGCGCAGCGATGCTCCCCATCTAACCTGACACAGCTTGAGAGGATATGCAGAGAAGAATGGGAAAAATACCCCAAATACAAACGTGCCAAGCTTGTAGCGTCATACCCAAGAAGATTTCAGGCTGTAATTGCAGCCAAGGGTGCCTCAACAAAGTACTGAGTAAAGGGTGTGAATACTTATGTACATGCAATATTTTAGTTTTTTATTTTTAATCAACTTTTAATAAACCTTTTTCACTTTGTCATTTTGGGGAATTGTGTGTAGATTGATAAGGCAAAAAATTAATCCATTTTGGAAAATGGCTGTAACATAACAAAATGTAGGGAAAGTGAAGGGGTGTGCATATTTTCCGAATGCACTGTATGAGTCTTGTTCAGTGGTGGTCATGTTTCAGCCCTTCTGACCCGGGCCATGTCTCTGTACCCCGAACAACTTGTACTTCTGGACACTCCAGGTAGGTTGCAGCACTGGAAATGAATGGGTTGCTGGTAGCTTCACGTTTAATTCTTAATTCTCTCTCCAACACCAGTTCTCAGCTAACGATTCTGCGTCTGTCTGGAAAGGGGTCAGGCAAATCATCAACTACAAGCTAGCAACGGTATCAGTTTCATTACCGTCATTAAAAAAAAATGCTGCGCATATAGGTCTATAGGGATCATAACAAAAATAAAGTCCACTCCATTCAATGTATCTGGTTGAATTTTTACTCAAGGAAAAGGTGACTGTGCAAAAGTACATGCTAAGAATGAACCCGAGCAGTCATACAGATGTTTTAACACAGGTATGTCCAGGCGCTCATTTAAGCGCATCTAAGCAGAGTACCGCTATCGTCCAAGCATACAGAGAAACTCCTCTGTTGAAAACAGTTTTTCAGCCTTTTTTCTGCTTGCTATTGTTCTTAGGACGAAATGCAAATAAAACAGTAAAATAACACTTTGGGCTGCTTAGCAGAGTCCTCTGTGAGGGCTCTGCTCATTCATGAGACGGAGCGGTGAAACTAACTGCATAGTTAAGCTGATCAATAGCTCAGCGACCCACCCAAATTCACCATATCAACACCAATGACGATCCAGAAGGAAGTAACCTCAGAGATAGGTTATTGCATGAAGAGCGCTCCCTCCACTCTAGAAACCACCTCCTCTTTATGTAAACAAGCAGGACCTTTGTGATTAATCAGAAACTAACACAGAGTCATAGGAGGAGACATTAGCAGCATTTTTTCAGGCTGGAATATAACTGTTGACCACAAAACAGCAAAGGTAAGACATTCTTTATGATGTAATGATTTTTTTTTCCTGCTACTCTGTGGCTGCTAGCTCTCCAAGTTTTCGTAACACAGTGAGGAGGCAGACATCTTCGTGATCATCGGACTCTCTGCTTTCATGTGATACCGGACTTTTGAGGTTTGTGTGAAGTGGTGAAATCAGCAGATGCTGTACCTTTGACGTGCGCTATTTTTGTGTTTTCGTTACATGCGCATATAATTTCGTGGGGTATGAATTATGTTTCGTTTGCGTGGCAATGCTTGGTAGAGGCTTTTAGCTGAGTTTCTCCCCATCAGTCTGGTATGCTACTAGTTAGGATTGGTGCTTGAGCGTGAGCATTGACCGTCTGAACTGCGCGCATGTCACGCTGCCTGCAAAGTGATTTTTAATTAGTCACAGTAATACCGTATACCCCGGGAAAATGTGGGGAAAGTTTGACGATATCAGAATTTGGATACCGCCCAACTCTACTGTGGACTCTTTCCACTTCCTGGGAACTATCATCTCCCAGGACCTCAACTGGGAGCTGAACATCAGCTCCCTCATCAAGAAAGCACAGCAGAGGATGTACTTCCTACGGCAGCTGAAGAAACTCAGTCTGCCAAAGACAATGATGGTGCACTTGTACAGAGCCGTTATTGAGTCCATCCTTACCTCCTCCATCACCATCTGGTACGCTGCTGCCACTGCCAAGGACAAGGGCAGACTGCACCGTGTCATTAGGTCTGCAGAGAAGGTGATCGACGGCAATCTCCTGTCTCTTCAGGACCTGTACAGCTCCAGGCCTTTGAGGCATGCAGGAAAGATTGTGGCTGATCCCTCCCACCCCGGACATAAACTCTTTGAGACACTCCCCTCTGACAGGAGGCTGCGATCCATCAGGACCAAAACCTCACGCCACAAGAACAGTTTTTTTCCCATCTGCAGTCAGCCTTATCTACAAGGCCCGGAACCCCCCGACACTCTTCACACTCCACCTCTGCCTCTACTTGTCACATTGACATTGACATTGCTATAAACCTATGCGTTACATTAACACTCTGCCTGGAGTCCCTTTTGAAAAAATAGACTGTGCTTCTGGGTGGGAACAGACTTGTGTATATATATTTATATTGTTATATTTTCTATTACTGTTATATTTTTCACTTATTGTTATACTTTTTACGTATTGTTATATTTTTTACTTTTTTAATAGCTTCTTTTTAATAGATGTTTCATGCACCAACCTCACCAAAGCAAATTCCTCATATGTGTAAAATCATACTTGGCAATAAAGCTTTTTCTGATTTTGATTATCAAGTCTTCAGCAGTTAATTAGCGTCTTTTAGACTATTTGCAACAAAACATGCGCTTGTTCGGTGATCACGCCTCAATACTATAGCTACTTCAAGAGTGCTGCATCCCTCTGAAAGGTATTTTACAATTTTTGACTTTTCAGAGTCTGTTAAGTCTCTTTTTCACCATTTTGTCTGAGGAAAAGAAGCTGTCTAATAATTATGCACACTTTGATATAGGGTGCTGATAACTTTAGGCCACACCTTCCCTCATTACACAAATACCCATCACCTGATAAAGCTTAAACTAGCATTCAAGTTTATATAGCTTAGAGGTGGAAAATATGCACGAAAATGACGATAAGGTCAAGATACTGACTTGTCTAATAATTGTGCACACAGTGTAGTTGTGTATATAGACTGAATTTTTCTTTTCCCACGGTTGCCATAATGATGACATTCAAAATTCAACAAAAAGCCTGATTTTGTCGCAACAAAACCTTTCAATATCATGGTTAGTTCATAGCATACCATCAGTTTAAACTTCAAAATGCATTGCATTATTACCTTACCTTATCTGATTACCATTTAATTAAGATGAAGAGAGAAACTACTTCTAATTAATGACAATGCATCCTCACCAGTGTAAACATCCCAGATCTTGATGCGACCATTGTTGAGGCCTGTTGCCAGTAGCATCTGGTCTTGGCCAAACTTGAAGCGGTGCCACTCGATGTTAACACAGCGGCTCTGCTTATCTGGCACTGAGGAGCCAAACGCTAAGCCCCAAACAATGTCACCACAGTCAATGGTGTGTTCACGGGGCTCACCAGCAGCTGGAATTACCTGGCCAGAGATTACCTGCCGGGGGTTTGAGGCATTGGTGCCCTCTCCACCATGGGCGATTGAACTAAAGCAACAGAGAATGGAGAAAGATACAAAAGGAGGTCAACAAGAGACAACGCTGCCAAGCAATCGAGCCTGACTGACACAGGGTTTCTCTACTACATCATACAGTAAGCTAAAGTTGTATACCTTGATAATGTGTTGGAGATGTGCTGGTTACAAACCACCTAAGAGCCTGTTGCCTGAAGCCCTTTTCAGCTCACCATGTATATGGAAATTCAGTATTTCCATATACATGGAAACACAGAGGGACTTTTAAAAACAGCTAGGTTTCAGAGAGGTTTCCTCTCCAGTTTTCAGAATAGACACACATGAGTTTAGGTGCTGAAGACACAGCCAAGGAGAGGAGAATAACACAGGTTGGCTGTGGTCAGCAGGACCACCACAGCGCAGTTATCACTTGCTGTGAGGCTGTAGTGGAAATTCATGTTTTGGCTTGGCATGGTTGAGGCCAAAACGAAAAAAACATGTACTAGTTAGCTGCAAAGTTTGGTATATTTTGCCACTACAGGAAAAAAAGAGCTAACCAACCACTGCCTGCTGTCTGGGAACAACAAGCACTTGCTCTACAGAAAATTTTTAAGTGTGGCTCTGAAAGTCTCACTTTGGACAGAAAAAGAGCCTGTTAAGAATGTGACACCAACACTACATAAATAGACCTATAATGACTTCTTCACCAAGTGAACAAATTATATATCAACTATTTCATGCAGTGTAACAACAGATTTGACCGTCTTATCTGCTTTCAAAAGCAGCTGTGAAAGCTTTCCTTGAACACTGCAAATGTAAGAACACTTCACGGCAATCAAATTTTACAGCAAAACACATAGTAGGAACATTCTCCAGGTGGTTTTCTAATGCTTCAAGACTTTTGCACATTGTCCTATCTGGCATGCAAATATGCACACCTAAAAGAATTCCTTTAAAACTGTGGGTAATTCATGTTTGAAAATAATTCTGTTCACTGCCCTCCTCCATAGAACAGGTCAACAAGTGGCATAATGTCAATTGACACAAGTTCAGGTTGCTGTGAAAGGAAAACTTTTCCAAGCAGCTTTGCACCATTACATTGTGGATTGTACAATGAGCAATGCTGAACTTCTCTCTTGCCTACACACAGAGCCGTGAGCTCACTTGCTGGCAAAAGCCTGCTAGATGCCACGCTTGGGTTGCATTTTTGCATCGCCACATCCTGTCAACCTGGTTGTCTACGCTTAAAGTAACCACTGGAAGACCAATCTCTGTGGAACTGTTCATAAACTAGCACTCTACACAGATGATGTTATTCTTATTCTGTTATTCTCAGCCTGAAACTTCTGTTCCAGCCCTCATCTCCACTACAGAGTTATTTGTTAAGTTCTCAGGTTACAAAATAAACTTTAACAAATCTGAAGCACTGCCGCTAGATGATTTTGGGGATAAAGGTGCATGCCTAACTTTCCCGTTAAATGGTCTGATTCCGGTTTCATGTATTTAGGTATACAGATCTGATGATGCCAACATGCTAACCAAAATAACTTGTGTAAGCTACATTTTTCTCCCATTCTGTCTTTAATTAAGGGTGACTTGCTCAGGTGGTTTGACCACCCCCCTCTCCTGGATGGGTAGAGTGAGTTTAATCAAAAGAATGTTCTCCCGAGAATCCTGTACCCAATGCACATGCTCCCTTTGAAGATAAACAACTGTTTTTTTCTGATATTGATAAATCTATTTCAAAATTTATCTGGCATAGGAAGAAACTGCATCTAAGTTTGAAAACACTTCAGCTACCTAGGAAGAGTGGTGGTCTCTCATTGCCCAACTTTAGACTTTATAATTGGGCATGTCATAGGCGTATAGTGTTTGGTTGGCTAAAACATTTTATAGATCCTACTCAGGAAACCCAAATTGATGCCTCTTATTATTTCCACTCAGCCTTACTGTTAATGAGAAGTCTTTGCTCCCAATCAAGGTCAAAAACAGCCACATTATGACACAATTAGAACATGGGGGAGGATTGTTAAGCTCACTCAAATTAAAGGTGCCAAACCAGCCCTTCACCCCATTATTCAGAACAAGGCATTTCCCCCAGGACTTGGTAAAAATATATTTCAGTGCTGGTATGAGCATGGTATTTGTTTGAGGGTGATAAATTGTCTTTTGAACAAGTAAGGGCGGCTGCATGGTGGTGCAGCAGGTAGTGCGCGTGCCGCAAGAAGGTTGCCGGTTCGATCCCCGGGCGGGGCCTTTCTGTGTGAAGTTTGCATGTTCTTCCCGTGCATGCGTGGGTTCTCTCCAGGCACTCCAGCTTCCTCCCACAGACCAAAAACATGCTCATTAGGTTAACTGGTGACTCTAAAATTGCCCCTAGGTGTGAGTGTGAGTGTGAGTGTGAATGGTTGTCTGTCTCTGTATGTTGCCCTGCGATCGACTGGCGACCAGTCCATGGTGTACCCCGCCTCTCGCCTATTGACAGCTGGGATAGGCTCCAGCCCCCCCGCAACCCCTGAAAGGGATAGGCGGTATAGAAAATGGATGGATGGACAAGTAAAGGCCAAATATGGTGTACCATATTTTCAACATTCTCCTCCTTGAACCGACACTCCTCCTTCAACCGACACCTTATCGTGCTGGAGGAGTTTGAGCACCCGGATGATCCTAGAGGCTATGTTGTCCAGGGCTTAATGCCCCTGGTAGGGTCTCCCAAGGCAAACAGGTTCTAGGTGACGGGTCAGACTAAGAGCAGTTCAAAAGCCCCTTATGACAGAGAAAAAACAAAGGAAGCGTACATTGCCCGGATTGGCGTCACCGGGGCCCCACCCTGGAGCCAGGCCTGGGGTTGGGGCTCGCTGGCGAGCGCCTGGTTGCCCACGGGACCCGGCCGGGCACAGCCCGAAGGAGTGACGTGGGCCCGCCTTCCCGTAGGCCCACCACCCACAGGAAGGATCAGAAGGGGCCGGTGCTATGTGGAATGGGTAGCAGTCGTGGGCGGGGGCCCCGACGACCCAAACCCTGGACAACGACTCTGGCTACGACTCTGGAACCCAACTCCTTGAGAGAGGCTGTTCTCTCTCAAGGTTCTCTCTCAAGGTCTCTAGGTCTCTCACTATTGTTTCGGCCTACGGGCCGAACAGTAGCGTAGAGTACCCGGCCTTCTTGGAGTCCCTGGGAGGGGTACTGGAAAGTGCTCCAACCGGGGACTCCATTGTTCTGCTGGGAGACTTCAATGCTCACGTGGGCAGCGACAGTGACAACTGGAGGGGTGTGATTGGGAGGAACGGCCTCCCCGATCTGAACCAGAGTGGTGTTCTGTTATTGGATTTCTGTGCTAGTCACAGTTTGTCCATAACGAACACCATGTTCAAGCATAAGCATAAGCGCCTGGTGGCCGGGTCTTTGCCCACGGGACCCGGCTGGGCACAGCCCGAAGGAGCGACGTGGGCCCACCTTCCCATAGGCCCACCACCTGCAGGAAGGATCAGAAGGGGCCGGTGCTATGTGATATGGGTGGCAGTCGTGGGCGGGGGCCCTGAAGACCCAAACCCTGGACAACGACTCTGGCTATGGGGACATGGAATGTCACCTCACTGTGGGGGAAAGAGCCTGAGCTGGTGCGGGAGGTTGAGCGGTACCAGCTAGAGATAGTCGGGCTCACCTCCACGCACAGTCTGGGCTCTGGAGCCCAACTCCTTGAGAGAGGCTGGACTCTCTTCTACTCTGGAGTTGCCCGCGGTGAGAGGCGGCGAGCTGGTGTGGGCTTGCTTATAGCCCCCCAGCTCAGCCGCCATGTGTTGGAGTTCTCCCCGCTGAGCGAGAGGGTCGCTTCCCTGCGCCTTCGGGTCGGGGATAGGTCTCTCACTGTTGTTTCAGCCTATGGGCGGTGGAAGGAATACTTCGAGGATCTCCTCAATCCCTCTGTCATGTCTTCCGTAGAGGAAGCAGAGACTGGGGACTTGGAGGTCGATTCATTCATCACCGGGGCTGAAGTCACTGAGGCAGTTCGCAAGCTCCTCGGTGGCAAAGCGCCGGGGGTGGATGAGATCCGCCCTGAGTACCTCAAGTCTCTGGATGTTGTAGGACTGTCTTGGTTGACACACCTCTGCAGCATCGCATGGCAGACGGGGACAGTTACTCTGGACTGGCAGACTGGGGTGGTGGTCCCTCTTTTTAAAGAGGGGGACCGGAGGGTGTGTTCCAACTATCGGGGGATCACACTCCTCAGCCTCCCTGGGAAAGTCTATTCCAGGGTACTGGAGAGGAGAATCCGGCCGATAGTCGAACCCCGGATTCAAGAGGAACAATGCGGTTTTCGTCCTGGCCGTGGAACACTGGACAAGCTCTATACCCTCCATGAGGTGCTTAAGGGTTCATGGGAGTTTGCCCAACCAGTCCACATGTGCTTCGTGGACTTGGAGAAGGCATTCGACCGTGTCCCTCGCGTCATTCTGTGTGAGGTGCTCCAGGAGTATGGGGTTGGAGGCCCTCTGTTGAGGGCTGTAGAGTCCCTGTACAACCGGAGCAGGAGCTTGGTCCGTATTGCCGGCAGTAAGTCGGACCTGTTCCCGGTGCATGTTGGACTCCGGCAGGGCTCACCGGTTCTGTTCATCATTTTTATGGACAGGATTTCTAGGCGCAGCCAGGGGCCGGAGGGGGTTCGGTTCGGGGGCCGCCAGATTTCGTCTCTGCTTTTCGCGGATGATGTTGTCTTGTTGGCTACCTCGAGCCAGGACCTTCAGCATGCGCTGGGGCGGTTCGCAGCCGAGTGTGAAGCAGATGGGATGAGAGTCAGCACCTCCAAGTCCGAGGCCATGGTTCTCGACCGGAAAAAGGTGGCTTGCTCCCTTCAGGTTGGGGGAGAGTTCCTGCCTCAAGTGGAGGAGTTTAAGTATCTTGGGATCCTGTTCTCGAGTGAGGGAAGGATGGAACGTGAGATTTCACAGGCGGATCGGTGCAGCGGCTGCAGTAATGCGGTCGCTGTATCGGTCTGTCGTGGTAAAGAAGGAGCTGAGCCGAAAGGCGAAGCTCTCGATTTACTGGTCAATCTATGTTCCTACCCTCACCTATAGTTATGAACTTTGGGTCATGACCAAAAGAACGAGGTCCCGGATACAAGCGGCTGAAATGAGTTTCCTCCGCAGGGTGGCGGGGCGCTCCCTTAGGGATAGGGTGAGGAGCTCTGTCACCTGGGAGGAGCTCAGAGTAGAGTCGCTGCTCCTCCGCATCGAGAGGAGTCAGCTGAGGTGGCTCGGGCATCTCTATCGGATGCCCCCTGGACGCCTCCCTAGGGAGGTGTTCCAGGCATGTCCCACCGGGAGGAGGCCCTGGGGAAGACCCAGGACACGCTGGGGTGACTATGTCACTCGGCTGGCCTGGGAACGCCTCGGGATCCCCCCGCAAGAGCTGGAGGAAGTGTCCGGGGAGAGGGAAGTCTGGGCGTCCCTGCTGAGACTGCTCCCCCCGCAACCCGGCCCCGGATAAGCGGAAGACAATGGATGGATGGATGGATCTAGTTGAATGTGATAACAATGTGTACTAGTCAGTGGAATAACTATTGGTTTCCATTTGTGATGACTGCTGACTGAGATAAGGGATGAGATTAAATAGATCCTGGAACTTAGCCTGGTCTGGAGCAGGCTAGCTCCACAGAATAAAACTCCATGGTAATTGATCCCATAACATGTCCCACTTTCCGCTATCCTGCTTTTGTGCAACCGGATCACGGATCAGATGAGCCAGGATCACCAACATATCCCGGCTTAATCCCTTATCCTAGTTTTGTGCAACGGGCCCCTGCTACTGATTGCTTGAAATGTTTTTGTACGGAGGTATTCCCCTCAGTTAGCCCTGTTATTTAGCAGATCTTTAACAGACACTATCTACTACTACAGACACACAGCCCAATCCAAACTGTCTTTTTTATCTAAGTTTCTGGAGAAAGTAATTTTATCCCAATTGATATCTTTTGATAATAACAAGTGTTTTTATTGGTTTTCAGTCTGGTTTTAGAGCACTTCATTCGCTACCAAGACAGCACTTGTTAAGGTTACTTATGACCGACCTACTTCTAACTGCAGACAGAGGTGGCTGCTGATTTTAGTTCTCTTAGTGGTTCTCAACTGCTATGGCTTTGGGACCCACCATCATCACTTAATGACAAGCCACAACCCAAATTGAGGAAAAAAGATGGCACTCTGCTTCATAAAAAATCCCCTTCAAAATAAAAGCACATGAATTATTTCTTAATATTTTTTTTTCCCAAGCAAAGGCCCGCAACCCACTGAAAATGGGTCCCACCAGTTGAGAATCACTGCTCTAGACCAGTGGTTCTCAACTGGTCTGGCTTCGGGACTCACCATCACCCCTTAATGACAAACCCCAACATGAATAGATGGCACTCCTCTGCTGCTGATGATGATGATTTTTTTTTCTTAAAGCTTCTTGGTTCATCTTTCACGAAATAAACTCTTAATTCACTGAGTAAAAAAGAGTATTTTCACTTCTAACTCAAGAATTATATCACTGGACATTATGACCAGATAGATTTAAGTATGTCAGACTTCAACAGATTTTGCTGGTAACAAAAAAAATGCAAATACCAGATAATGGAAATTCTGGTTGTGTGACACTTGTCCGTGATACAGTGCATTCAGTGCAGCACCCTGGCCCTATGGCAGCCGCTACGATAGTGCTACATTTTCTCACAATATTTTTTGTTACTGTAAGTGTCTGCTGACAACAGTAAGATCTGTTTTGTTTCACCAAAAAACAAAGTGTTATATCACTTTGACCAAAGCCACCAGAGTCCATTCACAGAAACAATTTTATCTATTTTATCTAATTTTGTTATTTTAAACACAATTCATTCAAATGCGACTAAAACAAAATAAAACTCACCAAAGCCTTCCTGGTTCATCTTTCCACTGTTCCAGAAATCATCATTAACTCTGGTTTGGTTGAAATAAATTCATAATTCACAGATTTTGGAGATGAGCAAGAGCAAGTAGATGTAAAGGAAGCAGTGCGGGAAACAGCATATGGTCCCATAACATTTAATACTTTCACATCTAACTCAGGCATTATCTTCACAAGACATTATGACAGGAGAGACTTAAATATGTTGGACTTCAAACAGATTGTCCTGGTAATAAAAAATAACTAACTAAAAAATAGTAATTACTGGACAAACTGAACCAGTAAAAACTGGCTTGGTGTCTCCTGTCTGTTATACAGTACTATCAATGCAACTGCCGCTGTGGTACCTTCTCCCCCAACACCAACTCACATTTGAATATAAATTTGAATTTAGAATACATGTTAACAGCTCAAGTCAGTGGTTGTGTATTACATAGTGGTTGTTCGTACAGGCATCAGAGATAGAAGCAGGCGGTGATCGAGAGAGCAACAGAGCCCAGGCCAGGCAGAGAGGGGAGAAGGAGGTGACTTGGTAAGCATTTCAACTGTGAGTTTTGAGAGTGTATTCCTGCTTAAAATATTACCATTCTTGATAGGATTAATAATTCATAATAGGTTCATGTTTATAGAGTATATAATGTTTCCATTTTCCCAATCAACCTACAACCCTGTTTAAGGTTCACAAGTTTTACACCAAAACATTAAGTTTGTTGTGGGTGAGATTTCCAATCTATCTATCTATCTATCTATCTATCTATCTATCTATCTATCTATCTATCTATAGGAACTGTAACTGTTACTGTAAAGCGGAAGAAGTAATGTGGAGACCCAATAAGGTTCTTCGCTGTTTGAACTCATCCATCCATCCATTGTCTATACCAGATTATCCCTTTACGGGGTTGCCGATCGCAGGGGCAACAGACATACAACCATTCACGCTCAAACTCACACCGAAGGACACCTTAGTCACCAATTAACCTAATGAACATGTTTTTGGTCTGTGGGAAGAAGCCGGAGTGCCCGGAGAGAACCCAAGCATGCACGGGAGGAACATGCAAACTTAACACAGACCCGACCCGGCGATCGAACCAGCGACCTTCTTGCTGTGAGGCACGCGCACTACCTGCTGCTCCACCGTGCCACCCGTTTGAACTCATAATAATAATAATAATAATAATTGTGAAAATGTAATTTCGAAGAAGGTTCCAGTAACTGCAGTTCTTGGACTTCTAAATATTACATGGATGACATGGGTAAGGTGAATAAAATGCCAAAATCCATCCATTTTCTATGCCGCTTATCCCTTTCAGGGTCGCGGGGGGGCTGGAGCCTATCTCAGCTGTCAATGGGCGGGAGGCGGGGTACACCCTGGACCGGTCGCCAGCCGATCGCAGGGCACATACACACAACAATTCACACTCACGCTCACACCTAGGGGCAATTTAGAGTCACCAATCAGCCTAACGAGCATGTTTCTGGTCTGTGGGAGGAAGCCGGAGTGCCCGGAGAGAACATACGCATGCACGGGAAGAACATGCAAACTTCACACAGAAAATCGAACGGGAATTGAACCTGCGACCTTCTTGCTGTGAGGCACGCGCACTACCTGCTGCGCCACCATGCAGCCCATGCCAAAATCTTTAAGGCCATAACCACATAAGTCATAATGTCAGTTTACAAGGATTTCAGATTCTTAACCAGTCTTAACTATTCAACAAAATCATGAACGTGTATGTTAATGTTCCATTAATTATGGTTCCTACATATAAGTAGTTCATTTCAGTTTTAAATGATACTTACAAGTTCTTCAGGCATTTTGTCCAGGGAATGAGCTTTACAATTCGATGCCCCTGCGACCAAGCAAAGTAGGAACCATTGGGTGCAAAGGCTACTGTCCAAGCCTCACGCCCAGACTTCTGATCAAAGGGAGCAACAGGCACCAGGAGCTCACCAATGAACTTAGCCTTACCTGGAAAAACAACAACACAGTTACTTCAGCAACACCTGACAGAATCACTGATTAACATGTTACAACCCCTCTGCTTATTCAGGCCTAGCCACAGGAATTCCAAATATCCCTAAGTAACCTCTTCACTCACACATGGGAGGGCTTGTCACTAATGCAGGCATCTGATTGGCTATCTGTGCTAACCAAACTATTTCTACAAAAACAGTGGGTGGGGAACATTACAAGGTAAACAGGTTTGATGCTCCATTATATAATGGATTATAACAATTACTGAAACACACACATGCATTTTAGCATTTATTAGACTGGTCAAGAAACTGTGTACAAAATAAACTAAGAGGGATATACTCTATATATCCACATTCTTGATCCATATTTAACTTCTTAATTTATTAATCTACACTTGCCCCAAGTCAATCTGAAAAGGACGGTCAGTCTCACACACACACACACACACACACACACACACACACACACACACACACACACACACACATATATACACAGCTCTGGAAAAAGTAAGAGACCACTGCAAATTTTTCTGAAATCAGCATTTCTACATGTATGACAACCAATCCATTCTAGTGTCTGTTGAATTCCAATACAGGCACACCTCATTCTACTTTATGAGTTACTGATTAGGTCATCACCTGAACCAAATCTTATTTAACGAGGAAAAGTATAAAAACCACTGCTGTGGGCATCACTATTCTCTTGCAATAGGACCAGCTGAATGGCAAAAACAGTGCTAGGAGTACCTCAAAAGTAATTTGAATCAAAAAATAACTATTGACCATGCCAAAAGAGTTGAAAAGAAAAGTTTTGAGTGATACATTCAGACTTTACTGGCAGAGGGATACAGTGAGCGTCAGGTCACTTCCATCCTTAAAATTTCAGGCAGTTCATGAGAACAAGGTCAAGCAGCAGACATTGGGGATAACAAAGCTTCAGACCACCAGAAGACAAAAACGACTCTCCACTGACCGGGATAACCGTCAACTCACTCAAATGTTACTCAGCAACCATAGAATGACATCAAGTGACCTATAAAAAAGAATGACAAACGGCAACTGGGGTGAAGTGCATGGCGAGAACGGTTCAAAACATTCCCCTAGGGGTAGGACTTAAGTCGTGTGAAGCTAGAAAAAAGCCCTTCATCAATGAGAAGCAAAGAAGAGCCAAGCTGAGGTTTGCAAAAGACCATAAGGATTGGACCTTAGAGGAGTGAATTAAGGTCACCTTCTCTGATGAGTCCAGTTTTCAGCTTTGCCCAACACCTTGTCATCCAATGGTTAGACAGAGACCTGGAGAGGCGTACAAGCCGGTGTCTCGCACCCACTGTGAAATTTGGTGGAGTATCCGTGATGATATGTGGGTGCTTCAGCAAGGCTGGAATTGGGAAGATTCGTCTTTGCGAAAGACGGATGAATCAAGCCATGTACAAGGTTATCCTAGAAGAAAACTTCATTCCTTCTGCTCTGACAATGTTCCCCAATTCTGAGGACTGTTTTTCCCAGCAGGACAATGCTACACAGCTAGGTCAATCAAGCTGTGGATGAAGGACCACCAGATGAAGACCCTGTCATGGCCAGCCCTATCTCCAGACGTGAGCCCCTTTAATAACCTCTGGAATGTGATCAAGGGGAAGATGGATCGTCACAAGTCATCAAACATAGCTGAGCTGCTTGAATTTTGTGCACCAGGAGTGGCATAAAGTCATTCAACAGCAATATGAAAGACTGGGGGAGAGCGTGCCAAGATGCATGAAAGCTGTGACTGAAAATCAGGGTTATTCCACCAAATACTGATTTCTGAGCTCTTCTTCAGTTAAAACATTAGTATTGTGTTGTTTAAAAATGAATATGAACTTATTTCTATATATACACACACATACACGTATACACACACACACACACACACGTATATATACACAGTGCATTCGAGAGTATTCACACCCCTTGATTTTCTCCACATTTTGTTATGTTGCAGCCTTTTTCCAAAATGGATTAAATTCCATTTTTGTCTCAACAATCTAGACACAATACCCCATAATGACAACGTGAAAAAGTTTTGTTTTTGTTTTTTTGTTTTTTTTTTGGGGGGGGGGGGGGGGGTGTTACTCATTTATTAAAAATAAAAAACTGAAATATTGCAGGTACATAAGTACTTTGTCCAGCACCACTGTCTATGTGCTATCCTCAGAAGGGAAAATTAGAAAAAACATATGGTGGATACAAACAAGTTGGACCCTTAAAAATGCAACTGCTGCAGTGTGGCAGCATTCAAACCCCAGCTGCTTGCCACTGATGTCAAGGGTGGTCCAGAAATACTTGCGTGTGACAAGCACACTGTCAGAGCAGATGAACCATGTCCTTGTACCATTTTGTATTTACCTTAGGCTACCTCTAGCTATTCTGTTTCGAATGTTGCTTAGAGAATGAAACTGTAATATGTAAAACATTTTTGTTATTGTGTGAAAATAATAATTCCAATAGACTTTATTTGCATAGCACCTTTGACAAGAAACGCAGCTCAGGACGCTTGACAACTAGGGATACACCGATCCGATTGGTATATTGGTATCGGTATCGGTCCCGATATTGATGAAAATTCTAGATTGGGTATCGGTGACAATGGACCCGATACATGGGGGCCAATCAATTCAGTCTAACGCTATGCTATAGGCGCTGTTAGTGGCGTCATGCACAAGCAACACGCAGTGCTGAAGCGCACATAACGTGTTTTGAAAACCGCATTGTTTTCAAAACAGAGCGAGCGAAAGGATCAGCTATCTGGAACTTTTTCAGACTATCTCAGCCTACAAACTCGACAGCTACTGTCAATACCTGCGCAGTAATTGTTCCGAGGGGCGGTGGTGAAACGCCAGGTTATAACACAACCAACTTAATCAAGCACCGACAGAGATTTCACGCCAGGGAGCACGCTGAGTTCACTGAACTGAATAAACAAAAAGGAGACGGTATGACACAGCTAACTTTGAAGGAGATGAAGGAGAGAGGTGAAAAATTTAAACCTAATAGTGTGCAGGCAACAAAAATCACGGAGAGGATGTCCCATGTCACTTTTAAGTTTAACTGCACACTGGCTGGATGAGAGTTACGTGCCACACAGTGCAATGCTCAATGCTACAAACTTCCGTGGGTCACACGCCAGCGATGCAATCGCAGCTACCCTGAAGGAAACGTTTGACGTACGTTGAGTAAAGTCCACGTGATTCTGAGGGCCAACGCCAGCAACATGCGAATGGCAATGGACAGCATGAGCGTGCGTAGTTTAGGCTGCGTTGCACATACAGTGCAGCTGGTTGTCAACGAGGGCCTACTATCACAGCGCTGTGAGTGATGCCGTTGCAAGTGGGAGACAGATGGTTGCACAAATTCCTAATTGCACTGACTGAAACAGTTGCACTTGTTATATTTTTTCCATGTTGTTTGACCAAGCAAGAGAAGCTATTGGTTTAAGATTGTTGTACTGGTGCACAGTTATTAAATAAATAACTCAGTACATTTATATCTGTTTGTTTAAAAAAAAAACAGGAAAGAAATGTTTAAGTCAAGTCTGATGCACAACAGAATAATCCCAGCCTTTTTCATACAATGAGACATACCATTTGTTATGTAATTCAGCACTGTCTTTCTGGATCAGTATCGGATCGACATCAGCTGATTACTAAACCTTAGATATCGGTATCAGTATCGGAGGTTAAAAAAGAGGATCGGTGCATCCCTATTGACAACAAAGAAATTACGTGCACTAAATCCAAAACTGGATACCACCCAACCCCTTCTTGCCCTCAGCAAAGCAATGTAAACACACAAGATAAGCAGTGAAATAGAGTTGCCCTTTTATGAACAATGTCAGGTGACAAGGTAAGTAAACTAGGCAAGCAAGAGGATGTATCAATGCTATTACTTTGTTGGTTGGAATAGCTATTTTTACAGTATAGAGGTAGTTTAGTAACATAAGTAATCCATATATAATACATAAATCAACAAATTTCTTGAAAGCAATTACTTTTTCTACCTTAAACATAAAAGAGCAACAATCCTTCTGAGAGCACCCTGAATTCAACACCCATGTAGAGGTTGCGTTAATGTCATGGCAACTGTAGATGCTGACTGTCATGCTTTGCAAGAGAAAGGGAGAAACACTGATTTTCTTTTGTTATAGTTGATGTGGAAATACAAGACTAGCGTGCCTAAGTTAGTTTGTGTGGACATGCTCGCAGTGATGGTAAAAGGCAAAGACAAATGCACTTAGATGGAATTGACACTCATTAGCGGAATTTGGGTGACCAGAAGTAGCTTTCACAAGACCATATTCTGACAGAAGCAATGTTATGTGTTGTGATGGAGTGCCTTGTTACTGCTGCAGAGCTGCTAGCACTGCATCAAAAAAATGTTCCAAATCGTCAGTTTGTCTCAAAGAATTCAGAGATAAAAGGAAATCGTGTTGGGGAACTCAGGGATAGCAAGTGGCTGTATGATTTTCCCTTCCCTTCATGGTAGACAAAGTACCTCATAGCTAAACCATTTAAAGTGAAATTAAATCTGCCATCTTCAATTACAATGTTGTGCATTGGGTAGGCTTGACTCTGCTCAGGACACCATTACTCCACAAAATCTTTACATAGCAAACTGTTGCTTGCTGCTATATTAATGTTCAAAAAAAAAAAAAAAAAGAGCCACACCAACCAGCAATGGCTCCCTCCTTGATAAGGTCAACCACTTCTATGCTCATTTCGACTGGGACAACAAACCAGTGATCAAAACGTCTCCCCACCCAAATGAACAGCCAATCACACTCTCCACTTATGATGTGCGTTCTGCACTCACCGGGTGAACGTCTGTAAGGCTACGGGCATACCCGGCCATGTGCTCAAGGCCTGTACAGAACAGCTGGCTGGGGTCTTCGCTTACATCTTCAACCTGTTACTGGCCGAGGCAGCAGTGCCCACGTGCCTCAAGACCAACACCATCATGCCAGTACCGAAGCACTCACCTGCAGTGGGCCTTAATGGGCCCCCCACACTGAACCCCCATCAGTTTGCCTATGGACCAAATAGGTCAACGGAGGATGCCATCTCCACGGCACTGCACTCCACCCTGACACACTTCAACAACAACAACACCTATGTGAGAATGCTGTTCATCAGCGTCAGCTCAGCATTCAACACAGTCATCCTGACATCCAAGTCTGTTAGGTTAGACAACCACACCACAGCCACCATGACCCTGAACACCGGTGTCCCACAGGGCTGTGTGTTGAGCCCTCTCCTCTACTCCCTCTTCACTCATGACAGCGTGCCTGTGCATGACTCTAACTCCATCATCAAGTTCACAGACGACACCATAGTGATAAACCTGATTAACAACAACAACGAGTCAGCCTGAGGGGATGAGGTTCAGGACAACAGGAAAACTAAAAGCTGCAGTCACAGCCCCATACACATTGACAAGGCTGAGGTTGAATGTGTCTCCAGCTTCTTATTCCTGGGCATCCAAATCTCCAGGGACCTCTCCAGGGGCCTTATTTATAAAACATTGCGTAGAATCCACACTTAAAGTGTGCGTACGCCCAAAAGCTGAGAATGGCGTACGGCAATAAATATTCGGATTTATAAAACCGTGCATACTCACACCTGCACGCAATCTTCCCTTTATAAATCACACTCCACCTGGAAGATTGCGCAGGTGGATTCACCTCACATCCCACCCCCGACACACCCACATTTTACCATGAATGGTCAATGCAAAGTACCTCATGAATGTCTTTGCATATAAATATGCCTGCTGATCAATGGCATTTTACGTTCGATCATGGCAGAGAAAAGAAAAAGAAATTTTACGCAGACTGATATCGAGGTGCTTGTGGGTGAAGTGGAGGCCAGAAAGGATATTTTGTTTGGTGGTCACAGTAATGGCATCACGAATAAAATTAAAAAAATGAGTGGCAGCACGTCGTCACCGCAGTAAATAGTTCCAGTGCCACAGAGTGTTCTGTGGCAGAAATTAAAAAGAAGTGGTCGGATGTGAAAGTGGAGGCCAAGAAGAAAGTGGCATGGCACCGTCGAAGCGCATCTGCTACTGGTGGGGGCAAGGGCGCACCCAAGCCCACACCACTGGATACCAAGATAGCCTTGATCCTTGGTACGGGATGGCGCGGTTCCGGCGGGTGGGTCTATCTAACACTGGGTCAAGTTCAGCACATAGATCCAGGAGCACCGCTCTAGGGAATCTAAATCAGCTAATTAGCCAGTCATCATCATGGGCCAGGAAATCTCTGTGGTCCCTAAAACTTCTCTCCATCCTGATCCTACCATTTGCGTGATCTTCCAGCAGTGCTAGCGCATCCATTGTGCAGCATTACGCACGAGTGTCACTGCACTATTTATATGCTTACTCAGCAAACTGAATGATTGTTACACACCTTGTCACAATTAGTACTAATCCATCAGTGTCATCCACCGCTCTGTATCATTTGAAGATGGAAGTATGATATATGAACATTGTGCATACGGTAGTAGGCCTAACGGCTCACTAAAGGAACACATCTATAACACTGCAGACTTGGGTGTTTATGATTACGCGGGTCTATAAGTCTGATATGTGATGACATTAAATGCATGAGATCAATCTGGCTTCAATTCACCACTTCACCATCTGCACCGCCAGTTCCCCGTCTCCAAAATGTTCCTACGCAAGCATCAAAATTGGCGTACCGGTGTGCACATTCTCACGCTAACTTTATTTTTATAAATCACAACCTTTGCGTAGGAAGTTGCATACACAACTTTCAAGCCCCATTTTGTGCGTAAGCGAGATTTATAAATGAGGCCCCTGGACCCTCAACTTCTCCGCCCTGGTAAAGAAGGCTCAACAGCGCCTCTACTTTCTGAAGAGACTGAAGTTAACCTGGCTCCCCAAATCCTAGTTAGACGTTAGACTTTTTTAGACTTAAGACAAATTTTATTGTCATTTGTGTGTGAGTGTGTAGTAACATGTACAGCTATGTCAAAAGTATGTTAAAACAAACAGCACAGTATTGTGATATATACAGCATGTGAAATAGAACAGTGAGTAGAATAACCAGTTGAAAAAAGCAACAGGAATATGCAGTAAGTTAAAAATAAGCAGCATAAATATATACTAAGGTTTTTTGTAGATCACTCAACACCTGAGATTGAGTTTTCTGACACTTGAGTTTTTTAGTTTTATACCTCATGCCAATTGAACTACTTGTATGTATTTATATTTTTGATATTATGACTATTTGCACTTCTGGTTAGATGCTAAACTGCATCGTTGTCTCTGTGCTGAACTCTGACAATGACAATAAAGTTGAATCTAATGTGATCTAAAATCTCATATGTATATAACTTTAAAACCTTTGCAGGCAAAACAAGCTAGCAACCATGTCAACTTTAACAAGTTAAGCAAACATGCTAAGCATTTTTACATTATTTAACCATTTAAAACAAGTGAGGAAAGCAAAGTTAATATGTAAACCTAATAAAAGCTACCATTGTTACCAGCCAGTAGTGACTAACATTTACATTTGAAAGCTACTGACATTATTCAAAGTTCCAGGCACATAAGTTGGAATGTCATGCAGCCTGCATGTGCTACCATGTGACATGACTTGAGGCTGCACAGCAAATTTCTGGAGTGGAAAAATCTGGGGTTAGACAAAAAAAGAGTGCGAGAGAGTAAGATTTTTGGAGTTTATTTTCTAAGTTAAACTACAGTTTGTGTTGGGGATACTCTTTGCTGGTGTAGCATTTCGGTGTTCATTCTCTGGGTGTTGAGGGGCTGGATTCAACACTTCTCAGGTGTTGAGTGATCTACAGTTTTGTTGCTGCGCTCACCAGTTTAGTCTTGGACTTTGTCGAGCGACAGGTAAAAGTGCTATTTTACCTCTCAAACTTGGTTAGGATGTGATGGACCTTCTGTCAGCGTAATGCTCGGAAGAACTAAGTTAGCTGCTGATGTTAAGGCTGGCCCCAAACTGGCGACCGTGCTGAATTTAACTCGATGGCTTCTTGTATCTCACTAGACATATATGATTGAAATTAACGTTATACCAGTACTTATCCTTCTGTGTGTATTAGTCAGTTAACGTTAGCTAGCGGCGATTCTTATTCTATCAACATATTAACTCAACATGTGTGTTAGGATCCTGTTTTATTTTGGTAGTCTTGTTCCTGTTTTATTTTGGTGGCGTTCCGTTGTGTCTTGTTTAATTTACTTCCTGTAGGTTTCCCACCTGTGTGATTGTGTCCACCTGTGTCTGTTTAGTTCCCCTCTATTTAAGTCTCTGTGTTTCTTTTGTCATTCCCCTTGCGTGTGGTTTTCTCGTTCCCCATTACTGCATTGCATTATAATTGCATCCATATTTCTTTTTCTGACTTAATGTCACCAAACTGGCACTTCACCATGCAGTGATGGCATGGCACCATAAAGCCAAACAAACAGAACTGTGCAGCACTGTTTTCAATGTGAATGCTGTAATGTATGTTTACACTTGTTTGCACTTTATTCAAAATTTGACTTGTTACACCAGTAAGTGTGCAGTAGAGATCGACCAGTATGGATTTTTCAGGGCTAATACCGATACCGATTATTAATAATCAAGTGAAACCGATAGCCGATATTTCGAAACGATATTCGTTTGCAGCAAAAATTTAAATTTTGATGTCAAAATTTAGAGTAACACACCTGGGATTAGAATGAATACAGTATACTGTTTGTTTCTTTTGTGTACACTGAAAAAAAGACCATAACTTTTTGTAAAATAACACAAACACAAAATCTTCATTGAAATGCCTTTAAGTTTCATTATTTTTAAAACAAAAAGTGCAGGGGCCTTCCAGCAACATCTCTTAAAACTCATTCAAATGAATAAATAGATAAAATAGCTCCCTGAATTTTTGAAACATCAACAAAATAAACTGAACTGAACTGTTCTGAAATTTGGGTCTGAGTTAGTACTCCTAATTCAGTAGCAGGAGACATGCCAGCACCACAGCTTTCATATCTTCGAGCTTGGAAAAGTGTTTTATTACACACGTTGAGTTGTAGACGCGACGGTAAATTTACTGATTGAAAATAAAACACACTGAGAATAATGTCCTCGACGTGTGCTCTCTGCCCGACTCATATCCCTGGACTTTACGAGGGACTAGGGCTGGGCCGATAGAACGATAGTGATATGTCTCGCAATAGACACATCATCAATATCAATATAAAATGCGTTCGATAAAGCATTCAATAATTTTTTTTTCTTCGTCGGAAGAAACCTGAAGTTGCGAAGCGAGGTTGGTTGCATGAACAAAGGCACTCGCTCTCAGGTAACTGAGCAACGTAGGGAGTAATCGCTTATCAGTGAGAGAGACACGCTAACACGGCAATCATGTAACATTATCAAGTTCGGTTGCGCCGTGTCGTTGTCACGTGTTTGATGCTCCGCGAGGAGTGAGATGAGAAATAGAAAGTGAGCGCTGCAGCGAGCGAAGAAATCGTCGATAAAACAGGGAAAGTCAGCTCGCCAGTAAGAAGTTTTTTGGATTTTAAAAGTCGGACCGTAGTCAGACCAATGTGGTCTGTAACTTATGCAAGACTTTCGTCCCCACCAAGACCAGTAATACCACAAACTTATTTAACCACCTTAGCCGCGCTCACTCTTTGGAGCGCAGCTGTATTCGCCAACGTCCAACAACATCTGCAACCGCAGGACCACCGCACAAGCAGCTGACCACCATGCAGAGGTATCTGCTTCAGTGCCTGATGACAAATCATCTAAAAGGCACGAAGACGTAACAGAGGCAGCAGCATATCATATGGCTAAAGACATGCTTCCGCTGAGCACTGTGGAGAAGCCAGGTTACAAACATCTCTTACATGTGCTTTTTTTTTTTCTTTCATAAACACACTTGCAATAAAATTATAATTGAATAGTTCAAGTATGTTTAGAGTAAGAAGAGTGACTAAAGTTGTTCATACGTCTAGGCTGGTTTTATAGTTCAGTCAGTGTTACTGTACTGTATATCATGTTTGTTTGTTTGTATGTTACAGATGTCAAGTCCACCTCAGTTTCTGCTATGTTTTCAAAACACTGCACATATTTGAAAACATTTTATTCACCAGAAGGTGAATCAGCTTGTGAACTTTCTGCACTAAACCTGCAGAAAAAAAAAGTTCTCAGGTTACTCTCTGTTTACATTTTTACACTTTTTTACATTTATTATTTGAGTGTTTTCCATGGTTGTGTTGACATTTCCTTTCTGCCTTGATAGCTGAGGGGATTATAATCAGAGGAAGGTTAAATGTAAAATAAAAATATTTACGTTGATGTATTTTTCTCCTGATCCTTATTTTAAATAGGTCATAAAAATATCAATAATTATCGATATCGACCAATATAAAACACTTATATCGCAATAGAGTTTTCAGCCATATCGCCCAGCCCTACAAGGGACAGGCAAAAAGATGATCATTTAACACCAGTAGTTACATTGCTGCATCATAGTGTAGTGAGAGCACAAGCGCTGAGGGAGAGGCGACTGTAAACAAACAAAGACACGTTAGCGTGCTGTACTGTTCAACTTATAGGCTAGAATAACCTCCGGTGTTGTTTATTGATAAACCAGGAGTCGCCCCACGGGCTGAGACACGTTAGGAGATTTATTATTTCCACAAAGTAACGGTAACCAAAGGGCCTATATTATTATTGTGCATCTGGCCACAGCTATAAAGCAATTGCGGCAGGTATAACGTAGTGGTGGGTCATCATGAAATACGCCTTGCTGAAGTTGTGAACAGTTTCATCTCCAGAGCCAAACAGCGGAATTCAGCAGGTTTTCCTCCCTTATACTTGCTATGGTCTACCTACCAGCATGTCGTTATATCTTTTTTTTTTTTATTATTAAGTAAGGAGCTTCAGGTCATGTTCACTTGCTTACGTCCTTTTTTTTTTTTTTTTTTTTTCATATGCCTGATGTGATTAGACGAGTAGGTTGGTGAAATGTCAACTCTGGGCTTGCATGTTATCACTGAAATTGATCATAAGGTTGTAGTATTTTTGAAACTTCATCATAGAGGGTTTTTATTGCAACTTCAACTGACTCTGTTGCCTTGCCTCTGCTGGATCACTGGAGCAGTTGTCTGCTTCTCCTTGTCTGTAGCGCTGCATGTAGAGGCTACAGTGTTGATTGGCTGTCACTGACTCACTTGTGCCATGTAGCCAATCAGTGAGGGCTGTGGGCGGGACATTGTTACACAGCCAAGAGTGGTGACTTCAAGTGGAGAGACGGCTGCATCAGAGCCAAAGGAGCGCAGTTTAAAATACATTAATTAATTTTAGCGGTGGAAAAAACGGCCGATGCTGATGATCAAAAAAATGCCGAATATCGGCTGATATTATCGGCCAGGCCGATAATTGGTCAATCCCTAGTGTGCAGCATGGATTGTTGAACACACTGTATGCACATTTGTGAAATAAAAATTTGTACTAAACATTATGGTGTGTTTTTGCAGCCATTTTCTCCTAAAACCTTTTTAGTGTTTTGTAATATTAACTCCATAAGTGTTAAATAAAACATATTTTCAAGTGTTGAATTTTAACACTTAAAAGAGTTCACATTAGAATTAACTCAAGGTGAGAGTTCTATTTTACTCTATATGGGATATACTCCACAAGAGTTCAGTTTTAACTCCTGAAAAGGGATAAAAGATCAACTCCTAGAGAGGAGTTACGTTAACTCTGTCCTAGAGTGAATTTGATGGTCTCACATGTACACTCAAATTGAGTTGATTTAAACTCACTGAGAGTTTATTCCAAAGGCCAGAATTTGCTCTGTGTGTTTGCAGCATTTCTCCTACATCCATAAACTAGTCTACAATTTGAATGTGATCCTGAACATAACTTGGCCCTTTCAGAGGGTAATATTATCCATTTTGAGGAGCTGTGATAGATTGCCTAAGAGTTCATTGTCAGCCAAAGGAAAATAGGAGAATGTTTAAATTATTTTCCAGGACAACACTATTTCTGTCATCTTACATGAGAATGACTAACTGTTTTGTTTTTTGGTTAACTGTTTTCCAGGTTTACCTGAACACATGGGAATCCTGGTAAGTATTTTGCTACAGAAAAAAAAGTTACAGACACTGAAAATAATGAAAAATAGAATTAGCTCAAATGGCGAACTGATGACCTTGTATTTTCATATTTAGGTCATTTCAACCAATTTTTAATGTCCGGTATTTGAAAAACAAAAGAATTTGATGCAATGCAAGTACCTAACCTACATGACAGACACACTACATGACATTCAAGTAATTTAGGTTAACCTATACATTCAAGGCCTGTGCGGTATATTGCCAGGTAACGTTTCGCATATGGGCACCCATGTAACCTAGTGTTGCATGAAGCAACATTATGAATCACCCACTGCTATTGTGTGGGGGAGGGACGGATCTGCATTGTGGTTTCAATTTAACGTAAGCATGAAGAGCGAAATGATAACACAATGACTAACCATACTATACTTTTATATACTGGCTAGAGTTTATGGGTTTGTTAAACCAAGTGATGTACTCAATTCCAGGCTCAGACCACAAGAGTCTGGGACAAATCATCACCAATTCACCCCTCCCAACAATTGGAAGAGAAATCTGGTCTGGGACATTCGTCAGTGCCGATGTTCAGGCAAGATTATCTGGTAATCTGAGAGGTTAACAGATCCAGTCGTAAACATCCCGAACTGCTCAAACTCATCACGGTGCCCCAATAATTTCAAATATGTTTGATATTTGGGAGACAACCCCTGTTCACTGTGTCTTCCCAACTATTTTCTAACCCAGACTTGTTTTGCCTTCTGCTTTTGATTTTTCTGACTGAAAAACATTAGCACAGCAAGTTGTGGACTACCTCTGTCTCCATTTTGTTATCTGCTTCCTCATGAGATCACATGAGGGCTTACATTGCCCTCTGGCACAATAATCTTAATAATAACCTGTATTATGTAGAGCTGAACATCTAATAGAAATAACATTGAAATTGAAATATGGCCAAGTGCAAAATCTAAAGCTGCAGTTTTTTTGATAAAGGTTAAACGTAACCAAACAGCATTATAATTAAGTACTCTAGTGCTACAGAGATGCCCTGGCCTACTAATCTTCTTCTCTAGATGTAAGGAAACATGTTTGTTTGGTACAGACCCCAACAAATGTCACATCATTGTGATTTTAATCGTTTTTTGTTTGTTTGTTTGTTTGTTTTTCTTAATTTTTGTGAAAAATTATCATCATGAATCATGTCGCAATCACAGTATATAAAGTAATGGCAATACGATTTTTTTTTTTTACCATGTCGTGCAGCCCCATGCAGTGTGTGATGCGCCATTATTTTCCAATCTTTTTGAGTGTGCTTGTTTGAGATTAGAGAACACATCTGTGAGGTGTTTCCTTGTGTGCGTGACGCAACCCACTTGCAAAATCAGTTAGGATTTTAAAACCTCTGCCCAGCATTTGCAGAAAGTGCGTGTACAATTTAACAGACAAACTGCCTCAGACAATGAAATAGAGCGACGATAAACTGTGACGCTTGCTGTTGTGCTACATGAGGAGATTCAGTATAACGCTGAGCAGCAAGCACATGCAGAAAATTCACGACTGTTACATAAAAACAATGGCGCGGTGAAGGTTCCCTCGAACTGATTAAAATAGCTGTATTGTAGTGAAAGATCGTGAAAGATTTAAGATAAATGGTACGTTATGCTTCGAGTTTTGTTGTCTGGCTCTCAGTGATATTTTTCAAGTTACGACGCACCGTTACACAGCTATTAACTTCGAAATGTATGAGGGCGATGTAATTTAGCGTCGTAATAACGTTCCCCCGCTGCTCCCAGAACATGACCACAGAGAAATTACAAACGTTAGCATATCTGAGTTACTTACCTATATCATTTTCGTTTACAGAATCTGGAAAGCTTGCCATCTAAATAAGGGCACAGATGAGAAAAACCAAGTAAGGACTGTAAAACAAAGATATCTAGAGGAAACAGACAGTTGGCGAGGAACTGAGACGCAGCTTTTCCTCTTCTGATGTCCACTAATGTCGGTTGAATTCCTCCGCCGAGATTAACGTCGCGGGTGGAAAATGCAGTCGTTGTTTGTCTTCCGTAAAAAATGTCTTGTTTGCCTTTCCGTCCTCGGCAGTAGTTTCTTTTACTGTTTGAATCTAGATTTACGATGTTTCAGTGTCTCGGATTAATAACAGTTTAACACGAAATTTTAGTTTTTCTGATTCTCCAGGCCGTATTTGTTCAATGGCTTCTCGCTGTACGGCACCAAGCTATTTCTCAACTGAAAGAGGGTTGGCCATAAAAGCTTGGGAGGGTTTTCATATACGTCACCACAGTTACCGTGGTAACTAAATACCATTAAGCCCTCCCCCTGCTATCTATATTTTTTGTGATAGCTGCCTCTTTGGAGCGAAAACAACTCACAATTTAGAATTTTTTTGGGGGGGGTTTAGTTCCCCTCAGTATGTTCACTGTAGTGAACTAACAGAGGGGTACTCATATGCTCTAATGGCCCCAGAATTGCTGTACAGTAATCTGATTAAACATAAATTATTTTAGGAAGAGGCATGCCAGCACAATATCATCTGAAACAGTTTCATAAAGGTCTGACACATTTTAACCCCTCTTAATGAAAAGAACTAACCTTGTGGCAGTTATCATTTCAGGTGATATTGTGTTTTAACAGTGCATCTTTACATTACAGCTGAACTGAACAATGCTCACATAAACATTTTGATAAGTACCTCAGTACCTTTTTTTAAAAAAAAAAAAAACTGCTGAAACCCTTTTGTAGGAATTAGATGACTTACTAATCCTGGGAATCAGTCTATGAATTGTAAAACTCTTTATGGTCCTTTGTCACTGAGGGGAGAAAGAGGAACAAAGGACGTTCAATGGGGGACACTGGAAAGAGGGGGAAGGTGAAGGTACAATTCACTGTACCCGAGGAGTTTATGGTATAGTATAAACCCTAAAGAAACAGGATGAGTGAACTCCCCCAAATGGTCATTGCTCTTTAGATTTATGATTACCAGGTGTGTGTGATAACCAGTTGTCCTTTTCCTGGTAACAGTATAAAAGTCTCATAAGACTCAGGGAAAGTTCCGCTCCGACAAACGGAGGACAGGTGGCGGACAGTGGATGCTCCATCTATTTTAATAGGTGAGTGTGGTGTTATGAATCAATCTCTAGACGAGTTGTGTAATGCCTGTGTGGTCTCAACCGTCAGTCCCCATGTAATTCCTTCGTGGTCTTGGGGACAGTTCCCATGTAATACCTGTGTGGTCTTGGGACAGCTTCCATGTCATACCTGTGTGGTCTTGGAAGTTTTAAGGTATTGAGTTTAAGTTCCCAGGTAATTCCTGTGTGGTGCTGGGACAGTTTACACGTAAGACACTCGGGGCAGTGTAAACCGGTTTCAAGTAATTCCTTTGTGGTGTTGAAACTGTATGAGTAGAAAATAGAAAAGCAAAAAAAAAAGAGATATCGGTGCAGCAAGAGGCTGTGGAAAATCGTGATTCACGTGAAAGAGCTCATTATATAAACATCTATATGCGTATGTGTGTATATATATGCCTACAATGTGTGTGTATGTCTATGTGTATGTTCTGTGTTATTAAGAAATAGCAAGGAGTTTGAGATAATCCTTATAGAAATACCGAAATTCTATTAGATATAATTAGAGACTGACATAAAAGCGGTTGATGCTAATATAATAAAACTATATAGTATAATACTGTACTAATATCATATGTCATAATATAGAATGCCCCATCATAATAAAATGGGTGTATTAGTGGAAAAAACTGTAAAACAATGCAGGAATTAAACTTTGTTGTGACTCGTTCAGTGTCTAGTATGAATGCATACTAAAGGGGTATGTTGCTCGGACTGTGTCATACAAACCACCTGGCTGAATGAGTTGCTCCAAGGTAATGTGGGTTTGATAAGATCCAATCATACTTGTATGGGAAGATCAGTTTGACTGTGAAGTTTGTGTGACTGATAAGCCCATTGAAAGTCTAAAGCACACCTGTTCCAGTAGTGAGTCAGTTAGAGTTATGGGGAACAAAACGGGGAAATTAAAACCATTACCTGACCCTCTTACAGGCCCTGCTAAATTAATGGCAGAAAAATGAGGAAGAAATGTGGTTGAGGATGTTCCACTTCGGCACCATGTCACTGAGGGGGTGTTTCCATTGATAGGCACATTAAGTACTGATTGTTTAAGAAGGTGTAGAGTACTGGTAGTAGAAAACATGCAGGGAAAAGAAAGTAGGGTAGAGAAAGATGAACTGACAAGCTTATCAGAAATGAAGGAAGCAAAGTCAGTAGCGGGATTGATGTTAAACAAGAAATGAAAGAAGAGAATATTTCTGAAAGAAAGGAGGGAAAAAATGTAGGGCAAGAAATAGGGAAATGGCTCTGCCTCAATATGTTGTCTCCAGGCCTGCAGTCCTTCCTTCTCAGGGGACAACTTCTCAGCAGGGGTCCACCCCTGCAACTAAAAGCCACCAGAAAGACTCTGAAGGGGAGAAGGAAGAAAAAGCATTGTACCCTGACCTGTCTGCTCTCTTTTTGACTCCAAAAAAAAAAAAAAAAAATCAGCAGACTAACCTTGCTTCTCTCAAGAAGTCTCTGTCTACAGCAGCATACCCCATGCCCCATGACTATGATGATGCTTCCCAACCCCCAACCACGACCAACGGGCGACGAGGCACATGCACATTGGGATCCAGAGGTGCTTGTGTACAGGCAATGGCATCCAGATGAGCTGAAGGAGATTGCTGAGGAGCTACCTGATCCGCAAAAGACTACAGGGGGGCTCACAACATCTTGGGCAAAGAAAATGGTCTCACCAGAAAGGCAGAGGGAGAAGAAGACTGGGCCCACAGCCAGCATTTCAAAGACAGCTGGATGGCAAGTTGAGATGCTACAGATGTGAAGGCGACGGACGCATCTCACAGAATTACGCAACCCCCGAGACTTTCCAACAGACCAGCTCCTGGACACATTCACCACCTAAAGGACTATGTTCATTCTCCAGGACTCCCAGTAACACAGCCATAGGAGACAGCGGAGGCAGGTCAGAGCATTAAGCAGCATACACACACAATCGCACACACCCCGACACTCATGACAACATTGATGAAATAGTTGTCATATACCACCAATGACAAACATTACTCCTGTCATTCATAAATGAAAGTGCCATTGTGGAAGGCCCTAATTCACCATGTAACACCCCCATGTCGCCTGTAAAGAAATCAAATGGGGGTTGGAGACCAGTCCAACACCTCAGGGTAGTAAATGAAGCTGTTCAACATCCAGCCCCAATTGTACCTAATCTTGTAACACTAATGTCACAGGTTCTGGCAAACTCCTGCTGACTTACAGTTATTGATTGAGCAAATGCATATTTCAGCATTCCTGTTCACCTTGACTTACAGTTCTCGTTTGCTTTCATTTTCAATGGTAAACGTTACACTTGGGCGTGGATGCCACAAGGTTTCGCTTCTAGCCCCACTTTGTTTATGGCGGCTGTAGCTGAAAACCTGTCGCATTGGCAGCCAGTGTGTGGCAGTGCACTTATTCAGTATGTTGATGATCTTCTAGTGTGTTCTACACGGGCAAATTGTCAAGCTGACACAGTGGCATTGCTTTGTTTTCTGGCAGAAAACGGTCACAAAGTTTCAAAAGACGAGCTGCAGCTTGTTGCGCAATCAGTGCGTTATCTTGGCCATATTATCACTCCGGAGGGTCGCAAATTAGGTCCGGACCGCATCCAGGCCATCTTGGATGTTCCAAAACCACAAACAAAGAAGCAGATGATGTCTTTTTTTTGGTTTAGCAGGCTATTGCCGTCCATGGATTCATGATTTTGTGGAGATCTCAACCCCTGTATGACATCACACATGGGGGAAATTTGACTATGACTGACTCTTTGACTTGGACTTCTGATGCAGAGACAGCTTTTACTGAGCTAAAGCAAGCTTTATCTAGCTCACCTTGTTTAGGACTCCCAAATCCTACCATTCCTTACAATCTCTTTGTGCCTGAACGTGATGGTTTTATGTCAGCAGTACTGACACAGTCCCATGGTGACAGACAGTATCCGATAGGTTATTATTCAAAACGACTTCCCACAACAGAAAGGGCTATAATAGCATGCCTAAGTGCTGTAGCAGCCGCTACTGAAGCAGTTATGGCCACAGCTGACATTGTTACTATGTGTCCTCTTGTTGTGCATGTTCCGCTCACTGCTCAGGCAGCCGAATTGTTTGCACTAACCCGTGTTTTCATTCTAGAAAAAGGACATACCATCACAGTCTACACAGATTCTCAATATGCATTTAATGTCTGTCACAACTTCCATGCTTTGTGGAAAAACCGTGTTTTCTTTACTTCTACAGGCAAACCAATTGCCCACAGAAGTCTCATTATTAACCTTTTGTCTGCATTACTTCTACCAGCCTCAGTAGCAGTATGCAAATGTCAAGCTCATACAAGATCTATTGACCCTGTGTCACAGGGTAACGCAGCCGCAGATACTGCTGCAAAAGCGGCTGCTCTCTCACCTGTCTTCCCCATTTTGCAAATGCCTTTGTCTGTCCAACATGATGTCTTTTCTCATAATGATGTCTCTTTGTGGCAAACAGGAGCTGATAATGTAGAAAAAGCATTGTGGAGACGAAAAGGGTGTAATGAACTCCCAACTGGAGTCTGGGTGAACTTTAAAGGCCTCCCAGTTCTCCCAAATCCATATTTCCTTTCCTAGCAAAATTGATACATGGTCCTGACCATTCAATCAGTCTATGAATTCAATCAGTCTATGAATTGTTAAACTCTTTATGGCCCTTTGTCACTGAGGGGAGAAAGAGGATCAAAGGACATTCAGTGGGGGACACTGGAAAGAGGGGGAAGGTGAAAGTACAATTCACTGTACCTGAGGAGTTTATGGTATAGTATAAACCCTAAAGAAACAGGATGAGTGAACTCCCCCAAATGGTCATTGCTCTTTAGATTTATGATTACCAGGTGTGTGTGTGTGATAACCAGTTGTCCTTTCCCTGCTAACAGTATAAAAGCCAAGACATTGTGGAGATCTGGAGAGAACACTCTGCATGAGTCTTCCCTCCATGCTGCATGTATTAAAGAGATCTGATTCATCACACCGAGTCTCTAATTCTTCAGAGAATTAGCAACTCTCAACAAGCAACACGGAGAACTAAACAAAAAAAGTACAAATGTCAAAAAACAGTACTGTATTGTATGTAACCATGGATATTGATTATTTCCTGCACATAAATATGTCACTTTAATGTAATGGTTATCTTTTCTCCAGGAATAAACTAATGCCCTTGCTTAGTGTGGCTTAAATTTGGCACAAATTTGGTTTGGTGCATGAACTTTGCCACCCAGGGGAAAATATGCTGTACACAAGTCATCCAGCAAACTACAAGACTACAGTGGTGTAGTCCTTGAGTGTGACAACCACCTCCCTGACACACTCAACGACTTCTATTCACGGTTTGAAACTGTACATGACACATCAGCGAGTAGTCTCTCGTCAAGAGATTTAAGAGAGCCAGATTGCCACTGCCCATTCTTACCTTCTTCTATAGAGGCACTGTGGAGAGCATCCTGGTCGACTGCATCACCGTGATTTGGGACCTGCAGAGCATTGGAACACAAGACCCTGCAGCACATAGTGAGGACAGCTGACATCATTGGAGTCACTCTCCCCTCTATCCAGGACATTTTTCAAAGGCATTGTGCATGCCTCTTCAATAGTGAAGGAACCCTCCCAACCCTCCCATGGCCTGTTTGCTGTTCTGCCATCAGAAGGGCAGGAGGGCAGAAGAGCCCTTCTGCCATCAGAAGGAAGGTTTCACAGCAAACTTGAAACTTGAACTTAAATAACTGCCGTCAAATGTGTAGTGTATATTCAATAAGTGTTAAAACACCATTGCATACCATTGGACTTAAAACAAACTAAAACAGATAAAAAGTATATTGGTTTTATGCTGTCATGACATACTCAAAAGTATGTTTTTACTTGCTAATCTGTATGTATGTGTTTGCCATTCAGTGTAGCACATACAGACACACAAAAGCATGCACATGCAAGATCTAGCTCATACATAGACTTATATAGTCCTACATGCTTCTCTGCGCTTCCATTTGAGCAGTTACACACCCAAAGTTCCCTAGAGACTGTTTCTGCCCCCCTACAATGTAAACTACTGAAATCAAAAGTAAACAGAACAAGAGTTATACATAAAAACCTAATAAATATATTCTTAGAAATTAACACCACCACTGCAATAGCAACAAGATAGAAGAATTAAATGTTGACTCCTTAACATCAAATTTCTGTCCTCTAAAGCTGTAAGTGAGTTAGTCAGATCATAAAATGGGTTTATTTTGTCTGACTGAAACCTGGCTGTGTCATGAAGCGTATGTTAGTCTAAATGAAACTACTGGCCCAAGCAATATTAATGTTATGATTAGTAATCAGTATCATTTTTAGTAGGTCCTTTTTCTGAATTTATATCTGTATTCTGTTTATTGAGGTATTGTCTTGTCTTGGGTTTTTGTCTCATCATTTCCTGTTTTATTTTGAAAAGTAACTCTCCTCTCGTTTCAGGTCACTTGCCCTTCCTCATGTCTCCAGTCTGATTGTCTCCCCGATTACCTGATTGTTTCCACCTGGTTCCCTTGCCCTCATGTGTTCAAATAGTCTGCGTTTCCCTTTGTCTTGTGCCAGTGTGTTTCGTCCCTGTATGATCACGCCAGCGTTCTTTGCCACAGCCTCAGGTTTTGATATCGAAGTCCTTGTTTTTCTTCCTCTGATCTAGAGTGATTTTTTGTTGTATATTTAATAGACCAGTTTTAGTTTTCGTAGATTTCCTGACATAGGTCTTTCCTCGTTTTGGAGTGATTTTTAGTTGTAGTTTGTATTGTTTTGTTTATCCTGTTTATTCCTCCGTTGGAGTGATTTTCTGTTTCATTAGCTTGTATAGTTATTCCTCCCTTTGGAGTGTTTTTCTGTTCTTTGTTGTAGATGTTAGTTCTTTAGATTATCCTCCCTTTTGGAGCGCTTTCTGTTTGGTAATTTTGCATAGTCTGTTTTGGTTTCTTGTTTCTTTGTTAATGTTTCACAGCCGTGTGATTTTTTTTTCCCCTAGGGAAGATCACGCGTCAGATAATTTCATAGCCTCTTGTTTTATCACTTTGCCCAGAGGTTTGTTCAAGACTTCTCTAATAAAGTCAGAACTTGTGAACGAGCCTCTGCATCTGAGTCCTGCTTTGAGCCCTAGCCTGACATTTATAAGGTTTAGTCCTTAAAACAGATAAAATAATTATTGTACATGGTTTTAATGTTCATGTCAATGTTGATAATTGTCTTAGTACTGTCCCAGCGGGCACTGTGACATCAATTTGATGTTGAAGATTGGTCAAAATTTTGACTACCATGATAATAGCATACAGTACAGAAGCTTAGACCTCCTTATGGTTGTAAAAAGGGCCAACCAAAAGGATCAATCTCACATCCAATTACTGCATCATACATTGTTAATCAATATATTTGACATCAAAACAACATTGCTGCACAAAACTTGACATCAAATTGACGTTGATTTGATGTCAGGAAACAAGGCATTTAATTGATATCACATTGATGTCCCAATAAAACTGCTCAAGTTCAAGCATTTTGCAGTGGGTGTGATTTTTTTTTGTTCTGCTTTTGGGATGACAACACTCAAAAGACTTGGCAACTAGCATGAAGCTATTAAACTCTCAATCTAAATATTCATGCAGAAAATACATCAACCAACATCAGCCAATCTGCTTCAACCTAGTTGTTTGCGATTTGCCCCTCGTTGTCATCATAAACCAAAGTCCCACCTCACAGTGCGCTTTGAGACACTCATAGGCACACAGATGTTTAGGGGCGTGCCCAGATTCGCACCGGCACAGCAGGGAGTCAGGTCGTCTGCGGTATCTTCTCCACCTTCTCCACCAGCCACAGGGTGTTGGTCAGCATAGCTGAAAGCTTTTTGTTGGTAAGTACGCACATTATGGTTATATTGGTGTCATTATTAGTGCACACTGACCTTAAATTGTAAAGGGTGTATCATCAATGTTTCAAAATACTTGACATTAAGCGATGCTAATAGCAGTTAGCCAATTAATAGTAGCTAACGCTAATGGCTAAAGGCATATTCGCGCTCAATTGCAGCAAATGCCACTATTTCAAATAATGTGCAATTAATCCGTATTTAACTTGACTCAAAGTCTGTGAAAAGGCCCGGTAATTAGCCACCAGTTTGGAGGGAGTTATACCGATGCTAATAGTTAGCAGTTAGCCGACTAGCTAACGTTTAAGCCCGACGGACCCCGAGAGGAAGAGTTCCCGCAGGAACCATAGATATGTACAAAGGCTAGATGTCTCGTCCACGCTCACATAGGTTTTGACTGGCTTGCCTATTGCCTATATAATATGCAAGAAGTTTTGATACATTTTTAATCCTCAATCAAACAATACGGGGTGAACCCCCATATTCGTGTGGAGGCTGTGCGCAAATGACAAATCAATGATTTGTCATTTGTCAGTTTTTTAGTTTATTCGAACTTTGATGTGCTGAGGAAGGTCCTGTGTTCACTGATTTCAAAGCAGTGCAACGCACACACAGTAGACACGCGCGCGCACACACACACACACACACACACACACACACACACACACACACACACACACACACACACACACACACACACACACACACACACACTCACTCACGAAATATTTATTTATGCCCACATGAAAAAAAAGTACAAGGATTCCTGTACAAAGGACATGAATACTGCCAGTACAGTTGACAATAGGGAATCAGTCAGTTACAAAGCACCTGGTGGCTGGACACTGTATCAAAACAGATCAGACATCATTCAGAGATACAAAAAACATCGTCTCCTCCAGACTGAGCGGCTCTCAATAACAGCCAATACTGAGCAGTACCTAGCTAACTGTTTAGCTCTTCCTTTAGAGAGGCCAGCCATCTGAAGGCCCCTCACCACCAGCTTGTGCACATGCCCCAGACTTCCAAGTATAAAACTAGGAGTTTGCATTTGTAGCTGAGCTGAGAGATGGTCTCCTTCAGTCACTGATATTTTAGCACTTTGGTTACAAAGGCCTCTTCTAGGCTGTAATCAAAGGTACAGCCAACCTCCAGAATGAACATCTCTCTGTGATTTTCATTGACAACAACATCAGGTGTGTTAGTTGTGTGTATATATATATATATATATATATATATATTAGCTGCACCCTCTCTCTCCCCTTCCCACACACAAATGCGAGTCACAAGATGATCTCACAAGTCCTTTCCTAGGAAAAATTGAATTGGGAAAAAATTGACCTTATAATCAGCACTTGCAAATTGTACTTTTTTCAGATTCCATTCAGCAGTCACAGCCTGGAGCCAGTGAGGCTGCCATTGTGTCCCGGATGGCGGCCTATTTGCGTTCAGCTCCAGACAGGAAAGGTGGTGGTGGCCGCAAGACTGCTGCAGCTGACAGTGATGTTTAACTATGATGGGCAATCTGTTCTGTAAAGTATTGCATTTTTGCTCACTCGTGCTGTTTGTGTTAGACCTGTAGTTTACACCTGTCAGTTACCTGTTAGCACAGCTGCATAGCTGTTGAGATCAATCCAACCTGGGATGATTCATTTCAGAATAAAAATGTTTTGTTACACTTCTATGTTTGATCATTGAGAGAGAATGCCATGGGGGAAACTATTGGACCAATAGCAATTACAGAACACAACCACTCAGTGTAGATGATGCCCAACAGATTACAATTACAGTACTGTAGACAATACACTTTATAGAATTGCTATTTTAAAGGTCATGTGCATGAAACACTGCAGAAATGCAAACATCTCATACACTGTCTTGTATTTCAAACAGAATTGGCTTTATTTAGGTCGTTTCTGTCTCACAGAATCTTCCTCAGCTTTTAATCCCGATGAAGATCCCGTGAGACCGAACGTTCATCTACGTAAATGAAGCCAGTCTGTTTGCAATACAAGACGGTGCAGGATCTTTCCATCTGTGCATTTTTTATTTTGCAAAAGTTTGACATAGAAACAATGTCAAAATGACATCAATATCATTATTTGAGTGAAATTTCAAAGAAGCTTGATATTGAAGTAATGTCAAAATAACATAAATAAAATCATTTTTTGACATATATCAAATTGATGTCAAAGGATTGATGTCATGTTGATTTACGTTTTTGACCAAATTATGAGTGTTTGATGTCATATTGATGTTGAATTGACATCAGATGCCCACTGGGTTGACATAGAAACAATGTCAAAATGACATCAATATCATTATTTGAGTGAAATTTCAAAGAAGCTTGATATTGAAGTAATGTCAAAATAACATAAATAAAATCATTTTTTGACATATATCAAATTGATGTCAAAGGATTGATGTCATGTTGATTTACGTTTTTGACCAAATTATGATGACAAATTGATATCAGTGTTTGATGTCATATTGATGTTGAATTGACATCAGATGCCCACTGGGGTGTTTATCTCATTATTAGACTCGAGTGTACATGGGCTTACTCATTGTTTCAACCACACTCTTGAACTTTGTCTGACATATGGCATTGAAATTGAACACTTAAAAGTCTCAGGGCAGCACGGTGGAGCAGCAGGTAATGTGCATGCCTCACAGCAAGAAGGTTGCCGGATCGATCCCCGGGTCGGGCAGGGCCTTTCTGTGTTAAATTTGTATGTTCTTCCTGTGCATGCACGTGGGTTCTCTCTGGCTTCCTCCCACAGACCAAAAACAAACTCTAAAATTGTCCTTAGGTGTGAGTGTGAGCGTGAATGGTTGTATGTCTGTATATGTTGCCCTGTAATCGGCTTGCGACTGGCTCAGGGGGTGCTTTTCATTACGTTGAATTGTGCCTCCTCGTCTCCTCTCTCCTTCGGCGACCCAGAAGTCGTTTCCCCTCCGCCATGATGAAGGATCTTCCAATTGCTTAAATGCACCTGAAGGAGACGAGGAGCGAGGAGAGAGGAGGCTTCTGAAGGAGATCAGAGTGAGGATACACTGGTGTAGCCTACGCAGAAGTCTTTTATTATTTAAGGGGCGTGTCGTATGTGGCAAACGTTTGAATCATGGCGGGAGCAGGTCTTCACAAATGTAATCTTGATCCTTGTTTCAACTGTGTCCTTTTAACAATTGTATCTGTCACCAAGAAATTAATGAAAATTCTTGGTATATTACGTTTTTTTAAAGCAAGGCTACAAGGCTGTTGGTTTAATCTACCAGGAATAGAACAGTCTGACTGCAGATCTGGCCATAATATCACGTTTTACAGCTTTTACAGCTGTGCAAACGTCATCAGTAATTGACGTCGCTTCGGACTGACGCTGTGGAGCGAGGATTTTTCATTTCGGAGTTTCGTTTCCTCCGTCCTCACGTCCCTTCCTCGCATCCCTCTTTCATGTCCTTGCTGGGCGGAGCTAAAACGCGAGGAGAGGAAGCGAGTGGAGGAGATGAGGAGACCAATTTATGGAATGAAAAGCACCCAGGGTGTACCCCGCCTCTCGCCCGTTGACAGCTGGGATAGGCTCCAGCCCCCCCGCAACCCCGAAAAGGGATAGTTGGGTATAGACAATGGATGGATGGATGGACTTAAAAGTCTCTAAACAGAATCTTATTTTATAGGACCATCATTCTGGTAATAGGTCCATCATATCAGACTATACCAGACTAGCCGCTATTAGGCAAAAATTCCTACACCAGATTCCCTATCTGATAGTGCTGTAGCACGCCATGTCTCAATACAACCGAGGACTATGCTAACTTTAGTCCCTCCCAAATTGATCATCTGAGGTCAACTCCATGGTATACCCCCCAAACCCGCAAATTAAAGCAAACTTTGTGAAAAGTTGAAAGGAAATAGCACTACAACAATTTTGAAGAATTTTGTTTCACCTGGCAAGACAGTCTTAAAACATACAGGGAAGCCCTCCACTGTGCCAGAGCAGCCTATAGTTTTCACTAAAGAGGAAAATGAAAACAATGAAATGTTTCTCTTCATCGCTGTAGCCAGGCTGACAGAGTCATAATTCCACTGAACCATGTAGTCCCTTAGCCCTCAGTAGTAATGACTACATGAGCTTTGTTAATGATGAAATTAGAAGAAATAGTTATTAAACCTGTCATATTGTTATACAGTTTTTCTCCTGTTGACCTGTCCACCAACTATTTTCAATAATTTCTTCATTAAAATTGTCAACCTGTATTTTAGACCCCATCCCAAATAATATGCTTCAAGAAGTTTTACCCTTAATTGGCTCTTTATTTATTTTCGGCTTCTTTATTTGATATGATGAACCTGTCTTTAACAACATGCTACATACCACAGTCTTTTAAAGTAGCTGTGGTAAAACCTCTTCTTAAAAAGCCTACTCTTGATCCAGGGGTTTTAGCCAACTATAGACCTATATCTAACCTCCTCTCTCTCTTGAGAAAATTCTTGAGAAAGCAGTTGCTTTGCAGTTGTGTGACTTTATACATGACAATAGTTTTTTTGAGGATTTCCAGTCAAGAATTAGAGTGCATCATAGCACAGAGACAGCACTGTTTAAAATTACAAATGGCCTTCTAATTGCACCAATTCCATTTTTGTCTCATCAATCTACACACAATGCAATAAATATCACATGTACATGAGTATTCACACCCCTTACTTTGTTGAGGCACCCTTGGAAGCGATCACAGCCTCAAATCTTCTTGGGTATGATGCTACAAGCTTGGCACACCTGTATTTTGGGTATTTTTCCTATTATTCTCTACAGATCTTCTCAAGCTCTGTCAGGTTAGATGGGGAGCGTTGCTGCACAGCTATTTTGAGGTCTTTCCAGAGATGTTCAATCAGTTTCAAGCCTTCGTTGTCTTGGCTGTGTGCTTAGGGCCGTTGTCCTGTTGGAAGGTAAACCTCCACCCCAGTCTGAGGTCCTGAGCACTCTAGAGCAGGTTTTCATCAAAGATCTCTCTGTACTTTGCTCCGTTCATCTTTCCCTCGATCCTGACTAGTCTCTCAGTTCCTGCCACTGAAAAACATCCCCACAGCATGATGCTGCCACCACCATGCTTCACCATAGGGATGGTATTAGCCAGGTGATGAGAGGTGCCTGGTTTCCTCCAGACGTGACACTTGACATTCAGGCCAAAGAATTCAATCTTGGTTTCATCAGACCAAATAATCTTGTTTCTCATGCTCTGAGAGTCCTTTAGGTGCCTTTTGGCAAACTCCAAGCAGGCTGTCATGTGCTTTACTGAGCAGAGGCTTCCATCTGGCCACTCTACCATAAAGGCTTGATTGGTGGAGTACTGCAGAGATGGTTGTCCTTCTGGTAGGTTCTCCCATCTCCACAGAGGAATGTTGGAGCTCTGTCAGAGTGACCATCGGGTTCTTGGTCATCTCCCAGCCAAGGCCCATCTCCCCCAATTGCTCAGTTTGCTCCCCTGATTGCTCAGCTCTAGGAAGAATCCTGGTGGTTCCAAACTTCTTCTATTTATGAATGATGGAGACCACTGTGCTCTTTGGAACCTTCAATGCTGCCGAAATTTTTCTGTACCCTTCCTCAGGTCTATAGTGGGGCGGTTAAGCAAACCAATTGTGCATTTTATGAATAAAGCATGAAACTTTCAGCATATCATTTATATACCCAAAGGTCTGATTTCAGACGTGGAAACACTTTCTGTTTGACCTCTGGTGACCTTGACGGGTTATTGACTTCAGCATTTCATTCTTTCACTTTTCATCCCATTATTCTCCATTATAATAATATATATGTTTGTTAAAATGGCAGTTTTGTTCTAATAAAGACATTCACTTGCTCAGCCATGGCTTTGTGTCCATATGTCCATATGTACGTATTTGTCGTACTGATGTATGACAGGACAAGTGAAACCACAGAGGTAAATGAAGCTAGAAAACAGCTCTTCACTCAGAAATCCAGGGCTCTGGAGAACATGGCACCAACGAAGGCTGCACAGAACTCTTATTTTTGATATACTGTCTTTGTACCTGCAAAAAAGTGGAAAAATATATGTTTTTGTCAAACCGAAATTTGTACAGCCTCTGACAAGTTCCAGAGGTCAATTCAGAAGCGTTTCCACGTCTGAAAACAAAGTTCATGGTATATAGAAACACTGTAGAAAGTTTCATGCTTTATTCATAAAATGCACAATACCTTTCATATATGAGCTTAACCGCCCCACTACTATGCTTTCATATAATCCTGTCTCGGAGGTCTACAGACAATTCCTTCATGACTTGGTTTCTGCTCTGACATGCTCTGTCAACAGTGGGACCTTATATAGACAGGTGTGTGCCTTTCCAAATCATGTCCAATCAATTTAATTTACTACAAATGGACATCTCATCTCAAGGATGATCAGTGGAAACAGTATGCACCGGAGCTCAATTTTGAGTGTCACAGCAAAGGGTGTGAATACTTGCACATACAATATTTTTGTCGTTTATGTCATGTCACGTAAAGTGTATTAATTCTGTTGAGCACTTTAATGTCAAGTTTAATCACTCATGTCTAGTCTTGTCATCCACTTCCTGTTTTATTTTCTACTCATCTTTTCCCTTTTGTTTCAGGCACTTGACTTCCTCCCTTTGCATGATTTTCCCTCCACTGTGATTGTCTCTCTGGCCCTGATTGGTCTCACCTGTGTTCCCCTCCCTCATGTATAAATAGTCCTTGTCTCCCTTTGTCTTGTATCAGTTCATCTTGTGTCATGATCGCATGTGTTCAGGAGTACCTGGAGAGAACCCACGCATGCACGGGAAGAACATGCAAACATCGCACAGAAAGGCCCCACCTGGGGATCGAACCGGCAACTTTCTTGTTGTAAGGCACGTCCACTACCTGCTGCTCCACCATGCTATCCACGATAAACACACAGAAGATAAGATAAGATATACCTTTATTAGTCCCACAGTGGGGAAATTTCAGGTATTACAGCAGCAAAAGTGGATAACAAACATAGAGGGCATCAGTAATAGGACATTAAATATTAAATATCAACCAACAATATAAACAAGGAGTAATGAAATATAAGCAAACAATACTGATATTGCACATTGATATGAATATGAACCATCAGTACTGACATTTCACACTGAATGATAGTACTCCTGACTGGAGTATTGATAGTGAATAATTTCCTGTATTGCACATAGGAATTGATATATTGCATTGCAAGTTGAGATACAAATATATTCACAATATGAATGAACACAGTTAATGTGTATTATAGTGCAGTCATATTGAAAGTCTTTTGAATGTGTGGTCTACTGGGAGCACTGCTGCTCGTAAAGTCTGACTGCAGCAGGAAGGAAGGACCTGCGATAGCGTTCCTTCACACACTTTGGGTGAAGCAGTTGGTCGCTGAAGGAGCTCTCCAGTGCTGTTAAAGTGTCCTGCAGAGGGTGGGAGTCATTCTCAATCATGGATGACAGCTTAGCCATCATCCTCCTCTCTCCTACCACCTTCACTGAGTCGAGGGGGCATCCCAGGACAGAGCTGGCCTTCTTGATCAGTTTGTCAAGTCTCTTCCTGTCAGCTGTCGAGATGCTGCTCCCCCAGCAGACCACTCCATAGAAGATGGCTGATGCCACCACAGTGTCATAACAGGTCTTCAGGAGTGCCCCGTGCACTCCAAATGACCTCAGCCTCCTGAGCAGATAAAGTCTGCTCTGGCCTTTCTTGTAAAGTGCGGTTGTGTTATGAGTCCAGTCCAGTTTATTGTTCAGGTGAACACCCAGGTACTTATAAGATGTGACCATCTCAATGTCCCTTCCCTAGATGTTCACTGGTGATGGGGGAGAGTGCGGGCAGCGGCGACGGAAGTTCACAACCAGCTCTTTGGTTTAATCTGCATTAATCAGCAGGTGGTTCTGCTGACACCAGTCCACAAAATCCTGAATGAGTCCTCTGTATGACCTATCGTCCCTATTTGTGATGAGGCCAACAATGGCAGAGTCATCAGAGAACTTCTGCAGTTGGAAGGTGGGTGACAGGTGGGAAAAAGTCAGCTGTGTAGAGGGTGAAGAGGAACGGTGCCAGCACCGTTCCCTGGGGGGGCCCCACACTGCAGAGGACAGTCCCTGACACACAGGCCCGAGTCCTCACATACTGTGGGCGGTTGGAAAGGTAGTCCACTATCCAGCATGTGAGGTGTTGGTCTACTCCTGAAAGTTCCAGCTTGTTCCTCAGGATGGCTGGCCTGTGCTGGTGTTGAAAGCACTGCTGAGATCCAGGAAAAGGACCCGAACAGAGCTCCCCGGCAACTCCAGGTGAGACAGGACTCGATGGAGGAGCAAGATGAGGGCATCGTCCACTCCAATGGCAGGCTGGTACGCAAACTGCAGCGGGTCCATGGACGAGCTCACCAGGGGACGTAGGTGGGCAAGGACCAGCTGCTCCAGGGCCTTCATGAGGTGCGATGTTAGTGCCACCGGCCTGTAGCAGCTAGGGTCCTTGGGATGTGGGGTCTTTGGCACAGGTACCACGCAGGACGTCTTCCAGAGTTGCGGCACCCTTCCCAGCCTCAGACTCAGGTTGAACAGATGTCCTATGATCCAGCTCAGCTGATCAGAGCAGGATCTGAGGAGTCTGGGACTGAGGCCGTCCAGTCCTGCAGCCTTCCTGTTCTTTAACCTCCTCAGCTGATTTCTCACCTGGAGAGGTGTGAGAGACAAGTTGGAGTATGGGGGCTGAGTGTCTTGTGAAGTGGATGTGGGGCTGGGAGGAACAGTGGGGGGTGGCGTTGGAGGTGGTGAGCTGAATACTGTGGGGGGGGGGGGGGGGGTACTTGGGCAGAGTGCTGGCAGATCAAAGGAGGGCTGCTGCAGTGCTGGTACAGCTGGGGGAGGGGCAGATGTTTCCTCAAACCTGCAGAAGTAGCTGTTCAGCTCATCTGCCCACTTTGAACCCCGGCGGCCTGAGATTTTGGCTTCTGGTTGCCTGAAATGGTTTTCAGGCCTCTCCAGACTCCCCTGATGTTGTTCTCCTGCAGCTGGTCCTCCATTCTCCTCCTGTATCTGTCCTTCCCATCCCTGATTTTCCAGGAAACATAAGTTTTGATGTATTCCACTCAGCACGGCACCCACTTATTTTAGGCTACCCATGGTTGATCAGACATAATCCCCATATAGACTGGAGGTCTGGCAGGATAACAGAGTGGGGGTTGGACTGCCTCCAGTCGTGCTTTGGAGCCAGTGCTGATAAGGTGGACCAGGAACACGAGACCATCACCTATCTTACTATCAACCATGTCCAGACCAAGACTGAACAGATAGAGCTTGTTTGTGACCCTGACTTCCCAGACTTGACCAAGGTACCACCATGTTATCTTGATCTCAAAGACGTGCTCACCAAGTCTAAGGCCACATCACTACCCCCACATAGGCCCTATGACTGTGCCATAGACTTGTTGCATGGGGCTCCTATTCCCAAAACAGACTGTATTCTCTCTCTCCTGAGCGGGAGGCCATGACTGCTTACATCAACTCCTGGTTGAAGGCTGGATTGATTCGGCCTTCCTCCTCACCGGCTGGAGCCGGATTCTTCTTCGTAGGGAGGACGATTCTCTCAGGCCCTGCATCAATTATGCTCCTTTGAATAACATCACTGTCAAGAACAGGTACCCCCTCCCACTCATCTCTTCTGCTTTGAACTGTTACAAGAGGCCAAAGTATTCACCAAGATAGATCTTCGCAATGCTTACCATTTGGTCCAAATCAGGGAGGGGGACGAATGGAAGACAGGTTTCAACACACCTCATGGATATTACGAGTATCTCGTGATGCCTTTCGGCTAAACTAATGCTCCGGCCATGTTCCAAGCTCTTGTCAATGATGTACTTAGAGATTATTTAAACAGATTTGTGTTTGTACATCTGGATGCCATTTTAATTTTTTTCCCCTGATAAAAAGACTCATGTCCAGCATGTCCAGCAGGTTCTCCAGAAGCTTCTGGAGAACCAATAGTTTGTGAAAGCGGAGAAGTGTGAATTTCATGTGACCACTACCTCATTCCTAGGGTTCATCATCTCTGCAAACCAGATCCAGATGGACCCTCGCAAGGTCAGTGCTGTTGTCAATTGGCCCACTCTGACCAACTGCAAAAAGCTGCAACAGTTTTTAGGGTTCGCTAACTTTTACCGGAGGTTTGTGAGAAATTTTAGTGCCATTGCTTCCCCTTTGCATGCTCTCACCTCCTCCAAGGTTCAGTTTGTTTGGAATTCTCAGGTGGAGCAAGCATTCCGGCAGCTGAAGGCAAGGTTCACCTCAGCTCCCATCCTCACAGTTCCTGAACCCCAACGACAGTATGTGGTGGAGGTGGACGCCTCGAATGACGGCATTGGAGCCATTCTGGCTCAGAAGTCGGCCAAGGACAACAAGTTCCACCCGTATGCCTTCTTGTCACATAAGTTGACTCCTGCTGAGAAGAATTATGACCGAGGCAACAAAGAACTTTTAGCCATCAAAGTTGCATTAGAGGAGTGGAGGCACTGGCTGGAGGGGGCTGAGCAGCCTTTTTTGATCTGGACGGATGATAAAAACCTTGAATACTCAAAGAACTCTCATCAGGCCAGGAGGTCCCTCTTTTTCAATAGGTTTAACTTCATACTTTCCAATAGACCAGGATCTCAAAATACCAAGCCTGATGCACTGTCCCGCCTGTATGACCCTGAGCTTGCGGCCAAGGAACCTGAACATATCCTACAACTTGACCGTGTGTTAGGAGGGGTTACTTGGCAAATAGAATCTGAGGTGAAGCATGCTCTCGGTGTGAACCCAGCACCTAGTGGTTGGGAAAAAGGTTGGGAACCACTGTGCTAGAGGATTAAACTGTTGGGGGACTTCCAATGATACACCAAGCTTCTCTGATTTGGCGCTTTATAAAAAAAACTGAACCGAACTGAACTGAAATGTAGGTACAAATCCATCACTTGATAAGCATCAGCCGGATGCAATTGTATGCCCACCATCAGAATGCTGCAGATGTTGTAGATATCTGTGTCACATGGCACTGTTGGTTGAAATGTGCTGTTACTCCAACACAGCTGTTGATCAGTTCTTCCCACTGGGGAAAGGCAGTCATCAGTTGGCCACTGATTACTGGGATTGCCACTGGGTACTTTTCAATGGTCTGATGACATGTGAATCTCACACACAGTTGGTCTCATCAAACTCTCCTGGAAGAATAGTATATTGGAAAGTAATAAGACATGTTAACTGATATCAGTAATACTATTTGATATTATCATGTGGGCCTTAGATAAGTTAAGAGAAGGCTTTAAATAAAACAATTTCTGACAAGCAAAAAGACAAAAAAAAAAAAAGCTAATTCAGTGTAAAAAACAAAACAAAACAAAAAACATCCTTCTTCAAATATCTCGTCTGTTATCTTTTCGAACATTAGTTATCTTACATAGCCTATGTTCAAATTTATAATTCATGATGTTGAGTGTTAGATAGGATCTGTTTCACTTTGTTCTCTACTGATCGACTTCACAGTATAGAATTCAGTGTATGTATGTGCTGAAGTTGCAAAGTGTTTTGATGACCAGTAATGCTGCCTTATTTACTGACCACACACACAGACTGATCATCGATGTCTTGTTACAATTACAATTAGTCATTTGGCAGACGCTTTTATCCAAAGTAACATACATATGAATTCACAGACAGATGGCACGGGATCTGGGGCAGTTTTGGGGTTCAAGGAAACTTCAATATATATAATATGTGGACTGCAGGAATCAAACCACCAACCTCCTGATTGGCAGACACCTGCTCTACCTCCTGAGCCACAGTCGTTCTGTGGTATACTATCTTGCAGCAGTAGACTCCCAACAAAATTTCTTCAGGTTGGCCTGTTCAAAATAGACCACCACAATAGGGATCAGCCTGGCTGATATTCGGCATTTTTTTGATCATCGGCATCGGCCGTTTTTTCCAACGATTATAGCTAAAATTAATTAATGTATTTCAAAACGCGCTCCTTTGGCTCTGATGCAGCCGTCTCTCCGCTTGAAGTCACCACTCTTGGCTGTGTAACAATGTCCCACCCACAGCCCTCACTGATTGGCTACATGGCACAAGTGAGTCAGTGACAGCCAATCAACACTGAAGCCTCTACATGCAGTGCCACAGACAAGGAGAAGCAGACGACTGCTCTGGTGAGGCAAGGGAACAGAGTCAGTGGAAGCTGCAATAAAAATCCTCTATGATGAAGTTTTAAAAATACTACAACCTTATGATCAATTTCAGTGATAACATGCTGGAGATGAAACTGTTCACAACTTCAACAAGGCGTATTTCATGATGACCCACCACTACGTTATACCTGCTGCAATCGCTTTATAGCTGTGGCCAGATGCACAATAATAATATAGGCCCTTTGGTTACCGTTACTTTGTGGGAATAATAAATCTCCTAACGTGTCTCAGCCCGTGGGGCGACTCCTGGTTTATCACTAAACAACACCGGAGGTTATTCTAGCCTATAAGTTGAACAGTACAGCACGCTAATGTGTCTTTGTTTGTTTACAGTCGCCTCTCCCTCAGCGCTTGTGCTCTCACTACACTATGATGCAGCAATGTAACTACTGGTGTTAAATGATCATCTTTTTGCCTGTCCCTTGTAGGGCTTGGACTTGTACAAACTCCTCTATATATCCCTGACATTACATCTTCTTCCTGTGAACGATCTCTCTCCTGTCTCCGCCGTTTGAAAACCTATCTGAGGAGCAGAAGCAGAGATGCTCTTAGCAGTAACCTTGGACTTTTGGCTATCAATATTCAATTCAATTCAATTCAATATGAACGTGACAAGATCATTGATGCATTCGCCCTCAGCCATAACAACCATCGCATAGTCCTCCTGTGATACTGTATGTCAGATGGGAAGTGTTTTTTTAATTTCCCATGGTGATGGGTTGCTGATTTGATATGCTCTTTGCAAGTATGTTATCTATTGTGTTTGCATTTTGATGTTTTTGTCTCTCATGGCATGATGGTTTTAAACATTATTTGATGAGTACATATGGATGTTTCCACTTTCATGCAGTTCTGATTTGAGATAGTTACCTCATTAGTGTGTCAATAGTAATCGTATCACACAGACCTGTTTAGGTGTGACACCGGAAGGAGACACCGGGGGAGACACACCAGAGATTGCACTTCAATAAAAAAAATAATATAATTGAAATCCCATTGTTTCTCGATCTGTGCATAACCTTTGGCTTTTGAATTAAGTGAATGTCAGACAGTGGCATAATAATACAGTTCTGGAATACTTGCAAAACTATATTAATGTTGTGTAGTTACTACTGTTTATGTGTGTGCTTGTGCACATACTGTATTTCTAGGAGCACACCCATAGCACCTGCAATCAAATTTCTCCGGCGCCGCCCCTGCCATTCAATCAAAGTCTCCCTGTCGATCAGTCTTCATAACCATCTACAAGCCCCCAAAATACAATGCAAAGTTTCAGATGAGTTTGCCAATCTACTGTCTGCCAATCTACTGTCTGTTGTTTGTACTTCAACATTCATGTTGATAATCTCAAAAATGGATGTGCTAAAGAACTTTTAAACATCCTGGATCATTTTGGCCTATCTCAACACGTAACACATTCGACACATATCAAAGGGCATATATTAGATTTGGTTATTTCCAAAGGGCTTAATATCTCTGAGGTTGTGGTGACGGATGTTGCTCTTTATGATCATTACTACTACTATGTATCATTTAAAATGGCCACACCTGCTATTCGTAACAAAAGTGGAACAGAGATAATCAGAAAGCGTTATATTAATGATAACACCTGTGCAGTCTTCACTCAGTCTTTTACACCATTACCAACACTGCCCTCAGCTTCAACTGATGACCTTGTAAATAGTTTCAGTTCCAAAGTTATGACTATTATTGACTCCATTGCCCCAGTTAAGACCAAAGTTTTGTCAGGAAGGAAAAGGCACCTTGGAGAAACACCACACTGGTCAAAGTCCAGAAAAGAGTCTGCAGACAGGCTGAGCGCAGGTGGCGAAAAACCGAACTCCAGGTTCATTATGGGATTTACAAATACAGTCTCCACACCCATGACCAGGAACTAAAGAAGGCAAGATAAGCATTCTTCTCAGAGATTATCAACAGAAACTGTAACACCTGCACTTTGTTTTCTGTTGTGGATAGACTGACAAACCCCACACCATCAGTCCCTCCTGAGCTGCTATCCAACAAGTCATGCAATGATTTTGCAGCCTTTTTACAGATAAAATCTCAAGGATAAGACAAACTGTGTGCAGCTCCAGCTCAGGCAAAATGATAAGTTCATCTATGCCTTCTTGTTCTCCAATTAATCTAGCACATTTCAACCTTCTATATCAGACAAGGCTGACAGAAACTGTATCACAGTTAAAATCCACAACATGCTGCCTTGATACTCTGCCAACAAACTTTTTAAAAAATCTTTCTAATTGCATAGCTCCAGATGTGTTGCAGATAATAAATAATTCTCTTCAGTCCGGTCAGTTTCCCCAGGCCTTGAAAACTGCAGTAATAAAACCTCTCCTAAAAAAGACTAATCTGGATGCTTCAGTAATAAGTAACTACAGGCCATTATCAAATCTTCCCTTTCTAGGAAAAATTATTGAAAGGGTTGTTTTTCAACAAATGCATGCTTTCATGATGCAGAACAATCTTTTTAATGCATTTCAGTCTGGATTTCGTCCACACCACAGCACTGAGACTGTACTTATCAAAGTTTTAAATGACATACATCTGAATAATGATGCTTCCAAAACCTCAGTCTTAGTATTATTAGATCTCAGTGCTGCCTTTGATACAGTTGATCATGATACTTCTGATACTTCTTGATAGGCTGGAAAAGTGGGTGGGACTTACTGGCACTGTACTTCACTGTACTTCTGCACCAACTGTCAGCTCATTTAAATCAGGGTTTGCTACAGTTTTTACTTAAATATATTTGCTCAATGATTTTAATCATTCTAAATGCTAAATTATTGTCTTTTACTGGCTTCTGTTTTTAATTTTCCTATTATTGTATTTTATTTTTATTTTTCTATTCTCCTCTAATCTCTTTCTTTGAAATGTATTATTTTAATGTATTTTATGCTTCTGTAAAGCACTTTGAATTGCCTGGTGTATGAATTGTGCTATACAAATAAATTTGCCTTGCCTTGCCTATTAAACATGCATTCACATCGGACCGGTCCCAAGTAACCCTCTACTTAAAACAACTGCCAAACATCCAAATTTTGCTGATCACTAAAAAAGCAAATAACATATTCAAGTATTTTAATCAATGGGGATAGATAACTCATAAACAACAACAACAACAACAACAACAACAACAAAATCAGAACAATGAATGTAAGACTATCTGAAGTGATAAAAAACACTTTATTCACGAAGGAAGAATGAAAGTTTATTCCACAGGTTGGTAATTAAGATAATTTGTCTAGAGCTAAAAACCAGGCAGTTTTCTCGGAACCTTTGCATTGTAAACAATACTTATGTCCACACCACACATTTTTTTGTGTTTGTCTTCTAACACTTTGTTTACACAGCCTACAGCAGACTTGTACACCTTTACTCCATAATAGTTACACATCTAAACATACAATTGAAAAGAGCATTAAAAATGATTCGAACCATACAATGCTTTTTATCCAACTTCAGTCTTCACTTTCAATGGCGTCCTATCAGAACGAGTCTTCACAGGGTGATCATCCAATCACATTTCAGATGCTTTATCCACCCAAACAAACATATCCATCATTCATGTGGAAATCACAACAAATTTTCTGAACATGTTTGAACAACAGTATCAACACTGGTATTTAGAAATTTGTTCTCCTTCACTCGATGAGATGAGATAAACAAAGACAGGATTTGCCGAAAGTCAATAGTAATATAAGGAGAGTCTGAGATATGGCAATATTGTCTGAGCGATATTTCTTAATTCCAAAGCAATTACTATTTTAGGTTTACTGCAAGAATGAAGCAGTAAATGTAGCTCTATGGGCATGCTCACTCCGAGCATTTCAGTAGCAGTGTATTCAGACTACTAGCATGATTTAATAGGCCAGGTGACAACAATGCCATTCCAAAAAACAAACAAAGAGTAGTAATGCCAAAAATGCATGTCTAAAGACGGAAACCTAACCAACAGGACATTACCTTAACAATACAAGGGCTTATTAGTTGAAGGAGGTAGATGTTGACATCTGGCAGCTAGCTGTTTGCAAGCATTTATTCTGAAGCTTGATTCTCCACTTTCATTTTGAAACAGCATCTCCTTAATGTTTAAGTGCTTGCCCTGCATACCACATTTTTTCAAATTTTTATTGTGGAAAATAATTTGCTTCATGCATATTACCTCTGTGACACATGGTGTCTCCAGCTGTTTCTTTTAGCCTGCCAGTGATAGGTTTCACTATGGGGGTGTAACATGTGCGGTTCAAAATTCCCCAGTTTCACTCCACATGATGGTACAAGCACCATAACCAATCAGCAGGAGTCACTTGTACAGGAACAAAACTGAGACCCTCATGTGAGTGCAACACTGTGGATCCTTTTGCGAGAGACAGTATGAAAATGTGCAGTTATGCCATATTTGAACAGTTATCTAATCATGCCCCTCTCTATGACAGCAGCCTTGCCCCCCCCCCTCCCTCGAGTGTGTTCATTCAGAACAGGCATATACATATTTGCCTTCAGACTTGGTTGGACAACATTTGTAGACACTACAATCATTTTTTTCAAGTGCACCCTGGCTTTAAAGTTATCCAGACTCATTCTGCTAGCCTTTTGAAACTTCGTAAGCAAGTTCATGGTGTCCTTTGCATGATACACAATTTTATCATCCTGATTTCATGTTCTGACAACATAGCTCATCTGAATTTTTACCAGTGAAACTGTGGAGATTGAATGACACTGTTTTCACCTTACCAAAAAAAAAAAAAACTAGTAAACTGCTCCAAATGCAGCAGCATTTAAATCAAATGCTTAAAAACATGCTCATTATGGCCTTGGAGAAGTGTTGAAATTTGGGCAGCCCCAACATCAATACAATAACCTGATGTATGAGAATTTCAATGACACAATCCCTGACACTTAAAAACAGCAAAATATTACAACCTGCATAAGAAAACAGGGTAAAAAACAAAACAAAACCAAAAAAAAAACTCTAAACGATTTAGTGTATATAACAGGGCACATGCAAACTTTATTGGCACAGCCTGAGCAACACCAAATAGAATCATACAGTCTGCTACTGTAAAGGACTGGAAAAGTAACAAAGGTCCATATAGTAAGATCATCAATGCACTAACACTCCTCTCGGTGAAAAGGAAAGCTTAAAGGAAGCTTTTAAGATATACTGGTAACGACTAATGCATTTTCCTTTAAACTTAAAATTATACATCAACAAATTGTTATAATACAGAGAATACATTTACAGACAGTGAGCCCAATGGTGGGAAGAGCCCAGTTACTCTCCCTGGGAAGGAGGGGGATCTCAACTCATTGTTGACCCTTACTTAGGCTGGTTTGGATTAAGATTTGTTGAGGAGGTGAGAAGAGCAGCAAGGCCACCACTCATGGGTTATGTTGTCATCGCCATGGTAACCCTGATATGGGTGGGAAGATCTGAAATGCAGAAGTAAGTCTATATGAGAAAAGTTTTGATCCCAAAAAGAAAACAACAAATTTAGCTATTGTCTGTGCCTTACTTGTCAGAGAGCACAGTGATCAAGTGTGTGATACACTGGCAAAGAAGGATACTTTTATTTTTAGCTTTGCTGAAAGGAAGAAAGCAGGGAAGTAGAAAAAGACAGCCAGTATATATAGACAGCCAAAGTCAGATACAGGGAATATATTTGCTTCTTCAATTCTAAATATTGACACAATATTGCAGTGATGTCAATATTGTGTGATTTATGAAGGGATGATAAAAAAAATATTGCTAAATGGAGCTTTAATATTAAATTCCATTTATACATGATCTATAGAAATGGTATTAAACATGCATTAACATCGGACTGGTCCCAAATAACCCTCTACTTAAAACAACTGTCAGACATCCAAATTTTGCTCATCACTAAAAAGGCAAATAACATATTCAAGTATTTTAATCAATGGGGATAGATAACTCATAAACAACAAAAAAAAAAATCAAAACAATAAATGTAAGATTTTCTGAAGTGATAAAAACCTCATCTACCCACTCTGTAGCAGTATGTGCTTCAGAATATTCCAGCCGCATACAAAGCAGTGAGCTGGCCTCCTCTTGGAAAGATGATGATCATTGTGTCATCCATCGCCTCCCAACATACAGAAAGTCAGACCACTCCTGAAAACTGTACAGCAATGGTCTGACGAGAGGGAGGAGGAGCTCAGATATAGTTTTGATGCCACAGACTGGCATGTGTTTTTGACGCATGTTCAGATCCACATGAACTGACAGACACAATTGGTTCCTATATTAGATTCTGTGAGGACAGTGTTATCTCAACTAAGGCAGATAAGGTGTTCAGTAACAACGAGCCGTGGCCCTCAAAGGATCTTAAAATGTGTTTAAATGAGAAAAAGGCTGCATTTTTGGGGTGAGAAGTGGATGTAGTAAAGAAGAAAGAGAAGGAGTTCAGGCAAAGAGTTTTTACAGCTAAGATAGATTTTAAAAATAAGATAGTTTTGTACAGGTAATGCAAAACAGGCATGGGAGGGACTGAATGCAATATTGGGCAGGGAAAGGAAAAAGCAAAGTGTAAACATGGCAGACTGTGGCAAATTTGTTAAGGAGACCCAAAAGTAGGCTGCAGCAAAGCAGGCTGATCAGATAGTCAGCTATGACCCTATCCAGCATTCTGAGGAAGAAATAGCCATGTGTCTTTCCAAAATCAAACCCAACAAAGCACCTGGGACTGACGGCCTCAGAGGAAGGGTACTTAAGTCATGCTCTCAACAAGTTAGGGGGGGTGTCACTCAGCTGTTTCAGACTCTGCTGAATTGTTGCATTTTTCCAAATCTATGGAAAAAATCTAGAATAATACCTGTACCTAAAATCTCTGAGGCCGTGGCTCTTGGAGATTAGGCCGGTGGCACTAACTCCACTCTTAGCCAAGTGTATGGAGAGAGTGGTCAGCATCCAAGTTATGCTCTCTGACAGTGATCAACTTGACCCCTTTCAGTTTGCCTATAAACCACATTGTGGCACAGAGGATACAACTGTTACCCTTGTGGATCATACAGCTAAACAACCATGTTCTTTTTATTGATTTTAGATTTGCTTTTAATATGATGCAAATTGACACTCTTTTATGATAAACGTGGATGGCAGACTCATTCACTGGATGAAAAGGTTGGATTTTTTTAACTGACCGCCCTCAGAGAGTAATAGTGAATGGGAGAGACAATAGAACACTGGGCTTACTCTATGCAAACACAAAGGATGCTTACAGTTCTTCACCCCTCCCCCTGCTGTATCTTTCTGATCACAACCTAGTTCACCATTTGATGAATAAACAAATGCCAACCATCAGACATTTAAGAAGATGGTCAGAGGAATCCATTTTAGGACTGAGGGACTGCTTTGATACCACTGACTGGGAAGTGTTGTGCAGTCAACACGGGAAGGACATTGACAGTTTGACAATCTGCATTATGGACTACATCAACTTCCGTGTGGAAAACACTATGCTTACCAGGAAGGTACAGTGCTTCCCAAACAACAAACAACAAACAACAAACCCTGGTAACTAAATGAAGAGGGTTTTTAGATCTGGGGACAAAAATGAGGTGGAGCGGGTGCAGAGGGAGCTGAAAGAGGAGATTAGGAGAGGAAAAGCTGGAGGAGCACCTTCAGGGGAACAACTGCAGAGAGGTTTGGAGAGGCCTGAAAACTATCTAAGGCCACAGCAGTGACAGCGGGAGGGGCCCTGAATCTGGATGTGGAGACTGGGAACTAGCAAATGAACTGAATCGGTTTTCCACCAGATTTGATTCTACCCCCGAATTATACTGAACCATCTCTGTCACCTGGTGAGTTCTGAGCTGGACCCCCTACAGTTCGCATATCGACCAGGTATTGGTGTGGAAGACACAGTCATCGACCTGCTCCACTGATCTCTTTCCCACCTGGAGAACACAGGGAGCACAGCAAGGGTAATACTTTTTGATTTCTCCAGGGCTTACAACACAATCCAACCATCACTGCTCAGGGAGAAGCTGGAAGGGGTTGAAGTAGACTGCCACCTTGCTGTGTGGACCACTATCTACCTCACCAACAGACTGCACTATGTGAGGCTTTATGACTGTGTGTCTGATGTGGCGGTTTACAGCACGGGGGCTACACAAGGTACACTGCTCTCTCCTTTTTCCTTCACACTGTATACATTGGACTTCAGACACAGCACTGACAGCTGTCACATCCAGAAGTTTTTACAGGAAGGCCATCACCAACTTTGTCATATGGTGTGAACTGAACACCGGCACATAAATGCCAGCAAGACAAAGGAGATGGTGATAGACTTCCACCGACTTCCATACTACTAAGTCTGACAGGGATAGGAGAGGAGCATCACTTCGAATTTCTGAAACTACTTCTGCTTTTTGTCCTCCACTCTCTATGACATGGTATATGAATAGCCAACCTCAAGCCAGCAAACTTTGCAACCTTTTCAACCACTACTGTGAGCAGTAGTGGGTTGCAAAGGCTCGGTTCAGTTCAACTGACTGACCCAACCCTGGAAAACCAGCTGTGAGTAGCATTATCATCGCTACCATCTACACTGCAGACAAGACACCCACAGGCCCTCTTCCTCATATTTGGTGACTTCAACCATACCTCTCTCTCTGCCACTCTCCTCAACTTCACACAGTATGTAAACTGCCAGACAAGGGACAATAAAACTCTGGACCTTCTGTATGCTAATGTCACGGACGCATACACCTCCACCCCCCTCTCGGTCGCTTTGATCACAACCTCGTCCATCTGCAGCCAGAATGCACATCGGTACTGAAAAGATTCCACAGAGGAAGGCTGTGAAGATCTGGACTGAGGAAGCATGTGAGCAACTGAGGGACTGCTTTAACACCACCGACTGGGACATATTGTGCAGCTGTCATGGGGAGGACATTGACAGTCTGACTCACTGCATCACGGACTATATCAACTTCTGTGTGGAAAACACCGTACCATCCAAGAGAGTACGGTGTTTTCCCAACAATAAGCCCTGGGTGACCCCTGAACTGAAGGCTCTGCTAAATGAGAAGAAGAGGGCCTTCATCTCAGGGGACAAGGAGGAGCTGTGGAGAGTAGAGCGGGAGCAGAAGTATAACATCAGGAGGTGTAAGAAAAACTACAGAGAGAAACTGGAGCAGCGCCTGGAGAAAAACAATGTCCAAGATGTGTGGAGAGGTCTGAAACATGTCTCGGGCCATGGCAAAAGTTGGGATGGACAAGCCACCACTGGAGATCAGGCCTGGGCAAATGAGTTAAACTTGTTTTTTAATTGATTTGACTCTGCCCCCAGTCCACTCTCATTGGGGCCCAACTTCTTCATACCTCTCCAGGCCAGTCATCTCACCTCATTTGCAGTCCTTAACACCTCAGCTCCCTTCATACCACTCTGCTCCAACCCCCGTTATCATCAAGGACCCCAACCACCACCCCCCACAGTCACCACCCTTCCCCGCCTCTCTACCTGCTACACTGGGCCCTGTCTCACCTGGAGTCCCCCCGGAGCACTGTGAGAGTCATGTTTTTTGACTTCTCCTGTGCTTTCAACACTATCCAGCTGCCAATGCTGCAGGGGAAATGAAGGTGGCTGGTGTGGACCAACAACTGGCTGCGTGGACCATTGACTACCTCACTGGCTGTGTCCCAATTCAGGGGCTGCATCCTTCGGAAGACCCAGCCTACGCGGCCCACGGAGGCTCCTCCGTCGGCCGCATCAACTATCTGTAAATGGGACGGTCTAGCCTTTGGTGCATTTCCTGATTGCGTCACGACGTCATAACTTATATAACACATGTACAGAGACAAAAATTCAACAGACGACACAACAGAAACATAACCGACGGACTACGGAAACATAATAGACAGACGACAGACGACAATGGAGCCAGAGGTGTTGCAACACCAGCGGCTCGTTTATCTCCGGCTGGGAGAGCGCTGTGGGGAGGTAACATTAACCGGCCATTTTAACCCATATTAACGTTCATACATAGCTACCATACCATATAAACTATGGACCGACATATATGTCATTTAACAATGAGTCTTGATACAAGGTTCTGTATGCTGTAATTTTAATGCTATGTTTTCCAGATCTGAAAAGTGCTTGAATTGAATAGTTAGATGTGTACAAACCCTGTAAATAACCCTGACTTAATTCAATAGCCTATTAAAATGTTGTGTTATTAAACAACAGAACCATATTGAGAGGCCAAAGTGTAATAGATGGAGAAATGAAGCATTATTGGTCTAAGCTTTAACATTCACTAGAGTTGTCGTATCAACTAAAATTCAGTTGCTCTAGTTTAATCCTCCTGTTCTTACCCTCCTTTCTCCATCCAGGCAAGGGCGATGTACTGCTGCATAAACATCAGTGTTCCTGTTCTGCTATTATTTTTCAATGATCATGACACCAGACAAGATTTTAGGCTGAGCAGAGAGTCCCTGGCGGTCCTGTTGGAGCTTCTCCACCAGGAAAGGCGACACGGATGGGGTGCCACAATAGAGACCTTGGTCTGTCTCTTCTGGCTGGTGAGTGGGACATCCTCCAGTAGTGGTGGCAAGGGTGTTTGGGATGCCTTGCTCCACTGTTCACCGCATCGTCCATCGAGTTACTGAGGAGGTGGTGGCCATTTGCCACAGGGTCATCTACCTCCCCAAGACCACAGAAGACCTGGCGGCAGTAACTCAGGGGTTTGCAGGGCTGGCAAGACAGAGCTTTTTGCTTCAATAATCTTGCAGCACCACCAGGGACTCCTGCTCAGCCTCAACTGTATATATGTTCTGTGTAAATCTGCAAATCTCTGTAAATAGTAATTTCTGCTTTTGTAAATAGTTGTACATTTTAAGAATGCCCACTTGTAAATAGAAATATTCATATTGTATCTTTGTAAATATCTGTAAATATCACAGAAAAAAATAAACGAATTGTGTTGTCACTGAAAAGTAGTTCAAAAGTCTACTTATATTGTAAATAAGAAATGGAATAGATAATGTAACAAGGTTATAAGATTTTAATTTAGAACACAATATTTTTAATTAACAATTTAAATCTAACAACACAGAATGTAATCAAACAAAAAAACATTAAAAAAAAAAATCAGCACCTGTCAATCATTTTTTGTCAATCCCATTTTTTGCAGGATTGTTCTAAACATGAGTGAAGCATGACAAAAGGACACACAAGATCACATTATCACAGATATGTACAGATTCACAAAAAGTGACATCAGGACAGACATAAAATTCCCACCCCCACCCAAAAACAACATTCATTTGATGTGATCCAAAGATTATATTTGTACTTTGGTCTTTGTACAGGATTTGGGTTCCTTTATGTAACTTTCACATACAAATACAGTTTGTAAAGAGAACAAATGGGCTATTCATTTATACCTCAACAGTTACCTCCATCCGAGTGTGGCCATGTTTTTGGCCCCTGTAAAGAGATGGTCGTTTTGACCACGGAATTTAATTAATTCCTCTGTCTGCTCCTTGCTCACAAAATGACATTTAAAGCGTATTTTCTGTTAAGTCAACAGACAAAATTATTGTTCGATATAATAACGACAATAACAATAATAATGGTGTTGCTGGTGTTGTTGGTCGCTATTGTTAAAAAAAACAATCAGTGCGCAACACATCTTGGGATATGGCAGGCCGTGAAGGATAGTAGCGATGCATCCTCCGAAAACAGGGAAAAGGAGGACGCATTTGTTGGCTGCATTTGGAGGACCCTTTGAATTTGGACGAATTGGGACAGCCTTCGCACAGCACAATGATGTAATCGGCCTTCAAATGCATCCTCCGAAGGATGCAGCCCCTAAATTGGGACACAGCCACTGACAGACCACAGTACATGAGGCTACACAGCTGTGTGTCAGATGTGGTAGTCAGCAGCACAGGGCCCCCCAAAGGAACGGTGCTGGCACCATTCCTTTTCGCCCTCTACACCTTAAACTTCATGTACAACTCCACCCTCTGTCATCTGCAGAAATTCTGTGATGACAGTGCCATTGTTGGCTGTGTGTCAGAGGAGCATGAGCAGGAGTCACCACAGACTTCGTGGACTGGTGTCAGCAGAACCACCTGATCCTAAACACCAGCAAGACCAGGGAGATGGTTATTGATTTCCGAAGGAAACCCTACCCTTACACACCAGTGAACATCCAGGGCTCCGTCATTGATATGGTGGACTCATTTAAGTACCTGAGTGTTCACCTCAACAATAAACTGGACTGGAGAGACAACACTAACGCCCTGTAGAGGAAGGGCCAGAGACGCCTACACCTGCTGAGGAGACTGAGGTCCTTTGGTGTGTGGAGGGCTCTACACCAGACTTTCTATGACACTGTGGTGGCCTCTGGGGAGGGGGCCGCACGGACAGAGGAAGAGACTGAACAAACTGGAGCCAGCTCTCTCCTGGGCTGCCCACTGGACTCCATTGAGGAGGTGGCAGACAGAAGGATGTTAGCCAAGCTGACATCCATCATAGACAACTCCTCCCACCCCCTGCACCACACTGTGAGGACTCTGAACAGCTCCTTAAGCACAAGACTTTTACATCCCCAGTTCAGGAAGGAGCGCTACCCCAGGTCTTTCTTTCCCACAGCCATCAGACTGTATAACAGTGCACAATAACATCCACTCAAATGCAAGTTGTACTGAAAACCTTATCACATCTCACATTTTTCCTTTGTTTTCATGTGCAATGTACATACACACAAGTGTGTATGTATTGTATATATAGGTAAATTACCATAGGGTACTGTTTTTCGACCTGCCTGAGCCTATAGTGGCCTCAGGTATGATGGCGGTGTGCGAGTCCTGCCTCCCCACCCTCTCAAAACTGAGGGAGAGCATCTCCGGTCTGCGGGCCGATGTCAGAGAGAAAGATAAAATCCTCCTGGATTTCTCCACTGTTGCCACGACGCAGGCGAAACATATCGCCTACCTGAGGCGATCCGGCGCTGGCGACCGGAACATGGCGGCCACAAACAACACCACCCTGCCGTGGAAGGGCTCGATCACCACCGGTGCTCCGGCACCAGCACAGGCCGAGTCCCGCTGGCACCGACAGGGAGCCAAGCCGAAAACATCGGCACCTTCCACTTCTTGCCCTCGCCCTGATGAGTCGCACTGCTTCACCGGGGAGGACGGGGTGAAGGGCCCAGTGAGCTCAACCCCACTCAGGCCGAGGGAGCCCTGGTCGGTGGTGCACCGGGGTGCTGGAGCTCGGCCATCTCCTCCTCCACCTGCAGGATTTCCCTCCCGTCGGTGCCTGGCCCAGCTCGCCTCCAGGACCTGTCCACCCAACTGGCCGTGGCTCTCACCAGCCCAAGACCCGGGATCCGCCAGTCCAACATGGCCGCTCCCCTCCAGCTCGGCCCGGAGCACCCGCGTCGCGATACCAGCAGGTTCCACCTCGCCACCGCCGCACCCCCAGGGAGCCAGTGGGGCAGCGCACCTTCCCCTCGGTGCTGGTGGTGGGGACCTCCATGGTCAGGCACGTGGCGGTGCTCGGCGGCCGGACCTTCTGCCACCCTGGAGCCCGCGTCACGGAGGTTGCATCTGCCGCTCTCCAACTGTGTGCGGAACACAGCCCAGCCTCCACACTTGTCTTGGAAGCAGGCATCAATGACCTTAGAAACCAGCAGTCGGAGGTCCTAAAAAAGGATTTCGTGTCGCTGATCGACCGCCTGCTGGACACTGGGAAGCGACTAATTATCTCCGGCCCGCTTCCCCCACCACGTTATGGTGACGTCATCACCAGCCGGCTTCACCAGCTGCACCTGTGGCTGAAGGGTTACTGCCTGACGAGAGACATCCTGTATGTGGACAATTTTATAGCGTTTTTAAACAGACCTTGCCTTTTTAAACGGGACAACCTATACCCCAACCAGGATGGCTCATGGCTTTTATCAGTCAACATTGACCTCACTGTCCAGTCCTGCACTTCAGCCACCTCCTGACTAACTGGTATGACTCATGCACACAAGCACTCTGCTCCACACTCACCCTCACCCACTACATGTTTCACCCACACCATGCACACCTTCCCGGCAGTAACCCCGTCTTCTCCACCGAAACCTCAGGACATTCACATTATTACATCAATAACTTCACACAGACATTCAAAGCCCAGGACTGCTTAGACCCAGCACTGTTTTTAACATTCCTTTAAAACACCATGATGAGTGAACGTTCAGCACAGCTATCAAATTGGCTGTGCTGAATGTGCACTCTCTTTTAAACAAATCTTTTATCATAAATGACTTAATTTTAGACAAAAACCTAGATGGTATTCTCCTTACAGAGACAAGGCTCGGCACTGATGCACCTGTTGTTCTCACTGAGGCTTCCCCACCAAATTTTTACTTTTTATTCTCTACTAGGGGTGGCAAAAAGGGAGGTGGCACTGTATCTATCACTAGAACTTCAATGTCTGCAAATGCAGTTCCTTTTAACAGTTTTACATCATTTGAGCACCATGCCTTTGTTTTTAGCAGTCCTCCTATTCTTTGCATAACGATCTATAGACCACCCCAGTATTCATCCTCTTTTATCAGTGAATTCTCTGAGTTCTTATCAATCATTCATACCACCTACAACAGGATTTTAATAGCTGGTGATTTTAATCTACACATTGACAACAACTCGGACCCAGTATCCAGAGAATTTTTAAACCTCTGGATTTTAAACAGCACGTCACACAGCCGACCCACAGCAGGGGGCACACCCTGGACCTGATCATAACTTATGGCCTGTCTGGGGGGGTGTCCTCTGTTGTGGATCTGGCTGTGTCCGATCACTCATGTGTTTTTTAACATCGCCAGTTTTATTCAGCGGGAGGCACCAGTGAGAACAGTGAGGAAACGCTACCTAACTCCTGAAGTGGCTGCAAATTTTATCCAGATTTTACAGAGCACTCCTGCAGAGATTTTACCAGCACCCTGTGATTTTATCGTTGACAATTTTAACAGTAATCTGAAGTCAACGCTGGACTCAGTGGCTCCGCTCTTAACAAAAGCAATTAAGAAAAAACCTACACCTCCGTGGATAAATGAAGATATTAGGCATCTGAAAAGAAACTGCAGGAGTGCTGAGAGGAAATGGAGAAAATCAAAGCTGACAGTCCACCATGAAATTTTACATTATCACCTCAAAACTTACAATAACACCATTAAACAGGCAAGGATTTCTCACTTCAAAAAACTAATCTCTGACCATAAAAATAATCCCAAATTTCTCTTCTCCACAATTGATCTTTTAATAAACAGTAATTTTAACAGATCTCATAAGACAATAACAAATACCTTGTGTGAAGACTTTGCAGACCACTTCAGGCGCAAAATTGATAACATCAGATCCAGTCTTTTATCACAACAGGTTTTAACTACCAATACGTCTGGATCACAGGTTTTACCTGAGGAAACACTGGAGAGTTTTGCCCTAGCTGACGCAAGGACACTTGGTCGAGTTTTCTCCCAGGTAAACCCCACAACCTGCCTTTTAGACCCAATTCCCACACCGTTTTTTAAAACGCTCTATGGGTTCTTTGAGGAACAGCTGTTATACATGGTGAATTGCTCTCTTCAGACGGGTGTCTTCCCCGCCTCCTTTAAAACGGCGGTGGTGAAGCTCCTTCTGAAGAAGAGCAATTTAGATCCCAATATTCTTAATAACTATCGACCTGTATCCAACTTACCTTTTTTAAGTAAAATTTTAGAAAAACTGGTTTTTAACCAAGTAAATGATTTTTTAAACAAAAAGAACATCTTAGAAAGGTATCAGTCTGGTTTTAGGATGAACCACAGTACCGAGACAGCCCTATTAAAGATTTTAAATGATATCAGGTGCAATTTAGATAAACACAAGCTCGCAGTCTTGGTACTACTGGATCTAACTGCCGCCTTCGATACAGTCGACCATCACATTTTATTAAACAGATTGAGGCACCTGGTCGGCCTCTCAGGTACTGCTTTTAACTGGTTCGTCTCATACCTCACTGACCGACACTTCTTTGTAAGTTGGGATGCATGTTCCTCAGGTACCCATGAGATCAAGTGTGGGGTTCCCCGGGGGTCAATTTTAGGTCCAACTCTTTTTAATCTGTACATGCTACCCCTCGGGGACGTCATCAGAAGGCATGGCATCAGCTTCCATAGTTATGCTGATGATACGCAACTGTACATTGCCGTGTCTCCTGATGACACAGGGCCTATTGATGCCCTTTTTAACTGTATTTTAGACATCAAGTCATGGATGGCAGAAAATTTCCTTCAGCTCAATCAGGACAAAACAGAGGTCTTAGTCATTGGTCCTGAAGGTCAGAGAGAGAAACTTTTACCAAAACTAAAAGATCTTAAACCAACACATTCTGTAAAAAGTCTGGGCGTGATTTTTGACTCTGAGCTTACTTTTATTCCACACATCAAAAACATAACAAAGATAGGTTTTTACCATCTTAAGAATATAGCCAGAGTCCGCCCGTTTCTCTCTCAGGCCAGCACGGAGGTGCTGATGTATGCTTTTATCTCTTGTCGCTTAGATTATTGTAATGCCCTGCTCTCTGGTCTTCCCAAAAAGAGTACTTCAAATTTTCAACTACTACAGAACTCAGCCGCTCGCGTGCTGACGAGGACCAGAGGGCGGGAGCACATTACACCAGTTTTAAAATCGCTGCATTGGCTTCCCGTGCGTTTCAGGATAGATTTTAAGGTTCTTTTATTAGTTTTCAAATGTCTTAACGGTCTCGGGCCTTCTTATTTATCTGACCTTCTTTTACCATATCAACCCTCGCGGACCCTGAGGTCCTCCGGCTCCGGCCTCTTAACCATACCAAAAGTAAGAACTAAAACACACGGGGAGGCAGCTTTTAGTCATTATGGCCCCCGATATTGAACAGCCTGCCGGAGAACCTCAGGGCCGCAGAGACCGTTGATGTTTTTAAAAAGAGGCTCAAGACTCATTTTTTTAATCAGGCTTTTAATTGATATGTCTGATTTATCTCATATTTTAGTTGTATGTTTTGACGACATGACTATTTACTATTTATTTCATTTACTCAGTTTATTTATAGTTTATCTATAGCTTTCATTTATAGTTTATTTACTATTTATTCCTTTTATTCCTTTACTCATCTCATTTCATTCAATGTTCATGTTTTATATATTGTATTATTTTACTCTATTTTATCTACTTATTGTCTTATGAACTTTTCTTCTTTTAAATGTTTATTTATTTATTTTTTCAACTTATTTATTTATTTTTTAATTCCAGTGTTTCCTCGGCGGGTCCTCCACACTGAGAGATGTGTCTGATCTGTTGCAGGGGGGGCTGTCCTCGGGCCCTCTTGGCCCGGCTGGTTGGGGGACTCCCTACCTTGGTGTGGGGTCCACCGGTCTGTCGGGCTCGGGTGGGCCCGGGTGCGGGTGCCCCCTGTGCTCACAGTCCCTGATGTCTCTCGGTGTGGACGACCCCAAAGGTGGCCTTTTCCTCAGTCATTAGTGCCGTGCCATGTCTCGTTACCCCTGCCATTGTCTGCAGTAAGAATGAGTATATGTGTGTGTGTGTGTATGTGTGTGTGTGTGTGTGTGTGTATGTGCGCGTGTGTGCGTGTGGGCCCGGGTGCGGGTGCCCCCTGTGCTCACAGTCCCTGATGTCTCTCGGTGTGGACGACCCCAAAGGTGGCCTTTTCCTCAGTCATTAGTGCCGTGCCATGTCTCGTTACCCCTGCCATCGTCTGCAGTAAGAATGAGTATATGTGTGTGTGTGTGTATGTGTGCGCGTGTGTGTATGCATGTAGTTGAGGGTGGGTGCTTGTACATACGGAGGGTGGGAGGGATGGGTTTTTATTGTTGCTTTATTTTGATTTCTATTGTTTTTAAATCCTGTGAAGCACTTTGTGTTACATTTTAATATGTATGAAAAGTGCTATATAAATAAAGTTTGATTTGATTTGATTTGATTTGATTTAGGATATATATCGCTTGTGCAATATGTATGTGTGTGTGTGTGTGTGTGTGTGTGTATGTATGTATGTATGTATATATATGTGCGTGTGTGTGTGTGTGTGTGTTTTTGTCTTATTGTTCTCTGACTTCTTGTACTCTGTCTTGTTGCTACTGTAACGTGAATTTCCCCCATTGTGAGGTAAATAAAGTCTATCTTATCTCTCTATCTATCTTGCCAAAGAGTGGCAGTTCCAGTCAGTGTAGTGTGCTATATGTGTTCAATAATTTAGTATGGTAGTAGTATTACAGTCAATTTTTTGATTCAAGCCTATCAATCAACCCTAAACTCAATTTGTATGTGTGTGTGTGTATATATATGTGTGTGTGTGTGTGTGTGTGTGTGTGTGTGTGTGTGTGTGTGTGTGTGTGTGTGTGTGTGTGTGTGTGTGTGTGTACACTACCGCTCAAAAGTTTGGGATCACTTGGAAATTTTCTTGTTTTCCATGGAAACATACATGAGATTAGTCTGAATAGGAAATATAACAAATGAACAGGACATGATGACATTGTCAGAGTTAGAAATAATGATTTTAATAGAAATGATGAATGTGTACTTCAGACTTTGCTTTCATCAAAAAAACCACCCTTTGCAGCAATTACAGCCTGGCAGACCTTAGGCATTCTAGCTGTCAATTTTTCAAGGTAATCTGATGAGATTTCACCCCATGCTTCCTGGAGCATCTCCCACAAGATGGATTGGCTTGATGGGGTCTTCATCCGTACCTTACGGTCAAGCTGCTCCCACAACAGCTCAATAGGGTGCAGATCTGGAGACTGTGCTGGCCACTCCATTACAGTCAGAATTCTGGCTGACTGCTTATTCTTTAAATATTGCTGACACATTTTGGAGGTGTGTTTTGGGTCATTATCCTGTTGTAGGATGAAATTGGCCCCAATCAAGTGCTTTCCACAGGGTATGGCATGGCTTTGCAAAATCTTGTGATAGCTTTCCTTCCTCAAGGTCCCTTCCACCCTGTACAAATCTCCTATTTTACCACCTCCAAAGCACCCCCAGACCATCACACTGCCTCCACCATGCTTGACCGATGGTATTAAGCACTGTTCTTGCATCTTTTCATTTGTCCTGCGTCTCACAAATGTTCTTCTGTTTGATCCAAAGACCACAAACTTGGACTCATCTGTCCACAACACCTTCTTCCACTCTTCCAGTGTCCAATGCCTGTGCTCTTTTGCCCATCTCAGTCTTTTCTTTTTATTGGCCAGTCTGAGATATGGCTTTTTCTTGGCAATCCTGCTATGAAGTACAGCATCCTGAAGTCTCCGCTTCACTGTTGATATTGACACTGGTGTTTGACAGGTACTATTTAGTGCAGCTGCCAGTTGACGACCTGTGAGGCGTCTTTGTCTTAAACTACACACTCTCAGATATTTGTCTTCTTGCACAGTTGTGCATCGGGGCCTCCCACTCCTTTTTCTGTCCTTGTTAGACCCAGTTTGTGCTGCTCTCTGAAGGGAGTAGTTAACAGCATGGTAAGAGATTTTAAGTTTTTTTGCAATTTCTCGCATTGAATAGCCTTCCTTTCTAAGCACAACAATAGACTGACGGGTCTCTAAAGGAAGTTCTTTCTTCCTGGCCATTTCGACCCTGTAAACAAACAAACAACTGCTGATGCTTCAGACAATAAACTAACCTAAAGAATGCCATGCTCCCTTTTGTGCTCCCTTATTAGTTCAACGGTTTTCAGCTGTGCAACACAATTGCAAAAGGGTTTTCTAATAATCAATTAGCCTTATAAAATGATTAACTTGGATTAGCAGCCATACCAGGAGATTGATGCAGAGGACTGACAGTTGTTGATAGTAGGCCTCTATGCAAAAATGTAGATCATTCTTTGAAAATCATCTGATTAATTTTAATTGTTTGTGAAATGGATAAAAATGTTTGTGAAATGCATGAAAATGTGTTTTTCTTTGGAAAACAAAGAGATTTGCAAGTGATCCCAAACTTTTGAGCGGTAGTGTATATATATATATATATATATATATCTTTTTCAATAGATTTGATTCTACCACTATTCCCTCCACAACCACCACCCACACCTGACGGCATTACTCCAAACGCTCTCCCTCTCCTTCTCCCCTGGAGCATCCCTGACACCAAAAGCACCCTCCTCACACCACTTAACCCCCTTACACTCCACATCACAGACTGCATTGGTGTCTGGAGAACAATGGGAGCACTGTGAGGGTCATGTTTTTCAACTTCTACAGTGCTTTCAATAAAATCCAGTCATCACTGCTCAGGGGGATGCTGGAAGGAGCGGGTAACTGTTGTTACCTCTCCTAATCTCCTGGCTAGACCGCCACCTGGGTACCTGGACCAACTATCTCACCAACAGACCACAGTATGTGAGGCTTCGCAACTGTGTGTCTGATGTTGTAATTCACAGCATGGGGGCGCCACAGGGAACAGTGCTCTCTCCCTTCCTCTTCATCCTGTACACAACAGACTTTAGACTTCATTCAAACTGGAATACAGGCAGGTCATCACCAGCTTTGTCAAATGGTGTGAACTGAACCACATGCACATAAACGCCAGCAAGACAAAGGAGATGGTGACAGACTTTAATAGGATGGTGCCTCAACCTCAACCACAAACTGGACTTGGCTAACAACACAGACGTCCTGTATAAAATGGGCCAAAGTCAATTCCATCTGCTGAGAAGACTGAGGTCCTCTGGAGTGAGCAGGAAATTATTTGGCACATTTTATGACACTGTGGTGGCATCTGTGATCTTCTACAGTGGTTTGCTGGGGCTGTGGAAGTTCTGAGAGGACAGAGACAGACTGGTCTGGAAAGTCTGCTCTGTCCTGAACTGACCTCTGGACCCAGTTGAGGAGGTGGATGAGAGGACGATGTAAGCCAAGCTGACATCAATCAAGGACAACTCATTTCACCTCCTGCATGAGATGCTGGGAGCCTTAAACAGCTCCTTCAGCAACAGACTGCTACATCTTCTACTGCAGGCTCTTCTTTCCAGTGACTGTCACATTGTTTAACTCCAACATTAACATTTAACTGTCAACATCATCTGACATAGCAATGTCTTGATGTTGTTTGACATCACAACATCACAAACTTACTCTGGCACTACTGTGTTGTTAATGTTTAACATTTATTAATATACGTCACATTGATGCAAATATCTTTTGCAATATTACATTTTTTACTGTGCTTATATATTCTTTCTCTACTGTTACATATTTACTATTCCACAATAGAAAACACTGTGTAGCCCTTCATATAGGGTACAGTGCATAAAAATTCAGTTAAAAAATATAATGTTGATGATGTTTTAAAAATTCATGATATTAAGAAGAAAAATTCTGTAGAAAAATGATAACTACAGTCACAATGATTAAAAAAAACAGTTAAAATATGTGCTGTTTAAAAATATAAATATCATATGTGTGTCTTACAAGAATAGACTATTTACACGTTAAAAGATAAATAAATATCAAGGTCTTTAAGTTCATTTAAGTTCATAAAATAACTGAGATCAGAGAGGAAAAGAAAGGAAGAAGCCGTGTTTATGTGTAAAACCTAACCTGTTACCTGTCGTGTCAATCATTTCATGTTTTGCCTTTGGTTGAGGTCAAGCTCACAAGCCAAACAGAGTGCTTTTACTGTGTAAGGGGGCGGGACTAGTGGCACAGGTTAGTGTGGTGTGTACTGAGCATGCGACAGGAGAGAGACCGACGCTATCGACCAGAGAGCTAAGAAGAAGCCTCGTTGTGTGGGGAGCAATTAAGTTTATTGAGGAGGTCGACTACTTGTGGGTCCTGGATATAAACTTCTGTGTAACCTGCCAGAGGAAGCAGACGTTGGAGAAGGAGAGAGGTCGAAACGGATTTCCAACAGATGGCCCCTGCTGTGTGTGTGCTGCACCGTGCCGTGTGTGTTTTGCCTTCCTTGCTCGCCGCTGTGCACCATCGCCACGTGTGTGACTGAACTGCGACTGCCATTGCCACAGCCCTTACACTGCCACTGCCCTTACCATTCACTGTGAGAGTTTCATCATTCCCCTCTTACCCTTACCCAATGGATTCGTGAGTACTAACAGAACAAACAAAGTGCACAGGCCTTTATTTTAAGCTCAGTTGAGTGAAACGGCCATCGTTGTTTTGGGCCTCGCCTCACCGCACCCGAGCGTCATCAACAGGCCTGCAACGGGTTAAACTTTTGGTGTAATTCAAATGAGTATGTGGGCCCACAGGTATAATACAGAGTTTGAGTTTACTGTGCATTAAAATACTGTATTTTTGTATAACTGAAATAAGTGTAAAGGTGTCAAATTAAGGGTTTTTCTTTAAAGGAAAGAAGGAATTTTGTGTGAAACAGAAATTAAAGGGTTTACTTGTCATTTTTAGTTGAAAGCAAGGTGAACAAAAACAAGAACCTGTGAAATTTATTTTGAAAACCTTTTTTTTTATTTTTCATATTTCTCATTTTGCAAAACTTATATTTTTTGTTATTTCAGTCCAAATATTTTATTTGAATTGTATTTAACTTCTGTTAATAAATACCTGGGAAAGGATATTTTTGCATTTAGAATACAGTTGTGGTGGTCATCATTGTATTTAAGTACATTATTAGAGTTACATAAAAAAGTTGTATTTCCCTACAACGAGCCCAGGCCCAGTCTCATCGTATTGCCCACTCTAGTTTTATTTCCAACTACATGGGACCTGGGTTACAACTGTATTTTATTATCCATATCTTACCATGTGCAATTCAACTTGTTCTTTGTCTACGTCTCTTATTTTTGCTATTATTGCTGTCTGTAACATTTTAATTTCACTGGCTCAGATCTTATCAAGCTTTGTCACTGACATATTGTTCTTAAATTGTACCAGTAGCTTTGACATCAATCCTCCTGATGCCCACTCAATCCATTCATTTGACTTTCTTTCTATCTATGGTTTAGCTTCCTATACGACATCATTCTCACTTAAAAGCCAGAATATCATGTCTCAGTTGCTTCGTCTTACATCTTGCACCACTGTAAAGACTTGGCTGCAGTTGTGTGGGATTCTTGCATGTTTGACATGTTTGTGATCATGCTGCCAGCTGTTTAAATATCAGGGGTGTCAGGCAAGGTAACTGTAGTAGTTCAGTGACAATGCTTGTAAAACTTCCTAAGAGGAGCATTGATAACCCAACCTAATTTGTTCGAACTGCATTTGGACTGTCATCCTAACTGTTGATGACCATGGTTCCAGAGCCTTTCAGACATCACATCCTATTAAATATAAATAAATACATATAAATGCTCTCTCTCAAACCACACCTCTAATCATGAAAGATGGTAGCTCAGTTATAACGGTTCCTGGCTCATTGTGTTAAGCAGGATTTGAGTTCTCTTGCCTTCTATGTCAAGCTGTCTCATCAACATGTCAGAGCAGAATGTGGTTTGGCTTTAAGAGTCCATGAATGCTTATGTCTGTATTACCATATTTCTTTTCTGTAACTGGACACACATGGACACAACGCAACCGTCTTTCCTTCTCCTGGTAGCTCCAAAAGTTATACCTAATATGTGCGTTGACTGACTGGTCGTAGTGCTTTTGGTGATGTTTTTTTTGACTGTACTCAACTGCATCATCATCTTGGATAACTTGGATGTCTCTTTGAGAAGTATTCATATGTGGCTTTTTTCTTACAGTCTTTACTCAGATGTCCTTGTGTCAAACATGCAAAGCATAGACCCTAGAAAAATCGATTTTCTTTAAAAATGAGTGATTTTTGTTTTTTTGCAGAATATGTAAGTTGAAATCATGAAGAAGCCATTCCATGTTTCAAATAATAGTATTGGGGGCCTTAAAACCATAAACTTTGTATTTGAATTTGGGTTGTTTTCGAGGAAATTGTCGGTCCTAGTTGGGGGTGTGGTGATTCAATAGTAAATTCGCATACTGGCTTTCTTTGGCTATTCACAACGAAGAGTAGTAGTAGTGATGGCAGCGTGTGGGGACACAGCGGCTCCTCTCTGTCCCAATAATGTGGTGTCTACATGTTTGTCTTCGTCCGTGTGTTCGAGTGATTTTTATGTTTTCGTCGCGCCTGTTTGTCCCAATGTGCACATACAGCCATGGGACTCTTTTTGACATTTTGGCAACACAGCAATCTGCAAATTAAACCCGGCTGGCGGTGTAAGCTACGTGACACGCAGGCATACGCCATATACCCACTGGAAACGGTCAGTGATTTGCGTATACCCAGTGGTTTAGTCTGCGTGATATGCTGGTATAGGCCTAGAATTTTTTCCATATATCCACTTTATGCACGAGCATACGTAACAACATCAATTTGTAAAAACTTTCACACACTGATTAATTCATTATATAAATCCAGTCTGTGTTTACATGACGTTTGGACCCCTAAGACTTCCGTCGCCCGTGACGACAACAGCAACACAATTCTTTAGTGTGCATTCTCTGCAGTATTGCATAAAGGAGAAAAAAAACAAAACAGCCAGACGAGGATGAAGCTGAAGCTTCTCTAGATACACTGGAGAAGGAGCCAAGGCTAACACAACGGCAACCGCTAAGTGAAATTAGCATAGCAGGGGATTGTTGGTATATTTAAATATGTTGTAGCGTCCCTTGGTTCATAAATCATAAATAGAACATACTGTTCATATCTCCTTAACGAGACAGGTGAGAGTTCCTAGCTGGCCATGTGGAGTGAAAGTCAGGCTAGGAAATTTAAGAGCAGGCATCCCTGGTTTTATTCATGTACTAAAAAAACATCTGAATCTGAATCACATTCACTATGCAATGATAATAATAATGCATAGCCTACAGTATACATCTTGAGAGCATTCTGAAAGACTGGTTATGTTATAAACATGTTAGGAAGCAGCATCAGACACAAGGTCGTGATGGTGCTTATGAGGTGTTCCTCCAAGATGGTTATTGACGTGTTGTTCTGGAACGGGTGAGTATGAGTATAGACAGTATACTCACTACAAAAAACTAGACTACACCACTGAACCCGGCACACGCTAAGGAGTTGTTCGGCCTACTCCGGTTTCGACACCGACCCCCACTACTGCAGTGCACTCACAGAGAGAGTGCCGTAGGCAGTGCAAGAGGAGGCGGAAGCGGGAAAGGCGCAGGGGTGTCCGGGCTAGGCTAGCGGTGAATCCACACAAGCCAGCTATACCATCTATCTTACTCGCCAATGTACGCTCCTTGGACAACAGCAGACCGTGAAAGAGTGCCGTGTTTTCGTTTTTATGGAAACATGGCTCAATAACAGCATACTGGACTCTGCCATCAAGCTGGACCGCCTAACATGCTACTGAGCAGACAGAGCCCTCATTGAAGGAGGTAGAACCCGAGGCGGCGGGGGCTGTGTTTATATCAGGGATGCTTGGAGTCAAGATGCTGTGGTGATTTGTAGACACTGTTCATCCCTCGTGGAGTTTTTAATCATCAAGTGCTGGTCTCTGTTAATGTCCTGTACATATAGCAGCATTGACAATAAAGTTTACTTGACTTGACTCATTCAGCAACAGACTGATCCATCACACCACCACCACCAAAGAGTGACAGAATTTATTTTATTTTATGTAATATTAGAACTAAGTATCTACATTTGCTCCTTCTAACTCTTAAGTATATTGCCTTTCTTGTTTTTCATTTTTATTCAGGGGCTTTTTGTAACAAAAGAATTTCCATTTCCATTTGATAACCATTGTTCAAACTACTATAATAGTTTCTGTCCTGCAGACTAACCAGATACCAGATGTCACTGATAGCTAGACCAGTCGGGGATGGACTTATGCAAATGAGATGCAATGAGCAGCACTGTGTTACCTGGTTCCCCTGGCAGGTGAGAATCTTTCAGGCTGGATTTCTCACTAAACTAGTTTGAGGAGTGCCTACATTCAAACGGCGACATCTTCTTCCAATATTTTCAGATGTCCATGTGTTAGACATTGTTGGTAAGCTTAGAAACTACACTTTCGGAATCTGTAAATAACTCAAAATGCCCCCTGGGAGACTTATTGCTGGTTTTCTCTTGGCTGGTCACATATACTACATACAGTGGCATCACCAGGGGACATGTAGTGGAGGGACACTATATTCCCATACAGGAGCAGCTGCCATATCACAAAATGGCCGCCGTGGCACACACTACATCTCCCACAATGCAGTGGCTACATCACAAAATGGCTGCCATGGCACACAATATATCTCCCAGGAAGCCTCACCACTCCGACAGGTGAAGGTGCTTAAGCCACCTGATTGAAGCAGGACTAAAAACCCTGAGCAAAGGCAGAACAAAGAGAGCAGGAGGACAGAGAGCAAGGGGCTGGAAGGAGCTGGACAACCAAGTGGTGGGGAAACCCTGAGCGAGAGAAAGAAAGTTGAAAGAACCCACCTTCAAAGGGAAAAGGACACTTTATGTTGGACTTTTTTTTTTGGTAATCCGGTTAAGTTTAGAATAACTGGTCACTCCGTGGGGAAACTTTAAGTTGGATCTTGGACATTGTTTTGATTTGAAATACTTACCTGAGTTACCTTTTATACCAACACCTTGGAAAATAAAACTCCCTCTTGTTTTGAACCTGACACTTCGCCTGATTTTCCAGTTTATTGCACTGCCTCATCCTAAGCCTGCCCTGGTGACCTCTCATGACATTACAGATGATGGAGGATGCAGGCAGTGGGGCCTAAGTGCATATGACTGGGGGTGAAGATATGGAAGACATGACTCAACTTTTTTTCAGGCCTTCACACAAACGACCACCAAACCGGGATGGAGCAACTAATGCAGGTCCTGTTGGAGACCCAGAGGGCGCAGCAAGAATCCAATGCAGCCTTATTACAGCAGCAAATAAGGGTTAACCAAATAAAGGAACAGGAGCTGCAGAGTGACAGATGATGTGGAAGCTTACCTTCATGCCTTTGAAGCTACGGCAGCTCGTGAGGGGTGGCCGAAGGCACAGTGGGTTGGACTCTTGGCTCCTTTCCTATTGGGTGAGGCCCTTAAAGCATTTCAAGATTTAGAGGCCTATATTGCTCAAGACTTTGATTAGCTAAAAGAAGAGATTCTGAGCCACCAAGGCCTGATCAAATTTAGCATCGCTCAACGTTTTCATAATTGGACCTTCCAAAATTGGCTAACTCCCAGTTCCCAAATGCACAAATTAATTTGAGTAACTAAAAAGCGGCTAGAACCAGACAAGAAAAGCCACGCCGCCATTATAGAAACCCTGGTAATGGACCAGTATCTAAGAGCTCTGCCTTACAAGGCCAAAAAGATAATCAGTCACCAGAAATTAATGACAGCCATGGAGTTAGTAGAAGCAGTAGAGCAGTACCAGTACAGTTCTTTTGGCCAGGAGTTCACAAGGAAATAGAGAACTACTGCGGCAGTTGCCCTGAGTGCCAAATAGCAGAAGAACTGTTCCTCTTCAGCAGCCGAGTAGGGATTCCAAAAGAGATTCTTACAGACCAAGGGACCCCTTTTATGTCCAGAGTCATCAGGGAGTTACGTCCAGAGTCATCAGGATGGGTTAGTGGAGAGATTTAACAAGACTCTCAAAGCCATGCTGAGAAAGGCCATCAACAAAGATGGATGGAATTGGAGCCAGCTTCTCCCCTACCTCCTGTTTGCGGTAAGAAAAGTTCCTCAGACATCCACAGGTTTCTAGCACTTTGACTTGTTGTGTTCCCACAAACCCCGGGGTCTTCTGGACATAGCCAAGGAAACTTGGGAGGAGCAACCCTGTACCCACTCTACCATGACTGAACTTGTGGGGGCGATGTGAGACAGGACGGCTGCTGTGGTTCCCATCGTGAAGGAGCACATGGAGAAAACGCAACTAGATCAGAGTGTAGCTTATAACAGAGCAGCACAACCCAGAGAGTTCCAACCATATGACAGAGTCCTAGTGTTGCAAGCTCTTGGCTGCCTGGCAGGGACCTTCTGAAGTACTGGAAAAGGCGGGGAAAGTCAATTACAAGGTATGGCAACCAGGGAAGAGGAAAGGTGAGCAAATTTACAATGTTAACCTCCTAAAGAAATGGCATGACCGAGAGGCCTTGTTCAGTTGTCTTCCCCCTAGAGAGCCTGAAGAACCTACCCGGGACAAAGTGCAGTTTGGCCCATACGTCTCCCCTCATCAACTGCAGCAGCAAAGGCGCTAGTGGATGGCAACCAGGATGTCTTGTAATCCCTCCCAGGCTGTACCCACCTGGTGGAACATGAGATACGCACCCAGCCAGGAAAAAAACTGTGAAACAAAAGCCATATCGGATCCCAGAGGCTTAAACCTCATAAAGACTATTTAGATGATGTTGGCATTCAGAGCCCAGACTGGGAAAGCTACTTGCCTCCAGTACAAAAGGTCCTGGAGTCCCTCCGACAAGCAGGCTTGACAGTGAATCCCAAGAAGTGTAAGCTGGTCTTCATTGAAACAAGCTACTTGGGGTACACCATCGGGCGAGGTCTCATCAAACCCCAGGAGGCAAAACTCTATGCCATCCAGGACTGGCCAAAACGGTCGACAAAGAAGCAAGTGAGATTCTTTTTGGGCCTTGTGAATTATTACCGACAGTTCATCCCTGGTTTTTCTATGATAGCTGCCCCTTTCACAGAGCTGACGACCAAAAAGCTCTCTCAGATGGTGAAATGGACTCCAGCGGCAGAAGAAGCACTGAGCAACCTGAAGAGGGCTCCTGACTTCAATAGGGAATTTTTGGTCCAGGTGGACGCCTCTGAGGTGGGTCTGGGCGCTGTGCTGTCCCAGGTCAATGAAGTTGAGGAACACCCAGTCCTTTACTTGAGTCGAAAACTGCTGCTAAGGGAGAAGAACTACGCCACAGTTGAGAAAGAATGCTTAGCCATAAAATGGGCCCTGGAAACCCTGAAATACTATCTGCTTGGAAGGAGGTTCACTCTGGTGACTGATCATACTCCATTACAGTGGATGGCTATAAACAAGGAGACAAATAGCAGGGTGACTAGGTAGTTCCTAAGCCTCCAGCCTTATAACTTCTCTGACATTCATAAGCCCAGACGGCACCATGGAAACGCAGATGCCCTGTCCCATTGTGATGCCTTCTGGTCCTCATTCACCCTGTTGAGGACAACAGGCCTGGGGAGAGTGACGTGTGGCATCACCAGGGGACATGTAGTGTTATTTTTTTTTTTTTGATAATCTGGTTAAGTTTAGAATAACCGGTCACTCTGTAGGGAGGGATAGGTTTGGGTGAAAGGGCAATGGGGAAAATAAAACTCCCTCTTGTTTTGAACCTGACACTTTGCAGTTTATTGCACTGCCTCAGCCTAAGCCTGCCCTGGTGACCTCTCATGACGTTACAATATATATAGCTAAAAGTCTATTATTAGAGCTGTCATTGTTATTCTTCAGGGCATTCAATCATTCGCAACTGGACTCTGTCAGTTTGTCGCCTCTCATCCAAGCAGGCTTCATCAGTTCATGCGCATCAGACTAGATAGGACAGCTCTAGTCTAATGAAATGGTGTTAGATTCAAGTATTTATCCTCTAAGTGAGGCCAACCCCCAAAACCAAGGATGGTATCACTCAATTGTGAGGCAAACGATCCCCCATTAAGGGGGGAGGGTAGGGTGCAACCCTTGGGTGTCAACGACAGTCGTCTGCCTATTGTGAGGCAAACGATCCCCCATTGAGGCAGGGTAGGGTGCAACCCTTGGGTGTCAACGACAGTCGTCTGCCTTGTTGGTGTCCCATTCTTGTCATTGGGAGGCTCCTTGAGCCATGTGTGTATGGCTTCTGTCCATCCCAACCCCTCCCTCTCTTGCTCTCTCTCTCTCTCTCTCTCTCTCTCTCTCTCTCTCTCTCTCTCTCTCTCTCTCTCTCTCTCTCTCTTCTCTGTGTCTTTCTCCCTCTGTCTGTCCCTCTCGAATGGCCGCCCACCCAGAGCCTTATTTTGCTTGAGGTTTCTGCCTGTTTTTCAGTGGTGAGAGGTGGGTTCAGAGAGCAGATATATGTTTCAACTGAGCAGCACCACAATCTGGTGCTGCTCAATTGGGACTACTAATTGATTTGACTCACATTTCTGTACAAATTTTACTTAACTTTGTGTTATTTACTTAATAAAACTTCAGGAAACTATTTATTTATTTATTAACTTTATAAGAGATGCTGCTGAACCTGGGAACTCCCTGCACTTTTTGCTTTTGTTCAAACTTTAAACAAGGACAAGTGAAAGGTGAAATATCATTTCAGTTATATTGAAATTTTGGAAAACCTTATTTACTGTAGAAAACTTTTGGGAGCTATGTATTTGTTTAATTTTTCATTTAATTTCATAAGATATGCTGCTGAGCCTGGGAGCTCCCTGCACTTTTTGTTAAAATTTTGAAACAAAGATGTCTATGGTCTAAGATAATAAAAAAAAAAACCTTTAATACGTTGCAAATCTGAAAAGCTGTTTAATAAACATATTCTTATAGGCATTTAAATGAGGTTAAGTGTTGGAGTTCATATTACTCAAAATTTTGACACCAATATTTCCACTTTTACTGCAAATGAATATCGGCTCCTAATATCGGTTATCGGCCTCCTTGATTACTGACAATCGGTATCAAATCATGGACTGATCATGAGGTAAAAATAACACTAGTTGATCATCAGTCAGCTTCATTCCAAATCGCAGAACCAATCTGTTGAAAACTGACTCCAAGGTATTAAGGGTGTCACTGAATATCTGAGTATTGAATATAGTCTATAGCCTTCTTGTTTACATTTTGCACATCTGCATCATGAAAAGTCATGCTAATTTGCCTGTGAATATTCTCATTCATCCAGGTCATTGTAAGCTTCAGGGCATTCAATCGATCACAACTGGACTTTGTCAGATTGTCTTGGAAGACGTTTCGCCTCTCATCCGAGCAGGCTTCATCAGTTCATGTGCACCAGACTAGATAGGACAGCTCTAGTGACAGCTCTAGTGACTAGAAGCATGCTAATTTGGCTATTAGCTGTTCCTGTTCACTTACTCGGACATTGAAGAAAAAGTCTAAAACAATGATAATATGACAAGATCTGAGGGTGTAATGAGAAAAGTCATCTGTTTGTTTAGATTTGATGGAGTAACAACCCCGACAAGAAGCAGTATTATGTTGTGGTAAATTGCGTCAATTAGGAGCACATCACAGAGGGGGGGTGGTGGGTGAATATTACTTTAGTTTATAGTTGGAATATTGAATTTGTATTCTTTAACACCCTTCTAAAATATAATTGGATGTAGCCTGTGCTCTTTGCCTGTGAGCATTGTGTTGGCCATTAAGTTTGCGTGGCGACTTTGCCATCATGTTGCATGCTGATTTATGTACACCAAATGCAAAATGGTTGTTGTAACAGGACTCATTTGAAGCCCACTTTGGAATGACTGAGAAGTATCTTACCATGATATTGGCTCATTGTGTTGTTCAGTCTCTTCCTGAGGGTTTGCTCTTCTAGGCTTACCATCTTCCTCTGGACACAGACATAAAAACATATGAAAATGGTTATATGTGCATCTCCAATAAAAAAGTAATAAGTAAAAAATAATAAAATCCTGAAAGGGGTTGACAGACGGTGCTTCCTACCCACAGTACAACTGAGCAAGGGAGATGGATAAAACTTTCTGTCATCATTTAATTTTATTGTTTGAATTATCTTCTTATACACAGCAGCGTTTTGTGGTCAGTGTCATTTGATGCTGTTGTACTGCCCATCTTCATCTACATACATTGGAAAATAGAAGAGCATGTACAATATGAGAACTATTTCCTACACTAGGGACAACTTCTTTTAGCAGAGACAGAAGATGACCCGAAACGGGATAAAGAGACAGGTATGACATACAACAAAGGCTGGCATGCACCGTAACCATTTAGCTCTCAAGATGCTCTAAGGCACAACTTTTCACATGAGAATTCAGCCCAAATCTATAAACCTGCACATTAATCCAGCCTGGGAATACATTCAGATGGACAGTAAGAGTCAATTTATACAAACAAACAAAAAACATCCCCCCTTACTAATTTTATTGAGAACACAGCAGGCATGTTCACACAAATAATAAAGCATAACAAACCACATCCAGGAGTTTTGTTTTGAAGTTGTTATCCTAAGATGGAAGAGCTAACGGTGCTAACCAGACTACAGAGGGAGTACAAGGAGTGTAGCCTCACGTGTTTCACTGAAACTTGCCTAACAAAGATCATGCAGGACTCGCGTGTTATGCTGGACAATTTTCAACTGCTGAGAGTGGATGGGAGAGTGAGCATTGTTTGATGAATAGACAACTGCCTACTGTCAGGTATGTGATAAGATGGTCAGAGGAGTCCAGCACGGCACTGAGGGACTGCTGTGACACCACTGACTGGGAAGTAGCTGTGCAGTCCACACAGGAAGGACACTGAGAGTTTGACAACTGTCACTGGCATTACAGACTACATTAATTTCTGTGTGGAAAACACTGCCTACAAAGAAGGTATGGTATTTCCCAAATAACAAACCCTGGGTGTCCCCAGAACTGAAAAGCCTGTTGAATGAGAAGAAGAGAGTTTAGATCTGAGGACAAAAATGAGCTGAGCAGGGTGCAGAGTAATCTGAGAAAGGAGATTAGGAGAGGCGACAGCTGGAGGAGCGCCTTCAAGGGAACAACACCAACATCTAAGGCCAAAGCAGTGAACAAGGGAGGGGCCCTGAATCTGGAGACCCAGAATGGGCAAATTAACTGAACCTGTTTTTCAACAGATTTGATTCTACCTCCTACAGTTTGTGTACCCACCAGGCATTGGTGTGGAAGATGCAGTCATCTACCTAGCACTACGAGGGTCATGTTTTTTGATTTCTCCGGTGCTTTCAACACAATCCAGCCATTACTGTTCATGTGAAAGCTGGAAGAAGCTGGATTAGACTGTCACCTTGCTGCATGGACCATCAACTACCTGAATAACAGAAATGTGTATTTGAGGCTTCACATCTGCGTGTCTGATGTGGTGGTTTGCAGCACATGGGCTCCACAGGGGACAACACTGAACCACCTGCACATAATGCCAGCAAGACAAAGGAGATGGTGACAGATTTCTGCAGGAAGATACCACAGACTACACCAGTGAACATTCAGAGTTTGGACATTGAGATTGTGGTCCAGTTGTTGTTCACCTCAACAACAACTGGACTGGACTAACAACACCGATGTCCTGTACAGGAAGGGTCAAAGTCGTCTCCACCTGCTAAGAAGACTGGGGTCCTTTGGAGTGTGTAGGATACTGTGAAAAACATTTTATGATTGTGTGGTGGCATCTGCAATGTTTTATGCAGTGGTCTGCTGGCGTTGACCAAATTGGTCAGGGGAGCTGGATCTGTCCTGGACTGTCCTCTGGACAACATTGAGAAGGTGGGTGAGAGGAGGATATATGCCAAGTTGACAACAATCACTGACAACCCAGCAGCAGAATGCTACATCCACTCTATAAGGAGGCTATTCTTTTTATTTTTTCCTTACAATGATTGGATGGATTTTTGAGTCTAAAATATTAGATATAATTAAATTGCTAATGAGGAAGAAGTCAAGGCATGAATATAAGTGGTGAGCCACTGAGAATTATGAATATTTTCTTGCAGCTGGGTGCTTCAACGACCAACTGTCACAAAGACCAAGATTGCTCATGAACTGTTTTGTTTCTGTGAATGGCCAGATACGCTAATCATTTGAAATGTTAATTTTGTCTACTGAAGGGCCAAAGACTGTGTTAAAGTTGCCACCAATTATGACAAGGCGACTGAACTGAGGTGAGCTGGGTGGTGAGCATGTTGACAGAAGTAGGGATTTGCTTTCCTTGGTGAGAGTGTCTCCTTGAATCTATCTGAAATTTCTCCACTGTAGGACTAATAAAGGTATATCTTATCTTATTTGCTCCTGAATGAATTCCAAATTTTGGCATAGTGCCTAAAACTTCCTGTGCAGTACCTGCGCAGTACTTTGATGAGTGCGTCTTTGGTGTCAAGTACATAAAGTTTATTTTCAATGAAGATGAGTTGGTTACCTCTGTGCAGCATGGTGGTTTTTGGGACATGGATGGTGTTGCTGTTTGGAGTGAAGCTGGCTTTAACTGCTATCGTGTCGTTTTTGCTGTCCTGGTACAGACTCTGTTGAAATACTTGTCAATATATTCTTCCAGATGCTCCAGGATGTTTGACATTGTTTTCCAGTTTTTGAATGTAAAAAAAAAAAAAAAAAAAAAAAGCAGCAAGAAATGAGTAAAAAATGACAACAAAAAAGTTTTGTATCCTCCCAGGATCAGAACAAATCAGAATCAGAAGTCTCTCAGCTTGGGGCCGCCATCTTGAATCTTGAGGGTTGTGAGGACCATGGCAAGACCTTAAGCTTGCACCTCTTGAGGTAGTCCATTGTGGATTTTGAAGTGTGTTTAGGACCATTATTTTGTTGTAGAAGCCATCCACTTTTCATCTTCAGCATTTTTACAGACTGTGTGAATGTTTCTTTCCAGAATTTGTTGATGTTTAACTGAATCAATCCTTCCCTTTACTGGTGAAATGTTGTCCATGCCACTGGCTGCAATACAAGCCCAAAGCATGATCGTGCCATGCTTAACAGTTAGAGAGGTATTCTTTTCATGATATTTTGTAGCATTTTTTCTCCAAACATACCATTGCTCATTGTTGACTAAAGTTGTATTTTAACTTCAACTATCCACAGGACTTGTTTCCAAAATGTGTCACGCTTCGCAAGCTTCTGATGCTGAATTTTGTGGTGAGGAAGCAGGAAAAGTTTTCTTCAATTACTCTTCCATGAAGGTCATATTTGTGAAGGTGTTGCCAAGAGACTGCTAAATCTTCATCAAGGTTTTTTGCAGTCTTATGGGGTTTTGATTTGTCTTTTTAGTAGGGTTGGGCAGTGATACAGTAATAAGGTATGCTGGGATATTTGAAAATAACACAGGTGTCTGCATATAACTAACCTTACAAACCTTTGATGAAACTACTGCAGGCTGTGCATGCTAATGAAAATATGCAGATATGTAACATATAGCTTGACAGTCATATATTGTACTTTCCCATATTGGGTAGGACTAAAAAAGGTAAATATCCTAATCTACTAATCTAGCCTGTTTGTTGAAGATGTGTCTGCACTGTTTTCAAGAACACTTGCAGCTACCACCATTGACAGAATCAGAATATCTGTGTGTATTCATTTTTATATCCAACACTCTATAGATAGGACAAGAAAACACTGAATTTCAAATGTGAGCTTGAAACCGTTGGTACAGTCAAATGTTGCTCTTAAAGTTTACATGTCAAGTTTGCCGGGTAAAACAAATCAGTGGTAACCACATATCTTTAGACATGACCTGGAGAAGGGGTTCTTAAACTTGTCACTCAAATGCCCGCATCTGATTTTTATTCAAGGTCAGAGGTCCGGAACAATAAGCAATGACAAAATACTCCTGACTCAATCAATTAACGTGACTTCTTGTGATTGGGCCAGCACAAAACCAGAACAGACAAGGCTCGGACAGTTAGTTAAATTGGTCTTTAGCCTTTTTCTAAAGATCAAAAGAGACTCTGCAGAACAAATGGAGTTTGGTAATGTTCCACCACCAGGGAACACAGAAGGAAAGAGTCTAGCTAGAGACTTAAGGCCTTTTTGAGCTGGCAACACCAGGTGCCATTCCTGGGCAGAGCGTAGAAGGGAGCATAAACCTGAATGAGGGAGTTCAGGTAGGTCGGAGCAGTTTTGGTGGCAATTTTGTAGGCAAGCATCAAGGACTTATTCTTGATGCGGCCAGCAACTTGGAGCCAGTGGAGGGGTATGAACAGCAGAGTGACGTGCTCATTTGGGCTGGTTAAAGACCAAGCGCGCTGCTGCATTCTGTATCATCAGCAAGGGTTTAAGCGAGCATGCTGGGAGCCCTGCCAGTAAGGACTCATAATAGTTGAGGCGTGATAGTACCAGCATGCTCAGACAGGTAGGGTCTGATCTTCCTGATGTTGTAGAGGGCAAATTGACATGACCGAGCAACAGAGGTTGCATGATGTTTAAAAGTTAGTTGGTCATCAATCATGACACCCAAGTTTCTGGCAGATTTTGTGGGAGTGAGCAGAGCTGAGTCAAGCTGAATACTGATCTGTTGTTGTATAGAGGAACTGGCAGGGATGACAAGGAGCTCAGTTTTTTACAGGTTAAGCTGAAGGTGTCGCTCCTTCATCTTCACCAAGATAAGGGCAAGACATGCCGATATCCATGGCGAGACAGTGAGGTCATCTGGCAGGAATGAAAGGAGGAGCTGGGTATCGTCAGCATATGAATGGTACGAAAAGCTATGTGAGCGGATGACTGCACCAAGTGCAGTGGTGTATACTGAAAACGGAGCCGAGCTCAGTGTGTGTCTGCAAAGGAGAATTTGGTGGTTAACCATGTCAAAGGCAGCCTATAGGTCAAGCAATAGCAGAACAGAGGATTGACCAGTAGCCCTAGCTGATCGTAGTGTTTCCACTACAGATAAGAGCGCAGCCTCCGTAGAGTGTCTGCATTTGAAACCGGATTGGCTGGGATCATGCAGGTTGTTATCAGAAAGGAATTACCCGTTGTCAGTGAGGAGTTGATCATGTGGGTGACAGCAGGGATAGGTGTGGGCAAGATGGCCTGCAGGATGTTGGGGGGTATAGGGTCCAGTGCACAGGTAGTGGGGTGAGAGTGGAGCAGAAGGTTGGAGACTTGCTCCTCTGTTACATGGGAAAATGTGGAGAGTGAGGCTCCATTGGCTGGTGTTATCCTACTGAGTTGGTCAGGCTCAGAGAACAGGTTGCTGATGGTCGAAAACTTATCAGTGAAGAAAGAAGTGAAGTGATCACCTGTGAGCAAATTGGGGGTGGAGGCCGTGGAGGGATGAGTAGTGAGTTAAAAGCAGAAAATAGTCTGATAGCCTCTCAGGTCAGAGGGATCTCTGGTCTCCATTCTCCATTCTCTCGGCTGCTCTGAGCACCACCTGTTGCTCTCTGATGACACCAGTGAGCCATGGACTGGTGGTGGTTTTATGAGCAAGTTTGGATGAGAGTGGGCATAGATTGTTTAAAGAGACGGATAGCGAAGAGCAGTGTGTCTGTTGCCTCATTCACAGGGAGTGAGGAGAAGACACTGTGAGGAGGGATGTTTGCCCAGACCTCACCAGAGAGTTGAGCCAGTGTGAGGGACCGAAAGATTCGTCTGAAGGAGACCATTTGCGGCAGAGTTTGAGGATGCTCTGGTAAGGACAGAGAAAATTCAATAAAGAAGTGGTCTGATACATGTAAGGGGGTGATACTTAGCTTAGCCGTGCAGCAGTTTCACATCGTAATTAAGTCGAGAATTTTGCCCACTTTGTCAGAATCTGAATCAGAATTCCTTTATTGAAATTGTTTTTGTTGCAGGTGCTCCATACAAGAATGAAATTAGAAAGGAAAGAAAAGAGAAAGAAAATATATATATAAAAAACTATACTGAGAATATATATATATCTAACAAAATATACAACAAAATATATATACCGTGTTTTCCGGACTATAAGTCGCACTTTTTTCATAGTTTGGCTGGTCCTGCGACTTATAGTCAGGTGAGGTCACAGTTTACGGATTACCGTCTACAGCTGCTTGAGGGCGCTCTAGGCTTGTGACAACTATATGGTGAACCTGTACCACTCCTGCACCACAAATTACCTGGGAAAAAAAGACAACTGAGAAGACTGAACACAAACAAAATGCCCCCAAAAAGAACATCCTATACTGCAGGTTACAAACTACAGGTAATATCTATGCAGCCGAAAACGGTAATCGTGCAGCAGAAAGAAAGTTTGGAGTGAGTGAGAAACTTGTGAGGGACTGGCGAAAAGCAGAGGTTTCTCTTACTGCAAAGGAAAAAACAAAGAAAGCTAATCTAATTGCGGGCTCAAAGAACAATGGCCAGAGCTGGAGAATCGAGTCAACAAATGGGTTGGGGGGGGGGCTTTTTTCTAGAGACCTTTTCCACTGTTATAAAAAATAGTGGCATAATTTGGTGGCTGTTATCCCGGTAATTTATTATTAATTTAATTTATTATTTATAATTTCTTATTAATTTTATCATTAGTATTTACAAATACAAGGTGTGGCATGTGAGCATGTTAATGGGTTGAAATACGTGTGTCTCACGCCCAATGCATGAGCACTGGATTTTCCTCTTCATGACGCATTTTTTCACTGATGCGACTTATACTCCGGAGCGACTTACAGTCCGGAAAATATGGTACTGAGAAAAAAATATATACAGAAGGATGAACAAAGGATGTGCAAAATTAAATTTGGAAATATGTATCAATATGGTATCAGGCAGTGAAAAGTCCAAGGGCCATTCAGAGGGAGGAGTTGTACAGGTTGAGGGCCACAGGCAGGAATGATTTCCTGTGGCGTTCAGTCTTGAGTTTTGGTGGGATGAGTCTCTCACTGAACGTACTCCTGCGCCTGGTCATCACATCATGAAGTGGGTGTGAGACATTGTCTAAGATAGTCCATAGCTTAGTCAGCATCCTCCTCTCTGACACCACCGTCACACTCAATCCCCACGTCACTGGCCCTGCGGATCAGTTTGTTGAGTTTGTTGGCATCCACCATCCTCAGCCTGCTGCCCCAGCATGCAACAGTGTAAAGCAGTGTTTCCTCTACATTCATTTAGGAGCGGCACACTGCCATTCCTAAATCCTAGCCGCCGCTTCTTCAAATTTCTTTCTTTTTTTTTATTGTCGCAAATACACCCCCGCCACCTGTCTCCACCTTCACAGCAGAGTCCAACGTTAGTTACTCGCGAGAGCGTGGCCTTGAAAGTGACATCACATCAAGCACTCAGGCACCAGGTCAGACAGTCAGGAGTGTCATCTTGGAAAATAGGGCAGCGACTTACTGGAGAAAAAGTAGATTTATTAGCTTTTGTTCGCAAAATACTGATGGCCAGCTGACGTTACATAACATATCGGTAGCTTAAGCTAATTGGGCCCGGTGAAAACTCAATGTTGCTCACGTGAGTAAACTAATTGATAGTATTAAGCTAATATCTGCACAACATGCCATGCATTTTCAGATGAGCTTGTTCAAATATTTCTCTAAGAAGAGAAAGACAGCTGATGAAGATGATGGTAGTCAGAAGTGATGTGTTGGTCGCGAACGAAACGGATCTTAGAGCCAGCTCTTTGAAGTGAACGATCGGAGCGGAGATGCTTTAGGGATTTTTTTTTCTTGACTTTTATTTTTTCGTTCAAGGCGCATGTGATTGGTCAAGTACATGATGTGTGGCACGCGCTTGCACACACACACACACACACATTCAGCCTTTAAAAAGCAATTTTCAACTGGCCATTCAATGAATAGGTTGTAAAAATAAAATCTGCAGTAAAGTGTCATTTGTTTACGCCGCCACGGCTCCCTGGAGAGCCTGCCCCTGCTGCTGAAAAAAATCCTAGAGGAAACACTGTAAAGACTCATAGAAAATCCTGAGCATAGTCCAGCAGATGTTGAAGGACCTCAGTCACCTCAGAAAACAGAGACAACTCTGGCCCTTCCTGTAGAGAGCATCAGTGTTCTTTGCCAAATCCAGTTTATTGTCAATATGTACCCCCAGGTACTTGTAATCCTACCTGATTGAGGTCAAATGAGGACAGCAGCGAAAGGAAGTCGACCGCATGGGGTTTGTTAAGATGAATATTCATGCCACCCATGACAATCAGTGGGGTGCCATCTTCAGGAATGGCTGAGTGTAGCACGTCCAGTTCAGCTATAAAGTTCCCCAGTAGCCCAGGTGGGCGATATACAACCAATATATGCAGCTTAGTGGCCGTAGTAACAATGATTGCATAATATTTGAAGGAGGAGCTGTTGCTTGGAGGAGTAAGCTTGGTGAATTTCAAAGCTTTAGGAAATGAGTGCACCATGCCACATGCACGTCCATCAGGATAACGTGTGTGGGAGAAAGTAGAGTAAGCTGAAAGCGCAGCTGGTGTGGCTGCGTTCTCTGGACGGATCCAGGATTCAGTAAGGGCTAGGACCTGAATTTGATGTAGCTTTACAAGTGCTTGGATAAATTTGGTTTTGGTTACAGCAGACTGGCAATTCCATAGGGCAAATGAAAAAGCAGAGAGAGTAGCTGAGGTTTTTCTGAGTGGGTAATGGTTCTCAGGATTGTGTCACCTTTTATGGCCAATGTGCTTTTTCGCATGTCCTGGAATTTATTAGTAGCACATGGTGTGTGTGCACAGAAAGGCAGCGGGAGTAGTGTAAGAGTAATGGTGGTTACCTGTGCCCCTTCTCAGTGGACTCACGCAAGTAGACTCACAGGTCTTTACCCAAAGGGTCTTCACACAAAAGGGTTGACGCATCAGCGCAGCCTGTGTGTTAAATATAGGAAGTGCCACAGCTGTGCCCCCTCACAGCGCGTCACCATGGCTGAACTCGGCCCTTCAGGATTTCGTCAGCTGGCGACAGATAGAGGCTGTGATCCGCGTCAGCTGACCCAACAACCGAAATTCAGAGAGTGAGAGCAAGTGCTCCATGACAACGATAACAACAATAACAACAAAGTCTGCTAACAGCCTAGCTCCTAGTGTGAGCCAGAAATAATGACAGAAACACTTACTGATCAACTGCCAACTCCTAACTAACAACTCCTAACAACAACTTGTTAGAGCCTGACTGACCATTTCTGGACCAGCTTCATCAAGTATTATCTAACTTGCTGCAAAGCTCTTTATTTTATTGAGATATACGCAGGTGCACTTAAGTTGTATTAACTTTCATTTTGTGAATTGAAACTGAAGCATAGCTCAGTGGTGAGCTCTGCATCCTCACAATAAGAGGATCCTAAGTTTAAATCCACTGACAGGCAGAATGGAGAAATACTGAAGGGGTGTTAGGTTGGACTATGTGTGAGCCTGATATCTGATGGAATCTTTGGATCCTGAAGATAGCCCAGTTAAAAATTACTTCTCTGTGACATAATGAAAAAAACAAAATGTTTTATGTGTTTTATGTGGGTGACATGTATTTCTTACCACAGGGGTTTCCATCTATATCATCAAGAAGATTGGCTCTGGAGTTGGCTGTGCCCAATCTGGAGAGGAGTTAAGTTAAGAACACCAAAACTCCAGCCTTGCAAGCCTGATCAGTGTCCTAATTGAGTCATGGAAGTGGACAATAAAATCACAGTTATGGATGCTGATACATGGCTGATGATCTGAGAAGCACCTCAACAATAATGATGTTGATGGTAGTATGGAAGAACTTTATGTTGGGTGTAAATGCATCAACTGAGGAAATTATTTTGTTTTCCTCCATATGGATTTCACTTGGTCCACCAGCAGTAAAGAAACAAACAGGACTAAGACAGAATAGTACAAATGCTAGGTCTCTGGTTGTTTTACTCATGGAGGACAAGAAGGTGACAGCTGAATCACTTGGTGTTAATGAAACAAAATGTTTGTTTTTTTTTGCTGAATGAAAGCACATCCACTTCCTAAATCACATAAGATCATGATACGCAAATAAGATTTGGCTATTTTAATACCTTAGGGAAAAAAGGTATATTTGCCAGATAATGTGACAAAGGTGAAGTAGGAATGAAGGATACGAATGGTGCCTCAGGAGCATCCTCTTTTTTGACTTTGCCTTCTTCGTCGTTTCTGAGAACGTTCTGGCAATTTCAAACAGTTTCTTTCTCGTTGCTGAAGGTGAGAAAACATTCGAAGTCATTAACTCCAGTACAGAATGACAATGCAGTTATTTGTGACACAGCAGTAGTATTGTAAATCAGGACACTTACACTTTCCCATGTGTTTGAGTCTGTCTCTGAATAGGGCGTCATCTGAGATGGCCTCCACTGAAGCAGCAGAGTACTGTTCTCCTGCACACAGACACGGCAACACTACCACAATGTACACTTATTTACTTGCACACATCAAATACATAACCTATAGAATCACAAGTATTTGTAGTATGAGGTCTGTAGCACAAATGCTTGAAACAGCCAACAAAAATAACAGCCAATACAGAGACAAATTCAGACCAGTATTAGGTAGAATTCAGTGTGCAAAGACACAAAAAACACTAAGGAGAGAAAGCTTGATGAGTGATATCTACCTGCTGTATTCTCCATGCCAGATGGATGACTGGACTTTGATTTCTTTGATTCATACTTCAACCGATCTAAAAACAGAGAGCAGATGTTTTGACTATTAGCGAGAGAAACCAAAATGTGATGAACTATGGTATAATGCCCAAATTTCAAAACCCACATCAATTCATCTTGGCTGGTGTCTGATGAGAGGGGGAAACCATTTTAGGCTTTCCATTGGTGCACCAGAACAGCCAAGGGAATGCTTATCACCAGCCTCATCATTTCTAGCTTGTCTCAGCAAAGCCTAAATTTCAGAAGGCTGAAAAGGTATTATTTCCATTGCTGACACAGGTACAGGTTAAGTGCAAAAGAAAAAAAAATCTGAATTGTTTGAGTCAGTTTTACTTTTGTCTCAGAATTGAGTTTTTAATGCAAGAAATTCATGTTTTCACACTAATTATATTCATATTTCTGAGAGTAAATGAATAATGTGATTAAAGAATTTAGTACTCGAAGAAGTCCATCCATTATGAAATGCCTGAAAAGCCTAGTAAAACAATGCAAGTGAGTGTCTTGATCATAAGCTGAGGGATGTAACAAATGGAGACATGTAATTATTTTTTCTCCAAGTAAAGAAAAGTAAAGAAATGTACAATAACAAAACAACAGCAACCCATAACTATTAACCCAGCTAAACGTAAAAAGAGCTTAAATATAAAAAGAGAAAAGTTGAATCTTTATCCTAAATCACATTTTAAACTAATGCAAGACCATATTTGGAAATGTATTTAAATTAGAAAATCAATGTCAATATCTTGTATGTAGACTGGAAAGTGGACAGGCTGGCTGGACTGTACCTAAAGCCCTCCAATCCACTAATGACTTGACCAACAACCCAAGGGGGTTCTTATGTCGTTTTGAAGACAATATTATAATTAGTATTGTTATTTATTTCTGTGAAGCATTTTTGAGCACCCTCAGTAAGAACAATGTATTATTATTATTATTATTATTATTATTATTATTATTATTATAGGACAGTTCTAACACCACTCCCAGTGACTCCATTCAGGTCCACCTCTCCCGGGGGCCTGGGCCTTTGCCTACTGTCAAAATGGACAATAGACTGTTGAAGATACTGATCTGCTGCAACCATGCTACTTCAAGGCCTCCACCACCATCCCCATCTCCAAAAAAACCAAGGACCACAGGACTTAATGACTACAGACCCATTGCCCTGACCTCTGTGGTAATGAAGTCATTTGAGCATTTTGTACTGTCGCACCTCAAAACCATCAGACCCACTCCTCGTCTCCCCTTAGTGCAAATACAGAGCCAACAGGTCTATACATGATACAGCCAACATAGCCCTCCACTTCTTCCTCCAACTCCTGGGTCCCATGGGAACCAATGCCAGGATCCTGTTTGTAGACTTTAGCTCCTCTTCGAACACCATCATGCTGCCTATGCTGCAAGACAAGCTCTCCCAGATAAATGTGCCTGACTCCACCTGCAGGTGGATCAATTCTTGCCTGAGAGGAGGTCGCCCGCAAATCTGGGGAAACACCATTAGGAGCAAAGCCTCATTGCCACAAGAACATCATCTTCCTATCTGCAGCAGGTCTCATCAGTAAGGCCTGGGACCCTCACTGACAGTCTTATTACCCCAATAGACACAGGGCACTAGCAGCTATTAAGAGTAGTTGTTAATACCAATAACAGAGATGTCGAACTACAATGAAAAGATTTTGCATAACAAACAACGGAGTACGACTATGGAACAGACTTAGTGAGGATTTAAAGCAATGTCCAGGCATCAAACAGTTTAAAAACAAATATAAGCAAATGGTCTTTACAAAATATAGGAAAGAGGGGAAATAATAATTATATATATATATATATATATATATATACATATGTGTGTGTGTGTGTGTGTGTGTGTGTGTGTGTGTGTATTTATTGTACTGTATATTGCTATACTGCTGTTGTGATATCTATATAAAACTTTATTTAAGAAATTATATGTAAATATCTATATATCTAACTATTTCTATATTTACTTGTTTTATATATATGTATATAGAGAAATGTATATGTATACCTTTTTTTTGCCCTGTTGCTATATCACTATTTTGATACTTATATAAAACTTTGTGTAAGAAATTATATATAGATATCTATATATCTGACTATGTATATATATGGATATTTATGGGGGGTTTTTTACGTATATGTCTATGTGGATATGGAGATATATATATGTATACCTTTTGCCTGTCCTTGCATTCTTGGCTACGTCTAGGCACAAAAAACTATAAATGAATGAAATTACTATTACTATTATAGCTACACCATTACTATTTTATTACTATTTACTATCCACTATTACTATGTTACTATATTGATATCTATATAAAACTTGGTTTAATAAATCATAATATGTAGATACCGACATATCTAACTATTTATATATTTAAATATGCATGTATGAATGTATAGAACGAATTCACTATGATAAAAATTATAATAATAACAAAATAGGGATGGGGTAGGATTAAATAAGTTTTTTACTTCTTCCTACTCCTTTTCGAGCATGCTGGACGTTTGTTCTTTTTGTTTTTATTTTTTTTGTTTTGTTTTCTTTATTTCTTTATCTATTGCCTTATTCATTATTATTATTGTTACTTTATTCATTGTTGTCTCATGCTTCATATCCATGACCATGCTCGAAATAAAAGACTTCATTCATTCATTCAAAAAAAAAAAAAAAAACTGCATTAATATGAGTTGAAGTGCTGGGGCCGCTGTGGAGCCACAAACCAAGATGGCAGCTTAGAGTGTGTGCTCCTCGCAACTCTGCTAAAAGTTTACAAAGTCCTAATCATTAACACTTCTAACTAGTTCTAAAAGATGTCTAAACAAACAACACTTAAAGACTGTCAGAGCAGCTCCAGATCCCATGGTTCTCAGAAACCTAAAACTACAAATACTGCGGTAGCCGATGATGCTAACGATGAAGCTAGCCCACGGACTGACTTTGCTGCGGTGCTAAGGGGGCTACAGTCACTCCATACAACTATCACCACCATTAACACCAAGATAAGTACTCTCGATGGCTTTGGGGCAAAACTCCACAACGTGGAGAGACTTATAGCCGAGATGAATGGTTCTGTCGATGCTGTGCAAAAGAGTTTTGTAAAAGAGTTCCAGTTCACGAAAATACCAAAGTCTGCACCGCCACGCCCCATTGGCGAAGCGGACCTGACTTTGCGCCGCGCCGGTGGTTGAATCGAAAATAGAGCCCATGCTGTTTATTTTTACAGTTCAAGCCCAGAGGGCCCGAACCCTAATGTGTTGTGCTGGTTTCAATGTGCTCTACAAAAAAGCCTCTTGGTCCAGAAGTGTCCAGAGTAATGTAGATAAAAGGGATTTTGAGTGTATTAGTTCCAAAATGGGTATACAGCATTGTGGGACTGAGATACACATTTTGATTATAAAAGAGCAAGAATGGCTGAAAAAAATAGCCACCAAAAAACTTAGGGCTTAGCAGGAAAATGGCCATAACCTGTTCATGAACTGCCTGATCATCATAAATCTGGGTACATATCTTCACACCATGATTGGGAATACGTCTACTTCTTGCTCTCCAACAGAGCAGATGCATCTTCTGCTTGCTCCCTGCTTTGCTTAGAGTGTTTTGCTGAATCAAGATGGCGGCACATGCACAATAAGAGGCTCAGCATCTCACCAGAATTTGTGATACTGATACTGATATGTTACTGATTTTGAGCCTGTCCACTTATTACTATTATTAGATTTGCAAACACTTCCTGCAGCAGCCAACAACTTTTGGACTGAAGATTCTGATGCACAGTGTATTCAACAAACTTCAACTACCCCAAGAGATGGCCAGGACAGTGAGACAGACCGACGGAAGTGACTGTCTGCGACATCAAGATTGTAAACAATTTTTTGGTCAAAATCTTTATGGAGAAATGGAAACTCCCACTCTCTGCTATTGACCTGGAAAGGGTGCACTGCATGGGGCCAGTTAGAGATAATCAGAAACATCCACGGGCAATCATCTTCAAGCTGCACCATTTCCAGAAGAAACAGCAAATTCTCAACGCCTGTCGGACGAGCCCAGAAGACTGTGACCTCAGGGTGGTTCCTGATCTATCGGTACAACTCCAGACGAGGCGATCCGGGTTCTGGCCGCTGAGAAAACAACTGCATGAGCTGGGGCTTAAAACTTACTTTCAGTTTCAGATGCTCTGAATAGAACTGAGACTTTGAGTAGCAGCATTTAACCCGGAATCAAATATATTGTTAAATTCAACATCCACAATAGCAACATGACATGACGGTGTGAATGACAGATCAGGGGACACAGAGGAATCTAATGGGGTTACATGGACTAACGCACACACAGACTTCCAGAATTACATGACACCAGAAAGATGAGGAAAGGAGGGGTGGGGTGGGATGAAGTGAGGGCTTGGAGTTTATGTTGATGCTTATTTAAGTTATTTTAGCCTATCTATTTAGTCTAGTTACTTAGAAGTTACTTACTCCTTCCCCATCTTTTCCTTCTCTCTCTTTTTCGTTCTTTTTTCTTTTTATCCCCCTACACTGTTTTACTTGTCTTTCCTCCCTTCCTTATATATATTTTTTTCTTTTTTCATTTTCTTCAGTCCTCATTTTCTTCTCCATTTTCTTCTTTCTTTTATTTATTTATTTGAACCTTTCATTAATGTGTATAGTAATAATGAAAATAAGGACTGAAGAGAATGGGTTCTGTTTGGGTTAAATCTCCCTTTTTTTTTGTTTTTCTTTTTTTTTGTAGTTTTTTGTTGGTATATCGAAAATAATGTCTGAGTAATGATAGGTCTATTTAGCTTAGGATGAAGAAGAAGTGGGCTGTCTAGTTAACTTGCCCATCCTCCACTCTCTTTTTTTTTTTTTTCCGGTTTGGCTTATGTGTATGTGGGTTGTGGGAAGGAGGGTGATGGGGGTACAAGTACAAGGATACTCATGAGGGTGAATGGGTCACAAGGAAGACGTATATGTGTTGCCAGTAAACCACGGTTAATTTGACATATGGTAAAATAAATGAATCTAAAAATTATAAGCCTGAGCCTGAAGGAACTACAAGTCTGAGTTCCATTGTGAATTTATTGAAGGGAATGGGTTGGGGGGTGAGTGATCTGCATAGGGAGGGGGCGGGGGGTAAGACTTCAGTAGCCGGATATCTTTCCTTCATCTGCGACAGTCATGACTAGTTTATCTATTTTTTCTTGGAATGTGCAAGGATTAAAATGGGGGGACCAAAAGAGCAGCTTGTTTAAATTTCATTTATAAGAATTCTGCGGATGTGGCACTTATTCAAGAGTCGCACCTTACCAATAAGTCAGTAAAGAGTTTTAGCAACTCCAACTATGAAGTTCTAGCCTCTTCGTAAAAGCAATAATCTCAAATATGAAAATTGTTTTTGTTAGTGCCTATGCCCCAGCCAATTATGATAAAAAAAATTCTACTTAGAGCTGTCCAACCTACTAACAAATATACCTGATTACTACTTAGTACTGGGTGCAGATATGAATACTATTATAGACTCTAAGTTTGACAAATCTAATTATTCAGTGGGCAGTGCCCAGCTATCCTGCTCAAAGGCACTACAGCAGTGCATGTCAGACCTTAATTTGGTGGATGTATGGCGATTCTATAATCCAGGATCTAAAAAATACACCTTTTTCTCCCACAGACATAAATCATACTCCAGAATAGATTCCATTTTTGTATCTAACACATTAATCCCTGTATTACAACAAGCTGACATCATTGTGGCTTTGCTATAAGATCATCATGCAGTTAATGTTAAACTTTCATTTCCAACCAATAAGAAAAAAGCGCCCCGCTGGAGATTCAATACTACTCTACTCTTAAATAATGATTTTTGTACCCAATTTAAATCAAAGTTACAGGAATTTATTGCACATAATTTGGATTCAGTGGAAGATTTTAGATATGTTTGGGAAGCTATTAAAGGTTTTATAAAAGATAATGTCACATCATTTGCTTCAGCATTAAATCGTGCCCGCCGATTAAAAACTGCTGAGTTAGAGATGCATCTGTTAACACTGGAACAAGAGCAACAAAAGTCATTCTGTGCTATCCGGATAAATCAGCTTGCACAGGTAAAAAATGAACTCAATGCACTCCTCAGAACAGATGCAGAGTTTCTCATCCAAAAGTCCAGAGAACATCACTATTTCAGTGGTTGCAGGCCGTCACGAGTTAGCGATGCGTCTCCGCACTAATGAGCGACGGGAATGCATTTCAGCAATACAAGCTGCAGAAGGCAAGATATGCTCTACTCCACAGGAAATTCATACAGTTTTCTTGGACTTCTATAAAAAACTTTATACCACTGAAAGCTCATGCAGCACAGAGGAGTGCAGTAAATTCTTTAGTCACCTCAATTTGGAAAGATTGTCTACTTTAGAAGCAGATGACAGGAGACGACATATCTTTAAAAGAGCTATCTATACCAGCTATTCTCTCTATTATTCAGGACTTAAGCTCATTCTCAGGTTACAAGATTAACTATGGAAAATCTGAGGCTATGCCATTAGGCTCTACTGATCTGGCTTCATTCACTAACTCCCCCTTTAAATTGTCCCCTACAGGCTTCACCTACCTTGGGATAAAAGTCTCACCAGATCTGATTGAGCTGTGGAAGCTTAATTTCTCTCCTATAGTAGCTAAAATAAAGAGGGACTTAGACAGATGGCATGACCTCCCGTTATCCTCTATGGGGCGCATTAGTTTAATTAAAATGAATATATTGCCTAGGTTATTATATCCCCTACAAATGTTACCCTTATGGATCTCCAAAAAGGTTGCTTTTGATATAGAGAGGGCATTCTCTAAATTCATATGGCATGGCAAAAGACCCAGACAGAAAATTAAAATATTACAGTTACCCTCAGATGAAGGTGGCCTTGGCCTACCAAATTATAACTGGGCATGCCACGCTCGCTTCTTGTGGGAGTGGCTGCATGCTCATCTGGACTCCAAGCCCTGTCTAGACTCATGGTCCTCTCTGTCCTCCTCGCTATGGAGCTTGGTCATGGGTGATAAGAAAAAGCTGCACCGGGACATCAAGAGTAATCCAATTGTATACAACACAATTAGAGTGTGGGAGAAGATCTGTAAACACCTAGGCAGAGGGGGTTATGCCTTGTTTCTGACCCCTCTTACAAGAAATCAGGATTTTCCCCCCGGGTCTCCATATTAGTATTTTTGACAGGTGGCACGATAATGGGGCACATGTGATTGGAGACTTATATGACAATTTGATGTTAATGACTTTCCAACAACTGCAGTTCAAATTCAGCATCCCTAAAGAACATCACTTTGGCTATCCCCTCCTGGTCTGGTCATGTACAATGAGGTTGAGAGGTTCCTTATTTCACGAAAAGGTGTCACCGGTTTTATTTCTTGCTTCTATGCACTACTGTACTCTCTTAATACAGGCAATATCACAAGCGTTGCACGGAAGTGGGAAAGAGATTTTGACACAGAATATATTGAGGATGACTGGCAGGAGGCCGTTAAAGTTTTTAAATCCACCTTTACATGCAAGAGATTGAGAAACACAGTACAAGATACTACACCGTCTACACCTAACTCCATACAGATTAAATAAGATGGACCGTCAGATTTCTCCTATATGTATTAAGTGTCTCAGGGAGTCTGGAACGTATTATCATTATTTCTGGCAATGCAAATTGATCAGAAGATTTTGATCAATTTGCATTGCCATGACTCAGTGCAGTCATGAGGGGTAATGAAAGGTCCTTTGATGAGATGTGGGCTCCTCTGCTTAACTACCTACCTGATGCTTTGACTCAGTTAGTGATGAGGGGTCAGTTCTCATTACAGTGGTCAAATTCACCTGAGACAAATGCACAAGTGCCTTCAATTTGAAACTTGCACACTGCAAAACCTTGTTGTTGTTGTTTTGTCTGTTTGTTTATTTTGTTTTGTTTTGTTTGCCTGAAGTATTATTGCCCACTGTGTGGGAAGCTGATGTAACTGTGATTGAACTGATGAGTGTTATGTGCATACTGTACGTGGAGCGGTGTATACGGTGGGGGCCCTGTGTACGATGTGGGGGATGTATGTGGGACTGATGGCTTGAAGACTCACCTTTTAGGGTCAAATGGATGGCAGTATCCTGTTTTATCATGTTTATTTCTGTCTGTCTTTGATCACTTTCTGTACCTCAGATGATGGCAGATTGTATTTTATGTCATATGCATATGTTGAAAATCAATAAAATTTGTTAAAAAAAAAAAAATAAATAAAAGGCTGAGTTAAGGGGAGGGGTTGCAGATCACTCATCAGGGAGGAATGTGTTTTGTTTTTTTTTTCCATTTTTGTCTGGCTGTTTATCAACTGGTACTTGCGTACTTGTGTTTGCTGTTGATATTTTTAGTGCTTTGTGTTTTTTGTTTGTTTGTTTATTTACTTTTCCATGTTTTTCTTGAATACAGGCTACAGTCTTTGTCATATACGATTATGCTGTAATTATCTGCCTGCTTTTCTTTTGCTGGTTGTTTTTTTCTTCTTTTTTTTCTCGTTTTTTTTTTTGTTTTGTTTTGTTTTATGTATAAAATGGTCTTTATTTGTGTTAAATATGTGAATATGGAAAAGGAATAAAAAAATTGTTAACAAAAAAAAAAGAGATTGTAAACAAAGGAGAGGGAAAGCACAGAGGTCTATGGACTAACTGGCTATCGCTACCCGGTATCTTCCTTGCCAATGTTCAGTCCTTGGCGAACAAAATGGACGCGCTGCAACTTTGGAGCACTTCAGAGAGAATGTTTATGGACTGCAACGTCATGATTTTCTCTGAAATGTGGCTTAACAACAGCATCCCAGACAATGTGAAAGAGCTGCCGGGACGCCACGAGTGGACAGAACAGCACAGCACTCCGGTAAGACCAGGGGCAGAGGAATGCGTATTTACGTGAACAAAAATTGGTGTACAGACTCCGTCATCACCGGAAGCCACTGCTCTCCTAATCTGGAATATCTGACGATAAAGTGCAGGCCTTTCTATCTGCCTAAGGAGTTTACATCCGCTGTGATAAGTGGATCTTATATCCCCTCAGATGCTAATGCTAAACTAGCAATGAAAGAACTGCATGCTGCTATCCACAAACAACAAACTACACACCCTGATGGAGCCTTTATTGTGGCTGGGGACTTCAACCACTCTAACCTGAGGACTGCTCTCCCCAAATTTAACAAGAATGTCTTCTGCCCCACCAGAGGACACAAAACCCTTGACTACGTTTATACAAACATTCTCGAGCCCACCAGCACCTGGGACAGTCTGATCACCTCTCACTGTTCCTGCTCCCCAAGCACACACCACTCATCAGACGTGTGAAGCCGTCAGTGAGGACTGCTAAAGTATGACCAGAAGAAGTGGGTACCACATCCAACACCAGTTCCAACACACAGACTAGAGTATGTTCTCAGGATCCATAGACATGGACTCATATGGCTCCTCCGTTCTGGATTACATCAACACATGTTGACAACGTCACCACCCACAAACAGATAAGAACTTTCAACAACCAGAAGCCTTGGATGAACAGTAAGGTGCGCCTCCGACTAAAGGTGACACTGCACGTGCTTGGCGTCCAGGCTGGAGTAAAGGTCCACTACAGGCTCGAATGCTCCCAGGTGACAGAAGAGGAGCAGCAGCAGCAGCTTGAACTGGGCGTTGGAGGGACTGTGAGACAGACCCTCCTGCAGGACGCCCAAACCCTGCCACACCATGTTCTCATCGCCTGCAGGACACAGAGACACGTTTAGAGACGGCACCGCTGAAGCGCAGACGCACCCGGAATAAGACAGAAAAACTCACCTGTCTCCGTCCACAAGTCGACGTACACGTGAGCCGCCATGAGGCAGTACATGTCAGAGAACTGCAGCTCCGTCTTCAGAGCGTTCATCCCTGTTAGACACACAGATCGACAGGCCGAGGCAGAAAGTGATCAGAACCAAAGCAGTCTGCTACAGTCGGCCTTAATGACATCCGCCCTGTCGCACTGACCCCAATCATCACCAAGTGCTCCGAGATGCTGGTCTTGGCCCACCTCAAATGTTGTCTTCGGTCTACGGAGGATCCCATCTCCACCCTGACGCAGGGTGGAGGGTGGACGCAGGTTGGGCTCAGGCCATATTATTTGCCATTGGCCCCTGTGTTTTGGACCTGATAAATTCATCTTTGATGACTGGCTGTGTTCCAGCTGCCTTAAAACATGCTGTGATCCAGCTCCTCATCAAAAAAACCTAACCTGGACCAAACAGTTTTATCAAACTTTGGGCCCATCTCCAAGCTTCCTTTTCTTTCTAAGGTCTTGGAGAAGGTGGTATACGAACAACTGCAGTCTTTTATTGACCCTAATGGCATCTCAGAGAAGTTCCAGTCTGGGTTCAAGGCACGCCATAGTACAGAAACTGCACTTTTAAGAATTTTAAATGACCTTCTTTTGACAGTTGACTCTGGTAACTCTGCTGTTCTGGTCCTTTTAGATCTGTCGGCTGCCTTTGACACAGTGAATCATAATATTCTTCTGTCACGTTTAAATACCTGTGTGGGCATTAGGGGCACTGTTTTGAAGTGGTTTCAGTCCTACCTCTCAGACAGGAGCTTTTCTGTCCAGCTGGGCCAGTATTCTTCAGCCACTTCCCCCCAGCCACTTAAAGTTTTACCAATTGTTTTTAAATGTGTAAATGTTTTGGCACCACCTTATTTATCAGAGCTTGTACAGCTGCACACCACTGCTAGGGTGCTTAGCTCGTCAAACCAGCTGCTCCTGGCAGTACCTAGGTCCAGGCTCTCCACTCATGGAGGCAGAGCCTTCTCAGTGGCAGCCCCTAAGCTGAGGAATAGCCTACCTCTCCATGTTAGAGCTGCACAGTCCATTGAGCACTTTAAAACACTCCTAAAAACATATCTTTTCTCCTTGGCGTTCACTCCCAGCTAGGCGAGCAATCTTGGCCATCTCTATCTCTCTCGTTTTACTCTCTTTTTTACTTTCTTCTATTCTAAATTTGTTTTAGATTGACTTCTTATTATACCTTGTATTGTTTTACTTATTATAGTGTTTATGATGTATTGTGATTCTTTTACTGTACAGCACTTTGGTCGACTGAGGTCATTTTTTAAATGTGCTTTATAAATAAATCGTGACTTGACTTGAAATAACAAGCCATGGATGACAAAGGACATCAAAGACAGGGAAGGGAACTGAAGGTGAAAATCAAGGAGGCTAAGGAGAAATACAGGAGGAAGCTGGAGTGGAAACTCCAGCAGAACAACTTGATAGAGGTCTGGAGTGGTATGAGGACCATCACTGGCCTCAGGGTGAACAGCGGAGGAGTTGAAGGCAGCGTTGACAGGGCCAATGAACTGAATCTGTTTTTTTAATAGATCTGACACTTCAGGCCTGGCCCCCTCTGACTCCTCCGCTGTCTGTCCTGGACGACCATCATTAACCACTCCCCACTCCCCCCCTTCATGTCCTTCTCGTCCTCCTCGTCCTCCTCCTCCTTCTCACACCCCCCCCATCCTCCTTTGTGAGCCCTCTTCACACCACCTCAAACTGGGGCTCCACAGGGGACTGTTCCCTCTCCCTTCCTCTTCACCCTATACACCACGGATTTCAACTATTGCACAGAGATCTGCCACCTTCAGAAGTTTTCTGATGATTCTGCAATACTTGGATGGATCAGCAAGGGCTATGAGAATGAGTACAGGGCTGCTGTGGACAACTTTGTCACATGGTGTGAGCAGAACCATCTGCAACTAAATGTGGCAAAGACTAAGGAAATGGTAGTGGACCTGAGGAGAACCAAGGCACCGGTGACTCCTGTTTCCATCCAGGGGGTCAGTGTGGACATTGTGGAGGATTACAAATACCTGGGGGTATATATTGACAATAAACTGGACTGGGCAAAGAACACTGATGCTCTCTAAAGGAAGGACCAGAGTTGTCTCTATTTTCTGAGGCGACTGAGGTCCTTCAACATCTGCCGGACTATGCTCAGGATTTTCTATGAGTCTGTGGTGGCAAGTGCTATTCTCTATGCTGTTGCGTGCTGGGGTAGCAGGCTGAGGATGGCAGACGCCAACAGACTCAACAAACTGATCCGCAAGACCAGTGACGTTGTGGGGATGGAATGTGACTCTCTGACGGTGTCAGAGAGAAGAGTGCTGACTAAGCTACGGACTATCTTGGACAACGTCTCACACCCACATCATGATGTACTGGCCAGTCACAGGAGTACGTTCAGTGAGAGACTCATCCCACCAAAACTCAGGACTGAACGCTACAGGAAATCATTCCTGCCTGTGGCCATCAACCTATACAACTCCTCCCTCTGAATGGCCCTTGGACTTTTCACTTATGCTGTTAGATATTTGACCAGTTGAACTTTGCACATCCTGTTGTATATACTGTTGTTTTCCAAATTCAACTTGCACATCCTTTTGTATATACTGTTTATTTTTTCCTCAGTATATATTGTTTTATATTCTGTTCTATATTTTGTGGCATATTTTGTTTTATATATATATTCTCAATATAAATATTTTGTTTTTTATAGTTGCTTTTTATATATATGGTTCTTTCTCTTTTCTTTCTTTTTTGTAATTTTATTCTAATTCTATCCTTGTAAGGAGCACTGCAACAAAGACAATTTCCCCTCAGGGATAAATAAAGGATTTCTGATTCTGAAGTTCCCAGATGACACCACAGTGATAGGCCTGATTAACAACAATGACAAGTCAGCCTACCTACAGGGATGAGGTTCAGCAGCTGGCGAGGTGGTGTGCTGACAACAACCTGACCCTCAACACCAAGAAGACCATGGAGCTCATGATGGACTACAGGAAAACTAAAGGCTGCAGTCACACCCCCATTCACATCGACGGGGCTGAGGTTTAACGTGTCTCCAGCTCCAAGTTCCTGGGTATCCACATCTCCAAGGACCTCTCCTGGACCCTCAACTCCCCCACCTGGATAAAGAAGGCTCAAGAGTGCCTCTACTGTCTGAGGAGACTGAAGAAAGTTAACCTGGCTCGTCAAATCCTAGTTAACTTCTACTGCTGAACTATCGAGAGCATCCTGGCCAACTGCATCTCACTATGGTACGGCAGCTGCACAGCCTCCGAGCAGAAGGTCCTGCAACAGGTGGTGAAAAACGCCCAATAGGTCACTGGTGCTCATCTAACTGCCATCAAGGACCTCCAGCGCAAGCGATGTCAAAGAAGGGCATGCAGTATCAGAAGTGACAGCTCCCACCCCAACCATGGACTGTTTGCCCTCTTCCCATCTAGTAGGAGGTTCAGGAGCCTCCGATCCCACACCAGCAGGCACAGGAACAGTTTCTTCCCCAGAGCTGCTGACCCTGCTGAACTCTGCCCCCCTGCAAGTTTTGGAAACTGGATCCTGGGTACTTATACATGACAGGGGCTTAAATTAATGAAAGATATAGAAGGCTACCATCCTGTTTTTTTCACTTTCATTATTTCTCTACCATGCAAGAATGACCTCCAAACAGGACAAGCCTTTTTGCCATGTCTGTGAGTGGAAACCTGGGATCAGGACAGAGAGAGAACATGGCAAAGTCTGTGGGCTACATAGACTGAGTGATTGAAAGAATTGAAAAGTGGACTGAAACACTGCATCAAATACATGAGAAAGAGCGATCCAATGACTCTGTAGCAGCCTCTATATATCTTGCTGAAAATGGGTAGATTTTCTATATGTGGGATTACTTCAGTTCTGGAGCATCCTGTCACAGATTTGGCTGACACACTGCTCTGGATGTGTCCTAATGCCACTGGATCAGCTGTGGCATTAGGGCACAAGGTTCCCAAACTAGGATTCTCTAACGATGTATCTTACTGGCACAGCACTGGTGCGAGACTGAGAGCATCCATTTATTAAGAGGGCTCGAATGCTCTCCCCACCTCTTGAACACTCACTACAAAACATGTATGACCCACTAATACTGGATGACAAAATGTGTGGGAAAACTATGTTGAGGCCAGGGAAACTGATCACACCACGATCATTAAGGCTGGCTGAAACCAAAGAAATAGCCCCAAGACCACTGCGAGGCTCAGGGCCAGGAGAAATATTGCTAAATTCCCATCTGATAAGCCAAGTGCTAGAAATAATACTGATCAACCCACACCTCAGAAGCTTGACACCATTTAATTGGTGTGACACCAATTGGTTAAACTGGGGGTTGGCAACCCGCAGCTCTAGAGCCACATGCGACTCTTTAGTGTCACCCTAGTGGCTCCCTGGAGCTTTTTCAAAAATGTATGAAAATGGAAAAAGATGGGGGGAAAAAATATATTTTTTGTTTTAATATGGTTTCTGTAGGAGGACAAACATGAAACAAACATTCTTAACGTTTTCCAATGCTGTAAAAATGTGTAGAATAAATATTAAATTTCAACATTTCTATCAACGAAGATTTGCGTCATAGCCTGCGACACATGTTTCTTTCAGCTCGGCATGGTGCCAGGCAGGTGGCTGTTGCATACAAACCGGTGTGTGTGTGATGGGCCATGGATCCCAAAAGGAAAAAGAGAAAGATAGCTAAGGGGAACAGAGGATTTAACAGTTCTTGGACCAAATCATTTGCTTTCATTGCCAATGCGAGGGATTGCCTGCATGTTTGCTTTGTAATGAGAAGTTGTCAAATAACAAAAAGAGTATTTCCATTTCCAGGGAAGGCATGCTACATTTGCAGCTGAGTACCCAGTTGGGAGCGAGAGAAAAAGTGCGATTGCATTACTTCTGGAGAAATTTGAGGAGCACAAAATTTGATTAAAGAAGTGGATTGCATCTCCAAACTCCACTACTGCTGCTAGTTTTGTTGCAACCCGGGAGATAATAAAGCGTGGAAAACCGTTCACAGATGGTGACTACATGAAGGATTCATTCATTAAAATATCAGAGCACCTATTTTCAGACTTCAAAAACAAAAGCGAGATAATACAGAAAATTAAAGACATGCCTCTCTCCGCAAAGACAGTGAAGGAAAGGGCCAATAAAATGGCAGGCAACATCACCAATCAGCAAATCAAGGACATTAATTCAGCTCCAGCATACTCAATTGCCTGTGATGAGTCCTGTGATGTGATCAATACTGAACAGACAGTGCTGTTATGCAGGTATGTGAACTTTGATGGGCCGCAAGAAGAAATGATCGAATTAATACCACTGAAAGGCCAAATACGGGGGGAGGACATATGTGAGGCTGTGCTGAAGTGTTTAAATGACAATGGAATATACACCAACCTCCTGATTTCAGTGGCTACAGATGGGGCACTCAGTATGAGAGGATCTCAAAAGGGGTTTGTGACTTTACTACAGAAAGCGTTGGATCGAAATCTGCTTGCATTTCACTGTATCTTGCACCAAGAAGCACTGTGTGCACAAACATTCCCACCAGAGTGTATGGAGGTGATGAATCGTGTCATCGAGATGGTGAACAAGATAATTGCAAAAGCATTAAACCACCGTCAGTTCCGTGCATTGCTAAATGAAGTTGACAGCAAATATTCTGATCTCCTGCTACACAACAAAGTCTGATGGCTGTCCAGGGGTGAGTTTTTGCATCGCTTTGTTGCTTGTTTAGAACACGTGAAAACATTCCTGAAAAGCAAAGACCTGAACTACCCGCAACTGGAAGATACAGAGTGGCTGGAAAAACTACACTTTATGGTGGATATGACAAGTCACCTAAACAAGCTGAATAAAAGTCTCCAGGGGAGGGGAAACACTGCACTGCAAATGCTGGAAGCTGTTTTGTCATTTGAGCGCAAGCTGACTGTATTCGCCAGAGAGGTACAGCGAGGCACGCTCTTTCACTTCCCCTCCCTGAGAGAGTTCAAAGAAGCCCATCACGATCAAACACTCAATGGTGATTATTTACAAGGTGCGATCGTTGATATGAAAACTGCATTTGGGAGCAGATTTAGCGAGTTCCGAAAGGAAAAAATGACACTATCTTTCTCTGTCACACCCCTGGAGATTGACCCATCCTTGTTGAACACATTCCCAGGAGTAAATCAAGCTCAAGCTGACCTTGAAATGGAAATGGCCGACATAGCTGACAAAGATTTATGGATGTCCAAGTTCAAAAGTCTGACAGCCGAGCTTGAAGACGTCACTCGCCAGAAAGCCCAGCTTGCCCAAAGTCACAAATAGAGCGAAACTGAAAGCCTCCCAACACCCGAGAAACTTGTGTTTGAAACATGGAATGCTCTTCCTGATAGTTACAGGAATATGAAGAAATATGCATTTGGAGTATTATCCATCTTTGGATCAACATACCTGTGCGAGCAGATATTCTCAAACATGAACTACATCAAATCCAAATACCGCACATGCCTCACAGATGAGAGCTTGCAGTTCTGCGTGAAGATTAAAGTTACATCTTACATGCCGATGTTGAGAATCTGTCCAGTGATGTCCGAAAACAGAAGTCACATTAAATGAGTAAGAACACAATCCTGACATAGGCACATATTTAGTAACAAAGTGGCTGTTTTTATAAAGTGATTTCTGATTTTTGTCAATATATATTTGGAATGACGCATAGGGATATTATTGTGTTTTGTTGCTCAGGTCCGAGGATGGCGGCGTTGTATTGTGCGTATCAAAAAAGAAGAGGATGCTGCTGCATTTTACCCTTGCACTGACTTACTTGGCATTTGCTGAAAACTAAAGAGAAGAGGATAATGCACAGAAATTGAACTTAAACTGTATTATTTTAATTTTATTTACCTTTTCAAAAGGCTGCTGTTTTATTTTTTAAGCAGGCTGCATTTTAATTGCCTGCTGTGTTTTACTGCACTCTGTCTGTTGCCCAGATAAGGGGGAAAAGAGAAGAGAATTCTATTGTATTATTGAGGATTGAAGAAGACTGCATTTTATTTCCATTTGAATTCTCAAAATAAAAATGAAATAAAAAATCTGATTTCTTTATTGTATTTCTATAATTTCATCAATGCAACAAAACATAATACATTAATATTGTAATGGAAGTTAAACTTAAAGCACCATCGTACAGCAGAGTAGTCACGTGGTGCATCATTCTCTCCGGGATGCGCTGCAGGGAAAATAAACATTTAATCATAAATGCTCATTATGTAGCCTACTTAGTCATTTTGATAGTAGGCTAATATAGCTAATATGGACACTTACAGCAAGTGTTGCCTTCATTATAAGGCTTATATCTCCTTTAAAAGAGCCTTAATGTCAGGATTAATCCAGGGTTTGTTGTTGGAGTGACACCGTACAGTTCTGGTGGGTACAGTGGTCTCCACACAAAAGTTAATGTAGTCCATGATGCTGTCTGTCAAACTGTCGATGTCCTCCTCATGAGAGTCGTTGAATATATCCCACACGGTTGTCTCGAAGCAGTCCTTCAGAGCCTCTTCAGCCTCCTCAGACCACCTCTTCACTCTGCAGGACACAGCTGGTTGCCTGTTAACAAGGGGCTTGTAGACGGGCACGAGATGAACCAGGTTGTGATCAGCTCTTCCCAGAGGAGGGAGGGGTGATGATTCGTGTGCCTCCTTGGTCTTGGCATAGAATAAGTCCAGTGTTTTATTGTCTCTGGTGGCACGTGACATACTGGATGAATTTTGGCAGAGTGGAGGACAGAGAGGCATGATTAAAATCCCCAGAGATCAGTAAGAGGGCCTGTGGTTTCTGAGTCTGCAGCCTGCTGATCACGGAGTTCATGACGTCACAGGCTGCTTCGATGTTAGCAGAGGGAGGAATATACACAGCCACCACTATGGCGTGCGAGAACTCCCGTGGCAGATAATATGGCCTCAGTGTCCGGGCAGCAGTGCTGCTCTTTGATAGTGATGTGCCTGGAGTTACACCATCTATCGTTCACAAACACTGCCAGCCCTCCTCCTTTCCTCCTACCGCTCTTCTCTGTCCGGTCCGCCCGTATGAGTGAAAAACCATCCAGCGCTACAGTCGTGTCTGTGTGCTGTGTTCCCAGCCAAGTCTCTGTGAACAGGTGAACAGTAGCAAACTGCACCGTCGGTAATCCTGTTCATGTCAGGTCAGCGCTGCCAGCTCATCCATCTTGTTGGGGAGAGATCTTACGTTCCCCATGATGATGGACGGGAGAGTCGGTCTGTAAGCTCTCCTCCTGTCGCGATGTTTAATCCCTGCGCGGCACCCCCGCATCCTCCTCCTTATCTCACGGGGGACATCAGGTCGCTCCTCTGGCTGCACAGCTGTGTTACGCAGGGCCAGCAGCTGATCCCTACTGTAAACAATGGGAGCCATTGTCTCTCACGGACCCACAGACGCAGCGAAAGTTGCACGGGTTGTAAAAGTGGTCTCAAAGTAGTGCCAGAGTTGCCGTATTTACCGTCTCTGATGCGCCAGATATTTACAAACACATTGAACTAAAAGAATAAAAAAGACACACAAGAAAAACAGAAAGATAAGAAAAACTCCTAAGAGTCTAGCGAGCTGCTGTGAAAGGCTGCCGCTCGTACGGCGCCGGAAGTCTTTCTTAAGATACTGCTAATTTATCCAAATTCTCTCAACTACTCGTTTAATCCCTTTACGTTCGTGTCCCTATTATCCCCTTACAACTACTTCTCACTATCGCCAAACTTGTTTTACCATTGCGTTGCCATAAGTTTCTTTTGTGTTATGTCATATCACTATCTTCTGTCGTACCATTCATGATACATTACTCATTACCCATAATAGTGTTTAATAAATGAGATTCTGATTTAAGTCCTGGTTAGACGGTGTCCTTTTGAGCTGAATATATACGATCCCTGGATCCAGAGTTTACACTTCAGATTATCAGACTGGTTTACCATTAGTTCTTTCGTTAGTATTTTATCAGCATTATAGCAGTTAATTTCTGCAGTCCTTCTTAGCTGAGAAAGGTGGTGCCCCGTCATTTTATCAACAAATGCAACATCAAATTAAGTTAGTTCCCCTACAGCAAGAAAGGATTAGTTTTCTAGTTCTCTAGTTTTAAGATTATTACAGAGAATAGTGGAAACTCGAGAATATTATCCTCCACCATTGGCTAGCTGCTCAACACTGCCCCCATCTGTCCACAGTTCTGTAAATCATATTATGAAGACCTTGCATCATTCTTCAGTAACAAAGTAGCCTCAATTAGAGCCAGCACTGCTGCTGATGCAAACACAGATGACTTCAACAAACCCTGTCAAATAGATGTAATGATGTAACCAATATTGTTAGTCCAAAAAAAAAGAAGAAAAGAAACCCAACCTAGATAGTACTACACTCAACAACTATAGGCTGATATCCCACCTTCCATTCATCATTAAGATACTGGAAAAAATAGCTTCAGTGAAAATGAATTCCTTTCCTAAAGAAAAATAATCAGTGATCTCAGAAGAAATTCAGATAAACACAGGGTCATAATTTTTGTCCTCTTAGACTGAAGTGCAGCGTTTGACACAGCTGACCATGATATCTTCATCAATTGCTTGAACAGTTGGTTGGGCTCTCGGACTGTGTGTTAAACTGCATTAAAACATACATGAAAAGGAAGAAAGTTTTACATCAGTCTTCAAGATCACGTGTCTGAGAAACATGACATCCCAATGGGGGTTACACAAAGGAGCTCCCTTGGCCCATTACTATTCTAACTAGACATGCTGCACTTGACATCATTAGACAGTAAGGGCAGCTGTAGCTCAGGGGGTAGAGCGGCCGTCGATCCCTGTCCACAAGCAGTCCACATGTTGAAGTATCCTTGGGAAAGATACTGAACCCCAAAACTGCCCCCAATGCTGTGCCATTGGTGTTTGAATTCATATGTACGTCACTTTGGATAAAAGCATCTGCCAAATGACTCTAATTATAATTGTAGACAGTGCCATAGTTATGCAGATGACACACAACTGTACATCTCTTCCAAACTAAATGATGCTGCAGCTAAAGATTCCATCCATGCTGCAGCTAGATATTCCATTACTAACTGTCTTTTGGCAAATCTGGGGAAATTAACTCCCTCCCTTTTGGTGTTATCCTAGATTCAAGTCCCCACATCAACAATGTGAGGAAAAAACATATTCCACCTTAGAACCATAACTAAATTATGACCAATTATCAAAAATTCCTGAAAAACTCATTGATGCATTTATTTCAAGGCATGTTGATTACTGCAATGCACTCTCAAAAAAGCCACTGACAGACTTGGCTATTAACCAGAACCAAGTGGAAAGAACACATTAGTCCAGGTTTAGCTTTTCTGTACTGCCTTCCTGTTACATTCTTACATGCTGTTACATCTTGATCACTACAATGCACTCTCAAAAAAAGCCACTGACAGACTTAGCTATTAACTAGAACCAAGTGGAGAGAACACATTAGTTTTAGCTGCTCTGTACTGGCTTCCTGTTACATTCAGAATTGATTTTAAGGTCCTCCTCCATCTGTACAAAGCCCTTCATGGGCTAGGACCAAGCTAGACTGCTAAATCCTTTGTTTATTATTTGCCTTCAAGAACACTGCGTTCATCTCCTGGTCAACTGGAGGTATCCAGCAACAGCAAAAAGAAAATCGGGGATGCAGTCTTTGTCAATTACACCCAGAAGCTCTGGAACACGCGACCTATAGATATCAGGGAAAGCAGCTAAATATTTTTAAAAGAAAGCTTTGGCTGGAACCATGAGCCGGAATGATCCAGAAACAGGAAACTCTGCTCCATAATTGGAAATGATGTTCAAGCACTTCCAAAGAAACATGAGCCAAATCTTCCAGATGGTGACACTGTAATTAAGAATCTAAACTTCAAATTTGGAAAGACCATGCCCCTAACAAAGTAAGTCTGATTAACTTGAAATTGAAGAAAGAAGTCCAGCTCAATGTGCTCTACAAAAAAAAAGCCTCTTGGACCATAAAAAGACAAAAAACATGCTCATTAGGTTAATTGATGACCCTAAATTGTCCGTAGGTGTGAGTGTGAGTGTGAGTGTGGATGGATGGATGGTTTACAGAAGAAGTGGTCTGCACACTGTATATGGTCCAAGGATATTTATTTACTAAAAGAGGCAACATTTCAATCCCATGGGATCTTCATCAGGCATTGAAAAAAATGAATGAGACAGCTTATATCACATGACCACAAAGAGGGCACCTGTCTAGACAACAGAGTGCACCCAAAAGGTGACAATTGGCATAACAATGGCCCGAAGACACTGGCTTATATGCGTTGCATAAAACCACAAGAGTCGTCAAACATATAAAAATTATATGTGTTTCACCAGTGTCAGCTCTTGAAACTGGACAACCAAAATGTTGTCACCTATCAGCTCTAAATGTCAATGGAGCATCTTCAATCTCTTTGTTATCAGCAGGTTCATCGGTAATTTTCTTGTTGGAATTATTTTTAGCAGCCCTTGTCTTGCACGTAAAGGATGATAGGAGTCTGTTTTCTTGACTACTATGGTTGCGCCCTCCTATGTTCAGACAAGGAGAGGTTGTAAATAACCATGCAACCTCACAGTAGGTAGTGCCAGTGTCGTGCCTGAACGCCTTCATTGAACGATAGTTCATGAACTCGTTCATATTTTGGGCGAACGTGAACTGAACATACGATATTACTGCCTGATGAACGTTACTGTGAACTCGTTCATTCTGGTGTTTGTGAATGGCACGCTCTCTCAGTTTAACTTTGTTCAATAGGGTGCCAGATTTCTATAGAGCCTTCCAGGCGAAAACCCGGCTAAAACACACCGTAAACAGGCCTTAATATGTAGGGGAAAAAACACCCAATCTGGCAACACCAGCCACCACTATCGCACCGCCACATGCGTCATTAAAACAAAAAGCAGCATGTGGGCAACAAAGCAGGAAGGAGGCATCGTGTGATCTTACATTTCTGTGCAAACTTTGCCCACTGGCTTTTAAAAGGAAAATCCGCACTTCAGTCACATAGGGTGTAAGCTGCAGCTGCTACTCGTGTGGACTGAATAGACAGCAACAAAGCGCTAGAGCAAAAATGGGGAAATGCTGTCCCCTCAATGTTAATGTAAACCCTGTTTGGATAAGGATTCAAAATTGGATATGAAGACAAAATCTGATGCATAGTTACAGTGTTAAAACTGATAAAATAATTGCTGTCTGTGGTTTTATATGGGCTGTGGCAATAATTTTGAAAAATAATAGCTCACAGCAACATATGGAAAAAAAGAATTATGAACTAGTTAATTTTTGGAATGGTGAACTTAGTTCAAAATTTTGAAATATGAACTGAACTAGTTCATTTTAAAATTTGTGAACTGAACTTTGAACTAGTTCATGTAGAAAGTGAACTTTCCCAACACTGGGTAGCATAACAGTCAGACGACAGCCTCGAGCCATATTTCTATCATGATATAGCGGGATTCAATATATTGTTACATCCTTAGTGACTCCTACCCTGCATACAATACTGAACCACCAAAAACAGTATAGCTACTAACACTGATCTCATGCTGACAATATGAGCAATTTCTCTGTGTATTTGAATATCCACAGTCATACCTCTCTCTAAGGCAATGAGGAACTCGTGGTTGCGCTGCAGCTCTCTCATAAATTCCTCATTCTGCAGAAACAGGGCAATGCGCTCATCTTCCAGGTACTGCTTCACTTTCTTGTCTTGCTCTGTACCTCCTGTCGTTACAGCTGGACCTCCAGTGGTCCCTGTAGCACCAGATCGGGGAACAGAGAGTGATGTCCATTGCCTTAGTGAAGAAACCGAGGATGAAGATGGCGATGACAGACTACTTTGAGAGCTCTGCTGAGGTAAAGACAGAAGAGGTTATTGGTTATAGTGTCAATTCATATGGTTTAATTATTGTCCTTCAATATAACCTCTTGCAGCCATACTGACAGCTGCTTGTACTGCTATGACTACTACTCATCTTAAAACTATTACCTTCAGTCACTCTATTTTACAGTACCTCCAACTGCTACTGCTAGCAACAGGACCATCTCTGGCATGCTTTACAGAGACAGTTTAACACTTTGGAAAATAGGGATATTCTCTTTCTTTCTGTGAGTTAATTAAGAAGACTATCAATCTAATGTGTTACATACAGGACTGAAGTCAGGATGTTGGTAGCCTAGATTAGCATTCTAATTGAAGGCAGTTGGAAGCAGGTAGGCTTTGTCCAAAGTTAATAAACTATACCTACCATCACCTACATTAGCATACTAGGGATTTCCATAATAGGGAAATTAATGGAAAACCAGTGGCTGACTGGAATGGTTGAACAAAACAAAATGAGTCTGTGTCATATTAACTTAAACATGGTCAACAAAAACAAATTAGAACACATTAATATATACATATATATAGATACATATAGATATAGAAGTAGAGAGAGATAGAGAGAGGGAGACCACCTTTTACGTCCTAAAAACCACCATTTCATTAGGTAGGTGCGACTATTTTCCTTGAAAATATCAAGGGAACTGAAGCATACCATCCCACTATCCTGCCCTTGGTTTTAAGGTCAAAATGCATTGGTCATATTTCAAGCAACCCATAACGCAACAATGAGAAATGTACATTAACCTATGGGTGTGCAACCTGACTGCTTTAGTGTATTAGTTGGCGGTATTTGAAGTTATTAAGGCAAAAGAATGCCATTTATATTAATCAACATTAGAAAAAAACTTAATATAAACTTCACATGCAGCTTGAACTTTGGTATGGGTCAGAGGAATATTAAATGCCAAGGTCATTGCTTGTGATCTGTCACAAGTCATTTGGCATTTTCAAAATCATTCTATTAAGCTGAGGATTCCGTACAGGAGTTACTGTTAAAAACTGGTGCCATTTACAGAAACAGTAATTTTATCATCCAAAAAAAACTTCATTCAAGCTCAACAGAAATAAAATAAAACTTGTCTTTCCATTGTTCCAACAACCACCACCATCTGGTTTGGTTGAAATAAACCAATTAATCAAGATGCAAACAGATGTGAAAATATCAGGAGAGGAGCAAACGGGAGTGTGGATAAAGAGTGAAAATAAAGCCACTGATCACTAAAAGACATCGCAGCTGCTTTGCACTCTTTTCTGCTTGCCTGTATATAGTTTTCCACTGTTTCGTTGATATTACGGATAAGTCGAAATACATGTCGTATTTATATCTATGTTAAAAACAGTGAATGTCAACGTCATCCTCTTATATGCTCTCCCAGGCACCACCCTTCACCTTAACCAAACAGAGTATTTCCAGTAGGTCACGATGCATCTGAAACAACAATCTCCTGTGTGAAAGTACAATGTCCAGACCCGATTCCCAGACACTGTCTGTAGTTCATATGTGAAAACAGCTTAACACTTCTATCAACACCCAACAACTTGTTCAGGTATCAAGGTTTCAAATAGAATAAGCAAAGTAAAACTAGAAAAAACAAGTGGACCAATTTGACATACATATTCTGACATTTCTTACCTTTATACTGTCTAACTGTTGCGGCAGGATCCGCAGAAAATCCTGTGGGAGATTTCCAAGCAAAGGGGGGTTCCAGTTCCGGTAGCTTCTGGCCTGCTGGTGTCCTAGATGTGGCCCAGTTTCACATCTTTGAGAGCCCATGGAGTAACACAACACATTAGTAATTCTACCAAACAGATATGGTACATTATCAACTTACTGCAAGTTATCTCAAACTACTATATGGCCAAAGGAAGGAAACATCTTCAATGACATGAAAACGTTTGGACATACCTGGTCCTCTAAACAGCTGCCTAGCATTCTGAAAATGAAAGTAACTTTTGTCCACAGGAGGACAAGGCTAAAAAAGGTAGCCATTTCCATAATATAGTTAATATATTGGTCCAGATGACTTTTGGAAGGCCAAAACAACTTTATTAGAGAACTGCTCTTGCTACATGAAGATTTAGCAGTCTCTGGAGTGCACTGTTCAACTGTGCAGCAACACTGGAACAAATATGACTTTCATGGAAGAGTCAGAGGAAGAGCTTTCCTGTGTTCTCACCACAAAAGTCAGCATCAGAAATTTGCAAAGGATCATTTAAACAAGCCTGGTGCATTTTCAAAACAAGTCCTGTATACTGAAGTTAAAACAGAACTTTCTGGCAATGATAAGATAAGGAGATAAGGAGAAGTTTATTGATACCACACTGGGGAAATTAAGTTGTTAGAGCCAGCAAGTGTTAGAAAAAGCAAAAACAGTGGCACAAAGTGGTTAAGATAAACGAAAGTGTACAGGATACAGAATAGAAAAACAACTATGTATATGTACCAATGCCAATATTCTATTCAGTCTTTCATGTTGTATTGCACTTGAGAAATACTATTGCACTTGAGAAATACTAAGTCTATGTATATGAACATACAATTTATAAAAATACTGCTGCCAATATGGAAAATAAATTGCGTTATTGCAGAGTTGAAAGAAATATACAACTCTGAAATTGCACCAGATGAAATTGATAATGTGAGCATATATTAACTTTGATTACAGTATTGCAAAACAAAGTGAGTTTATGGTGTAGATTTGGGGAAAGACAGCATCAACACAGTGCTACATTACATGACACTGGCTTCATCCCAACAGTCTGACAGCTGTTGCGATAAAGGACATGCAGTAGCATTCTTTCTTACAGACTGATGCAGCAGTCTGCTACTAATGAAGCTCTTTAAGCCCCCGACTGTCTCATGCAGGGAGTGGGATGGGTTGTCCGTGATCAATGTCAGCCTGACTAACATCCTCCTTTCACCCACCTCCTTGATTGTTTCCAAAGGACAGTCCAGGACAGAGCCAGCTCTCCTGACCAGTTTGTTTAGTCTTTTCCCATCCCTCTCTGAGCTTCGACAACCCCAGCAAACCACTGCATAGAAACTGCAGATGCCTCCACAGAGTCATAACAGTGACCGATATACTGCAATGGACCTCAGTCTTCTTAGCAGGTGCAGATGACTTTGACCCCTCCGGTACAGGGCATGTGTTGTTTGTCCAGTCCAGTTTGTTGTGGAGGGGAACACACAAGTATTTCTAATCCCCCACAATCTCAATGTCCAAGCCCACCATGTTCACCGGTGTAGTCTGTGGTACCTTCCTTCGGAAATCAATCACCATCTCCATCATCTTGCTGGCGTTTATGTGCAGATGATGTAGTGGAAATTGTAGACTGGTGTGGACCAACAAAGTTGGTTATGACTTCCCTATATTCCAGTTTGTTCCTCTGTGATACACGCCCATGGCTGTATCATCAGAGAACTTCTAGAAGTGACAGCTGTCTGTGTTGTGTCTTAAGTCTGTAGAGGGTGAAGAGGAAAGGGAAGAGCACTGTCTCCTGCAGAGTCTCCATGCTGCAAACTAGAAAACTCAGACACACAGTCGCGAAGCCTCACATACTGTGGTCTGTTGGTGAGGTTAGTCACTTTTGGTCAAACATGAGACTACACTTCCTTAAGTCCTTGGGGATCTCTGATCTTTCCACTGGGAGTACGCTCATGTTGCTCAGCACTATCAGCTGTTCCTGTGTATAAACAATGGACTCAAAGTTCAGTGGCTCTCCTGAAGTTGATATAAGTAGTCCACAAAGTAGTAAAAAGCAAATCACTTGTCTCACCAGTTGTACATTCATATGTATGCACAATCAACCAAGAATGGCCATATTTTGGGTTTGTACTGCAAATACCAGCAAATTCTGGAACGAAACATCACACAGTCCATAAAAAAGCTGGAGATGAAAAGAGAATGGCTTCTACAACAGGTTAATGATCCTAAACATGTCTCAAAATCCACAATGGACTACCTCAAGAGGCACAAGCTGAAAGTTTTGCCATGGTCTTCACTGAGCCATTACCTAACATCATTTAAATCTCACAGAACGAGAACCTTTGGCAGGAAGAATGGGAAGAATTTTAAGAACTGTAAAGGATGAAAATAAAAATGTTATGTTGTTTAAAACGTTAAAGAAATGTGTGATCTTTCAGTTTGTGGTGTTTGTAACTCAGGTCATCTTTTAATCACTTAGCTATTAACAGAAACAGAAAATTTGACCTTGGGTGCACAAACGTTTGCATGTCGCTGTATTTGTTTCCCATATTTCCTTAACAGAAAGAACTGATCGTATAAATTAGGCGTGAACAATATTGGTAACACTGACGTACAAATAAAACAAGATGACTGATTATCTTTTAAGGATAATCTGACTCTTAGTTTATTTTGTTTCTGTTTTGGTATTATCAATGTCAGTGTGTGTATATATATATATATATATATATATATATAAAATGGCACTGCCCTGTATTGTCTACCCACTTTAAGTCACACAAGCGGCTCTATGGATGGCATTCAAGCCATTTCAATTTAAACTTCAAAATCTCAGCAGCTATTGGATGGATTGCCCTGAAATTTAATCAGATATGTATGGTCTCCAGAGGATGAATCTAAATTACTTTGGTGATCAGCTGATATTTGAGTGTATAGTATTTATGAATAACTATTAGATGCAGTGCCATGACATTTGGCACAAATATCCAAGGTCCCTACAGCATAAATCACAATATTTGCTTAAGGCAACTGGAGCAGAACTTGACACAGACACTCATGGCTCCTATTTGCTGCAATAAATGAATAGATCCCCTAAGTTTTCATCTCATATCACCATCAGGTCAAAAGGTAACTTGGTCCAATACTTTGATTTATGACCAAATGTCTGCAAAACTGATGGCACTGCCATCAGCCTCAGCTGATCCACAAAGCTCCACAAATAAGATGGCGCTGCGGACGGCTGCCTCGGTGTGTTGGTGCGCGTTGTTTTGTGTGTTAAATCTGTTTTTGTGACAGTACCCGGAGCTCTTTCACCAGAGATGGGTTACAACACCAGTGGATTTATTTCCTAATTTTATCTATTTCCTAATTTTCTGTTCCCAACAGTGGAAATTTTGGACATTCTGGTCAAAGGTGCGCTCACCTTTGCTCACGCAGTGAAACGCCGGAGGAGAGGAAAACGGGCCGGTGCGCTTGTGCGCCTCGGCCAGCGCAGACTACGCACAGCGTTACTGGGAATATTTCTCTCTAACGTGCATTCGCTGCCCGATAAATTGGAGGAATTGCAACTGCTGTCGGGTAAAAACAAGGACTTTTCCTCATCTGCGGTTTTGTGCTTCATTGAAACGTGGTTCTGTGGATTAATACTGGACTCTGCCCTGCAGCTGGCTGGCTTCCAACTCTTCCGCACGGACAGAGACACGGAACTTTCTGGCAAAACTAAAGGTGGAGGAATCTGTTTCTACATTAACAGTGGTTGGTGCAACGAATTGACAGTGATCCAGCAGGACTGTTCTCCTGACCTGGAATCTTTCATCATTAATTTTAAGCCTTTTTAATCACTCCGTGAGTTCGCTTCATTCATTCTGCTCGGCATTTACATCCCGCCGCATGCCAACGAGCAGGATGAACACGCGCTTGCCGACCAGATACTGCATGTGGAGCAGACCAACCCGGACTGTTTAGCTATTGTCCTTGGCGACTTTAACAAAGGTAACCTCACTCACGAACTCCCCAAATACAGTTTATTAAATGGCTGACCGGAGAGCAGAATATTCTGGATCACTGTTACACCACTGTCAGGGATGCTTATCATGCAGTCCCCCGGGCTGCACTCGGCCACTCTGACCACATCATGGTCCACCTGATTCCTACGTACAGGCAGAAACTAAAGCTCTGCAAACCCGTAATGAGGACATCAAGGAGGTGGACCAGTGAGTGGACCACGCCTGTGGAGGATCTCCAGGCGTGTTTCAACTCTACTGACTGGGATGTGTTCAGGACTGCTACCAACAGTCTGGATGAGTACACGGAGGCTGTGACGTCCTACATCAGCTTCTGTGAGGACTGCTGTGTTCCATCACGCACCAGGGTGAGTTACAACAATGACAAACCCTGGTTCACAGCCAAACTCAGACAGCTAGGGTTGGCAAAGGAAGAGACCTTCAGGCGTGGGGACAAAGACAGATTCAAAGAGTCGAAGTACAAGTTTAGCAAGGCAGTGAAAGAGGCTAAACGACTGCACTCTGAGAAGCTCCAACACCACTTCTCAGTTAACGACTCTGTGTCTGTCTGGGAAAGGCTCAGGCAGATCACTAACTACAAGCCTAAAGCCCCCCAATCCATCTACGATCGACGCCTAGCCAACGACCTGCTGCTGCTTTGAAACACAAAGGGACAGTCCAGCAACCATCCCCCACGACACCTCCCAATAGCTCCAGCTCCAGTCACCTCCACCAATTCCCACCTTAAAGGACCCACCCACCTCAGTGACGCAGACGGCTGCCTCAATGTGTTGGTGCGCATTGTTTTGTTTTGTGTGTTAAACCTGTTTTTTGTGACGGCACCCGGTGCTCAGCCATCTAATTTTCTGCTCCCAACAGTGGAAATTTTGGACATCTGGTCAAAGGTGTGCTCACCTTTGCTCACGCAGTGAAACGCCGGAGGAGAGAAAAACGGGCTGGTGCGCTCATGCGTCTCCACCAGCGCGGACTAGTCCAGCAACCATCCCCCACGACACCTCCCAACAGCTCCAGCTCCAGTCACCTCCACCAGTTTCCCTCTTATAGGACCCCCCTCTCCCCACCCACCTCAGTGACGACTCTTTCCATTAATGAGAGGGACGTCAACAAACTCTTCAGGAGACAGAACCCCCGGAAAGCAGCTGGACCAGATTCTGTCTCCCCATCCGCCTTGAAGCTCTGCGCTGATCAGCTGTCTCCAGGGTTCACAGACATTTTTAACACCTCACTGGAGACATGTCATGTGCCAGCCTGCTTCAAGTCTTCAACCATCATCCCAGTTCCCAAGAAGCCAAGGACCACAGGACTTAATGACTTCAGACCAGTTGCATTGGTCATGAAGTCCTTTGAGCGCCTTGTGCTCTCACACCTCAGAGACATCACCGACCCTCTCCTGGACCCCTGCAGTTTGCCTACAGAGCCAACAGGTCTGTAGGCGATGCAGTCAACCTGGCCCTCCACTTCATCCTCCAGCACCTGGCCTGGAACCTATACCAGGTTCCTGTTTGTGGATTTCAGCTCTGCCTTTAACACCATCATCCCAACCCTGCTTCAGGAGAAGCTCTCCCAGCTGAGCGTGCCTGACTCCACCTGCAGGTGGATTACAGACTTCCTGTCTGACAGGAAACAGTGCGTGGAGCTGGGGAAACACATCTCCGATGCAAAGACCATCAGCACCGGATCCCCTTCTCTGCTCTTCTCCCTGTACACGAACAGGTGGACCTCCAGTCACCAGTCTGTCAAGCTCCTGAAGTTTGCAGACGACACTCTCATCAGACTCATCTCTGATGGCGACGAGTCCACCTACAGGTGGGAGGTTGACCATCTGGTGACCTGGTGCAACCAGAACAACCTAGAGCTCAACACTCTAAAGACAGTGGAGATGGTTGTGGACTTCAGGAAAAACTCAGCTTCACCTGCCCCCATCACCCTCTGTGACTCCACCATTGACACTGTGGAGTCTTTCCGCTTCCTGGGAACTATCATCTCACAGGACCTCAAGTGGGAGCTGAACATGCTGCTGACTGGGAGAGGCACACAGTTTTTCGATCGCCGTTAGTGGCCTAACTTTGAGCCCTTTGTGTTTATTTTGCATACAAGTTATAAAAGAGAAGTGTGTGTAGATTAATCAAGTGTATTGTCAATGGAATTGGTGACCGTAAAATAAATACGTCTTGAACACGAATGGATATTGGATTCTTTGGAAATGCCACCGACGACGCGTCAACTACAAGTTCCCGGTAGCAGCCTCCTAGTGGCTTACGTTTTTTTTTACTGCAATCACCATCTGGTACGCTGCTGCCACTGCCAAGGACAAGGGCAGACTGCAGCGTGTCATTCGGTCTGCAGAGAAGGTGATCGGCTGCAATCTCCCGTCTCTCCAGGACCTGTACGCCTCCAGGACCCTGAGGCGTGCAGGAAAGATTGTGGCTGATCCCTCCCACCCCGGACACAAACTTTTTGAGACACTCCCCTCTGACAGGAGGCTGCGGTCCTTTAGGACCAATACCTCACGCCACAGGAACAGTTTTTTTCCCCATCAGCCTTATCAACAAGGCCCAGAACCCCACCGACACTCTTTACACTCCACCCCTGCCTCTACTTGTCACATTGACATTGTTATAAACCTATGCATTACATTAACGCTCTGCCTGGACTCCCTTTTGAAAAAACAGACTGTGCTTCTGGGGGGAAAAAAAAAAACAACCAAACAAAAAAAAAAACGACTTGTGTATATGTTTTTATATTGTTTACTTATTTTTAGATTTTTTACTTACGGTTATATTTTTACTTTTTTAATAGCTTCTTTTTAATAGATGTGTCATGCACCAACCTCACCAAAGCAAATTCCTCGTATGTGTAAAATCGTACTTGGCAATAAAGCTTTTCTGATGCTGATTCTGATTCTGATTCTGTACTTTGTGTTTGGTGCTAATTAGCAAAATACCGTGCTAACATGCTAAACTACAATCATCAACATGGCAAATACTGTACCTGGGAAATATCAGCAACTTAATATTTTAATTGGTTAATTCACTGCAGCTCAAAAAAACGCTATGCTTTGCATTTGTGATGTGATGATTAACACCTTCGCAAACATTTTACCTACATTTGAACAATGAACAATGAACAGAGGTTTTCCCACTCTCAGTCCTGACCACTTCAGAGGTGCAACTAAAAATTCATATTTTTAATTGATCTATCAGTTATTCTAGTGATGAATAAAGCAATAGTTTAGTGTCTTAAGTGTCAAAACTGATAGTCAGGACTAATGTTAGTGGCCTAAACCAGAAGCAATTCTGCCAAATATTGCACCTTGCAGCACCAGTAGAAGGGCCAGATTACTTTTTAAGATAAGATATACCTTTATTAGCCCCATAGTGGAGAAATTTTTATACATATACAAATCCTCCATCCATTTAATAAAATCACAGGCACACAGAGTTTGTTCGATAAAACTCAAACAAACACACATACAAAGTAATGAAACATTTTCAAAGTTGCTCTTTATCTGATAATTACAGAATCCCAGCCTCAGCTCGTCTCTCTGCCTTACCTTGGTGGGGGTTTTGATAGGGCTTCTGGGTATTTCCTGTCATAAATGTGCACATCATATGCTGGTGGAGAGTAGACTGGAGGCGGTTCCTCATCTGAACTGTCAGGTTCCAGCGTCCGCTCCAGAATCTAGAAAGAATAATTATAAGCTTTGCTTCATTAAATGTTTTAAACCTGTCTTACCCTCATGCACTTGAAATTTGCAGTGATTCCACTAGATGTATCAGGTTTTAAAGTTCTGTGACTACTTACTAAAACACTCAAGAAATATCACCAAAACAGTCACATTTTATATCTTTTCCCATCATCTTGAAATATTCATCTGTCATTAATTCTACTGGTAATCTCCATTTGGTTTATACTGTCAGTACTGACAATACATTCGATTTCCCAGTGATGCGCATGGACCTTTTCCACTGACCTCTGGTGGGATACTGTCATCTGAGTCTGAGCTGTCATCTGAGCCCTGTCCATCAATGCTCATCTGGAGCAGCTGGTCGATGGTGGCATCCACAGCTCCATTGTTGGAGCGAAGCACACACTCAATCACCTCATAGTCCATAGAAGGGAACATAGTCTTGAAGTCCTCCATGGCCTGGTTGAACTCCAGGCGTCTGACCTGGCGGTTTGGCTTGCTGTTGTTGAGCTGTCCACTGCTGCCACCACCACTTCTACTGCCTCTGGAGCTTCCATTGCTGCTGCTGCGCCTGAACAGACTAGTCATCCTGAGGGCCTGGCCACCTCAGGTGCTGCCAACCAACTAATAGGATGGCTCTTCTTATTTGTCACCTCAACTGTCACTGTCAACTCAAGCACTTTGGCCCCTTCAGTCTCACTTGCTCTTCACTTATACCTCTGGCTCAGGTATTTATTCTAACATACATAGCAGTCTATTGAGGGAAGTTCAGAAAATGTGCAGCAGCCCGCCCCCCCCCCCCCCCCCCCCCACCATAACACCCCCCCCCCCAAAAAACCCTAAAAAATGAATATAAATAAATATTACAGCAATAATAATTGTTATTCAGCTGCATCCACCATAGCTGACTGTACTATATGGTGTGCAGGCAAAGGAATAGTCAGGTGGTGATGGAATTTATATGCCCAAAGTCCTTTCACCAAAGACTGAAGTCAAAATCTGCCAGGGAACACACATAACTACATCACAGTCATCAGCACCTACAGAGAGAAGAAGATAGGCAGTGTGTTAGTCAGAGCTAGCAACACAAACATTACATAGTTCTACAATTTAATTACATAGTTTTCTTTTCAATTGGGAACCAAAACCATGCTGAATTTCATTCAACCATCAATCTGGAGGGACTTAGGATGCAGTATCAGAAGCAGACTTCAATACAACACTGGTCTCAGCAGTGCCCTGGATTAAAAATGACATGAAAGTAAACCAATATTGGCCCCACTTCTTCCATTATCATCATTCCATTCTATATCTCAATTGTCTACCAAACACATTAACAAATTTAACATTAACTGTTGTCTTTTTTATGCCATATAGCTCAAATGACCTGGTCTAGGAGATACAGTGAGAATGCAAGGGGTGAAAAGCAATGGGTGAAGACAATTAATAATACGTAGATGAAAGTATGCAGACTGAGAAAGATTGTTGATATGTGGTTCAAAAGACAATGTGCTATCCAGCATGACACCTAGACTCTTAACCTAAGAAGAGGGAGACACTAAGGAATTGTCTATAGTCAGAGAAAAGCTGTTTAGATCAGATTTAGCCAAAGACAATTAAGTGCCAACGATTAGAACCTCAGAACGATTTAATTTCCAGTAAGCAGAAAGGGAAGAGGGCCAAAGAGTGGAAGTAAACTTGATGGACAGAACGAGCTGGGTGTCATCTGTGTAATGTGAAATGGAATAGAAAGATGTTTTGAGATGGCATTGAAGGTGGCACTCAATCGAGAATCAAATCAAGAAGGACAAGTATGGTTAAAGGCCCAGAGTCAGATGCCATCAACAACTCATTGCAGAACTTCACTATGGGAGAAAACAAACAAACTGTTGTCAGTTGACTCAGCATGTACTGTACCTAAGCAGCAACTGTTCTATGAAGTATATTAGAGACAATTGGTAAATTTGGAAAAATTGCTAAAATTACTGAAATTGTTAGACTCTGCGCCAGGTTCTTCAGTACTGGCATTATTGCAACTGCTTTGAGAGACAAGGGTTACTACAAGAGTTACAAGAGGTAATCAGTTTCACTAGAAAGAGCAGATAAATAAGGTGTGAAATGTCATTTGGTTGCTGCCACATCTCAATCAAATATAACAAATTAAACTATCTTTAAACTATCTTTCAGTATCTCATTAAGTAGAGGTCGCCTGTTGGTTAACATGCGCATCTCTAATAACCGATGGTAACACGGTTTTAAATAAATTTTGGCTGTGGTCAGCAATCCATCTTGACTTTGAGGAATGAGGACTACAAGACCAGAAGTTCTGTATCCGTTCTGTTTCACTGAATCTGAAACTTTATCAGAATCCAGGTACAGGCACAGGCAATATTCAGATGAAGATGCAATATCGATGGTGACACAAAAAGATGGAATTGTAGTTGAAAAAAACTCTGCTGGTACCAAGGTCGTGGACCCAACCACTAACAAGAAAGTAGTATGCCTCCATACTTTTGTATGCTTTCATTTGTTTTCTAGAGTAGACCAATGTCTGGATGACCAAGGTAGTTGGTCATATATACTGCCTCAATAGCAGACAATGTATGTGTGTTTGTATGACTGTACGGGAGCCAGTTGCTTACCAGCTGAAGCAAAAAAAAGTGAAAAAAAAGCTACACTGGTACATGACCAGTGTACACATGCAGTCATGTCAGCCCTGGACTGTACTTCTCTGGACTAGTGAGAAGATGATGGTATAGTGTCACACATCAAATCTGATTCACTGATCTACTCAGTCTCAGATGTCATTTTCCATGTAGATCAAATTTAAACGTTTCTATTGATTTTCATAAGCATTTTCCATTATTTCAATGCTGTCCTTGAGCTGCATAAATGAAAAGATGAAATTCATGTTTATGTGGTGATGACTTATTAACATGCCTGACGTCAGAAGTCAGATTCAGATGTTTAACCTGGCCTCTCCTGTTGCCTGGTGTATGCTCAAGATGGCGCCGCAGATGGCTGCCTCAATGTGTTGGTGCGCATTGTTTTGTTTTGTGTGTTAAACCTGTTTTTTGTGACGGCACCCGGTGCTCAGCCATCTAATTTTCTGCTCCCAACAGTGGAAATTTTGGACATCTGGTCAAAGGTGTGCTCACCTTTGCTCACACAGTGAAACGCCGGAGGAGAGAAAAACGGGCCGGTGCGCTCATGCGTCTCCACCAGCGCGGACTAGTCCAGCAACCATCCCCCACGACACCTCCCAACAGCTCCAGCTCCAGTCACCTCCACCAGTTTCCCTCTTATAGGACCCCCCTCTCCCCACCCACCTCAGTGACGACTCTTTCTAATCATGAGAGGGACGTCAACAAACTCTTCCGGAGACAGAACCCCCGGAAAGCAGCTGGACCAGATTCTGTCTCCCCATCCACCTTGAAGCACTGCGCTGATCAGCTGTCTCCAGTGTTCACAGACATTTTTAACACCTCACTGGAGACATGTCATGTGCCAGCCTGCTTCAAGTCTTCAACCATTCCCAAGAAGCCAAGGACCACAGGACTAAATGACTTCAGACCCGTCGCCCTGACCTCTGTGGTCATGAAGTCCTTTGAGCGCCTTGTGCTCTCACACCTCAAAGACATCATCAACCCTTTCCTGGACCCCCTGCAGTTTGCCTACAGAGCCAACAGGTCTGTAGACGATGCAGTCAACTTGGTCCTCCACTTCATCCTCCAGCACCTGGACTCTGAAGGAACCTATGCCAGGATCCTGTTTGTGGATTTCAGCTCTGCCTTTAACACCATCATCCCAACCCTGCTTCAGGAGAAGCTCTCCCAGCTGAGCGTGCCTGACTCCACCTGCAGGTGGATTACAGACTTCCTGTCTGACAGGAAACAGTGCGTGAAGCTGGGGAAACACATCTCCGATGCAAAGACCATCAGCACCGGATCCCCTCAGGGCTGCGTTCTTTCTCCTCTGCTCTTCTCCCTGTACACGAACAGGTGGACCTCCAGTCACCAGTCTGTCAAGCTCCTGAAGTTTGCGGACGACACCACCCTCATCGGACTTATCTCTGATGGCAACGAGTCCGCCTACAGGTGGGAGGTTGACCATCTGGTGACCTGGTGCAACCAGAACAACCTAGAGCTCAACGCTCTAAAGACATTGGAGATGGTTGTGGACTTCAGGTCCAAGTAGGAACATCAGCTCCCTCATCAAGAAAGCACAGCAGAGAATGTACTTCCTACAGCAGCTGAAGAAATTCAATCTGCCAAAGACCGTGATGGTGCACTTCTACACAGCCCTCATTGAGTCCATCCTCAGCTCCTCCATCACCATCTGGTACGCTGCTGCCACCGCCAAGGACAAGGGCAGACTGCAGCATGTCATTCGGTCTGCAGAGAAGGTGATTGGCTGCAATCTCCCGTCTCTCCAGGACCTGTACACCTCCAGGACCCTGAGGCATGGAGGAAAGATTGTGGCTGATTCCTCCCACCCCGGACATAAACTCTTTGAAACACTCCCCTCTGGCAGGAGGCTGAAAAAACAGACTGTGCTTCTGTAAAAAAGAAAAAAAAGAAAAAAAGACGTATAAATATTTATATTGTTCTATTTTTTACTTACTGTTATATTTTCTACTGCGGTTATATTTTTTACTGATTGTTAGATTTTTTTTTTACTTACTGTTATATTTTTACTTTTTTAATAGCTTCTTTTTAATAGATGTGTCATGCACCAACCTCACCAAAGCAAATTCCTCGTATGTGTAAAATCGTACTTGGCAATAAAGCTTTTCTTATTCTGATTCTGAAGTGTAATTCTAATCTCATGCTAATGAAGGCCCCCAGCCCACTCAAAATGGTGGCTCTTTTGTGTGTGACAAGAGAGCCACTGAGCTCAGTTTCTCAGGATCCTTCACGTTTTCACACCTGTGTGTTAAAACTTATCCATGGATCCCGTTGTCAACTACCATTAAGTGTAGCATTCACAACGCTCATCTCTACTATCGAGTGTCGATTCTCATGTGCACTTGAATGAAGACATGTGGCCATATACTTGCTTACTGACTTTGCATATTTTGAAAAGTGACAGACAAACCTTTGGCACAATTCAGTAGATGTGCTGAAAAAAAAAATCAGCTCTGTAGGATCTTTAGGATTTAGTTTTTTTTTTTTTAATTTAAAATGTGAAAGTTAGATTTGCTGTAAGCCACAGCCACTTCAAAAAGAAAAGATAACCCAGTCTTCTGTGATGGTTGTGGAGGATCCTGAGGGTGATATGGAACAGTGGAGATGTGCTGAAGGTGTCTGGATTCCTAACGAGGAGAATGCCAGAGACACTGAACAGTTTAGGACCAAATCTGCTGAAAAACAGGTTCAGTCCATTTGTCCATTCCTGGTCTCCAGATTCAGGCCCCTTCCTCCTGTAGCTGGCCTTGCCTTTCCTTTTCAACTCCCTCTGCACCCTCCTCAGCTCATCTTTGTCTTTGTTTGTTGTTTGGGAAACACCCCACTTTATTTGTAGGCACAGTGCTTTCCACACACAAGTTATGCAGTACGGTCATGGTGAAACAGTGGCAGCACTGTCACCTCACAGCCAGAAGGTCCCGGGTTCTATTCCCACCTGGGCACCTGTGGGTGTTGAGGGCATGTCCTCCACCATGCCTTCGGTGGCTGCTGCCCTTATCTCAAGGAAAGGGGCCTTTCTGTGTGGAGTTTCCATGTTCTCCCCATGCTCACCTGAGGGATCCTCCATAAAATGAACCCCCCCCCCCCTAAAGACATGCATGAAGATCACCACCTGACCAATGGTGATGATAAAGACACTGGGTCCTTGGGCACTGGTTGGCTAGCAGCCATCCGCTCCTGGTCTGCCACGGAGAAAAGACTGATGGGTCACAAGCAGCGCAGAATTTCACCAAGCATGGTATATGTGTTGCATGTACTGTGTGGGGTGACAAATAAGGGATGTCGTTGTTAAACTATCAATGTCCTCCCTGTGTGGACTGCATAACACATCCCAGTCAGTGGTGTCAAAACAGTCCCTCAGTACCATGCTGGACTCCTCTGACCTTCTTCTCACATGCCAGAGGCACATATGCAGGGAGCAGATAAACCAGATTGTGATCGGAATGGCCCAGCAGAGGGAGAGGTGATGAGCTGTAACCATCCTTACTGTTTGCATACAGTAAGGCCAGTGTTCTATTGTCTCTGGTGGGGCACTTTGCATTCTGTGTGAAAGTGGGGAGAATAGTGGACCGGGAAGCGTGACTGAAGTCTGTAGAGATGAGAAGGAGGGCCTGGGGGTGCAATGTCTGGAGCTGTGAGCTTGCATGCTGTTGTGGCATCGACCAATGGGGGGATGTACACAGTTATCACAATAACACGTGAGAACTCCCTCGGGAGGTAATATGGCCGAATGCGAACAGCTAACAGCTCAATGTCTCTGTTGCAACGCTGCTTTTTTACCCTGATGTGCCCTGGGTAACACCACTTGTTGTTTACAAACATCACTATGCCCCCACCTTTCCTCTTGCTGCTCTCCTTTGCTTTCTGCAGTTGAAAATTCTCCAGCATAATGTGTGAGTCCAGAGTGATGTCCGTGCACCAATTTTCAGTCAAACGGAGGCTACACTCTTGGCACTCCCACTGCAGTCTGGTTAGTGCCTTGAGCTCTTCCATGTTATTTAGGAGAGATCTCACGTTTCCCATAATAACAGAGGGTATGGATGGTTTGTGCCATCTTTTCTTGTCAGGACATTTCACCCAAGCTCTGTATCCCCTTCTCCTTCTCCTTATTTCCTTGGGGATCTCTGGTCTTTCCACTGGGAGTACATCAGTGGTGAATCGTGGCCCCAGCCACTGGACCTTCAGTAGGACCATGGGACCACATGTGGCAATAAACAATCAAACAAAGAAATAAAAACAATAGCCAAAATCATGTGACATGGAAGTTCAGTATATTGATAGTTTTGCAGGATTACAAATTTATCATGTGCCTGAATACTGCAATACCTAACATAACTTCAAACAATTTTAAAAAATTAAGATATAAAACTGAAAAAAAAATCAACTTAAAATCAATCACTATGCTCACAATGAGACCAACAAAGTCAACACCAGCAACTTGCCCATGAAGCAGTTAAAGACAATTCTGTTTCCTCATCATGGCAGGTGAAGCAAAGATGTAGAGCAGGAGTGGCCAACCAGTCAGAGACAAAGAGCCACAGTTTTTACTGTGTTACTGCAAAGAGCCACATCATACACATAGGCACACATGAACTGGCCCATCTCTCTCTCTCTCTCTCTCTCTCTCTCTCTCTCTCTCTCTCTCTCTCTCTCTCTCTCTCTCACTCTCACACTCTCACACTCTCACACTCTCACACACACACACTCTCACACACACACACACACACACACACACACACACACACACACACACACACACACACACACACAGACCTCTACTCAGCCAGATACTGTAAATGTCACAAATCAACATGATAATGACAAAAACTGACTTGACTCCTACAGTACACAGGCCATTCATTTTAAACAGTGAACATTGTGTGTACTGTCTCATGAACACAAACTCTCAGTTCAACCAAGCCTACAAACAAAAAATAAATATTTGTGTCTTTATTCTGAGGGAGTAACGTAAGATTTTGAGCACAGAAAAATATATTTTGCAAGCACATAAATGATATTTTGAAAAGAAATTAAACTCATGCCAAAAATAAATTAATTTTAGCGAACATAAATTTATTTTGAGCTCGATAAATGTGTTTGCATGTTTGCTATTATACATATTAACGTGCAATAATAACTGCTTTCATCTCACAAACTGATGCTTGGTGCGCCGGCAGACCGCTGCGCTCTCCCCCTCTCTCTCAGCCTCTGCACTCTTGCTAGCTTGCACTAATCTGGCAAACTGGGTGATGGTCGACCTTTTTGGATAATTTCAAGTTTTTCTTGAAAAGACAGCCTTGAAAACGGAGTTTCAATTAATCCAGCAACCACACAGTCTTCTCCATTAATTTCCGCCATTTCTCTTCACGTTCTACCAACTCGATCTTCTCTTTTCTCCTCACTCACTCTCAACTACAACTAGGCGCTTATCCATTAAGTATTTGCGAATCCCCGGAAGATGATAGGAAATTATCCCGCCCACAACTTAACAAAATATGATTGGCTAAGACAGCTGTCATTGTCAAATTGTGTCCACATTCGCTTGAGTTACACAGGCATTCGTTGCAGTTACTGAAGGCCCTGCCTGCCAGAAGGTGTCACTGATTTACCCAAATACCATTGAAAGGAAAATTGTGATCCATTTTCCATTTTGTTATATTAACCCACTGTTTGCCAGGACAAGTTTATAAAAATAATATAGAACGCATTGCTATGATTTCAGTGAGTAAAATAAATAAAAACAAAATAAAATAAAATAAAATAATTATTTAGGAGTACAAAAAATCTTCCAATATTTTTTATTAGGCCTTCACTGAATACCTTGAAGGCCCAGAGGGTTCCCCTCTGGAGTACACTTGTGTTGCTCGGCACAATCAGGTGTTCCCGTGTGTAAATAATGGACCCAAAGTTCAGTGGATCTCCTGGAGTTGAGGAGAGTAATCCACAAAGTAGAAAATAATCCCTCTCACGAGTTGTACATCCATATGTACAAATGATCATGACATCCTAATCAATCGTCTTGAAAAGCTCATTGGTTTCTCTGGCTGTGTGTTAAACTGGTTCAAAACTTACATCAGAGGGAGGAAATTTTATGTTAAACTAGGAGATCATATGTCAACTACTTTGGAGTTGCACAGGGGAGGCAGGTCCATTATTTTTTTCCCTCTACATGTTACCACTGGGCGATATCATCAGAGAACATAAGTGACCCGCCATGAGAAAACCAGCAACAAGTCGGCCCGGCGCAAGTTGAGTAAACAACGAAAAATCGTTTTTTGTTTTGTTTTGTTTTTTTCAGAATATGTAAGTTGAAATCATGAAGAGGCCATTCCATGTTTCAAATAACAGTATTGGGGGCCTTAAAACTGTAAACTTTGTATTTGAATTTGGGTTGTTTTAGCGGAAATTCACGGTCCTAGTTGAGGGTGTGGTGATTCAACAGAAAATTAGCATACTGGCTTTCTTTGGCTATTCACGCGCTTCTGTTCTTTTTTCGGCCAATCAGCTGCACGTTAAAAGGGAACCACATGGCTACTTATGCAGTGTCTGGTTATGCTGGTGTCTACATGTTTGTCTTCGTCTGTGTGTTTGAGTGATTTTATGTTTTCATCACGCTCGTCTGTCCCAGTGCACACATACAGCCGTGGGACTCTTTTTGACATCAGCAACACAGCAATCTGCAAATTAAACCCGGCACACGCCGGTGGCCCGTTTCGACACCGACCCCCACTACTGCAGCATACCCGCAGAAGAAAGCGCCGCAGGCGGTGCAAGAGGAGGCGGAAGCTGGGAAAGCACGAGGGTATTTGGGCTAGGCTAGTGGCGAATCCACACAAGCCGGCTATACCATCTATCGTACTCGCTAATGTACGCTCCCTGGACAACAAACTGGACTATATACACCTTCTGAGATCGACCCAGCAGACTGTGAGAGAGTGCTGTGTTTTTGTTATGGAAACATGGCTCAGTAACAGCATAACGGACTCCGCCATCCAGCTGGACCGGCTAACATGCTACGGAGCAGACAGAGCCTTCATTGAGGGAGGTAAGACCCGCAGCACTGTGGTGATTTGTAGACACTGTTCACCCTTCATGGTGTTTATGATCATCAAGTGCCGGCCTCTGTTAATGTCCTGTACGTATAGCAGCATTGACAATGAAATTGACTTGACTTGAGAATCCCTTGGCCTCACAGCGGAGGAGCTGGAGTGAAAGATATCAATGTACTGATCAGCCACAGGAGCTCATTCAGCAGCAGACTGATCCATCCCACTGCACCACAGAGTGACAGAATTTATTTTATTTTATTTAATATTAGAAATAAGTATCTACATTTGCTCCTTCTACCTCTTAAGTATATTACCATTATTGTTCAAACTACTACAATAGTTTGAACAATGGTTAGGGGGTTGGAGCAGCACTGTTACCTGGCTCCCCTGGTAGGTGAGAATCTGTCAGGCTGGATTTCTCAAAAAATCTAGTTTGGGAAGTGCCTACATTCAAATGGGCACATCTTCCTCAAATATTTTCAGATTTCCATGTGTTAGACATCACTGGAAAGCTTAGAAACTACACTTTCAGAATCTGTGAATAACACAAAATGCCCCCTGGGAGACTTGTTGCTGGTTTTCTCGCAGCTGGTCACATAAGGTAGGCTTCCACAGCTTTGCAGATGACACACAACTCCACAGAAACAAATGATACACCAGCTACAAACTCCATTATCCATTACCTATTGACAATAAATAATTGGATGAGCAATAACTTTTTGAAATTAAATTAGATTTCAACTATTGCACAGAGACCTACCACCTTCAGAAGTTTTCTGATGACTCTGCGATAGTTGGATATATAAGCAAGGGCGATGACGATGAGTACAGGGCTGCTGTGGACATCTTTGTCACATGGTGTGAGCAGAACCATCTGCAACTAAATGTGGCAAAGACTAAGGAACTGGTAGTGGACCTGAGGAGAACCAAGGCACCGGTGACCCCTGTTTCCATCAAGGGGGTCGGTGTGGACATTGTGGAGGATTACAAGTACCTGGGGGTACATATTGACAATAAACTGGACTGGGCAAAGAACACTGATGCTCTCTACAGGAAGGACCAGAGTCGTCTCTATTTTCTGAGGCGACTGAGGTCCTTCGACATCTGCCGGACTATGCTCAGGATTTTCTATGAGTCTGTGGTGGCAAGTGCTATTCTCTACGCCATTCCATGCTGGGGCAGCAGGCTGAGAATGGCGGACGCCAACGGACTCAACAAACTGATCCACAAGGCCAGTGACGTTGTGGGGATGGCGTGTGATTCTCTGACGGTGGTGTCAGAGAGGAGGATGCTGACTAAGCCACAGACTATCTTGGACAACGTCTCACACACACTTCGTGATGTGCTGGCCAGTCACAGAAGTATGTTCAGTGAGAGACTCATCCCACCAAGAGTCAAGACTGAATGCTATAGGAAATCATTCCTGCCTGTGGCCATCAACCTGTACAACTCCTCCCTCTGAATGGCCCTTGGACTTTCACTGACTTTGCACTTTTCACTGCCTGATATTATACGGATACATGTCCTGAGACAACTTCTGTTGTGATTTGGCGCTATACAAATAAAATTGAACATATTTCCAAATTCAGTTTTGCGCATCCTTTGCACATCCTGCAGTATTTTTTCAGTACATATATTTTGTTTTATATTTTGTTGTATATATATATATATATATATATATATATTCTCAGTATTAATATTTTGTTTTTATACTTCATTTTTACATTTTCTTTCTCTTTTCTTTCCTTTCTAATTTCATTCTTGTATGGAGCACCTGCGACAAAAACAATTTCCCCTCGGAGATCAATCAAGGAATCTGAATCTTCTCTCTCTTTTCCAGCGTTTGCTGCTAAGTTGTTTGTGTCTGTTTCCCGCTGCTAGCGTTAACAAACTCCTTGAACTCGGCGTTGTGTTGGTTCTTCAGGTGTTTTATGAGATCACTAGTGTTGAAGGCACCAGTTTTCGCTCCTCCTCCAGACAATTTGGCTGAGCATAATTTGCAGTCAGCTTTACTTTTGTCACCGTCGTTTAACTTGAAAAATGTCCACACTACTGACATTTCTCCTCCTCCGCCGCACACCTGCTGTACTATGAGGTGAACGTCACACTGCCGTAAAGTGGTATCGGCATGGTTGTATCGGAGCACTTTTATGAGTACAAGTAGGAGTACACGTTCTCAGTATCGTACCAATACCCGATGCTGATATCCCTATCGGTGCATCCTTATCTCTCAGTCCTCTCCGGAGTTAGTGAATTAAGAGGGTTTTTTTTCCAACAAATCCAGAATTAGTGATTGTTGTTGGAACTGTGAAAACAAGAACCAACAAGGTTTTCGTGAGTTTTATTTTGTTTTAGTCGTGTTTGAAAGAAGTGTCTTTTACAGTAGTAAAATCACTGTTTCTGTGAATGGAGTCAGGTGGCTTTGGCTAGAGTGATATAACAGCTGTTTCTGGTTAAACAAAACAATTCTTACTCTTTAACAAGAGAATATCTTTGCACGAACCCTTTCCATAATGTCATTAGACACAACTATCTGAGCCTGTCACCAGCAAAAACAAACACTTTTGGGACTAAACAGCAGCACATTTCGTGGCTGCTGGCTGCAGTGCTCTCGTTCAATACTGAAAAACTTGTTGTCTCCATTACTCTCTAGGACACAAAAAACATGGGAAAATAGAGTCCTTACATTTGTTCAGGACATTGAAGTCATGAGGCATGTGGACACTGGAATCAATTAGAAGCTCTGCATACACATCATTTTCATTTATTCTATAACTTTCGAAATCTTTTTTCAAGTTGCCTCTCACGTCACAGCAGGGAACAGGTGAGTAGAGCGCATAGATCCCTCCTCCACCTCGTTAATCCAGCTATCCATATGGCACGTTCCCCTATTTTTTCAACGGACTGTTCCATTTCCAAGGAGGTCATAGCCAATCTAATAACCATCAACTTCTTGTTGTTCCAGCTGAGTGTTTTGAATTTGGACAGCGTTGTTACACTGTCCTCCTTGACAATTTGGGCTTGGGGTTAGCATTAGTATTAGCATCACTGAGGCTTAATTTTTTCCTTTTGAGTGCCTACTGTGGTGACTCGTCTCGCCATTAAAAGTCAATCTCACACAACTTTAAAATCAATAATTTTAAGGAGGAGAGTAGAATTGGGTTTGGGTAGGTTGCCCCTTCACAGACAAGGAGCCACATTGTCCGTTGCCAGAGCCGAAAGCCTTCTACCGATTTTCAGGGGGATTGGTTTGTTACAAAATCCCAGACATATATTTATGATGATACAAGATATTTGGTTAAATTAAAAATGTGGGCTTTCACACTAAAATGTATTATCTTATACATATTGTCATCGTTTTGAAATATAATATTTAGGATAAATTTATCCTATGTAATTTGTTTCTATGTATTTTTTTTTTTCTTACTCATGTAAACTGGCTACCATGATACAATTTTGTTCACCATCTTGGAAACAAATGAAGACTTAGTTAAATAAAACAGACATGATTACAACAAACACTAAAGTTAAAAGCTTAAGTAAATTTTTGGCAGGCTTCACAATTGTGTTTTTAATCATATTTATAGTGAAATGTTTAGATTTTGTGCATTTACATTTCATCCCTGGTTGGGTCGCCCAGGTGAGGGTGTCTGATGATCAAAGACCCGAAACACCCGAGGACGCCAGGCTCATCACTGGCGCTGTGTTCAAGCCGCATCATCTCCATGTAGATGGTGTTTCTCTAAACTAAATCACACGTTATGAGCAAAAAAATCTCCAATGTATCAGCTGGGTTGTGCAGACTTGCAGTGTAATAGTTACACATTCTAATAAATTAATTTTAAGAGTTTTGTCAAACTGAAAATAAATTACTTTTAGCAGAGTGTTCATGCAAAATGACAAATTCCAATTCATCTCTAATCTCAAATAAATGTACAAAACAATCAATGATGATTGACAGATATCATTTTAATCATCTACCTGATATATAGCTTTGACAAAAATTCACCTTGTGTTTTTCTTTATCTGACATCAATTAGTCAAGCAACTTGGCTTTGTGATATCCTGCAATAAGCATAACTTGTTTTGATAAGAAACAAATGAAACACTGCCAAATGAAAATAACAGTGAAACAAGAAGCAAAAATTATTGAGTGAAAAAAGGATTTCCTTGGCTACCATTTCATGAGGAATAGCAGTTCTTGCTTTGTTGCTGGGAGGCTCCCGGATAGATTTAAGGAGAGAAACCTTATTTATTGAGTCCTTTTATTTAACAATGTTTGCTCACAGACCCTAGCTGTGGCAAATGTCTGGAATCTGTGGTATTATGTTAAAGGACAAAAATCTTTTTTTTCTAGTTACATCACTTGCCATGTTTGTTTGTGCAAATAACACAAATTTTAGAAACTAACGTTTCATCATCTACATGTATTTGTCAATACGGACGGTTTACACAGACATTTTATAGATGTACCATGAAGTTACAGTACACTACATGGCGTTCCTCTACGCATGTGCTCTTACCAGGCAGCGGATATGGAATAGGTCATTGACGTTAGTCTTTGCTATAGTCAACTCAGAACTGTCAAACGTTGATCTAAATGTCGTCATTAGTCGCCCGAACAAATCCTAAAATAATATTGTATCACTGACCTTATGTCACAATAGGTAATGTTACCTGCGACCTTTATTTAAACAAGCTTTATCGCGGACATATTAGCTGTTACAACTAATCATATCAGGACATATAGGTAAGGTCTTCCAGGAAGGGAATTGTCTCTACTAGGCCTCGGTCTGAGACTCTCAGTCACAGGATCCAACCTAAATTACTTCTGTCTAACTATGTCATCGAATTTAATGTTTAGAATTCTCCTCATATACAGTGTTAGAAATGCATACTACTGAAGACAAGAACATTTTTTTCCATCGCCATGATGGTGTTTACAAATAGGAGTGGTAAACTGAGCTTAATATTTACACCCAATCTACTTACGTTAGTTTTAACAGTGTGTTTTAAAACAAGTCCTTCGGGCTGGAAAAACAACGGAGTAACGCTAGCTTTAACTTACTTACTGAGAGAGGCGCAGAGGATACAGTCGAACACAGAAGATCAACAGCGTACGTAAGTGTCGAGAAAAAATACAGCTAGTGGAGTTCAACCATTGCAATAGCATACAGAATTTTCTTTCTTTCTTTCTTTCTTTCTTTCTTTCTTTCTTTCTTTCTTTCTTTCTTTCTTTCTTTCTTTCTTTCTTTCTTTCTTCTTCTTCTTCTTCTTCTTCTTCTTCTTCTTCTTCTTCTTTTATCTTCTTCTTCTTCTTCTTCTTCTTCTTCTTCTTCTTCTTCTTCTTCTTTTGCGACAGCTGGCATCGATGATGTCACATTACTGCCACCTTCAGGTTCTTTAGCGATTTTAAGAGGCGATAATAGCGTCCCCCTTGAGCCGTCTCTCCAATCCAGTCGTCCTTAGAAAATGAAATATTCATTTACTCCCTTGCTCATTGTACCCACAGTCTAATATACTTTTAACGCAATCCTCCACTCGCCTAATTTCCCGTAACTGTTCATCATTTCTTGTCTGTCAAGATAAGACTTTATTGATCTCACACCAGGGAAATTAAGTCGTTACAGTCAGCAAGTATTACCAAAAGGAAAAGCAGAGGAACAATTGTTTAATTGTTTTGTTTTGTTTTGTTTTGTTTTGTTTTGTTTTGTTTTTTAAACTGGACAGGATACAGAATAGAAAAACAGTTATGTACATGATTATCCATCCGTCCATTGTCTATATCCATCCATCTATCCATCCATTTTCTATAACGACTATTACTTTCGGGGTTCCGGGGGGACGCTGGATCCTATCCCAGAGGCGGGGTACACCCTGAACCGGTCGCAAGCCGATTATGTACATCAGGGATGGGCAACTGGCGGCATCACTTGGTGCGGCCCGCGAATTAATTTCTAATTAATGTTTAATTTTTAATCGTTGGCTTCACTGCTTTTGAAGCAGCAGTCTCGACCACAGATGTAATTTGTCTCCAACCGCTAGAGGCGCAAGAGGCCTTTAGCTAAGCAAGTAGCAGCTCTCTTTTTCATTGAACACAGAAGGTAGCTAATCTATTCATTTGAGCAACAGATATGTCCATGCCAAAACAGAAACTGGACCAGGAAAACCGCGTCGTTTAGGCAAGATGGGAAACAGATTACCTCTTCACAGAGTTCAAAGGCAAACCAATGTGTTTAGTGTGTCTAATCACACAAAGACAAATATGAAAAATACACAGGAACCTCTATCATCGCTGACCTCAAAGGAAAGATTCACCGACAGCAGAGCCTTTTCACCAAAACCACCACTGTATAGGAGCCAGCTCTCAAGGCGTCTTATGTGGTTACCCTTGAGCTCGCTAACGCAAAGAAACCCCTGTCTGACGGCGAGATGGTGAAGCGGGGTGCAATAGATATGGCTAAATCTTTCAGAGATGACAACATGGCTAAAAACTTTGAAACAGTATGTCTGTCAAAATCGTGTTGAGGAAAAGCTAAAAGACGGAATGAATGACTGCAAATATTTCTCCCTGGCGCTGGATGAGATCATCAACCTTTTATTTAGACAGTACAGATGTGAGCCAGCTCCTCATTTTCACAAGAACCATTAACAGTTCATTTGAAGTGTATGAAGAATTACTGAAACTGGTGTCTTTGCATAATACTATACACTATTCTATAATATAAACAGATATATTAAACGCAGTAACAACTATAGTAAATGAGCATGGGGGCTTAAGCAAACTTTCAGCCGTTGTGACCGACGGCGCGCCGTCCATGCAGAGAAGATGCACTGGATTCGCACGGCTCATCCACCAGAACGGAGTTGACTGACCCGTACTGCACTGCATCATACATCAGGTGGGTAACTATTGATTTGGGATGGGGATTTACAGATGCACACTGACATCAGATGGATAAGCTTGCTCATGGGGGAATTGTTGGTTTCTTTGTAGATAAAAGAGCTTGGTCTGTACCAGCTCTATATGGAAAGTGTCCTGAGACAACTTCTGTTGTGATTTGGCGCTATACAAATAAAATTGAATTGAATTGAATTGAATTGAATTGAATTGAATTGAATTGAATTGAATTGAAAGTGTTTGGAGAGGTTTTTTGCGCTACGTAATGAATTCCTGTGTTTTTGGAGGACTGTCTTCGCTCTGATACGAGTGCGTATTGCCGCCAACTCCGGGATACAGATTTTCTGTGCGACATGGCCTTTCTTTCCGACATCACTTCACATTTAAATAATCTTAACAAACAGCTGCAGGGGAGATGCCAAACTGTGTCAGACCTGTACGCACACATGAGCGCCTTTCGGCGCAAACTTGCACTGTTCCGAGACGGTTTCTCATCCACGCCTCCAAAATTGGCACACTTTCCCTCCTGTGAAGAGATGCGCGGAGATGTCCCTGAATGGGAGAAAATATTCCCAAAGTACAGAGCCGACATAGAAACTCTGCTGCAGCAGTTCAACGAGCGCTTCCAAGACTTCCGCGCCATGCAGCCACGAGTTGCGCTTTTCACGGCCCCCCTCTCTGTCGATGTCAGTGAGCAACCCGCGGCGTTGCAGCTGGAACTGTGTGAACTACAGTCGGACCCCTTCTGTCAGTCACAGAGAAATGAGAAGGGGATTTCATTCTGGAGACTGCTACCCGAGTCCCGTTTCCCGTTTCCCGTTGCTTAGGGATTTTTCACTCTCCATGGCCAGCCTGTTTGGGAGCACTTACATCTGTGACAGCAGCTTTTCAACTATGAAGCACATTAAATCAAAAGAGAGAAACAGGCTGACAGATGAAACTCTATTCCAGCTCATGCAAATTGGAAGCACAAAAATGCACATTGACATTCAGAATATTGTCCAGCAGCAGGGGAGGCCACAGGTATCTCATTAGGACAAATGTTGCTGAGCCAGGTTTAGGTGAGGCAGGGTGTTTTCAGGACCTTACTTGAAACATCACGTGGAATAGGAGGGTTGTGTAGAATAGTTAAAATTAAGCCATTACAAACATAAATGTTGGTAGTTGTACTTTGTGTTGGAGTTCTGCACTTTACACTTAATTGTACTTTTTTCATAGAGTAAAAATACATGTTTTTTACAGAAGCATTACAAGAGTGCATTTGAATGTTAAAAAATGTAAAAGTACAAGTAGTACAAAAAACATTGTTCATCGCCACAATATATATATATATGTTACTTTGTTTTTTCATAAATTTAAAAATATGTTTATATGAAGCAGAGTATGATTAAAAAATTCACAGTTATAGTGTGGCCCCTGGTAGTGTTGGGGGAAAAAATGTGGCCCTCTCTGTCATTAAAGTTGCCCATCCCTGATGTACATGATTATAAAAATACTAAATGCCATAAAAATCATACTGCCACAGAAAGTTCTATTGCCAATATTCTTATGAGAAAAAAAAGTACTAATGTCATATGTTTTACTGCACTTGAAAAATACTATTGCACTTGAGAAATACAATATACAGTTTATTTAAAGGAAAAAAAAACTGTTGCCAATACAGATAATAATTAGTGTTATTGCACTGTTGTTGAGAGAAATATGCAACAACTTAGAAATTGCACCAGATCAAATGGATAATTTGACCTCTACTTATGGTTCTTAAAGTCTCATAAAGCAAAACAGGAGTCAGAGCATTTAGCTGTCAAGCTCCTCTCCTGTGGAACCATCTTCCAGTCTTTGTCCGGGAGGCAGAAACTGTCTCTACATTTAAGAGTAGGCTTAAAACTTTCCTTTTTGATAAAGCTTATAGTTAGGGCTGGCTCAGGCTTGTCCTGGACCAGCCCCTAGTTATGCTGCTATAGGATTAGACTGTCGGGGGACCTCCAAGGATACACTGGGCTCCTCTGCCTTTCTCTCCCTCTCCATCTGCACGCTTTCATGAACTACCATAACGTGTTACTAACTTAGCTCCTTCCCTGGAGTCTCTGTGCTTTGTCGTCTCGCAGGTTCCCATGGACAGTGGCTGAATCTAGATTGTGGATTGCAGCTGCGTCAATAACGACAATAACAATAATAATGGTGCTGCTGCTGCTGCTGCTGCTGCTGCTGCTGCTGTTGGAGGAGGAGCCTCCGCGTCCTCCGTGGGCCGGGTAGGAAGGGTCCTCCGGAGAATGCAGCCCCTGAATTGGGACACAGCCATAGTTAAAAAAAAAAAAAAAAAAAAAAAACAATCGGTGCGTACCGCATCTTGGGATATGGCAGGCCGCGAAGGATAGTAGCGATGCATCCTCCGAAAACGGGGGAAAAAAAGGACGCATTTGTCGGCTGCATTTGGAGGATCCTTCGAATTTGGACGAATTGGGACAGGCTTCGCGTAGCGCTATGACATAATCGGCCTTCAAATGCGTCCTCCGAAGGATGCAGCCCCTGAATTGGGACACAGCCACAGCCACAGCAACTGACTGACGCTTCCTATTGGAACTGACGTTCAGCGCGGCCGCCATCTTGGATGGGTCTCCCATGCGCCCCCAGTGCATTTATTTCTACGGAGGAAGGTGTATGTCCAACAATAATAATCATAACTTTTTACCCGATTTTCACACGGGTTGGTTTGTTACAAATGGCAGATATGTAGTTATGACACAGGACGCTGTCACACATTAAAAACACGTGCTTTCATGCTGAAATACTTTGTTAAAGAGCACAATACAGACATATGGTGTGGCATATTAATAAATGTATAAATTAATTAATTTTATATTTTAATAAAGAAACAGTTTGATCATTTGAATTTATTTCTCTTTCTCTCTCTCTCTCACTCACTCACTCACTCACTCACTCTCACACACACACACACACACACACACACACACACATAAACCAGACATCTCACATAACCTGTTGACATGCGTATTAAACTTTGAGTAAGTTTTTTTTTACTCACTTGTGTTGGAATAAAACTTCACCAAAACAACTGTGGAAACAAGGAAGGTTTTTTTCTTTTTGGCCAACTCATCATGTGTGTCTGCTGCTTTCAAACACACACACATTCTGGCCTGACGTGTAAATTTAAACAACTGTTCACAGCTTTTTAGGATGACAAAGATTCCACAATAGCCTGGGCTGAAACTGCTGATTTTTGTGATTTTAACATACATACATAGCTCCCATATACCTGGTCAGTACATTTTTTTTCCTTCTTTCTTTTTTTTAAGTCCTGGAAAAGTAAGCTTTAAAATTCCAGGTCATTCCAGCATCTTACACTACCCTGTTAAGCTTGCAACTGGGGCTGGGAAGCTAAATAAAATAAAATAAATAAATAAAATAGGGGCATAGTTACTCTCTTTACGTTGACTTCGGTTGGCTCTGGTGTTAGCGGAGACCCACACAATATGGCGGCGATGCTGGATTACGCTCTAGCACGTAATGAGGCGTCTACGTATATTATGTCTGTGGTTGCCACCGGTGCGCGTTGCCATGGGTACAAAATGTAATGGTACACACATCACTCATGAGAAGCTCTCTTTTCTCGCTGTCTTGTCAGTGCTAATCACTTACCATTCAAATGAGTGACATGGCCAAGTGTGTCCATTTTATAATAAAGTCGTGTTTATATCATGTTAGGATGCATTAAAATCTGGAAGCTTTAAATTGTGAACTGTGCAATTTTTCAGAGACTTGTGGTGATGCACAGTATTTTGCACATCTCAAAATACACAAACAATAAGGAAACTGAACTTAGTGTGTTTTGTGCTGATAATGGTTGTATATGCGTTCTTTCTTTCTTTCTTTCTTTCTTTCTTTCTTTCTTTCTTTCTTTCTTTCTTTCTAAGTGTAAGCAAGCAAAAGTGTGTTAGAGGGTGTAAGGGCTATTTTTTTTTTTTTTTAACATGTCCCAAGGAAGGTCTTTTTTGATGTCTTGACATCCATTGACACTTATTTTGAAGCAAGGCTGGTTGAAGTTGGACTTGTTGGGGGTTAAATAAAGGTCCTTATTGAATTGTCTTTTCAGCTATTTTTTCTTGTGTTAATATTTAGTTTGTCTAATTCTCATGTAGATTCTTTGTAGATATTATTTTTCTTAAAATTCTGAAATCTAGCAATTTCTGTAAACTCAAGTAACTTGGCAATAGAGCATGGGAAAAAATAATAATGTTGAATGTAAGACCACTTATCTGCCATGTAGTATACAAAATTGTTGATGTTCTCTGATGTAGTCGTAGAAAAATGAAGTATATAAACACTTTCAATAACTTTTATTTTTCCCGCTAATAGATCTGTACAATCACCAAAACAAACCTAAGATGAGCTCAGCAAAAACTGATCTGAACGTGTTAAATGCTTTCAGGTGCAAGAGCTTCACACCCATTTAAATAACCAAATGACTTAAAACACTTAAAAATCAGTCACAGCTTGAGAACACTGAATGACTCCGAAAGAGGGGAGGCAGGATAATGCAGGACAAATTAAACCGAAACAAAAAAATAGTTCCCTTAATAACTTTCACTCCAGTGTTATAGAAAAGTACAGTTAAACATCTTATTTACAAAGAAATTAACAAAACTCTGGATTGATCAGTTTTTTTAAGGTGTGGTGAGGGTTTCTGGGTTGTTGTTTTAAAGAAGGCAGAAATATATGAATGTCATATTTAATCTGGATTTTAAAGAAAGAAAGAAAGAAAGAAAGAAAGAAAGAAAGAAAGAAAGAAAGAAAGAAAGAAAGAAAGAAAGAAAGAAAGAAAGAAAAAGGGACAGACAGTTCATGTAAAACTGGTAAGATGTACACAAGCCAACAACAGACAATATGGCTACTGCTCCAATTCCAGCACCAACATATGGACACCTTCTTTAACAACTCATACATGTCCTGTATGTGATTCATTGTCAAAATGCCTAATTTCCTAAATATCTGAATTTTATCTTTTCAAGCAAAATCATGGCCCCTTCCTATATCAGCTACCGCAGAGCATGTTGATCCACAAATCAACCAAATTAACCATTCCTGAGATATATTTTTGAATTTAAGTATTATTGAGGAACATTTATTTACATGTTATTCCTAGTTCTTTGTTGTCAAATGTAACACTTAAAGCCCACCCTTTTCCTTTTGTCCTTCAATTTGTCAAAATAAAGCTGCCTTATTGCTAGAGAAAAAGTGATTTCATTCCCATTGAAAAAAAGACTCAATAAAAAATCCGAAATACATGGAGCTGCTATTTCAAGTTATTGTGAAAATTAATCCCTTACACAATTCATTTAGTCTCTTCAGACTTCATGACACAACACATTACTATTTAGTGTCTGAAAAAAATAAAACTACACAACAGTAACAAGACATTTTGACGCAGAATTAACTTAAAAGCAAAGGTGAAGATGCAGTTGTAGTATGTTGTAGGACTGTGGTTCTCTACTCAGCTCTGTTCCATCCTGTTCAAGTGGTTTTACTAACCCAGAGGAGAGTTTCATTAGTACAGATTACCAGGTAAATCAAATTTATTTTCACTTATCATGAAAACTTAGTACTTCATCCTTGGTAGGTTCATTTTCAGACTGAGCTGTTTCTCAAGTTCATAATGAAATTCTCTTTCCATGTGTTTTCTTCACTGAGTTGATATGAGCCGTGCTTTATGTCTATGTTCTTAAACTGTTTTAGTTTAGCTTTGGGCTGGGTTAGTAAAAATGTAATCCTGGTTTGTTAGGCTCTCTCAAGATAAGCAAAAAACCATGCTCATCTAATCCTTCATTATGAAACTCTCTGCAGGATAACCTGATGTTAGCCAGCTAACATGATCTTGTTAACTTTCATCCAGCAGGCTTGGTTCATCAAAGCCAGTTTAAGTTGCCAGTCTTGGATTGAGATCTTGAGTGACATTATTGTTCTTATTTTCAAATTAAGGTGACAGATTTTTCTAAGAACTCTATTGCTAATAAACCATAGCATCTTGATGACTCTAATAAAAATATTCTCATCTGGGGGCTATATCAATTCAATTCAATTCAATTCAATTCAATTCAATTCAATTCAATTCAATTTTATTTGTATAGCGCCAAATCACAACAGAAGTTGTCTCAGGACACTTTCCATATAGAGCTGGTACAGACCAAGCTCTTTTATCTACAAAGAAACCAACAATTCCCCCATGAGCAAGCACTTGGCGACAGTGGCGAGGAAAAACTTCCTTTTAACAGGCAGAAACCTCGAGCAGAACCAGACTCTGGGTGGGCGGCCATCTGCCTCGACCAAATCAAAGATTAGTGGGTTAGCTGGCTTGACTCAGGTTTCCTGTATTATGTTGTTGGTTCAGTTTAAACTAAGGTAAATTACAAGAGGATTGTTTATCACACTAAATAGCAAAAAAAATTTGATTGCAGATTCTTTCATTCCTGAATTTGTTGATACTGTTATACACTTATTCCATCTCTGCAGGTCAGGATAACATGAAGTGACTTTGGGATGAAAATGACGATAGATCGTCTTTTCTTAGATAAAGAAATCCACCCTCCGTTAACTTGCTCCCATTAAATTAGAAATGTACCATTTTGGTCAGGTAGACATTATCATGTCTTCTCCCTGCTTTGGCAGCAGGACATTATAATGATCCAAACTTTGCATGTATATGACAAATTTAGGATTTTTGTAAATCTTGGGAGAAAGTGCTGACTGTATACTACATTAAATGCCAAACATAACTGAAAACACATAAAATAATTCCTACATGTATTTTTACCCTTAGAGTTAACTGTAATATTTTCTCTTTTGTATTTTGTTCAAGTAGTGTACACTTCCCCTTGCTGAATACTTTTTTTTTTTCTATCAGAAATCAGGTTTGAGGTTGAGGCCTTAGAACTATCACTTCAGATCCAAATTAACTTAAAGCCACTTTCAAAGAAGATGAAAAATCGATGCTTGCATCAAATTGCCAACAAAGTTAACTCGGTCATCAAAATGTGAATAACAAGGCCGTGCTCTGTAATGCATCACAATGCACTTACCACAGGCCAATAGACCACAGACACTTTCAACTCTCAGTTTACCACAGATGTCTACACAGTGAAGAGTATAGGGCAGAGGTGCTCCTGGGCTGGTTTATCATGCATACTGATGACACAAATTGGTTTTAGATTTGCAGTTAATATCAAGCCAACGCAAAAGAGCAGCACAGCAAAGTAAGTCATGTGTGATGTTTCTTTGCCCTGTCAGTTTTGAGTGGTTCCCTCATTGCATAAAGTGCTTGTAGAGTTCAGTTTCAGGATAACAACAGCTGCCACTCTGCTCCAGGTTAACAGTATACGCATGTTGCATCCCAGCTCAAAACAAAAATCCTAGTTCTTATTAACCCACAGGACAACCATGACACAGAATTATTTGACTAACATGAAATATTGCTAATGGTACATAAGTGAAGATTAGTCAACACAGGCCTCTAGCAGTTTTGTTTCCCTTCAGATTTAGATGTTTAACCATTTGTTTTTGTACAAGAGTTTTGACAGACTCAAAATAAACTCCGGTGGTTATAGTGTTGTTAAAATGACAAATACAACAGAATTTGTTTTTCTCGAGATCATAATATTATGTGCAATGTTTTTTGTCTTAATCTTTTTAATTAATCTTTGAGGACACTAAATTTGGGGATCTGGAGGTGCAATAACAAAACCTTTGGAGTCATGTCAGTCCTTTGACTTTCAATTTGGAAAAACTGCTCAACTGCATTTTGCCTAGTAGGTTGGTGGAAAAAAGTAGAGCAAAGGCAACCACCATGCTCCTCTGTTCTATTTAGAAGTGCAGCAGCAGCTCTGGAGAGAGACCCCAGATAAGTTCTTGTCTCTTGAGGTCACACGGCTAGGGCAAACCAACTGGGTGCTCTTTGCTCTTCCACGGACCACCCTCTGACCTCCTCTGCTCTTTGTTGTGCCAGCACCCCACCCACGTACTATACACACAAGAATCCCACAAATCAGCAAAATCAACTTGAAATGTATAGACGTACAGATGAGTAAAGCCTCAGTGTCAATGAAACTCAAAACCAGTGTCTACACAGACTGATAGAAGTGTGTTCTTCCACACAGCATGATGATCCATAGTCAGTGAGCAAAGGCCCAGAGCAAAAATTATGGTGGGATGGAGGAAAAAAATACTAAACCTTTATTTAGTTACAATATAGATATTAATTTTTCTCTCTTTTTTTAATTTGTAGCTCTTCCTTTCCTTTGAATTTCATTTTGTGTACAAGAACAAAGGGAGATGGTGTTTTATTCTGAAGCAGTGCTGTGTTCTCGTTGATTATGCCTGCAAATAATTTTTTATTTATTTTGAAAAGAATCGGAGGGGAAAAAACAATCTTCTTAGATCCAGTGGTGTGTGCGGTGGAGCTAGGACCCCAGGAGGACCTGGGTCCTGGGATTGATCACAAGAGAGTAGGGGGAAGGTGGTCAGGCCATGGAGTTCAAAATCCATCTACCCAGACACCCAGGCCCCTTTCTGCCAGTGTACGGTTCACTGATATTATCTGGAAGAAAAAGAGAGACATTCAGATGATTCACATGGTGGCTAGATGACTGTTCTGCTCTGTTCTACATTACTCTGTTGTTGTACTAAAGAAATTATGGAAATGGGCTGTCAAAATGTTAATGCATTGTATTAATGTACTATATGAAGAAAAAGAGTAAACAGGGAAGAAGTGATGTTTATATTCACAGCGAACAGCATAAACAGTAAATTAAAGCAGAGCTAGATAGCAATACAGATGTGACTAACAAATTTTTACAAATACGGACTGCGTTCACTGTAATCATGTTTAAAAAAGGTGCAGCTGATGTAAATAAAAGCAGAGAAATTTGTAGTATGCAACTTTAATGGGACTGTAACATGGTCAAATCCATTTATTTCCACCTTAATGTATATACTGATTTCCATATACTGACACTACTGCTTTTAAGGCAAAGCGGTAGTATCAACATGTCTGTACTAATTGGAAGAAACTAGAATTGTGCATGAAAGTAGTCATTTATTAGTATTCCACATGGGTACACCCTCAACCTTGAAACTACCAGCACAGGTATCCAATAAAATGCTGGAATCCTAAAAAAAAAAATACATCACATACAGTTTTGAATAGTGTATTTTGAAGGTAATTTGCAAACCAAGTGTAACTTCTAGGAAATGTACCTCATCTCCGACCATGTTCCACAAGTGAATGAGTGGGAGGCCTGTGTTGTTATCGTAGTTTGAGACCTGTGCAGAGAGAAAAAGACATATAATCAGTTAGTTATAGCTGACACTGACACTGTGGAGTGGTTTCCTGAAGAAAGTGAACCTACCTGTGCAAGCAATGCTACTCCTCTGGTCATCTCCTCCAATGCTGATGTAGCCTCTGCTGAAAAACGATCCTCTCCTGATGAAGGCCATTTTACACGTGTTAGAACAACAAAGTATGAACATCTGTTCCACACAATATCTGCAACTTTCAGACAGCAAAATTTGGACTTGGTTTGCACAATCAGTTTTGAAAGAAAAACAAATACAATTAGATCATTTAAAATTAAGCTACCATTGAAAGAACTGAAACTATGCTCACCAATGTTTGGTTTTGCTAGATTTTAAATCTGTTTTATATTCTATTTTGAGCAGTTCTTTTGTCTGATGAGGACCACATCCACTGGAAACGCTTCTGCACTTTGCACTTTTCTACCACTATGAATTTTGTACTATTATGGATACTTTTTTGCCTCATGACATTTCTGCCGGGGAATAGCTGGATGGGCCGACAAGACGCCCTGACCTACACGCGAGAGCACCTGCTGTCATTACACTCAACCGTGGGCTCCTCATCTCTTAACTTACCCGAGGACTGTTCTGAAATCCAGCGGACTGAAAGAAACGAAGGAAAGAGAGGAAAAAGTGGGGCTCAAGTGGAGGAGTGAGACATCGACTTTGGAAACGCAGAAGTAGATTTCCTCTGCCTGTGATTACCCTGTCTAACATACGTTCAGTAAGCAACAAACTGGATGAACTTATGCTTAGAGCTGAACATGATTGTGAATTCAGACAGAGCAACCTGGTTTGCCTCACGGAAACCTGGCTTAAAGATCATCACTCAACTCCTACCTTAATGGGGTTCTCTACAATAAGAGCAGACAGAGATGAGCACAGCTCATGTAAATCCATCGGAGGTGGCCTGTGTATGTTTGTTGATCACAGATGGGCCACACAGTACTGTAGACGGGAGCAAGTGTACACACCGGACTATGAGATATTGATCGTATCCTTTAGACCTTTTGATCTTCCAGAAGAATTCAGCCAGATTACTGTCATACTCACTTGTGTGCCTGGGCTGGATGATGATGATGTTGCAGGTGTGAGAACAGCGGAGAGTTATGATGTACTCACTCGCTCTGCAGATCAACCCATCTAGATTCTTGGGGATTTTAATTCCTGTAACTTATCTGAACACTTGCCCACTCTTTAGCAATATGTGGATTGCCCCACTCGTCTCAATCGGACTTTTGACTGTTGCTATGGGAATATTCCTCATGCTTACAAAGTGGTATGTAGACCCCCCATCAGGAAATCAGACCACAATATAATTCATCTCTTGCCTAAATATAAGGCTATGGTGAAACCTGTTACCAAACACATACAGGTGTGGTCTGACCGATGTAAAGAGCAACGTAGGGACTGCTTTGAGGACACCATTTGGGACATTTTCTTCCAGTCCTGCCAGGATGTTGATGAACTCACAAATGCTATTACGTCATATATTAAATTCTGTGAAGACGTTGTGTCTTAAACTAAAATCGTGAAAATTTCCCCCAATAATAAACCCTGGGTTTCCAAGCAGCTAAAAGCTGCCATAATGAAAGGAAGATTGCTTTCTACACTGGTAATATGGAGTTTCTGTGTGAAAAAAGGAGGCAATTAAAGGGAGAAATCTGTAAGGCAAAAATTGATTTTAAAAATAAGGTAGAGGGAAAATTTTTAACGGCAATATAAGACAGGCATGGGATGGACTAAATACATTAATGGGAAGGTCAAGTAAAAAGGGTGATTCTCCTGTATGTAACAGTCAAATTTTATGAACTTAAATTTTACTGTAGATTTGATACTGTGGATGACATAACTGAATGTGATGAGAGGTCTATAGTTATCAGTGAGGATGATGTCTCAAACCTTTTTAAGCTGAAGCCCAATAAAACCACTGGCCCAGATGGTCTTGAAACCCGCCTTCTCAAAGACTGTGCTCCTCAACTAACAGGAGTTCTCACAAGGCTACAAAAATTGTGGAAATTCTCAGTAATCAGGACCATTCCTAAAAAGCCAGGTGCAAACACACCAAATGATTTTTGTCCTTTTGCATTAACCTTCATACTGTGTAAAACTATGGAGTAGGTTTTAGCCAGTCATTTGACCTACTTTGGCTGCTATGTTAGACTTTATGTTAGACTACAGTTTGCATATAAGAGGGACAGAGGCACAGATGATGCTGTGCTGACTGCTTAATACAGTGACAAAACACCTTATGCACCCCAAAGGATATGCCAGGATTTTATTTGTCGATTTTATCTTTTAATTCAATGAAGACACATATCCTTCTGAAAAGGCTCACTGATCTTAATATTAACGCTGTGTGCTGTGGATCAGCAATTTTCTCTCTTGCCGCCCACAGAGGGTTTGTCTTCCGGGGAGCACTGGCTGCCCACAAGGATGTGTTCTTTCCCCGGTGCTATTCTGACTTTTTACAAATGAATTTATGGTCAATGACACACATTCTAAATTGATCAAGTATGCGGATGACATGGCCTTCTTGGTTAGCTCTTAGTTGGCCTTCTTCAAAAATCAATTCAAAAAAAGGGCTGAGAGACTGAAGGTTTTATTTCCAAGCAGTAGCACACCAGACTTGACTCATTTCATCAGCTGATCTCAGTCTTCAGACAACTGACTGGTCAGACTGTGTGCTCTTGATTGGTTGGAGGAAAAACCTGCAGTCACACGGCCCTTTGTGGAATAGGTTTGACATGCCTGTTTTAGGTGAAGCAGCCAAATGGCTTATACTCAGAAATTTAAGATGTGGTGTCATATTAGTTGTCTAGAAATTAACGTGGCCAAAGCAAAAGGACTAGTTATTTGTACAAAACAAGATCTGAAGAGAGAACCAGTTTAACTTGATGGTCAACATGATGAAACTGTGGATAACTTTAAATACCTTGGCACATTTTTAGACTCCCAGCTGAGCTTCTCTGAAAACAGAGTTTATCTCTAAGAGATGCTCACATCAACTTTATCTTCTCAGAAAACTTTGTGGCTTTGAAGTCAGTCAGCAGATTATGGAGCTTGTTTATAAAACTATGGTGGAAAGTGCTTTAACCTTTGATCTTTCTGCTCAGTACGGTCACCTAAATTGCAGACTTAAGAATAAACTTTCTAGGATTGTGTCAATGGCAAGAAAGATAACTGGCAAACCCCAGAAGCTTTTGATTCAACTTTTTAGAGGGTGGACAAGGACGAAGGCGAGGAGCATCCTGTCAAATCACTCTCATCCTCTCTCCAGGAAGTTTGAGCCAGAATCCCTCTGGCAACTAAAAATGAAATCTTTTGTCCCTGGTGCTATTAGTATTCTTAAATCTGCAAAGTGACTGATGGGATGTGGGCCACAGCCATGACATGAACTGCTCTCAATACTTAATAGTTAATGTTTATAAAGTATCAGTACATTTTATTTCATTGTATTTTCTTTATTCTTCTTCTTCTTCATTTTATTATTATTATTATTATCATTATTACTATTATTATTATTATTATTATTATTATTATTATTATTACTGTGTTTGGTGAGCTGAAGACAAATTTCCACCCCCGGTGGACAATAAAGATCTATTCTATTATACTCTATTCTATATACTGTTGTTTACATACTGAAAGTGGTTAATAGACGACCAACTAGCACTGCCACTGTCAAAGTTGTATCGAATGCTTAGCTGTAGGTTTTAAAATGATGTTTTAACACAATGTTGTACCTGGAAGTGGGGCGATGTTATCAAGCAATACCTCCGCACCTTGAAACGGTAGTGTTACAAAATCAGACCTGGAAAATAAGAAGGAGCAACACGTTACAGAAAATTAACAGAAATATTACCTTATTCAGTATACACTTATATACACACTGTAGCTATACAATTGTATTTGTTTGTTTTTCCTTTGGTTGAACCGCCAAATAGCAGTAATTACTGCTATGAAATGTATGGAGCTTTTGTTTTTAAGCCAGTCTGATGGGACGATGGTAGGACTTAGAATTAGAACTGAAATTTTTAATCTGATGGTGGTAGTAGAGGAAAAGTCAGAGTGTCACTAAAAAAAAGCTGATTCAACCTCTGAGGAGAATGAATTTTTGTAAATGTGAGATGTACAGAAATTTGCTTTAACTCTAAAATGAGTTACATTTCACATAATACATGCTATATTTTAGTGTTAAAGTACGTCAGTAAACTGTCAGTATGTCAATTATCTTTATTCATTTTGTGGAAATAAACTTCAATATACCAAGTCTGAAAAAGTGCCATATTGCTCGCCTTCTCCTTCACTGCTTCTTGGACTGATCATATAGTATAGATTGTACAGAGGAGCAGGAACTTGAGGCAGGACAGAGAGGGGCGAGAGGGTCAACAAGAGCTCCACAGCCAGCTGCCAGAGGGAAAAGGAAGACAATGCAGAATGGGGACATAGTGGAGCTATATTGTGAGAGGATGGAGACCAATGAGCAACACATAGCCAGAAATCAGGTGATGCTCTTCAGTTTTTAATGGGTCCAGCTCTCCGTTTCTAGAAGACTGTCAAAACAATAATGGGTTACACCTCATGCCACTTGCACGACTTGTATGTATTTATATTGTTGGATATTATGACTATTTTGACTTCTTGTTAGATGCTGAACTGCATTTCGTTGTCTCTGTGTTGCACTGACGATGACAAAGTTTAATCTAATCTAAAATTCAGGAGGAAACCATGAGGAGAAATTTAGTAGAAAGCAACAACCCCAGGGATGTAATCTCATCTCTTTACAATTATTGTATTTTGTTACATTTGTTGAGAAATGTGTCTTAAATCTTTAATGTTTTACGTGAGTAATATTACAATATTTGTGATAAAGGGATTCTTTTTACATGAGGAAAAAAAACATGGGAAATAAAAATTAAGAAAGCATTTTTGTGATTATATACAAACAGTATAACTGGTTACCTGGATAGGGATTGCACTGAAACAAAATTCAATACACATACACATTTTAAAAAATCTTCAGTCTCGGACTAATCTTAATTCTACTTAAAAAAAATTGCCCCAGATGGCAGAGTTTGGCATACCTTTTCCACAGCAAGTGTTGCAAAGCTGGTGTTGACCAGCATTGGAAGGAAACTATATTCAGAAAAGCACTTCACTTGATGTACTCCAAATTGTTTTGTACTTTTGGATTACATTGTTTTCCTACAGTGACATACAGTGCAGCGATATGGATAAAAAATATCACAATATTTTTTTCATTTTGATCAATATCAATAATTACCACGATATATGACTTGGTAATGTTGCCAGTTTAAGGAGTATTCTGATAATGGCTGAAGAAGCCAGAGGGTTGAGCAGTTAAACTTCAGAATGCAGTTTATTAACATAAATAATTGAATAGCATAACTTAACTGTGTAAACGTGGCTTTGTTTAGAACGTATTTGTTGATAAAAGAATATACTGGAAAAAAATCTAAATGCAAAGATTTCCCTTTGCAAACATTCTTTATCTGTCTTAACAAAACAATACAGGCTAGCTTTCCTTGTGACAAATTAAAATTATCTGGTCACTGGGACAGTACATTTTCAAGTGATGATAAAGATTTGCTGTTTCCTTGTCTTAGATAGCACAGACCAGTGGCACATACTGCAGAGTGTCTTCATCTGTGCTTTGTCACTTTTGAAATATCCAAACCACTTCAACATGACTGATGTCACGTTGCCCTTTTCTGTCAACAAATGTCCGCCGCTTTGGATAAGTCAAGTTCACTTTCAGCACTTTGACAAAGTATGGTTGTGTAAAACAGACTGGGTGTGGATTAAAGATGGGGGAGAAAGTTACTGCAGGAAGAGCTGCCAAAGATTTACAATCTCTGCAATTTTGTGTTCTGCTTGTTCAATAGGTGTTTGATAAATTGACCATTCTGTCTCTCTTTTATGGATGAGTGTTGTCTTTGACTCCAGTAAAGTATATCCTGAAGCCTGTTTCAATCCCTCTGCTGTGGCTCTGCTCTGAAGTTTCACTGTTGACCTGCCCTTGTGTGAACAGGAGTGAGAAAGAGTGCAGAGGCAGAGAGGCAAAAGCCTGGTTGTTGTAGGCTTTTGTGGCCCTCAGTTACACTTGTTATTTTTCCTCTTTTCCAGGATGAAAATGATTGTTTGAGCTTCAACGGTAGCTCAAACAATGCTGTGCAGTAGGAAGTGGGGTTTACTTTTACAAGCAATTCAAAACCTGCAGACTGTTGTCACGTATGTCTGCTCTGCAATAGGCTATTAGACCCATCCATAGAAGGTAATCATTCTTATCAACGTAAATGTCATTATGACTGTGAATGTTTGAATGTTTTATTGCCCAGCCCTGCGGCGTGATCTGACACTCACCTTATTTGCCGTAGTAAGTCAGTCTTAACTCTGTCATAGCCTCCATAATCAACGTATCTAATCTCCACTTCATTTGTTTCTTTATAGAAGGTGATGACCTGAGCTCGCCACCAGGCTCCTTCCACTGCTGGAGCTGCACAGATCACACCAACTGGAGACAGACAGGGACAGAAAGACCATCAACACTGCAACTAGCAGTAAAACATTGTTACCCTTTAGTCACGGCAAGGAAAAATGGTGCTAAATTTAATACAAGTGTACATTTTCAAAATTCTGAAAGGCACAAAGCATTTTCTGGCTTCTTCTAATAAAGTTACTGCACAGCTAAAATGCCTTGTTGGTTGTAAGACAAGAAAAGACAAAAATACCAATACTTTAACCCTCCTGCATTCAAACTAGGGCTGGGCGATATGGCTGAAAACTGTATCACGATATAAGTGTTTTATATTGGTCAATATCAATAATTATTGATATTTTAGAATTTTCTGGGATGTGTTACTTTCTCTAATTTTCCACATCAGCCACCAGCTTCTGGTATCAAAAATTGTTAGATGCCTTCCAGGCCTAGAAGAGTGTCATATTTTTTTTCATTGTTCCTTTGAAGCACTGCACAGGATTTCTTTCCCAGGTATGATGAGAGTGTCAATGAGGCCTGTCTCATATGGAAAAGGGAAGCCCTTTAACATCAGACAAGTTGTTGGTGTCTTCCACTGAAAAAAGTAGGCTGAAGTCTACATCAAAGTGAAAAAAAAAAAAACTGAGTTGGTTTAAAGTAAGGATTGTTATTTGTGAACAACACAAATGTATGAATAATTTAAATAACACTTTACATGCCCTGGCTCAAAGTTAACAATACTGCTATTTATTATAGTGTGGATAAGAATTACTTGACTTTTTGGTAAACTATGGTGTTGGTCTGAGTTTTTGATTGCAAAAGGCAACAAACGGGGAGAAGTCCGTTATTTACAAGGCAAAAATGGCTTAAAGAGTAGAAATACTTATCAGTGTGCATTGACTTTAACCCACCTTCAGCTGGTGAGGGGAGAGCAGGGGTGCCCGGCTGGGAATAACAGAGGAACATCTGCTGGTCGAGGCTTCTTAGAGCATGGTAGGTAGGATGGGTGTGCTGCTGGACGAAGACGTGACCGGCTGACACAATGTTCACCACTATCACTTCAACTGTCACTCCACTAGGGAGAAGAAGCTGGGAGGAAAAATGAAACAAAAGTGACTCTTAATCTTCTGGTAAATGGCTTTCGTGATCCAGTCTTCCTACCCCAAACCTGAAACCACACTTCGTACAAAAGCAACATCAATTATTTTAATGATAACAGCGCAGAAAACCAGTAAAAAAATGTCACATTTAAATGCAACACTGTCATGCAATGTAATGCACTGACCAATAAACATACAAGGCAGAACACCTTGTAGAGGTTGTAGCTTGTAATATGGCAATTTTACTGTTAAACTTGAAAGCAGAGAGACGTAGAAGAAAATGACTACTGTTGTATTCACTTTCCAGGGTTGTACAGTCCTATATAAAATAAGAATAAAACTGTGCATGTGTTTCTGGCTGATGAGCCTTCTAACTGGATGATCTGATTGTGGCTTATATTTCCTCTACTCACCAATAAGCTGCAGAACATACTTGTTTTTTGCCCTATTTCTATAGTTTGATATAATTTTATAGAATATGAACACAGCTCTGAATCCATTTCATTCAAATAACCCTCTATCAAATCCTTTTTGTTGTTTGTTGGGTGGGGAATGAAGACAAATAATGAGGAAAAATATATACTCTTTATTTCACTCAGTATCATACCTAAAGCACATAGATTCTACTGTTCTTATGGGTAAGGGTTTTCACCACAGATTTTGTCACTGCTCTATAGGGCTGTCAAAACTGGCCAAAAATGGCATTTGATTATTCCTTCTACAATTAAGTGTTGCGTCTCAGTGTCGTTCACTGCCATCTTGTGCTCAGAGGTGTGTAACACATCCTCCATTGTGCTTCTCATCACTGCACTGCTAAAGATCACACAACCTGATGGGTCACAGAATATGCAATACGCAATACTTGTCTGTCTCAACTTATCAAAAATACCTTACTTTAACATGAAGGTAGACAAATATGGGTGGATGGTAGATGGTACAAAGGATGGTAGATAAATATTGAAACAAGCTTGTTGTTCACCATATATAGGTTTTCATCGCACTTGAGGGGTTAACCATTTCACTCTATAGAAGACCAATCAAATGATGCAAAAAACAAACTACTGAAACTTCCTCCTGGCTGAGAATTCTCAACTGTCAGACACTATAGCCACAATTATGCAATAAATAAACTCCAACCAGCACTGAAAAAAACATAATGCAAAAATGGCAAAGCTTGCCTCTCATGCCAGTCTGGCAACATATTGTAGCCAGTAGTATAAGTCTCAAGTCAATCAAGTCATAAACAGTGGCACGAAGCAGCCAGACAGCCCATCCTTACCCAGGAGGTCATGGGAAGTGATGGCAATGTGAGCGGGGGTGCTGGAGGTGCATACAGGTTGGTCAAGTCCAGGTCTTTAAACTTCTTCCCTATCAAAGACAGGGCTTTGTCAACCTGCTGCTGCGTACCTGGAGAGAGATCAGCCACAAGTCAAGTTCAATAGTTTTGTTTCTTTTTGTGCCCAACCCCCTTCAAAAGACATTAGGAAATGTAGGGTCCTGGTTATATTGACTCACCCTCTATGTGACAGATCTGAAACTCCTGTGTATAAGGCAGGGTGGAGATGTAGATCTTCGCGCCAGAGTTCTGCTTCAGGAAACTCACATATCTCCCTTGTTTCCCTATTAACCGCCCTACAAGATGCTGGTTAAGTAAGACACACAGAACAACATTCAATATTCAACAGCCAATTTAATGCAAGACACATGGTAATAAGGTTCATCTATTTGCTATTTTACAACACATGGTTTAGTGCTGGGTGGTATGACCAAAAATGCATGTCATGGTATTTTTCAGAAATATAACTGTTTCAAGGTATATGACGGTATCTTTTTTTCTTTCATCTGGAAGATAGATGTTTTAACACAGATATATCCAGGCGCTGATTTGGGCAGAGTACCGTTATCTCGTCCAAGCATACAGAGAAACTCCTCTGTTGAAAACACAATTTCATCCTTTTTTCTGCTTGCTATTGTTCTTATCTCTCATAAAAGGACGAAATGTGAGTAAAACAGTAAAATAACACGTTGGGCTGGTCAGCAGTGTCCTCTGTTAGCGCTCTGCTTATTTATGTGTAAATGAGACGGAGCGGTGAAACGATGATCGACACTTCTATGACGATCCAGAAGGAAGTAAGCCCAGAGATAGGTCATCACATGAAGAGCGCTCCCTCCACTCTAGAAACCCCCTCCTCTTTATGTAAACAACCAGGACCTTCATAATTGATCTCAAACTAACACAGAGTCATAGGAGGAGACATTAGCAGCATTTTTTCGAGCTGGAATATAACTTTTGACCCCAAAACAGCAAAGATAAGACATACTTTATGATTTAGCAAAGGTTTTTTTTCCTGCTACTTTTTGGCTGCTAGCTCGCCGAGTTTATGGCGCACACATCTTTGTGATCAGCAGACTCTCTGCTTTCATATGATACCAGGCTTGTGTGGTTTGCATGAAGTGGTGAAATCAGCAAACGCTCTAGAGTGGACATACACTATTTTTGTCTTTTTGTTACATGCACATGTAATTTATTTCTGTATGAATTATGTTTTGTTTGGGTGCCTATGCTTGGTAAAGGCTTTTAACTGAGATTCCCCCTGTCAATCTGACATGAACTGAACTGGAACAAATTGCTCGTGTTGCAGATCCGCCGACGACTACAGCCCGACAAAAAACAACAGACACGGCTCCCCTTTTTGGAACAAGTTCTTCTGTGTCATCATGTTCTACTAGTTCTGCAGCTTCGATTTCAGAACTTTCAATGTCTGTCCCATCCATCTTCACCGTAACAAAACACCAGAGCACTACAGTTTACCCTCACCATGCTTGCTTAGAAGCACAACATTGATAACAGCCCTGTCTAAAATTATTGCGCAACACAGCGTTCCGGACGTTGTGTAATCACATACACCGGTGTGGCGGTATATCAAAAATTCATAAATTAAGCAAAATATATTTATCTGTATTTTTGGGGGGCATATACCACACTGTCAAATTTTATAATTTATTTAAAATTCAATTACATTTCAATATTAGATAACAGTAGTGACAATGGGCAGCAAGGGTCAATATAAGAAATGGATAGATCTTCTGCTCTGGGAGTGAAAAGTGCAACTGCAGGCTACCAGTAAGGTACACCATGTAGTCTTTGAAGCATTTTTTGGTCCCCTTCTGGAAGAATCTTCAATCCTGCTTTTGCTTTTCAAAATTGAACATTCATTTTGATAAATTTTTGATTAAGAATTGAAAGTAGGACACCTTGGACAATGATCATGATATTAATAACAACAAAGAACACAAGGACAAAGTCAAAGAATGATCTTTGTCCTCAATCCTCTGACCTGCTAGCCACCCTATACTGTAAACTATCAACAAGCTGAAGGGAGAAAAAACATTTGTTGACTTAACTGGAGTGCCTTAAGCAGTATGCACTGCTGTCTGCCAGTGTCTCTTCTAATACTACCATTAGGAGTCGCCAAAGTCAGAAAGTTTCTCACCCTTCCAATGCAATCATACCCTGAAATCGAAGACTGATACCAATAGCCAATTTTTATTTAACCTGCAAGTAGCAACAATTTTGCGCTTGTATACTATTTCAGTGAATGTGATCAATACCAGTTCATATCAAATATGACCTTGGTTATATAAAACATTGACATTTTGTAAGGGTGTAAAAGCCTTTCATATTATTTTTGAACAGAGGACATTAAAATACTCAACTGAGACTGCTAAAGAGGAAGCTGCCTGGTTCCATTTCCCACTGAAATGATGAACATTTTTACTTCTCGTGTCAGTTGTTCTGACTCACCTTTGGCACCTCAATTTCCCAGATGACGAGTTCAGAGCTCGAGGAGGCAGTGTGGTTGCTCTGGCTTTCCCCAGCACCCATAGTGCAGCCACTGTCCACTGAGTCCATACTATTGACATCAGAGCCTGGGTGGACGGACAGGGACGGATATGCATACATACATAGATAAAATCTTCATTACCTTCACCAGTAATATTTACAACAATACAGATGTTTCCAGATCCAGTGCTCATCCAGAGAAATTTGTTTGGGAAATGAAAAAAAACATGTACATACACTGTATATTATGTCACATGCCACTTAGTCACATTTGGCAGGAAATCACTTTTTGCCCACTATAATCTTCAGTATCAAATCATGTCCTTCGACAAGTATTTAACATTATGGATAGCAAATTGCATTTTCATATACTCTCTACTTGCAGTTACTTTCAATTGTAAATGTTACAATTCTTGTTATTGCTTCACAACTCAAAACTTTCCAACCATTAGCCATTGTTTAACAATAGTCACATGGACATTCAATATTTGAAACTACTAAGTTTGAATAATTTGTAACCCAACTGCTCTGTGCAAAGATGGTCTCTGGCCTTCAATATAAATGTCCTCCTTTAGCTTCCTGCAGCTCTTCACTGAGTTTAAAACTATAAACTAAGAACTAATCTTAACCCACAGAGGATCACGTTTTCTTGTGAAAATACTTTCATCCCTGGATCATATGATAACAGAACCGAGTAACTGAGCAATTTCTGATGAAAACCACAAGATGCAAATTGTCAGTTCCAGAAAAACTCAGCAAGTGGTCGTTACACTGCTGTTCCTACAGTCAGGACTGAAGTTTCAATTATTTTCTCATATTCTGTTAAGAGGCCTTATGTTTTCTGATCTGCCCAACTGCTTTAACTTGTTAATGCAAACTCAACACTCAATGTTTCATTTTTAGCATTTTCTGAATTGTACAATACTGAAGATATCAAAACTATGAAATAACTAGTGCTGTCAATTGATTAAAATATTTAATCACAATTAATCTCATGAATGTCATAGTTAACTCGCTATTAATCGCAAATTAATCACACATTTTTATCTATTCTAAATGTCCCTTGAATTTACCATGGCTTAAACTTTCCTTTCTTAAGTTTCCTTTGAACATAATAGCATCCATATGTCTCTGTCGAAAACCATCCATTGTCGCCTGGTTTTGACAAGGACGAGGTAGAGAATTCGCAGCCGTGTGTTTGGCCATCAAGTGGTATATAATTCAGTTCACACCGACAATACAAACAGATAACTTTGATCTTGTCAGTTGACCCATTGGGCAACTTTTTGAAACTAAACTTTCCATTCAGAAGCTTGTTTACATCAATTTTGGCGTTTCACACTTGACATCCACACAAACCTGTAGCCTACTCTTTCACAGCTAGCAAGCAGGCAAGACCAAACACATGCATGGGGCATGCCCATTGTTTTGTTTCCGGTTTACAACCGGATCCTTTAGTTTTTATGTTACTAGCAGTGGCCACCATAGACATATAAAGAGACATTTATGTCTAAAAAAAATACATATGTCTATGGTGGCCACAGCAAATGCACTAGGTCACAAAGAACGTTAATCTCGCGATAAAAAAAATGACGCTGTTAAAATTGATTTGCGTTAATGCGTCAACGCAATATTTTTGACAGCACTAGAAATAACACATGGGATTATCTGGTAAGCATAAAATGTGTAAACTACGCAAAATATGTTTTATATTTTAGATTCTTCAAAGTAGCCACCTTTTGCTTTGATGACAGCTATGTGTACTACCAAACTTTTCCAACAATCTTGAAGCAATTCCCAAATATGCTGAGTATTTGTCTTGTTTTCCTTCACTGTGGTCCAACTTATCAGAACTCCCTCGATTGGGTTTAGGTTTCGTGATTGTAGAGACAACATCATCTCGTGCAGCACTCCATCACTCTCCTTGTTCAAATAGTGGTTACACAGGCTTGGAGGTGTTTTTTGTCATTGTCCTGTTAAAACAAATGACGGTTCCATGTCACACAAAGCAGATGGGATAGGTGCTGTGGTAGCCATGCAGCAACTTGACCGTGTAGGCCTGATTCTCCTCCGCTGATATTGAGATATGTCTGCTTCTTGAACTCTGAAGCATTTATGTTGGATCTAATCTGAGGTGCCGTTCATTGGCGATTTCTGAGACTGGTAACTGTAATGAATTTACCCACTACAGTAGAGATACGTCTTGGTTTTTCTTTCTTGAGTTGTCATGAGAGCAAATTTCATCAGCATTTGATGATTTTTGGGACGGGACTTGAATATACAATGTTCGTGAAATTTTACAGCTTGAATGTTTCAAAGTTATGATGGACTCTCATTTCTCTTTACTTAGCTGTGGTTCTTGCTATAATATGGATTATGATAGCAGTTGAATAGAGCTATTTGCTGTATACCAACACTAACTAATCAACTTGCATGAAGCTGGTTAAGGTAAAGCCAGCAATGTGTAAAGCTGTCATCAAGGCAAACAGTGGGTACTTTGAAGAATCCAAAATATTAAAAATTTTGCTTCGATTACACTTTTTTGCTTACTACATAAAGCCATGTGCCAGGTTGGTGACTGGCTGAACTCATTTGTAATGTCCAGCAATAGAGGCAGTAACTTTATTGATATTACAGAACCTCACAAAGTGCTCACAAAACAAGACAAAGTAACACCGACTAAAGAATATTAAGACACTGTGAAATGGAAAAAGTAAAACAGGAGGATAAGATGACATTGCATCGAGCAGCTGAAAGAAATAAGTTGCACTGTTTGGTGTTTTGACAAACACTCGATGCAGATCCAGCAGCAATTTCCTTTCTTACCCAGTTTACAGTTTGCTCACCTCCAAGCCCTCACTGATTGTCCCTAAGTGAAACCCCTGTTGTTTCATCAATAATTTCCCATTTGAATGACACAAAAGCATTATTTCCAATGCTTTTGTGCTGACTCATGTTGCACACATCTTTGATGGCTAAGATATATTTATTTTACATAATTACATAAATAAGCTTTTTTTCAATAGCTTCCATGTCATGTGACCCAGTGACACCAAAGCAATTACTATACTTAACAACTAGGACACAAGTCTTTAATTGGATTTTAGTGCTTCTATTCTGTATTAATATTTTTTTATCAAAATTCAGCATTTTTTTTCCTATAGTTTTCATGTTATGTGAAACATCTGTTGACTGGTGATATTGGAAAGCTTGTTAGATCATTCTTGTCTTCACTTTTTCCATCCGACAGTGACCTTTTATTTTATCAAAAAATAGAGGCAGGATAATTTGTGCAAGTTACTACACAACTGTGTTTTTTTATGCTGCTTCCTAAATAAATTAATCACAAATCGTATTTTGTTCCATCTTGGTGTAAAATTCAAATCGTTATGACACTTAAGTCTGTCAATCGTGATTTGTTTTTCACTTAAGTGCAGAACACTGTAAAGGTGGAGCACAAACTGTGTATGCTGCACATGCCATGCATGTTCTCCAGCCTTTGTCACCTTTGTCTCAAAAAATATCCAGGGAAAATCCTGCTACTAATAACCAGATTGAACAGATTGATGTCTCACCTCCAGACTGGTCTGTTTCCATCTCACATATCCCATGAGCTCCATTCCTCATTCCCATTCCATTGACCCTCTTTATCTCACACACAGCATCCACTGAGTTTTCTTCAGTTTCACTCAAAACCATCACCTCTGTGACAGTCTGAACCAATGACTGAGGCTGTGTGGCTTCTCTTGCTGACAAGTCTGTAACCTGAATCACATCCATTTGGTTGTCAAACATGCTGTTCTGGAGGTCCTCACTGGTGATGCCATCCTCAGAGTGGCATGTGCTGCAGGCTGAGTCTTCAGTAACCACGGCTGGTTCGTCACCTTTCAGTTTCACATTTAGCAAACGGGCACTTTGTGCTGCTTGGTGCGATGATGTTGGCCAATGGCCTCTCTGTGCACTATTTGTCTGATGAACCCTGTGACTTAGCAGGGAGCATCCATTGGGCATCACTTGCTCTTCTATGTTTGCTGCCTCTCTAGACTCAAAGCCTATCTGAGAGGGGCTTGTCAGTAGATTGTGGCACTGCTGTGTTGCTGTGCTTGGCTCCTGTGGGGAGCATAGTCTTCCACTACCCAGTGTTGTGCTGCTACTACAGCAGGGCTGGCTGTTGTCTGTGACCTGGCAGCTGGCGACACCAAGGATCTCCTTGGTGGCTGCTGAGATGACCTCAGTTATGAGTCCAGATGCCAGAAGCTCCAGATCCTGGTCCTCTCCACGACAACTACGTAACTTCATGTCCTCTGGGGACAGCGATGTGGTGGCGGAGTCTTGGATGGTGGTCAGGGCTGTGGAGGCCGGGGACAGGGCAGGGAAGGTGGGTGTGCTGGTTAGAATGTGTTGGCAGAAATCTTGTACTGAAGGGGGTGTCTCTAGAGAGATGGTCTCTGATGGGATCGCTCTCTGCACTTTGGCTGGGGTGACCACACAAACAACCATCTCATCTTGTATATTAACAGTGCTATGCTGCCTAGCAACTTCCCCCTCTGGCTCAGGCCTCTCTGCATCAGACAGGTCTGCTGTTGTGGGGGAGGAGCTCATAACTTTGGTAGAATGGTGGGGCAAGACAATCTTTTCTACTGTAGCTGGATCTTTCCCTGCGTGTTTCTCTGGCTCATTTACCAAGGCAGGTGATGAGCTTTTCTCTGGGTCTTTATGGTCTTTTACTGACACTTGTAGGCTGTATTCTTTGCCAGGTGATGGTAGAGGCAAGACAGAGGGTTTAGGGACTTCCTCTTGTCTTATTCTGCCAAGGTGACGGGCAACTTCATTAGAACTTTGTTCAAGTGAAGGCACCTTCACACCTTCACTGGAACACAGTAATTCTGCTTCAGTGTCCTGGACATGGACGTGGGAAATATTTTCACATTCTGTTGTCTGGTTACTGACCTTTGGAGGTATGTGGGTGGGGCTTTCTGTGTCATTTGTGGCTTTTGTGCCTTTCTCAACCAAACCGTTGCTACCCTCTGCTAGAGATGACCTAAGGCCCATAGCAGTTGGTGCCCCCTCTGGGCTGTCATGGATGATGAGTCGCTCTTTCTTCCGTGAGATATACCACCACCAACTGATAAGTGCCAGGACTCCAGGCAGCGTGTAGGGCACAACGGAACGAAACCTCAGTGGCATTTCTTCAGGACGCTAACAGCTACACCTGAAAGTTACATAAGACACACACACAGATTTGTATTAGTTGAAAGACACCCTATACTGAATGTAATTTTGTTGCAAATCTGGAAAAACAAGTCAGGATCTGCCTGTTGATTGCAGGTTGATTTAAGGATCACATGGTAACTGGCCAACTAATTGCTGAGGTGATGAACTTTTTAGAACCCAGAAGTGGGATAGTGAGAAAATGGGGTAAGTCTTTGATGGGCTTCAAAAACATAGTACACTTTACATCAAGGATGCCCTGATCAGGTTTTTTGTCTCATTCCCAATTCAAAATCTTTCATATCGAGTATGACTGTGCATGCAGCCTGTTGCAGTCGCTCCTGTTTGTTTTCTTAGTACAATTTTTTTTTTGCTCTATTCATTATTATTACTCCTTGTATTTTTATGACCGCCATCTTGAAGCTGTGCCCTCTCCAAACATGTTGACCGAGAGAGTTCTGGTCTGTTTTCTCGCTTTGGAATTGCTACTCTCACTGGGACACAGCACCAATGCGCAGCGACTTCATGGCCGCATTGTTGACTCCAGAGATCAGCTGATGGCGCTGAGGCTGGTCAGCCAGCTTGTCAGCCAGAACATCAGAGATCCCTGCTAAAATCAGGAGGAAAACACACAGAGGATGCAGGGGAGGACAGAAACAGCAGAGGAAAAGAGCTGGGTTGAGACAACAGAGGTTTATGGAAAAGAGGAGATATAAGCCGTGTCTCCCCCTCTCATCATGGGCAACGTGAGGTCGCTGGCAAATAAGGCGGATGAGTTAGCAGCACTCGCCAGGAGTCAGAGGGAGTACCGGGAGTGCAGTCTGATGTGTTTTTCGGAGACATGGTTGCACCAGGACATACCTGACGACAACGTCTCCATCTGTTTGGGCGGACCGGGATTGCACTGAGAGTGGTAAGCATAAAGGAGGGGGGCTCGCCGTTCTAGTCAACAACCAATGGTGTAATCCTGGTCATATTACCATCAAGGAACGTATCTGTTGCCCAGAATTTGAACTGTTGGCTGTTGGGCTCAGGCCATATTATTTGCCCAGGGAGTTTTCACATGCCATTATTGTAGCTGTTTACATCCCCCCCTCTATCCGACATCGGCATGTGACGTCATTCACTCCGCCATAGCCTGTCTGCAAACTCAACACCGGAGTGCATTCATCGCTATCTCGGGTGACTTCAACCACATCACCATGGCAACAACACTGCATGTGAGCTGCCCTACAACAGAGAAGAGAACCCTGGACTTGCTGTATGCTACCACTAAGGATGCATACAGCTGCTCCCCCCTCTCCCCTCTGGGCAGGTCAGACCACAACCTTGTGCCCCACAATCCCTGGTATGTGCCCCTGGTGAAGAGTCAGCCTACGACCACAAGGACAGTGAGGAGATGGTCAGGAGACATATGAGACAATGCAGGGCTGTTGTGAGGTGACAGACAGGGGGCACTCTGTGAGACGCATGGGGAGGACGCTGATGGGCTCACAGAGTGTATCATCTACTATATCACTTTCTGCATGGACTCCACTATCCCTGCCAGGACTATCCATTGTTATCCAAATAGCAAGCTGTGGGTGACAAAGGACATCAAAGTCATCCTCAATGAGAAGAAGAGGGCTTTCAGAGCTGGTAACAGGGAGGAGGTGAGAACAATACAGAGGGAACTGAAAGTGAAAATCAAGGAGGCTAAGGAGAAATACAGGAGGAAGCTGGAGTGGAAACTCCAGCAGAACAACTTGAGAGAGGTCTGGAGTGGAAGGAGGACCATCACTGGCTTCAGAACGACCAAAAACAGAGGAGTTGAAGGCACCGTTGACAGGGCCAATGAACTGAATCTGTTTTTTAATAGATTTGACACTTCAGGCCTGGCTCATCCCCCCTCCAACTCCTCTGCTGCCTGTCCTGAACGACCACTACAAACCACTCCACACTGCCCCCCCTCCTCTACTTCTTACACCACCCCCCCATCCTCCAGGTCCTGATGGTGTCAGCTGCAGGGTGACTCGAAGCCTGTGCCCCCCAGTTGTGTGGAGTTCTTCACCATGTCTCCAACATGAGCCTAAGTCTCCAGAGGGTCCCCATGCTGTGGAAGACATCCTGCCTCATTTTCGTGCCAAAAACGCCACGGCCCAGGGCCTCCATAGACTACAGACCTGTGGCACTGACCTCCCACATCATGAAGACCCTGGAGAGACTTGTCCTGGAGCAGCTCTGGCCCATGGTCAAGCCACTCTTGGACCCCCTCCAGTTCGCCTATCAGCCCCGACTTGGAGTTGAGGACGCCATAATCTACCTGCTCACCTGTGTCTACGCCCACCTAGACAAGCCAGTGACCACTGTAGGGGGTAAGTTTTTTGACTTCTCCTGTGCATTTAACATCATTCATCCAGCTCTACTGGGTGACAAGCTGACAGTGATGCAGGTGGATGCAGTACGTGCACCTGCAACACTGTGTGTCAGACAGAGTCAGTGTGGACATTGTGGAGGATTACAAGTACCTGGGGGTACATATTGACAATAAACTGGACTGGGCAAAGAACACTGATGCTCTCTACAGGAAGGGCCAGAGTTGTCTCTATTTTCTGAGGCGACTGAGGTCCTTCAACATCTGCTGGACTATGCTCAGGATTTTCTGAGTCTGTGGTGGCTAGTGCTCTTCTCTATGCTGCCGCGTACTGGGGCAGCAGGCTGAGGATGGCGGACACCATAAGACTCAACAAACTGATCCGCAAGGCCAGTGACGTTGTGGATATGGAGTGCGACTCTCTGACGGTGGTGTCAGAGAGGAGGATGCTGACTAAACTATGGACTAATTCATGATGTGCTGGTCAGGCACAAGAGTGCTTTCAGTGAGAGACTCATCCCACCAGAATGCACAACTGAACGCCACAGGAAATATTTCCTGCCTGTGGCCACTCCCTCTGACTGGCCCTTGTCTCAGTATTTGTTTAGTTATCTGTATATTTTGTGTGTGTGTGTGTGTGTGTGTATGTATGTATATATATATATATATATATATATATATATATATATATATATATATATATACATACATACACACACTTTTTTTTTTCTCTTTAATTGCAAAAACATTTTTACAAATCTCTTCTTACATGTTTCTCTCTTCTTTCTCTTCTATATCTCTTCTTCATCTCTTCTATTCATTTAAGGAGCACTGTAACAAAAACAATTTCCCCCGGGATCAATAATATATATCTGATTCAGATATCTGATCTGATTCTGATTTGCCTACACCATGTCCAAGCTGCAACCTTCAGATTTGTTCTCTACATAACACAGCTACAGAGTATACAATTTGCCTACAGTGGACACACAGGGCTGGGTGATATGGCTGAAAACTCTATTGCGATATAAGTGTTTTATATTGGTCGATATCGATAATTATTGATATTTTTTATGACCTATTTAAAATAAGGATCAGGAGAAAAATACATTCAATTTAAACATTTTTATTTTAAATTGAACCTTCCTCTGATTATAATCCCCTCCGCTATCAAGGCAGAAAGGAAAGGAAATGTCAACACAACCATGGAAAACACTCAAATAATAAATGTAAAAAAAGTGTAAAAATGTAAACAGACAGAAACCTGAGAACTTTTTTTCTGCAGGTTTAGTGCAGGAAGTTCACAAGCTGATTCACCCTCTGGTGAATAAAATGTTTTCAAATATGTGCAGTGTTTTAGAAACATAGCAGAAACTGAGGTAGACTTGACATCTGTAACATACAAAAAAAACAAACATGATAGACAGTACAGTAACAATGACTGAACTATAAAACCAGCCTAGACATATGAACAACTTTAATCACTCTTCTTACTCTAAACATACATGAACTATTCAATTATATTTTTATTGCAAGTGTGTTTAAGGAAAAAAAAAGCATGTGTGAGAGATGTTTATAACCTGGCTTCTCAGTACTCAGTGAAGCATGTCTTTAGCTATATGATATGCCGCTGCCTCCGTTACGTCTTCGTGCCTTTTAGATGATTTGTCATCAGGCACTGAAGCAGATACCTCCGCATGGTGGTCAGCTGCTTGTGCGGTGGTGCTGCGGTTGGCGGACGTTGGCGAATACGGCTGCACTCCAAAGAGTGAGCGCGGCTAAGGTGGTTAAACAAGTTTGTGGTATTACTGGTCTTGGTGGGGACGAAAGTCTTGCATAAGTTACAGACCACATTGGTCTGACTATGGTCCGACTTATAAAATCCAAAATACTGGCGAGCTGACTTTCCCTGTTCTATCAACGATTTCTTCGCTCACTGCAGCGCTCACTTTCTATTTCTCATCTCACTCCTCGCGGAGCAGCAAACACGTGACAACGACACGGCGCAACCGAACTTGATAATGTTACATGATTGACGTGTTAGCGTGTCTCTCTCACTGATTAGCGATTACTCCCTACGTTGCTCAGTTACCTGAGAGCGAGTGCCTTTGTTCATGCAACCAACCTTGCTTCGCAACTTCAGGTTTCTTCCGACAAAGAAAAAAAAATTATCGAATGCTTTATCGAACGCATTTTATATTGATATTGATGACATGTCTATCGTGAGACATATCGCTATCGTTCTATAGGCCCAGCCTTACACACACTAAAATCCATCCATCCATCCATCCATCCATCCATCCATCCATCCATCTTCTCCTGCTTCATCCGGGCCAGGTCGCAGGGGCAGCAGTCTGAGCAGGGATGCCCAAACTTCCCTCTCCCCGGACACTTCCTCTAGCTCTTCTACCATCACCTGGCTCAAGGGAGCCAACAAGACAACATCATCCGCAAAAAACAGAGACAAAATCTGCCAGCTCCCGAACCAAACCCCCTCTAGCCCCTGGCTGCGCTTAGAAATTCTGTCCGTAAAAATAATGAACAGAACCGGTGACAAAGGGCAGCCCTGCCAGAGTCCAACATGCACCGGGAACAGGTCCAACTTACTGCCAGCAATGTGGACCAAGCTCCTGCTCCGGTTGCACAGGGACTGCACAGCCCTCAGCAGAGGGCCTCCTACCCCATACTCCCAGAGCACCTACCACAGAATGACGCGACAAACAAGGTTGAATGCCTTCTCAAAGTCCACAAAACACATGTGGACTGGTTGGGCAAACTCCCATGAACCCTTAAGCACCTCGTGGAGGGTATAGAGCTGGTCCAGTGTTCCACAGCCAGGACAAAATCCACATTGTTCCTGCTGAATCTGTGGTTCAACTATCGACTAAAATCAATGCAGTAATTTTGATGTTTTACTTTACATACGTATGTATACATATATACATACAAACACACACATACACAAAGTGAGCAAACAGAAGAAAAATCTAAATCAAATCAATATTTGGTGTTACCACCCGTTGCCTTTAAATCAGCATCAATTCTTATAGGTACATTTGCACAAAGTTAGAGATTTTGTAGGACTATAGTCTGGTGCATGATCAACCAATTATACCAATCAGGTACTAATGTTCATCAATTTCACATGTAGGTTGAAACACAGTCATTAACGAGGATGCTTAGAACTGGGAACAGCCAAACTCTGCTACCAAGGTGATGTTGTGGAGGACAGTTTGATGTCACAGGTCATATACCGTGGCAAGACTGAGCACAAGACACAAGGCAGTTCTACTGCATCAGCAAGGTCTCATCCAGACAAAGATCCCAAAGCAGACTGGGGTTTCCAGATGTGTAGTTCAAGCTCTTTTAAAGAAGCACAAAGAAATGAGGTAAGCGTATCATCTCACTTCCTGTTTCCAGGTGCTGCATTGGTAGTAGCGTACGTCTGTTGCTCTTGCTCGTCTGAGTATAATTTGCTCTGTCTTTTGTTACAGCAGCTTATTCCCCACCATTTAAAGTAACATTAGTTCTGCCCAAGCACCCATAAGTCTGTCTATTTAGCGACCGCTAATTTCACTCGTCTACATGCTTGTCTGCTCTGGTAGCTACATCAGTTTAGCCTAGCAGCTAGTGATGGCTTCTCTCTGTCCCTCTCCAGCTCTCTCCTGCTTGGTGTGTCAGATGTTTACATAGATAGATCGATAGATAAATACTTTATTCATCCCCATGAGGGGAAATTCGGGTGTCCAGTAGCACATATGAACAGATAAAAACAGATTAAAAACACACATTACCAATAAGTGTAGTAAATAAGGTGATAAATTAATGAATTAATGATATGCACGGTTTCACAGTTTAACAAGAGCTGTTATACAGTCAGCAGGAATGAATGAGCTCCTGAACCTCACATGTTCGACAGCGCAAGGAGGAGCCTGCTACTGCGGGTGCTACTCTGAGTTTCCAGAGTCCCATGAAGGGGATGACTTTTGTTGTTGAGGATGGTGTGCACCATACTCCTTTCCACCATGGACCCCACTGATTCCACCCTCCCACCCCCATAGAGGTTCACCTACTGATCAGCTTATCCAGCCTGTAACTGTCTCAAACAGTCATACTGCACCCCCAACAGACAGCACCACAGAGGAGAACACTAGCAACCACAGACTGGTAAAAAATGTGCAGCATTTCATTACATACATCAAAGGACTTTAGTTTCCTGAGAAAGAAAAGTCTGTTCTGTCCTTTTTTGTACAGCGCACTCAAGTGTACGGACCAGTCCAGTTTGCTGTCAAGGTACACTCCTAGATATCTATAGGACTGAACAACCTCAAGTGTGACAGGCAGATGGGGGAGTTTCTTCCTGCCAAAGTCCACAAATCATCTCCTTGGTCTTTGATGTAATCAAAATTAAACCATTCCTCTTACTCCAGTCAGTGAATGCAGTGATCAGTGTTTTGCCCTTTTGCCCTTTGCCCTGTATTGCCCTTCATCCTCCCCTTTCTCACATGCCACAACTGCTGTATCACCATAATATTTCTGAATGTGACAAGATGCAGACTTGTAGGCAAAGTGAGCAGTGTACAGGGTAAAGAGGAACGGAGATAGCGACTCCTCTGCCTGGTAGATGTAGTTTACTTGGTGGAGGCGAGGCTTAGTGAATTGGAAGCACAGCTCCGCACCATGGAAACCAAACCATCAGTTGTAGTTAGCCAGGCCCCTGTAGCCGGTGCGGACTGCAGCTCCAGCTAGCTGTCCCTCAACAGCTCCCAAGCAGCTGGGAAGGCTGGGTGACTGTTGGAAGGAAGCATAGTCCTGAGCTGAAACTCATGAGTCACAACCAACCACTTCATGTTTCTAACAGGTTCTCTCCACTCTCCCCACCCGACACACCTCCTATTAACTTGCATTTTGACATTTTAACTCTGGACATCTCATTTAAACACTTGACATTTAAACTTGCATTCTGTTTGCACTGGACATGTGGACATTTTTTTACTTTTAATTCTTTGCTTGCTGTGCTTTTAGATTATTTATTGCATGTCTTTTATTTAAAAATTGTGGAATATGCTGGAACTTGGAAATTTCCCTTGGGGATGAATAAAGTATCTATCTATCTATCTATCTATCTATCTATCTATCTATCTATCTATCTATCTATCTATCTATCTATCTATCTGACAGAGAGCCATAATTCTGTTGAACCACATATTCCTTTAGCTCTGAACAGTAATGACTTCATGAGCTTCTTTAATGATAAAATTCTTATTATTAGAGACAGAATCCATCTCCTGCCATCAACAGGTACTGTTTTGTCCTCAGTCACAGTTTTAGACTGTTTTTCACCTGTCGACCTTCACCAATTAATTTCAATAATGCCGTCATCAAAATCATCAACCTGTATTCTAGACCCCATCCCAACTAAGCTGCTTAAAGAAGTTTTACCTTTAATTTACTCTTCCTTAAACACAATCAATCTGTCTTTATCAACACGCTGCGTACCACAGTCCTTTAAAGTAGCTGTAATAAAACCTCTACTTAAAAAGGCTATTCTTGATCCAGGGGTTTTAGCCAACTATAGATGAATATCCAACCTTCCCTTTCTCTTAAAAATTCTCGGGAAAGCAGTTGCTAATCAGCTGTGTGATTTTCTACACAACAGTAGTTTATTTGAGGATTTCCAGTCAGGATTTAGAGTGCATCATTGCACAGAGACAGCACTGGTTAAAGTTACAAATGACCTTCTAATTGCATCAGATAAAGGACTTGTCTCTGTAGTTGTCTTATTAGATCTGACATCACTGACCATGGTATCCTCTTCCAGAGACTGGAACACTTCATTGGCGTTAAGGGAACTGCACTAAGCTGGTTTAAATAATTAAAGAGTTCCGCAGGGTTCTGTGCTTGGACCAATTCTATTCACCTTATATATGCTTCCTTTACAACATTATCAGGAAGCACTCAATAAATTTTCTAAATAAATTAAGTCTAATAAAGCGTGTCTTCAGGACATAAAGACCTGGATGACCTGCAATTTTCTGCTGCTAAGCTCAGACAAAACTGAAGTTATATTACTAGGCCCTGAACACCTCAGGAACCTACTTTCTGATGACATAGCAGTTATGGGTGGCATTGCGCTGGCTTCCAGCACCACTGTAAAGAATCTGGGAGTTATCTTTGATCAGGACATGTCCTTTCACTCCCATGTAAAACAAATTTCAAGGACTGCCTTTTTTCACCTACATAACATTGCAAAAATCAGGCACATCCTGTTTAAAAATGATGCAGGTCAGGCTGCCCAAATTCATTGCTGAATATCCTCCAGTTGCTTCAGAACACTGCAGCACGTGTTCTGACTAAAAGGAGGAAGAGAGATCATATTTCTCCAATATTAGCCACTCTGCACTGGCTCCCTGTAAAAGTTTAGAATAGATTTTAAAAAATCCTCCTCCTAACTTACAAAGCCATAAATGGTCAGGCACCATCTTATCTTAAAGAGCTCATAGTACCTTATTACCCCACTACAACACTGCATTCCCAGAATGCAGGTTTACTTATGGTTCCTAAAGTCTCCAAAAGCAGAACAGGAGCCAGAGCATTTAGCTATCAAGCTCCTCTCCTGTGGAACCATCTTCCAGTCTTTGTCCGGGAGGGAGACGGTGTCTCTACATTTAAAAGAAGGCTTAAAACTTTGCTTTTTGTACAGTGGCAATGTCAAAGATTTCAGTCCTGGTTGATTTGAAGACACTTGTAGTTCGTGGTGGTAACAGCAAATGCAGTTTAACACAAGTCGCATAGTTGTGAGCACAGTAAAACAAACTACTGTCGTATTAATACAGAGGTCACAAAATAATAACCCTTTTTCGATCATTCTGTGAGCAACCATAATGCTGCACATGACAAAAGTCTGCAAAAAGCAGGGCACAATGAAACTGAAAAGAGTTTATTTTACTGAGAAGGAAGTTTGCAGCTTGTTATCTTTATCTACAGTAACAGCTCACTGTTGCTGCTCATACTTGTTCCATGACTCCCTGCAATATTTCAAACTGATCTGCTGTCTAAGAAATAAAAAACGAAAAAACGACGCTCGTATAATTCCGTAGACGAATTTTTAATCAATAGTGGTTAGTCAAAAGGTCTAGCAGCAATAGTGCAGCAGTGGGAAATTATTGGTTTGCATGTGCAGTACTACAGCAGTTAGAAGTTTATTATTTATGTCCAAACACCATCCTCAGTTGTAAAATGACAGGAAATACACACAATGTCTACTAAGTGACTGCAAGTTCCCCTATACAATTTGTCCTTATAGTCCTCACTGCACTTGACTGCACACACAGCATTACTCTTGAGATGTTTGGGAATCCAGTCCTTTGGATGGATCAACTGCTGTCTTACTGTGTTCACAGGTTTAGAAACACCGGGATGTCCTTTGAGTAAATCCTTTAGAACTTTTAGAAAGCTCCAGCTGCAAATGGCATGACAACTTGATTTCTTTGGTGACCCTCTTTTACTCATTTGTCAAGATATCATTTTGTGTTTTGATAAATGCCCACTCTGGATAACCACAATGTTTTCATACTTGTTTAATGTGATTATGTTCTTGCTGCTCCAGTGGATTATGGGAGTCAAAATTGAGACTGGTCAGAACAGATGTGCTTCCAGTATACCTCCACTTGAGTGTTTCCCTCTTACCCTACCATTACAGCACAATCTAAAAATGGTACTTTGTTCCCATTCATCTTCTCGCTTATGAACTGAGTTAATGTGATCCATAAAAAAGCCTATTTGCTGGCTCCTGACTCTCATCCAAGGTGTCATCCACATACCTGTAACAGCTGTTTGGGGCATCACTCTTTTAGGTGTCCAACACTATTCTCTCCACTTCTTCCTTATAGATGTTTGCCACAACAGGAGACACTGACAACCTAACCCCTAACCCCACAGCTATGTTTCTGTTGGTACAATCCACCCTTGTCCTTAAAACACATGCACACATGTTCCAGATTACGTTGTTTTCTGTCACTCAATGTATGTTATGCCTAAGTCTCTTAAATACAAACTTGACTGCTAGTGTGGTTGGCACACACAACCAATGATGTAACATCATCCAACAACATTGGTTCCTGTCACTTTACAAAAGAAGAAGGTATTTCGGTGAACACTAAAATGTTTTGGTGAATCAAAATACTGAATTTTCCAACTAGGTTTCAACCATGACTCAGCCACTCCCAAGTGGAACATCAGGAGAGCCCATGAATAAGTGTAGCGGCTCCAGAGTAACACATCATGTTTTTATTTCTCACAACAATTCAATTTAACTTTTCTTCTAACTTTTTCTTCAAACTTTTACTCAACATCAAAATAATAAATAGAAATACTTTGGCCTAGTACAACTTGACAATCATTGTTGGACTTATAATTATAGATTTATTTTACAAAGCTCCAAAAATACAATGCAGTTCAACACTGGATCATAATGCTTCTGAAAGGGATATGATTGCGCTGGAGCCCTTATGGGAACAGCACCATAGTAACATCATCCTCAAGGCAAAAAAAAGTAACTCTCCAGCATGTAGTGTAACGGAGATATGTTATATGACATAGACATATTTTGAGATGAGATATTATAAACATATTTTGATGTTGTATACAACACTGCCAACCTGAGGAGGGTCATCATGTCAAACTACTTATTAGTAATGCAAGATAAATTGGATTTAACACCGTTGGCACAGATTGCTGATGTAGGCTCATTTTTAATTTGCCAGAACATCTCATAATGACAAATGGCAGCTCAGTCTAATTGCAAAAATCAACCTGGTTTATGCTCGTACACCAGACTAACGAGACTGGAGACCAACCAGAAGACCTAGAGCAGAAACTAATTAAAATAGGTAGGTTAATTTTGGGGGGACACAGATTATATCAAAGCCAAACAGCTCGTGCCATGGATGTCCAGGATGTGACCAAATTTCCCCATTCTACCTCACGGCCAGTTTAGCATGCGCTGTCTTGAACTGGTGATTGTCCCCGTAAAATAACGTTGCAGATTTCCTGATTTAAAACTACACGTGGTGCAGTAAATAAAAAGTCAGACAGTTATTTGTTTGATTAATGGTTTACAGTCTAATAACGCGTCTCTAGCGGCTGATCAGACTAATTATCAGCTAATTATACTCAGTTTCTGATGGCAGTATGCCCTAAATGGCTGCACTTTGTATAAATGTTATTTTAAATTACTTTCTGAACATGATGTGCTTGGTGGTATTATTAATGGTTCCTGATGAAATTTGCAAGCTCAGCAATCTCACTACCCTCTTTTCAGCTTTTATAAGTAACATTAACATTTATCTACCAAGACACACCTGATATTCACCTGTGTAATAGCTCCCCTTTCTGTTAACTGCTGTCTGTCTCCAATGTATCTAGTGACGAGAAGAGATGAGTAGTCTCTCCTTGAGAAGTTTTTGGTTCAAGTCAAGCTATGCATTGCATAAAGTGTTCTTTGACATATGACACCAAAAGCAAACATAGTTTAACAATTTAAATGGATTTATGTTTTTGTTTTTCTTCTGTTTTTGTTTTTTTTAATGTAGAGTAGCTACACCTGGGCTTATTTTTCAACTTCTGTGCATTACATGAAGAATCAAAAACATCTTGGAGTTCAGTGCTCAACAACAAATAAATGGGGTCTCAACCTGGGGGTGTGACTGTCCTCTAACTCCATTAGAAATTATCTCTGTGATGTTAAAAATGACTTCTGTAATTAAAGCAGTCACCTGTAATATTTCATGTGCAATAAAATTTCATATGAAATCAACAACTTAAATCTTTCAATTTGGGCACCTAAACTAAAACAGAAAGGGGGGCCTACAGATAGCCTGTACACATGTGTCTATGAAATGGTGGCCTACACTACATTCACCTTGGACAAGGTTACAGCAGAAGTTGGAGGCAGTTAAAACAAATCTAGAGCCCTCCTTACCAGTCAGATTTGTGTTTTCTTGATCTTAAAGTCAAGATTCAGACTGCAACCTTGGCATTCAGATACGAGAGAGGCCAGACTGTATTTATAATTTACATACCATACAACATGGTGAGCACAAGCAACCTAAGCAGCTTTCACAATGGATACAGAGCAGCCTTTGTATCTCTTGTATTAAAACCTATCACACTATAATATATTATAAATAATGTTACATGCTGTTACTTGATTTTTCATGGTGACATTTTATAGCATACCAACGTGGAAATTGCAAGCAAGCTAAACTGTACAGTGGCCATTGTTCCAGCACAAGTATCCTAGCCTTTCACTAAAAACTTTATGGAGCCTGTCTCTGGCGATAACGCATCAGTACATTTTGCATGCAGTCTGGCCAAAAGACAGGACGGAAAGTACAGGGGCTTCATTGCTACTGTTGAGTTTTAAGTTTACTACCATTGAAGTTAGCTACAACAACAGGTTAAACCTTCAATTCAGACAAAAGCATAACTAAAATCTTAATTTATTTTCGTTTACAAAGCCATGACACGATGAGAAGTTGCACTTTGTCTAACGTTACTGTTCACGAGACAACGTCAACTTGGGTAATGCCAGACCACTTCAGCTAGCTCCGTGCTAATTATATAAAATACCACGATATGACTTTGTGCGGTCAATAATGATTAAAAAAAGACATCGTGTAAACTCATTTCACCATAACACAGGCCACTGACTGACAAATGAGATTAGCAAGTTAGCTAGCAAGAACACAACGTAAAACAGCACTTAAGATTCTGGCCGTAATGTTTACTTTCAGTGAGTTAGGGAACAGTATGATAATATGATTCAAATCGTTCTGCTACCAGTAATCACGTATGTCTTTATCGTGGCACATCTCAACACACTATCAATGCTGCAACATTGTGTGCTCTTGCTAACACAGTAAAACCCATCTTTGAATGATGAAAAAAAGAAAAGACCTAGCGAGTGGCAAATGAGCAATGAGAACAAGATATAAAAACTGAAACTTCGCCAATATGTGCCGCTAGGTGCCTCGTTCGAATGCCAAATTTGTCAGAAAACGTTCAACATCCGCAGAAGAACTTCTGCCCAGCAATAAAATTCAAGACGCTTTGCCAATAAGATAGGAAGCATTAACTGACAGAACATATACATGAAGTTTGGCATAACATTGTCGAGAATGAAATCTGTTAACAGAGGTGGTTGTCATCTACCAGTAGCGTTACACTACTGGGAGTACAGGATGGCTGGTAAGGAGGCCGCAGTGCAGAACAAAAAGTATGAAGTTAGCAAGCTAGCCTTGCACACCGGTTAACAGTGTTAAAAACGTTTATTAACAAATACTCATTTTAAAAGCAAGGCATGTAATTGTACATTCCACGTACTGCATTATTTTTGATCCAAAGGCCCATGACCGTGGGTTGGTTATATCACTAACGTTAAGCCTCATGTTAAAGGCCACTTCAAAGTTTCAGTTTACCGACTGACGTTAGCCATTGCATTAGACCAAAATATAAAGGCAATGCGTCGTACACCTTTAAACTAAACCAGTGCACCAATGAGGGCTTATGCCAGACTGACGCAGCGTTAACGAACATTTTAAGCTAAAGAGTGCCACTGCCTGGGCCTCAGACCTTCACGTTAGCTTGCTAGCCGGCCAAGCGAAAATTGATGGCCAAGTGCATTCTTACTGCTCACAACCTACAAGCATTTGTTAACATTACTATGCAAGACACATGACCCTGTTGTTAATAAGTCTAAGAAAAGAAGGCATCTGGGCAATCTAAGTTAGAGAACAGGGAAAGACGCTAGCCGTACGTGTTGGCTGTGAAATTGGAGAAAGAGTAGGCTAGTTCAATGACATGGGATTAGTGCATTCGGGCAGTGACACAGTAAACTGGATAGATATATACATATATGCAACATATACAATTCCACGTATGTATACACACATACACATACACACACATGCACACACACACACACACACACATTGTGCGTGTGCTTTGAACCAAAATCACCCCGTGTGAACATGATGTAGATGGCTATCGGCTTGATCTTTCCCTTTAGTTGGAAAATGCGCTTTTTCCTCTCCAGAGTTTGTAGTTTACTTACAATATTTTGGGGTCCTCGGTGCCGCCACGATGAGAGCAATACTATCTATTGTGTCAGATTTTCAACCGTGTCCCTGTGGAAAGTCAGTCTCTCGTCCCCACGTGTTCACCGACCAGCGCCAGGCTGAAAAAAAACACAGACGAATCAGCTGGTCAAATCTCGCGATGTTCAGGCGTTCGAAATATGTGTAGTCTCGCGGCAATTGAGAATGCCAGTTAAGGTACCTATTTCAGACATGCGCCCTCTTGCGTTAATCTGATTGCAATGTAACGGGCTGGACTCTATGAATAAGCACCCTTGTCATTTTTTCGTAAAAGTTACGACTGTATACTGTATCTATTAGGTTTGCCCTCTCAAAAACATTTCTCTATGACTTTGAACATGGCAAATTCTAAATTGAATGCCATTAGATTTAAAGGCTGCTGCAGCACCACAAGGTTTAACAGGCACACACAGAGACATACACGGACACAGACACATGCAGACACACGCACACACAGGGAATGTGCTCCTTGAGAAATCACCATTGTAGATTTATTTTCTTAATCATTACTTTTTATACACACTATCACTATAGTGATAAAATATCATGAAAGTAGGGCATTTAAGTCAAAGCATGCAATGGTGATTTCCTCATCTCAGTGAATTTATTGAAACATCAATTACAGCTTGACGACATCTCATGCTGTTCACAAGTCAGCTTATTGTCTGCTGAGATATGGCATCCCACTCTTCTTGAAGGGCAGTGTAGAAACTTGCCTGTTTCTGTGTGTGAGTCAAGGATCACACTTACTCGATGAACACACTGGTTTATTGAAGAATGAAATATAGCAGGGACAGCGAGCCGACGTAACATAGTAACATCCACATTAGCAGCATCAGACAGCAGTAAAAAGTACTGTGATTGGCTGATTTTAACTTGCTGCAACATATCGGCATATTCATAACACTGGTAATTAATTACTTAAACAACAATAGATTCAGGGAGACAAAGAAAAAAATTCTCTCTTTCCATCCATCCATTTTCTATGCTGCTTATCCCTTTCGGGGTCGCGGTGGGCCTATCTCGGCTGTTGATGGGCGAGAGGCGGGGTACATCCTGGACCGGTCGCCAGCCGATCGCAGGGCACATACACACAACCATTCACACTCACACTCACACCTATAGGGGCAATTTAGAGTCACCAATCAACCTAATGAGCATGTTTTTGGTCTGTGGGAAGAAGCCGGAGTGCCCGGAGAGAACCTACGCATGCACGGGAATAACATGCAAACTTCACACAGAAAGGCTCGACCCGGGAATTGAACCTGCGACCTTCTTGCTGTGAGGCACGCACACTACCTGCTGCACCACCATGCAGCCCATTCTCTCTTTCCTTTTCTTTCTTTCTTTTTTTCATTGCATATATTTTGGGTTTGGTCTACAAGTGCGTCCTGAGCGTGTTATGTATTGTGTGTTGCTGTCTCAGTAGGAAAGTGTGGTGCAGGCAGTGGCTGGAGAGGGGATGTGCGTTTTGGTTGCATAGCATTTGGTTCTGGTGTTTGTGGTGTGGGTGGCACTTGTCTGGGGGTTGAACAGTCCATTGTGGGGGGAATAGAGTTCTGTGAGTCTGGGTCCTCTGCATGAAGCAGTGGTGGTGGGGGCTCTGCAACAGGAAGAATGTGGCGGTGGTTTCTCCTGTATGTCTTCCCGTTGGTCTGGATGACATAGGAACGTGGCTCCTCACTTATCTCCTTCACGGTCCCAAGTTGGTTGTGACCTTTAGGGGTCTGAATGCAGACTACTTGTCCCTCTGTCAAAGGCTGTAATGGATGACTCAACTTGTCATAGTGTCGCTTTAGTGTGAGCCTTTTGTTTAGGAGCTGGGCATTGATTTGCTGGGTGTTTTTCAGGGGTGGTTCCAGTAGTTTGGTGCTCACCGGGATTGCTGCACGTGTCTGACGTGACATCAGGCATTCAGCGGGGGAGCCTAATGTTGGATCCCGGGGGATGTTCCTGAGGTTCAGAAGATTTAGGAACACATCAGTCCCATCTCGGTGAGATTTCTCCATCAGCTCCTTGGCGCTGCAGACCGCTCTCTCTGCAAGCCCATTTGACTGGGGAAATTCAGGGCTGCTGGTGTCATTTGACATATTTGGCCAAAAGATGATGCTTCTAGCTCTGCGCTTGGTTGCTTCAGCACCTGGGTGACCTTTGTGCACAATATTTATGTACTCTTTCTGTAGAGACTGAGTGATGATCGTTTTGTGGCCTTTCATGATGATTCCTTCCTCCATTGTGAGTTCGTCTCTATAAGGAAACAAATGCTTTACAACCGGTTAGAGTTGGCTTTCTTTGGTAGGCCAACCTCTTTGGATGACTGCACTGAGGGCTTGAAGCACCTCATCCTCTGCTGCGTGTTTTCTGAGTTCTTCAAGGCGTGCTGTGGAGATGTCCCAGATAGCAAAATACAGTGATTCAATGTTGAATTTTGGTGAAATTGGTTATTTTTGGTTGAAGTTGAAAAATCTATGTTTATTCAATATTGAATTAGAGCTACCATTTCAACATTTGAAAAAAAATGTTGTTGAATCAGCATTGTATAGATGCTGGGTTTTCAATGTTGAAATGTCAACATTAAATAGACATGGTTTCAATGTATGGCATGCTGTGGCTGTGCACCTGTGCCCCCGCCCACGAGACTTGCTCTCTCCTGAGACCAAACCAGTTCAAACCAGTCAACAGTTGGCAGCGGTTGGCAGCTTTTAGCGGCTTTTATTATCTTCGAGTGACAAAAGAAGACAGACTGGTAAGTCCTAATGAGAACACAATGTATTTTCACCAGCATGTCAACTTTGTGAATTATTACCGTGAGGTTGTAGCTTATTAGCGTCGTTAGTATTAGCTAGCGCTAGCATTCTAGATAACGCTAGCTAACGCTAGTGTGTCCGTGTGCAGAGGCTACGCTGAGGGTTCAGGGTTTCCCCCAGTGTATTATAAGCCTGGCGGGCCACCAGGCTTGACTTGCCCCCTGCCAGGCTAACGCTACGTTCCCACCAAACGCGATGAAAATTATTTAGTCGCGCTCCAAATGAAATCGCGTCGCGCCAGACGCTCCAGTTTTGACACTGGTACAAAAACCCCTTGCGGCGTCATCGCGTCGCGCGACAAGCCCGCCCAACAACAACATTTCTTCCGCCATTTCATTCTCTCGTCGACCACGTCCATACGTCAGCTTCATGCAATTTGCCTTGCATGAAGCATATTTAAAACCTACAGATGAAGGCTGAAAAGTGCTGTAATGTTCCTTTAATTAATAACATTGTTGCAATGTAGAATCAATGTAATTTCAATGCATTTATAAATGAATCAATATTGATTCTATGTTCAGATTAATTGACAATTCTACATTGTTTCAATGTTGAAAATGATGTAGTTGAATAAATATTGAATCAATGTTTAGACTGATTGAAAATTCAACATTATTTCAATGTTGATCATAACGAGCGCTTTCAATGTTACTTTCAATGTCTGACATCAATGTTGATTCAATTTTAAGCCATGACCATATCTCAATGTTGATTCAATGGATTTTTGCTTTCTGGGGTAGCTTACAGACATGACTTCAAAAACATTGTTGTCAGCAGGACTCTGGGAGATCTGTGTGTTTGGGGCCAGATACATGTGTTTACCCTTTTTTGTACACCAAGCTGATGTCGTAGCAGTGCAGTCGGAGTAACATTCTCTGAAGCCAGACAGGGGCAGTGTGAATGGGCTTCCTTAGCATTGTTACTGGAGGTTGGTGATCGGTTTTCACAATTGTAGGCATTCCATATATGTACTTCTCTTTCGATTTGGGCATATCATGTCTCTGTGTCTGTGAGAGTTCGAGATGCATATGCCACTGGTCTGCCGTTTTGCATGCATGCAGCTCCAGGTCCATAGCATGATGCATCACAGGTGAGTGTGACTGGGGCCTTGACGTCATAGTATGCTAATACTGGCGCGCTGGACAGGCATGATTTCAGGCGGTCAAATGCTCTTTGATGTTGCTCATACCAGCACCATGCAGTTTCCTTACTCTTACCCGCTTCCTTCTCTGTCTGCTGCGAGCTGAAATCTTCACAGCTGCTGCCTGAACTGAAAGAGCTGACTGGGCATACCTGAAGCTCCTCCACACCATCTCATAATATGTCTTACAGGCCGCTGGAAGAAAATATATATTCGTTTGAAATAATTAAGACAGGCTTCAGTAAAAACAACAACAACAATAACAACAACAACAAGACACAACAGAAAGGGGTTAAAAAAAAAAAAATTACATAAAAGGACTCCCAGCCATCAAGGGTGATGTCACCGCTTCATTGTGGGAAGAGTTCAGTCTGTAAAACACAAAAAGTACAAACAGGTCATGCAACGTTTACATTTACTTACATTCTGCAGAATATTTCCTGCTCAGGGGTAATATCGGTCATATCGCCTGTCGTTTCCGTCACTATTGTGCAGACGTCGCACCTTTTCCTTTAAAATACAAAATACATTGTAATGTTAAATGTAACGTGAATGGTTACCAAACGTTCAGAACGTAGTGCAATAAGAATAATAAAGGTTTGGCGGCCTAAAAACTGCACAATGTAGTATTAAATGCTAACGTTACTTACTGCAACTTATGCCCCCATCTCTTTGTCTACACAACTGCAGTTCAGTCGGGGCTGCTCCTCCAGAGTACGAGCAGTCTGGCTTTAGTCATCAGTGGACTGACCCTGCTGGAATTTTGCAAGCTAATCACACAACCATTTGTCATCTGGTGTTGTGGTGGCAAAATGCGAAAAATTGTGACGTGTCCAAGAACTGTAGATGGTTTAATTTTCACAATTTGATTTAGTGGATTTAAGTGGAAAATGAAAGGCTTTTGAGAGTCAGGATACTCATCCTGTATATAACCTATAAAATTATTTAAACACACTTTTAAATCCTCATGAAAAAAAATCTCTGTCAGTATTCTGTAGGCACAGAACACACACACACACACACACACACACACAATTCTAAGTTGCATTTGTATAACTTGCAGCATTTACATTTGCATTTTAACACCTCACAGGCACAGGGGCTAAGAGAGAACTTCCACTGCAATTTACATTGACGATAATTGACGGAAATGCTACTTTTCATGCAGTGATCCACGATGACTGAGCATGGGTAACCTGCGAATAGCTGTTCCATTGTGCACTGAAACACCTCACTTGCAGAGATAATGCAAAAGGGCATCCGCAGAAATCTGTAGCGCCCAAATGGTGTACTGAATGTGGTCAACTTTGAGGATTTCTTGTCGAGGCGTATCTGCCAGAAAGAGTCCTTGGCATCCAGAACAGAGAATACTGTTGCTCCTGACATCTGCGCTGCCACCTCCTTCATACTGTGCATGGGGTAGTGGGGCCTTTTCACTGCTGTGTTGAGGTGTTTTGGATTGATGCACAGTCTTATTTCTGCCTTGTCCTTCTTATGTGCTGCTACCATTGAGGAGACCCAGTCTGTAGGCTCGGTAACAGGTGTTATGACACCCATGTTTTCCATGCATTCGAGTTCAGCTTTAAGTCGTCCTTGTGGCCGCACCACAGGTATGCTGGGGTCAACCATCATGGAGTATGTCCCTGGGAGTTCTCCAAGCTCGCACTGAACATTTCTTTGTAATGTGTGAGAATCTGTGTGCTGAAGTCCGTGTTGCTCTCTGTGATGAGTTGATGGACTCATTTTTACAATTCCCATGTTCACGCATGCACGAAATCCAAGCAGCGGCTGCACTTCTATGTGTACTATATAGAAAAGCAGTGAGTGTTGTTGCTCCTTTAAACTGAATGACAATGTAACTATGCCAGTGGTTTTATTTTTGGAGCCTCCATAAGCAACACGGTTTGTGGCTGTGTTTGGCTTCACAAGTTGCTCACCAGTAGCCACACATTTGAAAGTCTCTTGTGACATCACATTACATTTTGCTCCTGTGTCGACTTTCATTTCAGTGGGCCTGCTGTTTATGTGTATTGTGACGAATTCTTCATCCTTCTCGTCAGTTTGAGAGGATACACAGTCAACATCACTGTCAACTTTGACACCATCGACATAAAATGTCTCATCCACTCATGTCGTGGGCTGATCTACTGCAACTTCATGCACAGGCTGTCTGAAAACCTTTCTGTTTGCACAGTTTTGGCCGCGTGGTTTAGACTTGCAGCAGCTCTTGAAGTGGTTTAGCTTTTTGCAATTATGGCACTGTTCTCCGAAGGCTGGACACTTGTCCTGTTTAGCTGCGTGGCTACCTCCACAATTGTTGCACTTTGTGATGGTCTGAGAGACTACTTGGGGTCTTGACTGCTGTTTTCTACTTGCAAATGGCTTTATTGCATTGACATTGATAGCTTGTGTGGCTAGTGTCTTGCTATTTTCCTCTGTCATCTCGTGAATGCGGCGGGTTGAGATGGCTTTGGCAAGTTTTAACTCACTATCTCTCAATAGAGACTTTCTTAAAGAGTCACTGACAATGCCACACATGAGCCTGAGATCAGCCACACAGATCAATTTGTCAGTCAAATCTCCAAAGTGGCAAGTTTTAGTTTTGATCCTTAAATCACTGATGAATGATTCCATGCTCTTACCTTGTTTTTGGTTTCTTGAGTGAAACTTGTGTCTTTCCATCGTCTTGTTGCGTTGAGGATTGTACATTTCACGGAATTTCCTCTTTAGGCAGTCCGGATCTTCCCTGGACTCAGCCAGGGTAATTATTGCTCCGTCTTCTCCGGGTCCGCGCAATTCAACTGAATAGACGAATGAACATTCCCGTTCAATGGCTTCCTGTCCTGCGAGGAGGAGGAGAATATAAGCCCTTGTCTTTGCAGGCTTGTCAAAGTGTGCCACAGCGATAAAAATGTCATACTCCCGCTCGAAATTTGACCAACTTTTGGCGACACTGTCATCAAAAACAACGGGGTCAGGTCTGCGAAATCCCTCCAACATGTGGCCCTCGAAAAATAGTAGTGAGTGTCAAAATATCAACAAAATACTCAAGGGCGAGAAGTCTGTACTATCTTCTGACACCATGTAGAAACTTGGCTGTTTCTGTGTGTGAGTCAAGGATCACACTTACTCGATGAAGACACTGGTTTATTGAAGAATGAAATATAGCGGGGACAGCGAGCCGACATAACATGGTAACATCTGCATTAGCAGCATCAGACAGCGGTAAAAAGTACTGTGATTGGCTGATGGATCTACAGGTACGGTGGCTCACGATAAACAAAAAAGACTAATCATTTAAACAAATGATCTTCAGGCAGCCCTCAGGTCATTGAGGTTCTGGGGTACAGAGTTACGAGCCTCTACACAGCGACTCAGCTGATCCCATAGGTTTTCTATGGGATTCAGGTCTGGAGAAAGTGCAGGCGACTCCATTTGAGGTACCCCAGTCTCCAGCAGCCATTCCCTAATGATGCGACCTTGATGAGCTGGAGCATTGTCGTCCATTAAGATGAAATTAGGCCTGTGCTGTTCATGCAGGGGCACAATGACTAGATGTTATTCAGGTTGTATGGGCTTGACTAGACACACCTGCCCACACTATAACACCACCACCACTAAAGGCTCATCTGGTAACAACAACTGCTGATGCATAGCGCTCTCCATCATGTCTTCAACATCGTTGGCAACAATCATTTTTGCTCAACATGAATCAACTTTCCTCAGAGAACAGCACTGAGGCCCACTAGTCCCCCACCCAGCGTAAATGCTCCCTGACCCATGCAAGACAATGATGCCCAGTGCCTGGTGGTGTGGTCAGGTACCCTTGCAGGTCGTCTAGCACGCAGACCACGCTGATGTAAATGGTTTCAAATGGTCTGACGTGACACTTGGGTGCCTCTCACCTCATTTAAAAGTGCCTTTTAAGGGGGGTTGGCAGAAAAACAGTAATTATCTGGTGTGTCCATCCATAGGCGGCACCAAGGAGGGGCTTGCCGGTGCTTCAGCTCCCCCTAGTGGTAACATAGCACCCCCATAGCACCCCCATGAAATCCAATAAAAAATCATTAAACAAAGTATATTTTTATGACATTTTATCTCATGTGCTTTTTTATCATGTGCTGTCAGGGGTCTCAGCTCTAAACCCAAAGCACAGATCTTTTTTAGATCAGAGGTGCTTATTGACTATGGCACAGAATTATGACATCACTGAGGATAAGGATACTGAGTTGCATCAAGCCCGACGTCTTCTCGAAAGAAAGTCACAACAGGGACACACTGTTAACACAACTTTGGAACTTTGAACACTCATGGCACTAAAGAAGGACGTGTTTATGGACTTGTACAAACTCCTCTGTATATCCCTGACATTATATCTTCTTCCTGTAAACGATCTTTCTCCTGTGTCCGCCGTTTGAAAACCTATCTGAGGAGCAGTAGCAGAGATGCTTGTAGCAGTAACCTTGGACTTTTGGCTATCAATATTCAATTCAATTCAATTCAATTCAATTCAATTCAATTCAATTCAATTCAATATGCCATTAAGCGTGAGCCCTGAACATCGACAAGATCATCGATGCATTTGCCCTCAGCCATAACAACCATCGCATAGTCCTCCTGTGATACTGTATGTCAGATAGGAAGTGTTTTTTTAATTTCCCATGGTGATGGGTTGCTGTTTTGATATGCTCTTTTCAAGTATGTTATCTATTGTGTTTGCATTTTGATGTTTTTGTCTCTCATGGCACGATGGTTTTAAACATTATCTGATGAGTACATATGGATGTTTCCACTTTCATGCAGTTCTGATTTGAGATAGTTACCTCATTAGTGTGTCAATAGTAATCGTGTCACACAGACCTGTTTAGGTGTGACACCGGAAGGAGACACCAGGGGAGACACACGAGAGATTGCACTTCAATTAAAAAAATAATGTAATTGAAATCCCATTGTTTCTCGATCTGTGCATAACCTTTGGCTTTTGAATTAAGTGAATGTCAGACAGTGGCATATTAATACAGTTCTGGAATACTTGCAAAACTATATTAACATTGTGTAGTTACTACTGTTTATGTGTGTGCTTGTGCACATACTGTATTTCTAGGAGCACCCACAGTCAATGTTGGAGCACACCCATAGCACCTGCAATCAAATTTCTCTGGCGCCGCCCCTGTTAATGACATTTTGTAATTTCATGTTCATCAAGTGCAACCTGCATTTAGCAAGTGCTTGTTGGTAATAAGGAGTTGTCCACTTTTCTTGCAGGCAGTTAGAGGGTTAACATTATGGAGCTCTGATGGCCTTTTCATGTCATGTGGTTCTTCTGCAGTCACCTCATAGGCACGAAGGTGTTCTCTGAACCAGGACTGGTAATTCTGGTAGTCAAATAAAGTATTATATTGACAAGCCGTTTGAACTGGGGTAACCCCTCTTTCACTCCAGTGCACACAAACATGCCACTGACATAGTAAATGCTGTCTATGGCAATTTTTGAAGTGTGATACACTGTGGTGCTGTTTGTTTTCTGATGTATAACACTCTGGGCTTCTGGTCTAAGTTTGTTTACAAACACATTTTTCACAGCAAAGATCTCCACTGAGGGTTTGAAGAAATTGGGGAATGACAGATGATTGGCCATGAGTTGCTGATGCTTGTAAGCAAGTGTTTAGGGACGTTTTTGAAGTTCTGCGCATCATGTACCATTTTCTTAAACACTTTGTGTTTTCCCTCAAATCTAATGGTCCAAAAATGCACAAGAGGGCCAAAACAGCAAATAATCTGTGGATAGTGCTCAATGTAATGGTGTTTTGGGCACAATTTGACATTTGGAAACACCTCCTGGAATAACTGTCAATAGTCAGAAATTTTCATAGACAAGTACTGTATCACATCCTCTGTGAAAACTGGGGACAGAACCAATTCCACCAAGTCTTTCAAATCCATCAAGATCTCCCAAGCTTTGTCCTCTGCAGCGACAACAGTGCCAATGATGGTGGGAAGAAGCCTTATCAGTGTCAAATTTTTGTGACCATCGCCTCCAATGGTTTGCCTTGTGGAAAAGGTTTTGGGAATAGGCTCAGCACGATCAACTTTGTCAGCGTTCTCAAAAGGAAACTGCAAAATAGCGGATCCATGAAGAAATTCTTTTTTCTTATTAGCTCTTGCAAACACAGAGCTAACTCCTCTGGCACCACACCTTCTAAGAAGTCATGGAGGATGTCTGGAGGAAATCCACTTGTGGTATCAAAGTACTCCAGATGCTGTGTAAAACAACAAGTGGTCTTTACACTATAATCCTCCATAACATTGCCATTTTCAATGTCAGTGCACAACTGGTCATGACTTTCCTTTGTCCTCAACTCAAATGTTGTTGCCTCATGTCTTTGAATGTCATCCTTGGATGCATAACAGAATCTGCAAGGGTATGGTCCAGTTTTCTTTGAACCTTGCAAGTCCATGTGCAACTAAATTGTCTGCCACAATACACAACAATGTCCCGTGAACATTTCACCGACACTCTCCACAAAGACGCCATCACTTTCTAGGACTCTCAAATCATTCAGAGGTGGCTCAAAAAGCTTTTCGTAGCCAAAAGTCTTCAGGTCAATGAATTGCAGAGTAAACCCAGCTGTGTGGTGTGCAGAGCTGTGCGATGTTTGTGTGGAATGTTTGCGAGAGTCCAATAAACACAACACATTTTGTGTTTCCTTCTTGATGTGCCAAGTGGATTGGCCACCTCAAAATCATCAATATAAAGTTGAATGGCAAGTTTTAAATCCTCTGATGACAGCAGCATATTGCTTTTACAGAACAGCCCATCATGATAGGTCACATACTTGCCATCTTTTGGGACAGACAACTGCAACATCTGCTCTAAGACATCCTTTTTTTGATGGCAGATGGTAGCACGTCTCTCTACGTGTTTGTTTGTCTGTATGTCTGTATGACTGACTAGTGTGAATTGGGTGCTAACTGCGTTTTAGCTGAGTGACATAGTTAAATATCCATTGTTCTAAAGAACGCCGGTAACTTTTGCGAGTCCTTCGCCCTGCACTTCGGCTTACATTGCTGATCATCTTATCCGTTTGATTGACAGCCTCAGAAATTGCTACAAGCCGGGTCTGGCTAGTCGCAGTAATTAAAGTTGCCATGACTCCCGATGCCACACTTCCAGTTTTAACGATCCCGTTTAATACGCTATGGATGAGCGTGTGGCTTACTTCGTCACTGACTTTGGAGGACCGCCGCATCAATCCATCTGCCTGGACCAGGAAGCCTGCTTGCCTCCTGGAATGCTGACATTCTGAGAGATGTTGATGAGCATAATCCTCACATGAGAAAGGGAAGTGGTTCTTTCTTCTGATTCTGGTGCTGGAAATTGCTTTCCGATTGTTTAAGACCGCGGCGGGTCCTGATTGTAATGTATTTTATTCACAGTGCGGCTTCGCCGGGTCTCAATTCCTGTTTACATATGACGTCACGCAACGTCATTGTCTGATTCAGGGTCGAATAAAAACTCGGATATTCCTCCTCTGTGCTGCATGGGAATCAGCATGCTTCTTCCAGCAACTCTCCTGCTTTACTTTTTAGCTGTGCTGCACCCGTTACAGAGCTATGGAGACTATAATGTGCATCATCATATTTCAGTCTCTCAAAAAGGCACAAACTATAAACTTGATTCTCGCAGATACTCTCCTAATTGGATCTTACCAACTGAAGAACGAACTGTACCTCATTTTACTTATCTTTTTAGTCATTATGATTGGTTGTTGTCTTTCTGTTCTTATCCAGTAAGTAGACCATGGGTTAGGTATGTCCATTCAGCACTTTCATCAATGCTGGTGAAAAAGAAATATTTTATTGTTCTTTTGCTCTTACTGTCAGGTAATGTTCAACCTAGCCCTGGTCCAGATCTTAAGTGCTTGAGTACCCCTAGTGATTTTAAATCCAGGTCTGGACTTGGCATTATTCACTTAAATGTTAGAAGTCTACTTCCCAAACTGGATCTAGTAAAGATCTGGGCTAAATCTACTGATACTGACATTCTTGTCTTGTCTGAAACATGGCTTAAGAAATCCATCCATCCATCCATCCATTATCTATACCGCCTATCCTTTCGGGGTTGCGGGGGGCTGGGGCCTATCCCAGCTACAATGGGCGAGAGGCGGGGTACACCCTGAGCCGGTTCGCCAGCCGTTTACCGGGCCACCGGTCGCCAGCCGATTGCAGGGCCACATGCAAGGACAAACAACCATTCACACTCACACTCACACCTACGGACAATTTAGAGTCATCAATTAACCTAATGAGCATGTTTTTGGTCTGTGGGAGGAAGCCGGAGTACCCGGAGAGAACCCACGCATGCACGGGAAGAACATGCAAACTTCACACAGAAAGGCCCCGCCTGACCCGGGGATCGAACCGGCAACCTTCGTGCTGTGAGACACGCGCACTACCTGCTGCGCCACCGTGCAGCCGGCTTAAGAAATCCATCACAGATAAAGATATTGCAATCAAGGGCTATAACGTTTTTCATTGTGACCATCTTAGAAAAGGTGGTGGAATTGCAATATATATAAAACATAAATTTAATGCTGCTCCTCTATTATCTGTATCTCGCAGCAAACAATTTAAATTCCTTGCCCTTAAATTGGAACTCCATAAGGACCATTTTATTACTATTGTAGGTTGCTACAGACCCCCCTCAGCAAGCAGTGAGGCCTTATTGTCATTGAACAATCAATTATCAACCTTGAATTTCACTGAGATTCTTCTTATTGGGGACTTGAATTGGGATTCAATTCAATTCAATTCAATTCAATTTTATTTGTATAGCGCCAAATCACAACAGAAGTTGTCTCAGGACACTTTCCATATAGAGCTGGTACAGACCAAGCTCTTTTATCTACAAAGAAACCAACAATTCCCCCATGAGCAAGCACTTGGCGACAGTGGCGAGGAAAAACTTCCTTTTAACAGGCAGAAACCTCAAGCAGAACCAGACTCTGGGTGGGCGGCCATCTGCCTCGACCGGTTGGGTGAGAGAGGAAGAGCAAGAGAGAGAGAGTGAGACAGACAGACAGACAGACAGACAGACAGACAGACAGACAGAGAGAGAGAGACAGAGACAGAGACAGAGACAGAGACAGAGAGACAGACATGCAGTCACAGTAACAGTGACAGTGGATGTAATAACAGCAGTAGCAGTTGCAGTGGATGTCAGGCAGGGCCAAGGCAGGAGACGCAGCTGAAATCCACAATCCAGATTCAGCCACTGTCCATGGGAACCTGCAAGACGACAAAGCACAGAGACTCCGGGGAAGGAGCTAAGTTAGTAAGACGCCGTGGTAGGACATGAGAGCGTGCGGATGGAGAGGGACAGAAGGACGGAGGAGCTCGGTGTATCTTTGGATGTCCCCCAACAGTCTAATCCTATAGCAGCATAACTAGGGGCTGGTCCAGGACCAGCCTGAGCCTGGGATTGGTTGTCATCTGTCTCTGATGGTTTTAAATCAACCTGTGACTCTTTTAATCTCACGCAGCTAATTAGCGGCCCAACCCGTCCGAATCTTAAATGCCCGGAGATATCTTCTCTTCTTGATCTGTTCTTAATAAACGCTCCTCATAAATTCTCTGATATTGGTATTTTTGCAAATGATTTGAGTGATCACTGTGTTATTGCCACTGTCAGGCAAGCTAAACTACCAAAAGTTAGGCCACAAATCATTTTTAAACGTGATTTTAAACATTTTTGTGAGCAAGCTTTTCATCATGATTTATGGCTCTTTGATTGGTCCAGGATCACTCATATAACTGATGTGGAGCTGGCTTGGAAATATTTTCATGATGCGTTTACCAACATTATAAACGAACACGCTCCTTTCCGTAAATTCAGAGTGAAAGGTAGAAATAATCCTTGGTTTTCTCCAGAGTTGTCCATTCTACTAAAAGGGATGCTGCCTGGGCTAAGGCCAGAAATACCAAATCCCAGGCTGACTGGCTGGTTTTTATGCAGCTCCGAAATCGCTTTACCTCTCTTGTCAAGAAGGCAAAGTCTTATAAAGTTTTATCTTGCTAAAACCACCAGTAGTTTAAACGATCCCAAGAAATTTTGGGAAGTCATAAAAGCGTCTTATGGGAATGAAATCATAAATGAGCTGCCGACTTGTATTGTGGGCTGCACGGTGGCGCAGCAGGTAGTGCGCGTGCAGACCAAAAACATGCTCATTAGGTTGATTGATGACTCTAAATTGTCCGTAGGTGTGAGTGTGAGTGTGAATGTTTGTTTGTCATTGCATGTGGCCCTGCAATCGGCTGGCGACCGGTTCAGGGTGTACCCCGCCTCTCGCCCATTGTAGCTGGGATAGGCTCCAGCCCCCCGCAACCCCGAAAGGGATAGGCGGTATAGATAATGGATGGATGGACTTGTATTGTGAATGACTCATGTAGTCTAACTGATAGGGCTGGGCGATATGGCTGAAAACTCTATTGCGATATAAGTGTTTTATATTGGTCGATATCGATAATTATTGATATTTTTTATGACCTATTTAAAATAAGGATCAGGAGAAAAATACATTCAATTTAAACATTTTTATTTTAAATTTAACCTTCCTCTGATTATAATCCCCTCAGCTATCAAGGCAGAAAGGAAAGGAAATGTCAACACAACCATGGATAACACTCAAACAATAAATGTAAAAAAAAGTGTAAAAATGTAAACAGAGAGAAACCTAAGAACTTTTTTTCCGCAGGTTTAGTGCAGAAAGTTCACAAGCTGATTCAACTTCTGGTGAACAAAATGTTTTCAAATATGTGCAGTGTTTTGGAAACATAGCAGAAACTTGACATCTGTAACATACAAACAAACAAACAAACATGATAGACAGTACAGTAACACTGAACAACTTTAATCACTCTTCTTACTCTGAACATACATGAACTATTCAATTACATTTTTATTGCAAGTGTGTTTAAGAAAAAAAAGTACATGTAAGAGATGTTTATAACCTGGCTTCTCCACAGTGCTCAGTGAAGCATGTCTTTAGCTATATGGGGTGCTTTTCATTCCATAAATTGGTCTTCTCGTCTCCTTCACTCGCTTCCTCTCCTCGCGTCTTAGCTCCGCCCAGCGAGGACATGAAAGAGGGATGCGAGGAAGGGACGTGAGGACGGAGGAAACGAAACTCCGAAATGAAAAATCCTCGCTCCACAGCGTCAGTCCGAAGCGACGTCAATTACTGATGACGTTTGCACAGCTGTAAAAGCTGTAAAACGTGATATTATGGTCAGATCTGCAGTCAGACTGTTCTACTCCTGATTGCTATTGATGAGGTTTCAATTATATGCCATTAGAGACATAACAGAGGACGGGTGTGTGGTAAATTAAACCAACAGCCTTGTAGCCTTGCTTTAAAAAACCGTAATATACGGTTAATTTTCATTAATTTCTTTGTGACAGATACAATTGTTAAAAGGACACAGTTGAAACAGGAATCAAGATTACATTTGTGAAGACCTGCTCCCGCCATGATTCGAACGTGTGCCACATACGACACGCCCCTTAAATAATAAAAGACGTGTAGGCTACACCGGTGTATCCTCACTCTGATCTCCTTCAGAAGCCTCCTCTCTTCTCGCTCCTCGTCTCCTTCAGGTGCATTTAAGCAATTGGAAGATCCTTCATCATGGCGGAGGGCAAACGACTTCCAGGTCGACGAAGGAGAGAGGAGACGAGGAGGCACAATTCAACGTAATGAAAAGGACCCACGATATGCCGCTGCCTCCGTTACGTCTTCGTGCCTTTTAGATGATTTGTCATCAGGCACTGAAGCAGATACCTCTGCTGGTGGTCAGCTGCTTGTGCGGTGGTGCTGCGGTTGGCGGACGTAGGCGAATACGGCTGCGCTCCAAAGAGTGAGCGCGGCTAAGATGGTTAAACAAGTTTGTGGTGTTACCGGTCTTGGTGGGGACGAAAGTCTTGCATAAGTTACAGACCACATTGGTCTGACTACGGTCCGACTTATAAAATCCAAAAAACTGGCGAGCTGACTTTCTCTGTTTTATCGACTATTTCTTCGCTCGCTGCAGTGCTCACTTTCTATTTCTCATCTCACTCCTCGCGGAGCAACCAACACGTGACAACGACATGGTGCAAACGAACTTGGCGTGTTAGCGTGTCACTCCCACTGATTAGTGATTACTCCCTACAGTGCTCGGTTACCTGAGAGCGAGTGCCTTTGTTCATGCAACCAACCTCGCTTTGCAACTTCAGGTTTCTTCCGACGAAGAAAAAAAACAATTATCGAATGCTTTATCGAAAGCATTTTATATTGATATTGATGACGTGTCTATCGCGAGACATATCGCTATCTTCTATCGGCCCAGCCCTACTAACTGATAAATCAGCCATACTCAATTGTTTTAATGAACATTTTATTTCTTCAGGTTCTTTATTTGACTCCTTATCTCCACAGCCAAATCAGCCGAATGACCAGAAGGTTTGCACGTTGCCACCCCTTCATACTCCCATGGCTTATACATTCAATTACTTTGAGGTCAAGAGAGCCTTAAAACAAGTGGATCCTGGTCCTGACAAACTTGAGCCCTTCTTTTTGAGATCAGCCACTGATTTCATTGCAGAACCCATCCATCCATCCATTTTCTATGCCACTTAACCCTTTCGGGGTCGCGGGGGGATCTCGGCTGTCAACGGGCGAGAGGCGGGGTACACCCTGGACCGGTCGCCAGCCGATCGCAGGGCACATACACACACCATTCACACTCACACTCACACCTAGGGGCAATTTAGAGTCACCAATCAACCTAATGAGCATGTTGTTAAGGCTTTGCAGCCGCCAAGTATTAGGACCCAGAGATGCAGAACCAGGAGACAGGAATTGTGTAAAACAAGAGAGTAATTTATTAACAAATGAAGAACAGAAAACACACTGTGTGGAATGATAAATAAACAAAAGGCGCACTCAAACGGAGTGGGAGACGAAGCAAACAAAAGACGCACTCAAACGGAGTGGATGAACTAAGGGAGCACAGACGAAGCGGGTATGGATCGAGGCACGCGTGGAAGCGGCAGACAGGCACTGAAACAAAGAAAAACACAGCACAATAAATGGCTGGAGAAAAGGGACTACAAAACAAACTTTCTCTGAAGATGGAACAAACAACAAGACTTGTACTTACGAACCAACTGATTAAACTCGACATGGAGAAGAGGAATAATCCGGCGACGAGGAGCAGGAAGTCCATGTCTTAAATACTCTCCCATATCAGGGAGAGTGGCAACAGGTGAGTTGCAGTAGGAGGAGCTAGCAGCAGGTGAGGGGCTGCCCAGCCGTCGATCCAGGGGTAGACAGACAGACACAAACACAGGGAGAGACAGGATCCTAACACATGTTTTTGGTCTGTGGGAGGAAGTCGGAGTGCCCGGAGAGAACCCACGCATGCACAGGAAGAACTTCACACAGAAAGGCCCGACCCGGGAATCGAACCTGCGACCTTCTTGCTGTGAGGCACGCACACAACCTGCTGCTCCACCGTGCAGCCTATTGCAGAACCTCTTACACATATTTTTAATCTTTCCTTGTCCAGTAATGAAATTCCTAACATATGGAAGTCGACCTTTGTTTTACCTTTGTTGAAAGGAGGTGATCCCACAGTGGTTAATAGCTATAGACCCATCTCCAAATTATGTGTCCTAGCTAAAGTTCTCGAAAAGTTTGTCAGTGAACAACTTAAAGAATTCTTAGACACCTATGGTCTGCTTTCTCAACATCAATCAGGTTTTAGAAAACGACATAGCACCATAACCACTGCTATTATTAAGTTGTGAATGACATCATTGAGGCGTTGGATTGCAAAAAATATTGTGCAGCTCTATTTATTGACCTTTCAAAAGAATTTGATACGGTCGATCATATCATTTTGGCAGATAGACTGCACAGGATTGGCCTATCTCAGTATGTTGTAAAGTGGTTTTCAAATTACCTGTCTGATAGAACTCAATGTGTCCAGTTTGCTGGGTCCTCCTCGTCTTTCCTACCTGTACTAAAGGGCGTGGTTCAGAGTTCTATATTAGGTCCATTGTTTTCCATTTCTGTAAACAATCTCTGTGATAAGGTATTGGATGCTGCCTTCCATTTTTATGCAGATGATGTGGTCATATATTGTTCATCCCCTGCTGTAGTGCAAACCCTTGAGCTCTTGCAGTCAGCTTTCAATGTTGTTCAGTCCCAGCTGACTCAGTTTAAACTAGTGCTAAATGCAGATAAATCTAAGATAATGTTTTTCTCAAATGGTAAACGACTACCAATGAACATTCCAAAAATATCAACTGCTCATGGGATTGAGCTTGAAATGGTCACGACATATAAGTACTTGGGAATTGTTATTGATGAGAACTGTCTTTTAAATCACACATAGAAAAACTTGTGTCTAAACTTAAAATCAAATTGGGCTTTTTCTTTAGAAACAAGTCCTGTTTTTCCCTACAAGTTAGAAAACACTTGATCCTGACCACTTTCATTCCTTTTTTAGATTATGGAGACTTGCTTTTTATGAATGCACCTGACACTTACTTGGAAAAAAATGGATACTGTATATCGACCTTGTTCTGACATATGGCATTGAAATCGAAGACTTAATAGTCTCCTCACAGAATCCTCTTTTATCGGACCATCATTTAATAACTTTTGAATTCATATTAACAGACTACCAGCCAGTAGGCAAAAATTCTTATACCAGACTCCTGTCTTATAGTGCTGTAGCTAAATTTAAGGATATGATCCCATCAGTATTTAGTTCAATGCTATGTTGCGTATGACACTTGACTCTGTTGCTCCCCTAATAAAGAAGATAATTAAACAGAGGAGGTTAGGTCCATGGTATACTCCTCAAACCCGCAAATTAAAGCAAACTTCACGGAAAATAGAAAGGAAATGGCGTTCTACCAATTTGGAAGAATTTCGGTCCGCCTGGCAAGACAGTCTTAAAATATACAGGAAAGCCCTCCGCAGTGCCAGGGCAGCCTATTACTCTGCACTAATAGAGGAAAATAAGAACAATCCCAGGTTTCTCTTCAGCACTGTAGCCAGGCTGACAGAGAGCCATAATTCTGTTGAACCATGTATTCCTTTACAGTAGCTCTGAACAGTAATGACTTCATGAGCTTCTTTAATGATAAAATTCTAACTATTAGAGACAGAATTCATCGGCTCCTGCCATCAACAGGTACTGTTTTGTCCTCAAACACAGAAACCGTAGAAACTGTTTTTGAGGCAGTGGGCACGGTACAGTGCTTCCAATGGGAGGAGAGGACAGCCGATGATCTTTTCTGCAGTTTTGATGGCCCCCTGGAGTGCTTTCCTCTGGGCCACTGTGCAGCTGTTGAACCATGTGCAAATACAGTATGTTAAAGTGCTCTCAATAGAGCACCGATAAAAGGACACCAGCAGTCTCTGGCAGATGTTGTTTCCTCTGAGCACCCTCAGAAAATGCAGTCTCTGCTGGGCCTTTTTCAGCAGCGCCGAAGTGTTCACACTCCAGGTCAGGTCCTCCTCAACGTGGACTCCCAGGAACCGGAATCCCTCCACCCTCTCCACGCCCTCCCCGTAGATGGTCAGTGGTAATATGTGCGTGCTCTTTCTCTGAAAGTCTATGATGACCTCCTTTGTCTTTGTGATGTTGAGGAGCAGGTTGTTATCTTTGCACCACCCTGTTAGCCGCAGCACCTCATCCCTGTAGCAGGTCTCATCCCCTCCAGAGATGAGCCCCACGACTGTAGTGTCATCGGCAAACTTAATTATGTGGTTGCTTTGGTGTTTGGGGGTACAGTCATGGGTGTAGAGGCTGTACAGCGAGGGGCTTAGCACGCAGCCCTGTGGGGAGCCAGTGCTGAGGCTGATGGCAGTGGATGTGTGATGTCCCACTTTAACCCTCTGGCTGCGGGCTGACAGGAAGCTGTTAATCCATGTGCAGGTGGAATGTGGAAGCCCTAGATCCCCCAGTTTGTGCACCAGTTTGCTGCGAAGGATGGTGTTAAATGCAGAGCTATAATCCACAAAGAGCATATGCACGTAGCTCCCCGGTTGCTCCAGGTGGGACAGTGCAACATGGAGGGCTGTGGCTACTGCATCATCAGTGGATCTGTTTGCCCTGTAAGCAAACTGGTGAGGGTCCAAACCTTGGGGGAGAAGTGATGTAATGTGGCCTCGTACCAGTTTCTCAAAACACTTCATCACCACTGGGGTGAGAGCAACCGGCTGGTAGTCATTCAGACTGGAAATATGGCGTTTTTTGGGAAGGGGAACTATTGTGGAGGATTTTAGGCAGAGTGGGACGACGGACTGGGACAAGGACTGGTTGAAGAGCTTGGTGAAGATTCCAGCCAGCTGATCTGCACAGTCCTTCAGTACACGCCCGGTGACACCGTCAGGTCCAGGAGCCTTCCTCGGGTTGACAGCCCTTAGCACGCGCCTCACCTCATGCTCCTCTACTATGAGGCTCGGGCTGCTGAGAGCTGTGGAATGTGTTGTTGCTGCTTCTGCTGGTTCCGCCTCAAAACGAGCAAAGAAGGTGTTTAATTCCTCTGCCAGTGAGGCGTTCCCTTCAGCAGCACCGAGGTTGGTTCTGAAGTTGGTGAGTTGCTGAATCCCCTGCCACACCTGCCTGCTGTTGTTACTGTCCAGGTGGTCCTCTATCCTCCTCCTGTAGTCCGACTTGGCCTTCCTGATGCCTCTTCTCAGGTTAGCGTGGGCTGTGCTGTAATGAGCCCTGTCGCCTGACCTGAAAGCAGCTCTCCTTTCCCTCACCAGCTGCTGAACCTCCTTGGTCATCCAGGGCTTTTGGTTGGGGTAGATCCGGATGGATTTATCCACTGTGACAGTGTCCATGCAGTTCTTAATGTAGCACAGCACACTGTCCGTGAATACCTCTAGGTCTGTATGTTTGAAAATGTCCCAATTTGTCCTGTCAAAACAGTCTTGCAGCTGCTGAGTTGCACCATCAGGCCATGTTTTAACAGTTTTTGTGATGGTGGGAGCAGTTTTCCTGAGGGGGGCATACACAGGAATTAAAAGCAGGGACATGTGGTCAGACTGGCCCAGATGTGGAAGTGGGGTGGCCCTATAGCCCTGCTTGATGTTTGTGTATGCCTTGTCCAGTGTATTGGCTCCTCTAGTGGCACACTTGACGTGTTGGTGGAACTTAGGGAGCACTTTTTTCAAGTCCACATGGTTAAAGTCCCCTACTATGAGGTGCACAGCGTCAGGATGTAAGTTCTGCTGCTTGCTAATACTGCTATATAAGTGTCTGTTTAGCATTGGCGTCGGGTGGTATATATACAGCTGTTACCATGACAACGGTAAACTCTCTGGGGAGGTAGATGGGCCTACATTTGACAGTCACATACTCCAGGTCTGGGGAGCAGTGGCTGTCTACGATCACTGTATTTGTACACCAGCTGTTATTAATGTACATGCAGAGCCCACCTCCTCTGGTCTTTCCGGAGTCCCTCATCCTGTCGCGGCGCTGTACGGTGTAGCCTGCTAGCTCGATGGCGCTGTCTGGAATGGATGAATGCAGCCAGGTCTCAATGATCGACAGAATGCTGGTATTCCTTAGGTGTTTGTCGCAATCTGTAGCCTCAGGTCATCCATCTTATTCACGAGTGCTCTGGCATTTGAGAGGAAGAGACTGGGTAGCGGTGGTCGATGTGGCTGTCGCCGTAGCCTGGCTAGCGCACCGGCTCTACAGCCCCGCTTCTGCTTCCTCTCTCTGCGCCGCCGCCGCGACCTCCTTGCTGGGAGAGTAGTCCACGGAGCACCCGGTCTCCTTGCTAGATCCGCTGGAATGTTGTGTGAGCGGACAAATTCGGCTGTAACACTCTGTTGGCAACAAGCTCCTATCTTAAGGAGATAATGGCGGCTGTAGTTGTTACCAGCCCACGAGAGTGTACACCAATCACTGGATGAAAAGTCACATTTCCGTCAATTTCCGTCACTGTAAATTGCCGTGGAAGTTCTCTCTCAGCCACTGTGACCATGAGGTGTTAAAATGCAAATGTAAATGCTGCAAAGCTATACAAATGCAAATTGGGATTTTGTGTGTGTGTGTGTGTGTGTGTGTGTGTGTGTGTGTGTGTGTGTGTGTGTGTGTGTTCTGTGCCTACAGAATACAAAGATTTTTTTTTTTCATGAGGATTTAAAAGTATGTTTAAATAATTTTATAGGTTACATACAGGATAAGTGTCCTGACTCTCAAAGGTCTTTAATTTTGCACTTAAATTGCTAAATCAAAATTGTGAAAATTAAAGCATCTACAGTTCTTGGACACTGGTCACAATTTTTCGCATTTTGCCACCACAACACCAGATGAACAATGCTTGTATGATTAGCTTGCAAAATTCCAGCAGGGTAAGTCCACTGATGATTCTTTAAGTAGGAATAAAAAGGGAATACAACCCAAAGTAACTTTTCTTTTTTTTATTTTCAATGATGTCACTTTAAAGAAGTTTACATGTTTTATAAAATATTCAGGTACAAAAATAGAAAATCAAAGTACCATCACAGCATGTTTTTCATTCTATGCAACAAAAATGGTCTCGCGAGAAATTCCGAGAGCGCGACCTCGCATATGATTGGACGCCTCCTCTGACGCAATGATGTCGGCAGAAAACGACCTCGGCGCGTCTGTGAACGCGAATCGAGCTTGGATTAGAACAGATACGTTTCGGGTCCTGTTCATGCAATGGCCGGACATCGTCTTCGGTTCATCGCAGAAGGCACTGAAGTCAGAGCATTTAGCTATCAAGCTCCTCTCCTGTGGAACCATCTTCCAGTCTTTGTCCGGGAGGCAGAAACTGTCTCTACATTTAAGAGTAGGCTTAAAACTTTCCTTTTTGATAAAGCTTATAGTTAGGGCTGGCTCAGGCTTGTCCTGGACCAAGCTCACGTCTGCATTTTGACCTAAAGGCAGCTGGAAAGCTTTTCCGGCCCAGATACTCGTGTAAAAGGTAAGTGAATCAATTATGAATATTCACCATTAGTGCTATAAGTATTTATGATCAATTGCACCCATCTTATTATTACTTACCGTTAAGTCAAGCAACAAAATGGTAATGTATAGTAGTGGTCTGTCGGGAACTCGTTAATGTTGCATCTCCATTAGGTTGGCTAACAAACTTAGCTAGCAAGATACTGTGACCGCTAACCTAGCTACAACGTACAGATCACAGCATAATGATGTTAGCATGTTAGCAGACCTCGCTATAAAATAACCCCTAACATTGGAATTTTCTGATTCATTATTTTGTTATTGTGTTCAGTATAATAATATGTGTGTGAGTGTGTGTGTGTATGTGTGTGAGTGTACACACATACACACTCACACACACACACACACACACACACACACACACACACACACATATATATACTCACACACATAAAAACATGTGTGTGTGTGTGTGTATGTATATATATATATTAGTGCTGTCAGGCGATTAAAAAAATTAATTAATTACAGGATTTGTAATTAATTAATCTAATTAATCGCATTTTAATCCCATATCTGCTAAAGGTCCCCAAATAAAGAATTTGAATTCTAGGACATTACAATTCACTGACATTCACATTACAGCTGGTGAATTCTTTTCATCACTGTAGTTCTCGACGGTAGCTGGAAATTAGAGTTAGATGACGCTGTCTGAAACGCCTCTTTTAGGCTCTCGTCTTCCACGATTGAAATCGGCCTGCAATCAGCAGCAACCCACTTTGCGATTGAGTTTGTCAGTTTTTCTGTCATGACTTTGCTCATTCGTTTTCCTAACTCAGCAAGTGTGGGTTGGTGGAGTGAGCTCACAGTAGCACTAGCGGCACTAGCAGCAACTACATGTTCAGTGTTTAAATGATAATTCAGGCTGGAGCTGCTACGGTGATAGGAAAATTCTTTATATATAAAACTAAGTGGTAGGATGTTTTATTAAAATTAAAAATTAAAAAAATTAAAAATGTATGCAAAATGGAAAAAAAAACCTCCTTGCACAGGTGATCGCTCAGATTGCAGGCGATGCTACCACAACGTTATATCAATATTTGTTGTTCTTTAAGAAAATTGTATTGTTCCCTTTCAGTCAATTCACTCGGTACAACACACATTGTATGGGATATCACGCCCCCGCGTGGCCTGACTGAAGACACCTCTATTCACGCCTTTAAGGCAGATGACCTGTGGTGACGTATGTGAAGCCCTGCCTGCACATAAATACGTGCACTACCACAGTCATCCCTCAGTTCTTACGCTCTTCACCTCGCAGAGAACACCTCTACCGAGTCAAGCTAACAAGCTGTTGCTCGTTAGCTTGGTCTTGTGGCTTCTGCCGTATCAAAATTAGCTTAACTGTCCCTGTTGGTGTTAGCTGCTCCTACCCGCGGAGCGCTGATTTCATCTGTTTTTCTTGCTCTGGCTCATTGTGTCTCATTATGAGCACGCAGCCTAAGCAGGTGAAGGGGAAGTCTTCTGTTCACCCCTGTCCTCAGGGGTGCGGCTTCTCCCTTCACGAGAAGGACTTCCACGACGCATGTCCCGTCCGCCTGGGGATTGTCCACGCCAGGAGGGCTTTGACTGAGCCCGAGCCTTGTGAGTCCTGTCACCAGCTCCGGAGCTCAACCCTGGAAAGGCGGGTCAAGTTTGTACCAGCTCTATATGGAAAGTGTCCTGAGACAACTTCTGTTGTGATTTGGCGCTATACAAATAAAATTGAATTGAATTGAATTGAAGTTTGTGGAGAGAGTCCTGGGAAAGACGGCCATTGCACGTCTTGACCCCCTCCTCTCCGAGTCCAAGGACCCGGCTTCGTCCGAGTCCGGCGACGAGGAGCTCTTGGTCGGAGATCCCATTAAAAGCTGGGCAGACCACATGGAGTGTGCTGACGGGTTAGCGGGGTCCGAGCCGGGCCCCTCCGAGGGCGCTAGCCAGCCGCTACCCGATCTAGCCTGCTACCATGACGAGGAGGACGTGCTGGATGTTGGGTTAGACGTGCATGGCTTGTTGGAGGACGAACAGGAGCCGTTGTCGTTGGGTCATTACGCTGCGCCGGTTGACCAGGTCGACACGTCCTTCCTCTCACTGTACTGTCGTGCAGCTGAGAAATTGGAAGTGGCTTGGCCCTCTCCTCCACCGGCTCAGAAACCGTTGTGGTTTTCTGGGTTTTTTCTTCCCCCCGAACCGACGACCATGAAGAACAGCCTGCCCATGTTCCCTGATTTTGTCGCGGAGCTCACCTCGACATGGAACAAACCGCTGTCCACCCGCGCCACGGTGCCCGGCTGTGGTCAGTTTTTGGATCTGGATGGAGCTGAGAAGGCTGGTTTGGTCAACCTCCCGCCCATGGAGGCGTTCCTGGCAGCCTATCTGGCCCCGGCCCAGAACCACGGTGTCGGCGGTCCCACCACGCTCCCGTCCAAACACTGTAGGTTCTCCATGTCGCAGCTGGAAAAAATCTACTGTTCGCAGGCGAACACGGCCCGTGCACTGAGCTCCGCCACAATGCTCCAGATATATCAGGCTATGTGTCTGGCGGAACTCAGGTCGCTTATGCCTCCCGACAGTCCACTGTCCCCGCTCTTGAACGAGGTTCGAGTCACCACGGATTACATCCTCCATGTGTCCCGCTGTGCAGCGCTCTCCCTGGGAAGGGGGATGGCTTCTACAGTGGTGGCGCAGAGGCACCTGTGGCTGACTCTCTCTGATGTTTCGGACCGGGACAGAGCGGTCTATCTGGACGAGCCAGTGTCGGCTGAAGGTCTGTTTGGTCAGTCGCTCGATGCCATCCAGGCTAAGTTCGAGCTGAAGACGAAGCAGACCACAGCTTTGAGCAGCATCATCCCCAGACGGGATACTAAGCTTAAGCAGCCAGCCAGTCTGCACAAACCGGCACCGCCGCCTCCTACCAAGAGGACGGTGCCGCCCGTGACTTCAGCGCCACAACCAGTGAAGCAGCAGACAACCGGCGGAAGGAGGAAGTCGAAGCAGTCATCCTAACATCAGGATCGACTCTGGAGGGGCTTCAGCAGCAGGGAGACACTGCCGCCCCTCAGTTGTTGCCGCCAAAGAGGCCGCGTTTATATTTCGTTCAGGGGTCCGGTCGCGTGAGGTGCTGCCACCCCCAAACACAGTCTCCCAAGCACAACACCCCCTCACACACAAGTGCCCCAAATATGGTGCCTGTTGTTCACTGTGTGAATGTAAATGTGCATTTATTGAATTCAATAAAGACTTCGTTTTGTTCTCAAAACATTGCAAATCAAATGAGCCGGAGCAGACCAGTGTTGCTGTTCCCCTCCGGCACGCCAGAGGGCGACAGCCCCTCCCCCACAGTGCTGCAGGTCAGTCGGCTGTTGGTTCACCTCCCTCAGTCTCACCTTGGGTAGAGCGGACTGTTGCCATGGGTTACCGTCTACAGTTCGGGGCCCGGCCACCTCGTTTCCACTCTGTAGTCCTATTCTAGATTTGCGAGTGTTAAACAAGTATCTACGAACTTACAGGTTCAAGATGCTTACACTCAGACAGCTACTGAGCGCGATCAGACCGGGAGATTGGTTTACAACTATCGATCTGACAGACGCTTACTTTCACGTAGCGATACACCCGGACCACAGGCAGTTTCTAAGGTTTGCATTCGAGGGCATAGCCTACGAATACCTGGTTCTGCCGTTCGGCTTGTCACTCGCCCCCCGAACATTCACCAAATGTGTCGAGGCGGCGTTAGCTCCGCTCCGGGAGAAAGGCGTTCGCATATTAGCCTAAGAGCCTAATCTGGACGATTGGGCTCTTATTGCGAGCTCCAGGGAGCGAGCAGCGGCTCAGCTGTCACTGACCCTGTTGCACATTCAAGCGTTGGGCTTTTCAGTAAATCTGCAGAAAAGTTCACCGAGCCAACTGTTTTCTTTCCTCGGTTTGGAAATATACTGTCAGAGCACAGGGCGGCTGCGTTTCACCGCTGCCTCACTCAGTTTCAGTTGGGACGCAGGCTGCGTTTCCGGACGATCTTACAGCTGACAGGCATGATGGCATCTATGATCACTGTAGTGCCGCTCGGGCTGTTAAAGATGCGAGTGTTTCAACGGTGGACTCTGTCTCACCGGCTCTGCGCGCCACGTCACCTCCAGAGGAGGCTGACAATAACTCCGTCTTGCATGTCGGCTCGGTTTACTACAACGAGGGTCTCCTATAGGGAGGGTGTTTTTCCGCAAGGTGGTGTCCACAGACGCATCCCTGAGGGCGTGGGGGGCACTGTGCTAGGGCGCAGCAGTGAGAGGGGTTTGGACGCCAGCACAGTGCAGGCTCCACATCAACCACCTGGAGCTATTAGCGACCCTTTTAGCTCTGGAGCATTTTCGTCCCATTCTGACAGGCCATCATGTCCTGATCAGGACGGACAACACAACGGTGGTTTCCTACATAAACAAGCAGGGAGGGACACGCTCCCTTCCCCTGTTGAAACTGGCTCACTCTCTGTTGCTCTGGTGCAGTACTCATTTTCTGTCTCTCAGAGCCATGCATGTTCCAGGGCACTTGAACCTGGGACCAGACCTTCTCTCCAGGGGAGGTCCTCTGGTGAGGGAGTGGAGATTGCACCCACTGGTGGTGTCTCAGATATGGGATGGCTTCGGCAGGGCAGAAGTGGATCTTTTTGCCTCCAGAGCAAATACCCACTGTCCCCTGTTCTTCTCCATAACAGACCGCAGTGCTCCCCTGGGAACAGATGCGTTGGCGCACACATGGCTCAACACGCTGCTGTATGCATTTCCCCCAGTGGAAATGATTGCGTCTGTTCTGGAGAGGGTGCGCCGGCAGGGGCTCTCCCTGATCCTGGTGGCCCCCCGCTGGCCGGCGAAGTCGTGGTATGCGGAGATAATCAGTCTGCAAGGCCCTGGCAGCTCCCTCTTCGCAGGGACCTCCTTTCCCAGGCGGGAGGAGAGGTGATTCACCCATGCCCAGATCTGTGGCGACTACATGCTTACCTGTTGAGAGGTCCAATTTAATGGCTCAGGGTCTGCCCCCAAATGTGGTGGCGACGATCCAGAGTGCGAGGGCATCATCTACTAGGGGCCTATATGCCTACAAATGGCAGGCATTTGAGCAGTGGTGTCAGGACCGAAATGTGCTCCCATTTCAGTGCTCTATTGTGGATGTTTTGACATTCCTTCAGGAGCTGCTGGATAGGGGTCTCTCTTTCTCAACGATTAAGGTCTATTTGGCAGCTATATCTGCATGCCACATTGGTTTTGAGGGAGTGACACCAGGCGCTCACCCTCTTGCTAAGCGCTTCCTGAAGGGAGTTCGCAGGCTGGGGCCTGTGTGTAAACCCAGCGCTCCCTCATGGGATTTAGCGTTGGTGCTTGAGGCTCTTTGTGGACCCCCATTTGAGCCTACTGACTCTGCAGATATGAAATTTCTTTCATACAAGACTGCATTGCTACTTGCTTTGACTTCTGCAAAGCGAGTGGGCGACCTTCATGCTTTGTCTGTGCATCCCTCTTGTACTCAGTTCACTCAGGATGGATCTAAGGTTACACTGCGCCCTAATGCGGCATATTTGCCTAAGATTATCCCCGCAGCCTATAGCTCTATGGCGTTTGAGCTCTTGAGCTTCTGCCCCCCTCCTTTTGCATCTGAGGAGCAGAGGAGGTTACATTCCTTGTGCTCTGTGCGTGCACTACGCACTTACATAGACCGCACCCAGGGTGTGCGTTTATGTGACCAGTTGTTTGTCTGTTTTGCTAATCCAGCCAAGGGCAAAGCGCTGTCTAAACAGCGGCTTTCCCACTGGATTGTGGAGGCTATCTCCCAAGTATACAGCAGCAGGGGTCTTCCGTTGCCCCAATGTGTGAGGGCGCATTCAACCAGGGGCATGGCGGCCTCATGGGCCTTGTTTAAAGGGGTTTCTGTGAGTGATATCTGCACTGCAGCCAGTTGGTCATCACCGCACACTTTTGTTCGGTTTTATCGTTTGGACATGACAGCCCCTTCAGTGGCTCACTCTGTCCTTTCTGCTGGGTCTACGATGCACTAGAGTATTGGAGGTTCGGCTCCGGTTCAGTGGCTGCTCTGCGGGGCGTGTATACAAGTCCCATACAATATGTGTTGTACCGAGTGAATCGACTGAAAGGGAACGAAATGTTATGGATGTAACTTCTGTTCCCTGAAGGAGAGGAACGAGGTACAACACTATGTTGCCCCGCTGCGCAGCTGGGCTCGGTGAAGAGCGGCTATCGAACTGAGGGATGACTGTGGTAGTGCACGTATATATGTGCAGGCAGGGCTTCACATACGTCACCACAGGTCATCAGCCGTAAAGGCGTGAACAGAGGTGTCTTCAGTCAGGCCACGCGGGGGCGTGATATCCCATACAATATGTGTTGTACCTCGTTCCTCTCCTTCAGGGAACAGAAGTTACATTCATAACATTTCGTTTAGTTTCATGGCTTTCAGGCATGCAAAAAAACTACTACTCCCTGCATGCAATGCGAAGCTCAAGGCACCAATCACAACTCAGCTGTTATTGCGTTGATAGCTGTGGGCTGAGCTGTGTTCTTGAGTTGTTATTCGAGTGATGCTGTGAGTTGATGTGAGAGAATTTAGAGAAATGAAGTCGATTAGCTAGTTTGCAATAGTAACGTTAGTGCTACTAGTAACGATACTCGGGACACGTTGGTGGATGATGTTGACGTGGAAGCCGTCCAGGACGTACGTGTAATGTCAACGCCAGAAATTGAAGACCTACGGGCCGGCTAACATTAACATAACGCGAGCGTTAGCCAAACCGCCGTCTCAGAATCGAACGACTGGGAATCCAGCGTCCCGCAATGTTAGAATCACAGCTCATCACAATCACAGAACACACCTCAACGCCAAAAGGTACAGAAATGCTGTACAAACATATGTTCATGTTCTTGTTACTTTTTTTCAGTTACCTTTTATTTTAATTATTTGGATTGCTTCAGGTGTCAAGTGACATAATTTAATGATGATTTGTTGTCTATGTCATACATTTATCATTATGCTTTTACAAACCTGAGTATGTATACAACTTTTGGGCAGTACACATGTTACTATTCAGTCTTATACTCATCACCATAACTGCTGGCCTTTTACACCCTTCCCCCACACTTGTTTTTCAGACTTTTCGGGTGGACCCATACAGGACTCCAAAACCACCAAAGGTAAATATAACAGTTCATATTGTTAAAAGTACAACTAAGGGTTTTTTGTGTGTAGTTGTTTATTTTATTCATTTATTTTTTAAGCACCCGACTGATTGTTGTCAGAGATCTCAGTCATGCTGTGGCTAGGCAGCAAATAAAGGCAGAAAACTAGGCAGCAAATAAAGGCAGAATCAGCGATTAAGGGAAAACCAAAAAATGCTTACTTACTGATTTTCTGCCTGTTATCATCGATACTTATTAAATTAATTGGTAGTGCCATAAGTGGTCCCAGCCCAACACAAAACATGTTGCACATCCTCTGAAGTCTGCAGATTCCAAAAATATTAGTATATTCACTCAATGATCTTCCTGTCATCGGTAATGTTTGCCAAAGTTTAGGTTTCCATTCAGTTTGAATGGACAAGTGTGCAATTTTTCAGACCTGATTTTGGTATTGCACTTGTTTGCTTAATGACATAGAAAAAGCACTTCACTTTTTTAACATTTCAGCAGGATTACAATACACCTTCTCCACTTGTACCAACCAGAGCAACAGAAAACAGAGAATCACAGATTTTGGGCTTACAGTATATCACGAGATACGACCAAAGTTCTCCATCCATTTAAACCTCTTCTTTGTTTATCTTCTCTTTCTCACCTGATAGAGGGCTACAAAAATCACCTAAAGGAGCTTGAGGAGAGGATAAATGACAAGGATAAGGAGATCAGGCGGTTGCGAAGGTTGAACCTTCAAATGCAAGAGGGGAAGTATGGAGGGGGGCCCTTGCAGTAACCTTGAACCTATTTCCATGATAATATTATAATAATAATGCTACAACTATAATAAGTGGAAACTCAATCTGTGATTTTGAATAGGTAAGTGTTCCCTCTTTGATTTAATTATAGGACTAGCAGATACAATCAAAAAAAATTTGAAAGACGCTATACAGGCAGCTCAGCCTGCCCCCAGCCGCCCGGCGCCTTCTAGCAGCCACCCAGCCCCTCTTCACAACCAATCAGGAGAAATGAGTTCATTTGTGGACCATGCAGTGTTTCCCATACATTCATTATATTTGGCCTGCCCAAATCCTCTTGTAAGCAATGAATTGATCATCTATACTTAAATTCTGCTGTCTTTTCATTTCTTCTAATTGATTTTTGGTGATGGCACGCTAGTTGCCAGCTCCCCTCCCCCCCAGAACTGAACACTGAAGAGCCAGAGGTGACTTTAGTGTCAAAGAGGAACAGTATGGCAGTTGTCTGGACCTGTTTTGACAGTCACGTATTGTGTAGAACGACCCTTTCTACTATAGCTTTTAAAAGTATCGCAAGGCCATGTCTGACGATTGCATCGCTAAAAACCCGAATTGACAGAAATGTTAGAGAGCAGAACTCCTTTTGAATGAGATTAAAAACGACACTGTGAAATGACCCCGGCGACAGCAGAGTTCATAGTGAAATGTACAATGCCCCTCAATCCACATATTTACATATTATATGTTTACAACAAGGCTTTGCATTATCTAAATGTGCTGTTTTAACTTTTAACTTTGCTGTTGTAAACGTTACAGTTGCTGCTCTAGAAACAACATTTAGTTATATTTAAAATATAGATAAATTCTAACCCTGTTTTCAATAGACTGAGCACACACTCATTCCTCACCACGCAGTAATACCACATAGACTATTTGTGCCAAAATGATGATTTCAAATAATTCCTATATTTTTAAGACTGCTTATTAGAAACTCAGTAATAGCTAGCTGCTAATTTAGGCCTTACACCTACACATTGTACATGTGGGATGCAAACATAAGCTTCGCCACACAACCTGAGCCCCAGTAAAAAAAAAAGTTCAGTCAAATCTTTTTTTTCTCACCAGCACCCATGCCAATGCCACACCTTTGAGAACTGGACTTTTTTGCATTCTAGGAGTACGTGGATGTATTCTAATATTTCTTCATCTTTGCAGAACAAGTCTGTAATGGATTTAATGAGTCGAACCGCCTTGGATTATGCTCAAAGGTGTGATGGCTACAAGAAGCAGGACTGTGATGGACTCCATCTTCACTGTGGAAGAGATGGCGACGTGCTCCATCACAGGCAAAGAGGAGATTATAGGGGAGAAAAGACAGAGCCTTGACAAAGGCAGAGTGAAGCTAGTAATTGGTAAACATGCCTGAATATTGTTTGTGTTGGGCAAAATGCTATTGTATCAGCTTGTTAACACACAAAAATGTTGCTCTTTTTCAATTATTTTTATTAGCATCCTCATTGACACCTATCTTACACAACATGAATTAATTGATGAACCCCGAGTAAATTTAGTCACATTTCATTTCTTACAGACCATGTCAAAAAAGTTCACGGAGCCATCGGACACTGAAATCAAAGCCTGCGTGGCACAAAAATTAAAAGACACCCGGAGATGAGCTGAGAGGGAAACAGGGTAACCTATTTATACTGTATATGATACTGTTGTTGATACTTTGATTCGTAGAATCAAGTTTTGGATGGCTTCTAAGGGGCCTGCTGTGGGTCTGCACAGGATCTGTGCTTGTTTATATATTTGACTACTCTACATAGACCAGTCATCACTTGAAAAGTGATAGAAAAGAAATTAACCTTTACTTTGATAGAATAGACTGGCGTTTGTACTGCCCTAATCTTTGAATTTGTCTTTCAATCCCAAAACAGGGAGCCTGCTGGAGGATACCCAGAGGACTGAGACAACACAAACACACAATACAGACACACTCTTTCCCCAGAAGACATTTTTTAGGGGCATTTTGATCCTTTTTATGGACAGTTCTGTTCTCACTTTACATTGCATGTTTGCAAATAAACAGTATTTGTATCACTTATATTTGTCTTAACTACTTTATTTCTTGTAAAATTATTAAACTGAATATTAAACACTTTTTTGAAGTCTGCCTTTGTATGGATGGACAGATCATATTGTGCACCCTCATTTTCACATCTGCCAGGCACATCCAAGACTGCTTGCATTCCTAGTTTAGATTTGTGTTTTGTTGGTTTAAATTTTATACAGAAAATGTAACTACTAAGACTATTTTGAAACCCACTTGGTTTCACATGGGTATTTGAATCGGTTTCACATGGGAGTTTATATGGCTTACACATGTAAAAACATGAGTTTCACATGTAATAATATGGGTTTCACATGTAATCCCATGGGTTTCACCTAGGAATTTACATGGGTTTCACATGTAATCCCATGGGTTTCACATAGGAATTTACATGGGTTTCACATGTAATAACATGGGTTACACATGTAATAAAATGGATTTCACATGGAATCAGGGGTTTCACATGGGAGTTTATATGGGTTACACATGTAATAACATGGGTTACACATGTAAAAACATGAGTTTCACATGTAATAATATGGGTTTCACATAGGAATTTGCTTGGGTTTCACATGTAATCCCATGGGTTTCACATAGGAATTTGCATGGGTTTCACATGTAGAAACATGGGTTACACATTTAGTAACATGGGTTTCACATAGGAATTTCATGGGTTTCACACATTACACCATGAAAAATGTTCCAAAACCACATGTTTCCCGTGTTTAACATGTGCAAATCACATGTGTTCCACACTTTTCACATGTGGATTTAACATGTTTTCACATGTTAAAATTCACATGGGCAAAATCACATGTGCAAATCACCTCATGTGGTTTTTCTGTAAGGGCCAGTATGCCTTCATCTGGTCCCAGGGTGAGGTCATTCACACTGTGTACGTTCCTTTCAGTAGGATAGGACCTTCTCAGCTCCTCCCACAGGTGATTTCTGAACATATCCAATGGGATGGTGTCTCTGGCGGAGAGCCCTACTCCTGCTGCTTTCAGTGGCCGTCTAGTCATCTCTTTTCCTTCCACTCTTCCCGGCAGGGCTCTCATGTCTCCTGCACAGAGTGACTCCCATCGTCTGGTCCTCCAGTTAATTTATCCATTCTTCTGCTCCAGCTGCCAATGGACGCAGTTTGCCAATCAGTCCTTCCATGTCTCTGTGTGCAAAAGGCACATACGCTTCTCCTCCACTAGGGGCAACCCTCAAGGGGAAACTGTACACAGTCTGTGTTTTTTGTCCTCTAAGCATCATTTTGTGTGTTCTCACTAGATATTTAGCCTTTCTTTTCCCCGCCATTTTTCTCCTCATTAGTTCAGTTTCTGCTGGCGTAGAATTATGTGGTTTTGGGATGATTCTTAAGGAAGAATCACTCTCCCATCAGGAAGCCATTCATCTCTGTATCTGTGTTTTTCCAACCATCTGGGTCATTGGTCAGCAGATAAGGCTCAGTACAATTACTGTCTCTCAGGTCTTTGAGCTTATCATCATGCTCTGAATCCTCCTCTTCACTCACCCAATTATCTTCATCTCCTTCCTCTTCTGCAGCTGGCCACCATTGATAGGCCCCAGCTGCCTCTGTTATCAGTGGTGGGGGTGGGGTGTGTTGGCCTTCCATGTTATCATCACTGTGGCTACCTCTCTGTAAGGCTGTATTTGTTGAACTGGATGCGCTTTTCTGATTTTTCTTTGTTCTTTCTTCCAATTCTTTGATTGTCTGGCGTCCCCTGGTTTCATCCTCCACTCTTCTGGTGGCCTATTGTCCAAAGTCTTCCACTCTGTCTTCGAAATTCACACTTCCTCCTTTCACCAGTCCATGTTTTCTAATAAACTGGATATCATTACAGCCAAACTGGAAAGTGATTCACAGCATATTGAAGAGATGGAGAACCGCATTTCCAGCGCCAAAGACATCATTGCTGATTTGGAAAGCAGGTTAACAGACACTGAAAATAAGCTAGCTGTGCTCACTACTCGCATGGATGACCAGGAGGCGAGATCCTGTAGAGATAATATCAGGATCTTCGGTGTCAAAGAAGGGATTGAAGGGGGCAATGTACTGCTTTTCTTTGAAATGTGGCTGCCTAAACTTCTCCATATGGAAGAAAGGCAAGATTCAGCTGGATAGGTGCCATAGAGGTCTCGGTCAACCTAAACCCAGGGTGCCCCAAGTAGTCATCATGAAGCTCCACTATCCGGTGGATAAAATGAAAATATTAGCACTGGCTGCGAAGCAGGAGCCCGAATACAAAGGAGCTAGGATCTCCATCCGTGAAGACATCCTGCAAAGTGTTCTGCAACAGCGCAGGAGCTTCAACGAGGTATGCCAGAAGCTGATCTCCAAGAATATCAGGTTCAGGATGCAATATCCAGCGACCCTCCATTTCGCCTACAACAACAAGAACTTTTCCTGTGACACGGCTGAAGAAGCTGCTCACATCGTCAAGGCATTGAATGCGGATCCGTGAGCAACGTTATTGTTAACAAGCCACAATATATGGGAGCAGAGTGGTTCAACTCACAATTTAATGTTATTCTGAAGAACTTATCTACTTTTGATGTACTCTCTTAAGTGGAATCTAATCACCATCCTGTGCGCGTTAAGCTTTACTGGCTACACATAAGCTGCCTTTATGATGGACTGGCTACACATAAGCTGACTTTATGATGCACTGGTTACATATAAGTTGACTGTATTTTGGGAGTTTGTGTTGGGAGCAGGTGAGTGACATGACGGCTGCGTTTCATGGAGAGCATCTATGGGCAATGGTCAAGTGCGCTCACCACAGCTCCAAGGGATCTTTTGTATGGTATTCCTATGTGGACTGTTGTTGTTGTGTCGAAAGTTTGTTTCAGTTGAATGTGTTGAACAATGAGTACATGTTCCTGGTACTTGCATTTTTTTGAAAATAAATTCAAGAGTTTTCAGGTCAGGTCTGCCCCCCCCCCCCCCCCCTTTTTTTTCTCTCCTTTTCCTTCTGTACTGTCACAGTCCTGCGTAGCACTTACCTGTGCTGCAGCTCTTCAGCCAGGCCCCATACCTGTCTATCTGCACACCTAGCCTATTAGGTTCATCTGGAGGGTATTTAAGCCACGCTGTCGTTCTTCCCAGTTGCCAGATTGTCTTTGCGCCATGCCACACTCTCCAGCATTCTTCTCCAGATTGATCTCCAGTATCCGACCTCACCTGTTCCTGACTACTCCTTCTGTCCTAGCCCTGTGTCTGCGGGTGTGCAGATCTTACGGCCTCGGTGGTTACAAAGAGCACATTCCTCCTCCAAGAGTGATTTGTCAGTGATTTCCGCGTTCGATCCGCTCTCCTCACACTAACTCCTTCTGAGCCGGCTCTCTGATCAGTAAGGCACATTGTTGCTCTGGTTGTCCGTTGTCCTGTGTTCCCAGTTAATCGGCCAGCACTGCAATTGGGTCCTCCATTAGCCTTTGCATTACCTTTTATGTGGCTGCTACTGTATGGCTTGGTATATTTACCATCTAACTGGGTTGAACAATGAATATGACTAAATATGTGTCCTATGACATCAAAGGAGTAAATAATGCTATTAAACGCAAGAAACTTTTATCCTTTAGTCTTGTTACACGAAACCCACCTAAATGACCAAGAACATGAAAAACTGAGGAGAGAGTGGGTAGGACAAATTTATTACTCATCTTTTTCTACGCGTAAAAGGGGAGTAGCCATCCTAATAAATAAAAACACACCATTTACTCTGGAAAAATGTGTTAAAGACAAACAAGGTTGATATGTGATTAGAACAGGTTTTCTGCATGGTGAACATATTATGATTGGATGTGTGTATGCTCCAAATGTGTACCAAGGAGAATTCTACTCTAAGCTGTTAGCTGATGTGTCTGCAATGCCTGCAACATTTAATATACTTGCGGGAGACTTTAACTGTGCAGTTAATCCCGAGATAGACCAAAGCCCCCCAACTAAAAACATACCATCTAAAATAAGAGAGGCCACCAAGGAATTATGTGTAGACCTACAGATGTTTGATGCTTGGAGAGTTCTTCACCCCAGAGAAAGAGATTATACTTTTTTTTCACACCCAGATCAAAGTTTTTCCAGAATAGATTATTTCTTTGTCTCAAGGATGGTGTTAGATAGAATAGAAGAATGTGCCATAGGTATCCGTACATTATCGGATCATGCAGATACGTCCATTATGGTTTCTCCTCCTACCTCTCAGCCTGTGGCACGCTACTGGCGTCTAAACCCCTCGCTGGTGAATAGTCCCTCATTTGTGACTTTTGTGAAAGATCCATCAATACTGTGGGATACCCTGAAGGCTTATTTAAGGGGAGCTATAATTTCTTATGGCACAGTCAGGAAGAGGAAAATGTTAAAAGAGCAGCTTGATTTAGAGAAACAATTGGCTGACCTTGACTAGCAAGTAAAGTACAATTACTCAGTAGCTCTGCTTAAAAAAGCTGAAGCCACACGGTCTGCTCTTAACCAACTCCTGACGCAAAAAGCAGAAGCAAGTACCCTGTATGCAAAACACAGATTGTTCGAAATGGGAGACAAACCAGGACGATTACTTGCACGCTTAGCCACTGGTAAACGAGATATCACAGCAATTTCATCCCTAAAGGATGAAACTGGGAAAAATCATTATGAAATCAAAACAATGGTGGAGATAATGAAAAGCTTTTATGAAAAACTCTATACCTTAGGAACCTCCACACCACCACACTGTATACAGGACTTTCTAGGAAAACTTAATCTCCCTTCCCTCTCAGAGGCAGACAGATCTGCTCTTGGAAAGCCAATAACCAGTGAGGAGATCAAAAAAGCAATCAACTCGCTACAAAATGGAAAAGCTCCATGACCAGATGGTTATGGTTCAGAGTTTTATAAAACTTTATTAGATTCCATAAAGGGACCTCTGCTAAAGATGTACCTACACTCAACATAGACAGGCTCTCTCCCATGCTCTTCATATGCTGCAAATATATCGTTAATCCTTAAAAAGGCTAAAGCCCTTTGTAAAGTCTTTCTATCAAAAAAAAAAACAAAAACAAAAACAAAAACTTACATTTAGAGCCACTGAGGGGCGAACGGGAAGAACTTGTTTAGACGCGTGTCCTGGGCAACAACAATAAACCACTGTCCAATACTGCTGTCTTTGAGTGCGTCAACCCATTTATTTTACAGTCGTGCTCTCCTTTACAGTGGTAAAATATGTCCACAATTCATCTCAGGCAAGTTTCCATTCAACAGGTTCACAGTACCATTTTTTCCATGCTGCCACACACATGGTCGAAAAACTGTTTGCCTGTCCCGGTTCACACACCTGCTGCTCATCACCTGTACCTTACCTAAATTACCTGTGTTTGTGTTCTAGTGCGCCACCCTGTGTACAAACAACACAACTGCATTTCTATTTACAAACAATGACCTCTATTAATTAAACAAGAAACAAAACAAAAATATTACTGTGGCTCCAACACACCGGCCCCTAATTGTTAATGGCAGGAGGGCATAAACAATTCAACACATATTTACAGAATGGAGCCAACAAATCATTTGACATTGAACCGATAAACCAAAACTCTTCTATAGATCAGAGGTCACCCAAAATAACTATAGTTCAACTCATGTTTCAGCTTCTTGTAAAAGACAAAGTTTAGTCACTGGCCTATCCAGTATGCTGGTCTTGGTTTGCACTTGTGCAGAACGCATCAGTCCTTTCCTGTCTGGGTAAGTCTGCAGAACTCTTCCAAGCAACCAGGAGCTGCGTGGGACTGAGGGATCTGCAATGAGCACAACGTCTCCAGGCACAAGACTCCTCCTTTTCTTACTCCATCGTTGACATTCTTGTAGCAAAGGTAAGTATTCTCTTAGCCAGCGCTTACAAAAAAGGTCAGAGATGTACTGTACTTGCCTCCATCTTCTTTTGATGTACAGATCGGCCTTCTCAAACAGTCCAGGTGGTAAGACAGGTTTTCTTTTCATTGTGAGCAGGTGATTGGGTGTGAGAGCTTCCAGATCATTTGGATCCTCAGATAATTTGGTGATGTGGCGATCATTTAGAAAGGCTTCGACTTCACACAGAACTGTATGGAATCCTTCATCATTCAGGGTTTGTTGATGTAATACTGATGTTAGTATCCGTCTTACCATCCTTATGATTCGCTCCCATACACCTCCATGGTGTGAAGCTGCTGGTGGGTTAAAGCTCCACTTTATCCCTTCCTGTAGAAAAGCATCCTGTATTTTGCTGTGATTTAAAGCAGCAAGAGCTTCCCTTAGCTCCCTTTCAGCTCCAATGAAGTTTGTTCCATTGTCAGAGCATAGATGAGAGACCTGTCCTCTTCTACAAACAAACCTGCGCAAAGCATTTATACATGAGTCAGTATCCAATGAGTAGGCAACTTCCAAGTGGACTGCTCTACATGCCATGCATGTAAAAATGACTCCATAGCGCTTTTCTAGGTTACGACCTCTTTTGACCTCGATTGGTCCAAAATAATCGACTCCAACATTGGTGAATGGAGGAAGATCTGGAACGATTCTTTCTAAAGGCAGGTCAGCCATTTTCTGCTCACCCAACTTCCCTTTATGTCGCCTACAGAAACCACAGTTAGACAGGATCTTTCTTGTTGCTGCGTTAGCACTGGTGATCCAATATTTGCTCTGTAGTCTGGAGAGAATGTGGTTTCTCCCGCCATGGCCCACTTGTTCATGAATGTACTTTAGTATTAGAGAGGCTACATGTTGGTCTTTGGACAGGATGACTGGATGTTTTGTCTCCTCAGGCATGGCTGCCTTACTCAATCTCCCTCCAACTCTAAGCAATCCATCTTCTAGAGTGGGGTCCAGTTTGTAGATTCGACTCTCCTTTTTCACTTCACACTTGCCAGATGATAATGCAGCAAGCTCGTCAGGAAACCTTTCGTGCTGGGCAAAGCGAATGATGGATATTTCTGCTTCTGAAAGATTGTCAAATTCTGTCCTCCACATGCAGCTTTAATGCGTTGCATTTCCTGTTTTACATGGTTGCCATCGATGTCAACATCCTCTTGACTTAGCTCTTTTCTTTTTTTGGCTCATCTCCTGTAGAGCCTTCCTTATTTTCAGTATCCACGCAACTGACCTCTTTAACCTTTTCCAGTCAGAAAAGTAGGTTATCAGCCGATGTGTAGCACTTGGTGTGTCCTCTACAATCACTGCATTAGCTGTGAGCTCCTTTTTGACCTCTGGGTCATCTGCAGCAATGTCAGAATCCAAGGTGGTTTCTGGCCACTCTTCTTCCCTTTTCCATAGAAATTCAGGGCCTTCAATCCATCCCCTGTTGGTCAACAAATGATCCACTGTAAATCCTCTTGAGGCTTTGTCTGCAGGGTTCTGAGTGGTATGAACATATCTCCACTGTTGTACATCGGTTGCTCTTCTGATGGTAGATATTCTGTTCGCCACAAAGGTTTGAAATCTCCTGTCCTCATTTCTGATGTACTTCAAAACTGATGTACTATCAGTCCAGAAACATGACCTTTCAAGTGGAAGCTGTAATTCCGTTCTGAGCGTCGTGTCCACTCGAACAGCAAGGACAGCAGCAGTGAGTTCTAACCGAGGAATCGTCACTTGTTTTAATGGTGCCACTCTGGCTTTGCCTAATATGAAAGAGACATAAATATTGTTATTGTTGTTTTGCATCCTGAGATACGTCACAGTACCATATGCACTTTCACTGGCATCTGAAAAGTGATGTAACTGGCCATGAGTGGGTTTTCCAAAATCTGGTGGTTTGAGGCATCTGTCAACCTTGAATGCCGTCATCCTTTCCAAGGCTTTCAACCATTTGATCCACTGCTGTTGTAGAGGTGTGGGAATCTGATCATCCCATCCATGACTCTTCCTACACAGATTCTGGAGTAGGAACTTTGCTGTAAGTGTCAGTGGTGCAAGAAATCCCAAAGGATCATAAACTGAGCTGACCACCGATAGAATGCTGTGTCGAGTATGGGGTGGTTCCTTGAGTGCCATCTTGAACCTGAAAATGTCTGTCTCGACGCACCAATGAAGGCCAAGGGCTCTCTCAACAGGCAGTTGATCCCTGTCCAAGTCCAACTCATGCAGAATCTTGGATCTCTGCTCCTCTGAAATGGATAGCAACACTCCACGACTGTTGCTAATCCATTTTGTCAAATTGAAGCCTCCATTATGGCAAACAGCTGACAAATCTCGGACCATTTTGACAGTCTCCTCTTCAGACGGCAAGCTCTTAAGACAGTCGTCCATGTAAAAGTTCCGATTGACTGTATCAATTACCTCAGCAGGGAAACTGTTCTGGTTATCTTCTGCAGTCTTTCGTAAGGCATAACATGCACAGCTGGGTGAAGACACTGCCCCGAACAGATGTACAGTCATCCTATATTCCACAAGATCTTGCTTTATATCCCCTTCAGGCCACCACAAAAAACATAGGAAATCTTGGTCATCCTGGACTACCTTGACTTGATGGAACATGGCTTGAACATTTCAGTTCTTGTCTGAATCGTGTGAGGACTCCTAACAAAGAACTGGTAAGATATGGGCCTTGTAGAAGCTGACTGTTGAGGGATTGTCCTCCGAACTCGGCTCCACAGTCAAACACAACACGAAGATTCCTTTTCTTAGGATGGTACACTCCGTGGTGTGGAATGTACCATACCTTTTCCATCAGACCTTTTTAGCTTCAGGAACATGCTCAGCATACCCTTCCTTGATGACATCACTGAGAAAGTTGGCATATTCCTGGTGGAACTTCTCATCTCTCTCAAACCTCCTCTTCAAACCCAGAATGTGTTGCTTAGCTACACAATGATTGTTTGGGAGAGACACCTCTTCTTTTTTAAAGGGGAGTTTTAAGCTGTAATGTCCATCTTGTAGCTTCACTGAATCCTTCATGATTTCCATGAACTGCATATCATCTCTCAACATTTCTTCTTTGTCTCCTGATGCATTTTCATTAAAATCATGATTGTACTGATTATTCAATAACTCCTCGAGCCTTTCTATGGAGATCCTATTTACTGTTGCAGTGGGGTGGCCACTTTCACACCACTCTTCACTGCATCCTTGAAGGGGGCCATTAATTACCCACCCCAATAGGGTCCTAATGGCGTAGGCTCCATTTCCATGACTGTTTACTACTTCCCAGGGTTCGAGCATTTTGGAGGCATTGGTGCCTATCAATAGCTCCACGTCAGCTTGAATGCGAGGAACATCAACACCATTCAAGTATGGCCACTTAGCCAATTCCTCTTCTTTGATGATGTTTTCTGTATTTACAGGCATCCTCTTCTGGGTGTAGACCTTTGGTAAGCCATAGAAGTGTTTTCCACTGAGACTAGAAATCTCCAAACCTGTCAACCTGTAGCTGGAAACTGATGCTCTTGAGCCCATGGTTCGTAGACTGATTTGAGTTTTCCTTCCATTCATATTCAGCTTTCTCATCAGGGTTTCTGAACTAAATGTGGCTGTACTGCCTGGATCAAGAAATGCATACGTTTGTATGATTTTGTCTCCTTTACTGGACTTCACCTGAACTGGTAAGATGGAGAGAATTCCGTCACTGTTCCCGGCCCCTGTATGACCACATGTTTGCAGAGAGACCAATGCACTGCTCACAGATGGTTCCTTTGGCTGTTTTGAGTCTGTGTTGTCTGCTCTCACCTTTTGATGGATGTGAAGAATGCTGGGATGGTTTTGGCTGCACATCTTACAAGTCAAGCACTTATCGCAGTCCTTGCTTTTATGCCCAATGCAAAGGCAGCCAAAGCAAACTCCTTTCTCCTTTAGAAAGTTGATTTTGTCTCTGTGCGTTTTCTCCTCCAATCGTGGACACTGTTCCAGTGAGTGACCTTGAGAGCAACACACACAAATGCTGGTGTTCATAGCAGATGCACTACTTTGCCGTTGAACCTGATTAGACTTTTTGGAATCTTTATATGCAGGGGTTCCAATGGGGGTAACAGTGGTTGCAAAACTGTAAACTGTCTCCTTTAAACCTTGGCTTGTTTTGTGATTTTGTCCTGCTCACATTTTTACTTACTGTAACAAGTGGTGTATTCTGAATGTCTCCAAAGACTGGGTCAGACATTACTTTCACTTGATGCTCAATGAATGTGACGATGTCAGTGAACTGTGCTCTGCGATTGAGTCTTTCCAGTATATCACACGCAGAAACTCTCCATTTTTCTCTTAGCTTGTATGAAAGCTTCAAAATCACAGTTCACATATTCGCCGGCATGTCCAGTTCTCTCATGTATTGAACATCCTCCATAGCATTACAACATTCACGCAAAAAGAGTGCATATGCTTGCAGAGATTTGACATCCTCCGGTTTCACTACAGGCCAGTTGAGGACTTTCTCCATGTATGCTGCAGTGATCTTGTGTTCATTGCCAAAGTGTTCTTCTAGCAGATGCTTAGCCATAGGATAGCCTCTGTCTGGAGCCATGTGCTGACAGCTCCGCACTAGCTCTTTTGGCTGGCCTCTTGTGTATTTATCTAGAAAATACAAACAATCACCTTTACTGCTTGCATTATTTTCTACACAATATTCAAAGGCTCTGATGAATGTTTTGTACTGCAGAGGATCCCCATCAAAAAATGGAATTTCTCTTGGTGGTAGTAAATGAGCAGTTTGTTTTTGGATCAGTAATGCTGATATTTCATTTTGCTTTTGCAGTAAGTTGCAGAGTGCTGATGTGTCGTCCATTTTTTGAAGAGGTAAGTGAGACTGAATGGTTTTTGGGTTTGTTTGTTGCACACGAGAGTCCAAAAACGGTTCACTTGAGGTTTTTCCATGTTCTTTCCATATTTTATTTGACTGATCTTCCTGACTGTTTTGGTTTGCATTCCTATATGCAGGTTGTTTTTGTTGCTGTACAGATGGTGGTTGTTGTGAATCCACTAGGGCAGGTTCATATTCTTTTGCCTGTGGGTTGAGCATTGTGGAAGTTTCCTTTAATCTGGCTCCTTTTTCATGAGGCTTGAAAATGGTGGACATGTCCTTTAACCTAGCACCTTTTTCATGAGGGTTGAGAATGGTGGACGTGTCCTTTAATTTTGCTGCCTTTTCAAAATAAGATTCCATTCCGTTTGAGTGTGTAGTTGAGTGAGCTTGGTGACTGGAAGCTGATAACACTGCTAATTTAGCAGCAGAAGTGACCATTTCCGAATCAAGCTCCAGTCTCTCCTTTCTCCTCCTCAGCTGCTCTGTTTGCTCCTCCAGAGCATGTTTCTCCTTTAAGGCTGCAGCGCGAGCTTCAAGTGCAGCTCTCTCTGCCTCAGCCTGAATGCGTGCTGATGCAATAGATGATCTACCAGATCTTGAGCTGGTGTGACTTTTCTGACATGATTTTTTGCTAGACACATTTGTTTCAATATTGGAAATACTGTCACTCGGCTTCACTTCACCCTTATCACAATCATCATCGTCGTCGTTTTCAGCATGTTTTTGAACATCTGGATTTGACAACCACCTTTTCACACAGTAAATAAATTCATTGACACTCAGCAGTTTTGCTTTGAACCATATTTCATGTTTCTCTTTTTCTGCAGGAGGTAAAAAATGTAACAGAGATGCATGTGTTTCCCTTGCTTCATTGCACAAAGTTTGGTATTTGTCAAAAGCACAGTGTACCTCAGTTTCGTATTCTCTGTCCTGCATTAGCTCTTGAATCGTCCCTTTTAGATTAGATGCTTTAGTTAGTTTGGATTTTCTTGTTTTTTGCAACGTTTCCAATTTATCAATCAGTGCCCTTTGTGTTAATTTGATGGGACGTTTAGTAACCGATTGTGTTTCAGTTTCACCGCAGGCCGCGCCCCCACTGGGCTGCGTGTCTGCTGCGGCGGCGGACCCATTGTCATCATTACCTTGATTTACACATTTGTCTGAATCCATAATAAACACAATCAGAAGCAGTCAGATACCATACATAAAACAGACCATCCCACAGTTTATTTAATGACCGGTACTGGTACCAATACATTGGGTTTTCAGTCGTAATGTGTGCACACAAAGTTTAAATGGCCATAGATGGTAGCGCTACACATACCCCCGGTCCATTAACGTGTTGATCGACAACGAAGAGTGTCCCGGTGGTGGTCCGTGGCCTCTGTTCAGTTCGTTGTCTCTGTCGATGGCCTAGCAGGCGCTGTCCTGATTGTCCAAACGATCCATCTCGAGCACAGAAATCCAGCAAAGACGTCCTCTATCAGCTGTTTCCTTGAATGGCGATCCCGGCGAGTTCATTCAAGCAGTTTTTCGACTTAAATGTAAAGTCTTTCTATCAAAAAAAACAAAACAAAAAAACTTACATTTAGAGCCACTGAGGGGCGAACGGGAAGAACTTGTTCAGACACGTGTCCTGGGCAACAACAATAAACCACTGTCCAATACTGCTGTCTTTGAGTGCGTCGACCCATTTATTTTACAGTCGTGCTCTCCTTTACAGTGGCAAAATATGTCCACAATTCATCTCAGGCAAGTTTCCACAGGTTCACAGTACCATTTTTTCCATGCTGCCACACACACGGTCGAAAGTGTTTGCCTGTCCCGGTTCACACACCTGCTGCTCATCACCTGTACCTTACCTAAATTACCTGTGTTTGTGTTCTAGTGCGCCACCCTGTGTACAAACAACACAACTGCATTTCTATTTACAAACAATGACCTCTATTAATTAAACAAGAAACAAAACAAAAATATTACTGTGGCTCCAACACCCCTGACGAGTGTGGCTCTTACTGCCCTATTAGTTTAATGATTGTAGACAGTAAAATTTTTTCAAAAATACTGGCGAATAGACTTGATGATTACTTGTCACTCTTAATTGGACCAGACCAAATCGGCTTTATTAAAAATAGGAACTCTTTTACCAACATGAGGAAATTACTTAACATTATTCAACATGCAAACACTAATCAGAAGCAAGGTCTTATTCAATTCAATTCAATTCAATTCAATTCAATTTATTTGTATAGCGCCAAATCGCAACAGAAGTTGTCTCAGGACACTTTCACATATAGAGCTGGTACAGACCAAGCTCTTTTATCTACAGAGGACCAACAATTGCCCCATGAGCAAGCACTTGGCGACAGTGGCAAGGAAAAACTTCCTTTTAACAGGCAGAAACCTCGAGCAGAACCAGGCTCTGGGTTGGCATCTGCCTCAACCGGTTGGGTAAGAGAGGGAGAGCAAGAGAGGGAGAGTGAGACAGACAGACAGACAGACAGACAGACAGACAGACAGACAGACAGACAGACAGACATGCAGTCACAGTAACAGTGACAGTGGATGTAATAATAGCAGTAGCAGTTGCAGTGGATGTCAGGCAGGGCCAAGGCAGGAGACGCAGCTGCAATCCACAATCCAGATTCAGCCGCTGTGGAACCTGCAAGATGACTGTTAGCTTTGAAGCTCGGTTCTTTGGTTGGAAGCTCAAGAACGGTCCGGAGAAGTCTTCAGTTCACAGTCAAAGTATTTATTTTAGGTCACAGGTAAAGCAATGCAGCGTTGGTCTCAGAGTGTCAGAGTTCCCTCAGGATCTCAGCCAAAATGAGTGCCGTTCACAGACAATCGTTCACATTTAAGGAGTTGGGATTGACCAGCCCCGTACTTTAATCAGTTCAGATCATTCTAGACATCTTCAAGTACCATGTGATAAGTAATCCATATGTGTGTCTGTGTGTTGTGTCAGACGTGAAGATAATATTTGCAGACATCGTAAATAAGGAGGAGAGGTGCCATGAACATCTTGTTTGCCACTACTGATTGTCTCTGGGGACATGATATTTATGACTCAGGGCCATTTATGACTGATAGACCTTCTATCACAGTGACAAGATGTTTTTGTATGCCAGAGCACAAAACAAGATGTTAGAGTGTTAAACAAGATGTTCCCTGTAACACGACCAAGCACAGAGACTCCGGGGAAGGAGCTAAGTTAGTAACACGATGTGGTAGGACATGAAAGCGTGCAAATGGATAGGGACAGAAGGACAGAGGAGCTCGGTGTATCTTTGGAGGTCCTCCGACAGTCTAATCATATAGCAGCATAACTAGGGGCTGGTCCAGGACAAGCCTGAGCCAGCCCTAACTATAAGCTTTATCAAAAAGGAAAGTTTTAAGCCTACTCTTAAATGTAGAGACAGTGTCTGCCTCCCGGACAAAGACTGGAAGATAGAAGATCTTATCATTTCACTCGGTGTTGAAAAGGCCTTCGACCGTGTAGAGTGGCCCTATTTATTCACCACCATGAAGCGAATCGGACTTGGGGAGGGATTTATTAACCTCATTAGGCTGATATATTTCTCACCTAGAGCAAGTGTTCTTGTAAATGGAGCAAGGTCATCAGAGTTTGACTTGGGGAGGTCCACTCATCAGGGGGACCCTTTGTCCCCACTTATTTTTGCACTGGCCATCGAACCGATGTCAGAAACCACCATAGCATAGCAGGCTTTCAGATAAAATCTATAGCATACAAGATTACGTTATATGTAGATGATGTTCTTTTTTCTCACCAACCCATACCAGCTTTAATGTCAGTTATTTAAACCTTTGGATCCTTCTCTGGATATAAGATTAATTTTAGCAAATCAATGGCTATGCCAATTGGATACGGTCAGAATATGCCAGACATACCTAACTTTCAATTTTGTTGGTCTGCCTCGGGATTCTCGTACTTAGGAATTTCTATCTCCCCAAATATAAGGAATATATTAAGACAAAATTTTAACACCGGACATAAAGATATCAGGAATGATCTTAATAGATGGATGGATTTGCCGATTTCCTGGATGGAGAGGATAAATTTATTAAAGATCACCCTACAGATTACTAGGGGAGCTTACTAGTGAAAAGAAATCCCTTCCCGAATTGAGCGATAATCCAATACTACAAAGCTCTATCCAAGATTTGGCACGACATGAATACATATATTGGTAGGAGAGGCACCTTTTCCTATTTGACCCCACTTATGGGTAACAGGAATTTGTTGAAAATGCTGTATTCCGCTCCCGGCATGAGAAGGGAGTGAGGGTGGTTGGAGATTTGTTTGATGATAAAAATGCCCTGTTGTCCTTTACACAGGCACAAAGTACATTTGGGCTTCCACAAACGGACTTTTTTGCTTATCTTCAAGTTCGCCACTTTATCAACACAAATTTCAAACCAACACAGACTGACACGCTGATGGGACCAATTGATAAGTTCATAATTAATTTTACATTCAGTAAAGCTTTTATCACATATTTTTTATAACAGTCTGTTGCAGAGAACATATTGTTTAAACACTCTAACATCTTGTTTTGTACTCTGGCATACGAAAACATCTTGTCACTGTGATAGAAGGCCTGACTCTTAGCCCTGAGTCATAAATATCATATCCCCAGAGACAATCACTAGTGGCAAACAAGATGTCCATGGCACCTCTACTCCTTATTTACGATGTCTGCAATATTATCCTCACACCGGACACAACACACATACACACATATGTTTTACTTATCACATGTTTAGTGGTTAGTACTTGAAGATGTCTAGAATGTCCTGAACTGATTAATGTACTGGGCTGGTCAGTCCCAACTCCTTAAATGTGAACGATTGTCTGTGAACGGTACTCATTCTGGCTGAGATCCTGAGGGAGCTCTGTCAGTCTGAGTCCAGCACTGCATTGCTTTACCTGTGACCTACAATAAATACTTTGACTGTGAACTGAAGACTTCTCTGGACCGTTCTTGAGCTTCCAATAAAGAACCGAGCTTCAAAGCTAACAAGCCCTCAGAAATGTAAACAGCACAATATTGATAGGCTTGTTAAAAGCAGGGAGGAAGACCTTCACAATGTGTATGATGAAGATGCTTAGGAAGGGTGTATTCGAACCACTCACTCTCTTTTCATCAGTAATAGGTTTAAAGAAACTCAATATAGAATACTTCTTGTGATTCTAGTAGACTCGAGTAGATCACCATTGTGCCCTAAATGTATACTTACAAATGGACATATATACACTGCTTTTAGAGCTGTCCAAGAATATCAAATTTCTGGTCTTCTGGCCTAAGGAGATGAGTGCAATATTTCTTTTGGGGCTGCGGCCTACAAACCGGGTTATGGACGTTAAGAGATCCAGGCTACTGAACAAACTCTTATTTCTGGCTAGAAAATGTATATTATTTAATTGGATTAATGAGAAACCTCCCAGTGTAACTCAGTGGTATAAGGAAATTTTTAGAGTTCTCCCTATGGAGACTTCAGGGCATTTAATCATTCGCAACTGGACTTTGTCAGTTTGTCGTGGAAGACGTTTCGCCTCTCATCCGAGCAGGCTTCATCAGTTCATGCGCACCAGACTAGATAGGACAGCTCTAGTCTAATGAAATGGTGTTAGGTTCAAATGTTTATCCTCTGAGTGAGGCCAACCCCCAAAACCAAGGATGGTATCACTCTATTGTGAGGCAAACGATCCCCCATTAAGGCGGGGTAGGGTGCAACCCTTAGGTGTCAACGACAGTCATCTGCCTCGTTAGGAAGAAGAAGAAGAAGAATTTCCTTTATTCGTCACATTTTTTACACACAACATGCAGTTGAGGAGGAAACTATACACGCCATGCATATGTGAAATTCCATCCCGATTTTTGACCCATCCATGGTCAGTCCTTCCTCCACGGCAGACCAGGAGCGGTGGGCTTCCAGTCAACCAGCGGGACCGGTTCCTTTTCGTCACCATTGGTCAGGTGGTGATCTTCTTGCATGTTTTTTTAGTGGGGTATTTTTATGGAGGATACCCCAGGTGAACACGGGGAGAACATGCAAACTCCACACAGAAAGGCCCCTAATTTTTCCTCAAGCAGCAGCAGGCACCAAAGGCATGGTGGAGGACACGCGCAGCGTGGGACCTTCTAGCTGTGAGGCGACAGTGTTACCACCGAGCCACCGTGCCACCGTTAGTGTCCCATTCTTGTCATTGGGAGGCTCCTTGAGCCATGTGTGAATGGCTTTGTTGTTTATTTTCAGAGGCTAAATTTTTGAATCTCTTTGGAAGAGATGAAAGGACAGCATTGTATGTGGGAGATAGGTGGTGTCTCAGACCTCCCCCTCTGTTCAGAGACGGTTTTTCAACTTTGACATAGATGGCTTCTCTCACTCCTCTTTCAAACCATCTGTCTTCTCTGTCCAGAATATGTACATTTTTATCCTCAAAGGAGTGTGCTTCCTCCTTGAGGTGCAGGTAAACAGCTGAGTCTAGACCTGAAGAGTTAGCCCTTCTGTGTTGTGCCATGCGTCTGCTCAATGGCTGTTATGTTTACCCAATATATAAGTCTGTGCATTCCTCACTACACTGGACTGCATACACCAGATTGTTCTTCTGAGTATGAGGTGTCCGGTCTTTGGAGTGCACCAGCCTTTGTCTGAGAGTGTTCCCAGGTTTGAAATGTACCGGGATGTTATGTTTGTTAAAGATTTGCCTGAGTTTCTCTGATACACCAGACACACATGGAATGACAATGTTATGCCATCTCCCCATGGAGAGACTAAGCACTGAGTTGAAATTGAAATGATGACATTTTTCTGGAAATATGGCAGCCTCTGATGGATTACTTGCCTAAAGATCTATGTGAAACTATCCAGAGGGGTAAGGGCACACTGGATTAGACCAACATTCTTCAATGTATTATTGTATTGTACATTTTGGAAATAAAATCAAATCTGATTATTAAAAAAAAAAAATAAAAAAAGAGCAAGCAGTAACTGGTCATGGTCCGGGTCCTTCTTTCATCCAGTTCAACATAGAACACAACGCAGAACATACAAGGGTTAACGGATGTGCATTTAATCAGATGCGAAACTGTTGAAGACAAAGCACACCCGTTACACCCTCTTGAACTTTATTAGAGATGAGCTGAATGGGGTCACTCTCATCAGCCGGGAGGATGTTGCAGCTATTCAGGTACACTTGAATTGAATTGATTACCTGCTGGGGGGCGTGGTTATCTTACAAATGTTTGTTCATTGATGTTTTTGTGTGTGATTCAACAGAAAAGTAAAAGAAATGTAGTAACCAGAACTCAACTCTGTCTTCCTTAAAAATGAATAACGTCATGCAACATCCCACCCACCAGCCACCATCCCCCTCCCCATCTCCCCTCCCATCCACGCACCAGGTGTGGATTGAATTCATTTTTGAAGGCAATGTCCCCACTACAGTTGGCAAAAACCTGTTGGTGTGTGCTAACCACTTCAAAACTGACTGTTTCTCCTACCTCGGTTAGTACAAGGCAGGATTAGCCGGGAGGCTTTTTCTAAAGGAGGGGTCACTTCCAACTTTGCATGGAATACCTGCAGGCGAGGGACATGTAAGTATACAAATAATTAGCTGTGTGTTTCTTTTGTAGATTAGTGCAAATTCTTGCATGTTGTAGCATGTGTTTTGCGATGTAAGAACAATGTAAGGCTAACCGCTAGCTTCGAGACGAAAACTTCACAGTGAGCCTTTTGTGCTTGAATTTACACTGTAACAGTGCTGTCATATTTTACTCCTAATATTGCTGTGTTATCATAACTACATACTTTTGTTACAGCTGTCCAGGCTACTGTGTCCCGCAAGGACTAATGTTGTAATGCACTGCATTACAAGAATGCTGATAGAGGACAAGTCACCACATCACCCTGGGATCCTCTTTTCAAACTGAGCTTTCCAAAGTCCATGAAGAGTGCAGAACCAAACCAGTGAAGACTGCGGCCACATTTGTGTTAACTTCAAGTGTTAACTTCTTTTTTTTCCACTCAAAAAAGAATTTATATTGTACAGGACACAAAGTACTGCAACTCGGTACTTTCAACACAATAAGTAAACCAAAAAAGTACACACTTAAATACCTGAGAAACTACAAAATTCAAAGTGCAAAATGTCACTAAATTAACAGTTGCTGAATAATCTAACAAATTATACTAGTTATTCACTTTTTTGGTGTGTGTGTGTGTGTATGTGTGTGTATTGCACAGGGTATATTGGTGATTTGATGGACATGATCATGGAGAAGGTCTTTGTCGACCCATCATTGTACAGAGCTGAGATTCCGAAGATAAACATATAAACATCCCGCCATATGTGTTGTCAAAATATGAGCATTCAGACAAGGAGGAGGTCATCAGCAGCTACAAGATTCAATCGGGGGGGGGGGGCACGACACTGCTCTGTCCCCCATAGCTGTAAAGGACCATAGTCAGCCCTGAAAAGCTTTAGGCAAACAGGTTCTAAACCTGGATGGTTGATGATGCATGGAGGACTGCAGCCATCTTGTAACCTATTTTCCATAACATAAGGTGAGTATCTGCAGTGGCATGTTATGTGCAATCATACACTGCAATTATAATGTAGGTAAAGATAATGTGATCTTTGGCACCTCGTTTGGGTGGTGATGCTTGGTAGAGGCTTCTAGCTGAGTTTCTCCCCATCATTCTGGTATACTAGGTAAGTTAGGATTGGGGTTTCCTAGTGTGAGCATTGACCATCTGAACTGTGCACATCTCCCACTGCCCCCTGTACAGGCGCCGCTCGTATTGAAGAGAAAAAAAACAGAAAGACGTTTTTTTGACTAACCATTCAGAAGCTTCCTGCTGAATTTCTCAGTCTGAGGTTCTGTAGGTCTGTTCACTGCCACCACGTCCACTACTTTCACACACCGGTAGTGCTATGTGAGTCTACGCTCTCCCCATTACCACGGTAACAGTTTATGGGTGGGGGAGCAGCAGCTCATTTACATGTAAAGCTACAGACACCAGAAACAGTGCATTCCAAAAGGGTTCCAAAATATAATATAATATTTTCATCAATTAAAGTGTAGTGAATGAACAGAAGAGAAATCAAAATCAAATCAATATTTGGTGTGACCACCTTTTGCCTTCAACACAGCATCAATCCTCCCAGGTACATTTACACACAGTTTTTGAAGCAACTTGACTGGTAGGTTGTTCCAAACATCTTGGAGAACTAACCACAGATCTTCTGTGGATGTAGGCTTCCTCAAATCCTTCTGTCTCTTCATGTTATCCCAGACAGACTCGATGATGTCAAGATCAAGGCTCTGTGGGAGCCATACTATCACTTCCAGGACCTCTTGTTATTCTTTACGTTGAAGATAGTTCCTAGTGACATTGGCTGTATGTTTGGGCTGGTTGTCCTGCTGCAGAATAAATTTGCGGCCAATCATATGCCTTCCTGATGATTTTTCTGCACCCCATTTCCTATGTTTTTGTGCATAGTTGAGTCACTTGGCCTTGTTTCCATGTCGAAGGTATGGCTTTTTGGCTGCAACTCTTCCATGAAGGCCACTTCTGGCCACACTTCTCCGGACAGTAGACGGATGCACCTGGGTCCCACTGGTTTCTACCAGTTCTGAGCTGATGGTACTGCTGGACATCTGGTTTAAAATGGAAATGAGCATGATGTGTTTTCATCTCCTGCACTGTTTCCTTGGTCAACCAATGCATCTACAATTCTCAACTTTGCCTATTTCTCTGTGCTTCTTCAAAAGAGCTTGAACAGCACATCTTTACCCCCAGTCTGCTTTGAAGTGCAGTCAGGCAGGAGCTAGCTAGCAGTTAGCTCCTGTTCTCTATTGACTTCCACACCAAGGCCAGACAAAGTGACTGGAATGCGGCCATTCATGCCTTCATGCATGGGTTGGCAGAATGTATCAAAGATGAACTGGTTTCGTACAAACTGCCATCATTCCTGTACAGGGTCATTGAGCTTGGTAGCCTTAAACACACCCTTAGCTAAAATCATCTGCAACAGGTATCCTTGCCTCAGCTGCTGACTGGCAGTTCAAAGGCAACCTGGGTGAGGAACTGAGGTTTCCTAAGCACACTGCCCCAACAACACTCCACACATGATCATCATCTCAAATGCCACAAAGCAGGTGATCACGTTGGAGCTCACCAGGGACGGACTGACCGTCTGGCATACCGATGGGCCAATGTGCTATTTGGGCCGACAGTTGGCCACTTTTTTTATTGGTCTGACTGGCCCATAATACCAGACAGTTGATCAGCTGCCCGATTGACATTGGGCTGGCCCAATCACATCGTTAAACACCAACCCCTTTTGCTTTGGTCCTGCCAACGTAATGCATTTGGCAAAAAAAAACAGTCAGCACAAGAGTTTGTTCATAACCACCGACCGGCCCTCAACACACGCTGGTCTGCGGCCAGTTATTTTCTTCACTGACACGTGATGGGGCTCATCTCGCCCAATCATATCATGAAACACTTTCCCTCTTTAATCTGTTAGGATCTTCTAAAATGGAGAGAAAATGAAAAGGGGGTGCAGAGAAACTGCAAGACAAGAAAAAGCTGGCTTTTCAAGTCAACACTGCCAAATGTGCAAAAATTTCTGATATGTTTGCCACAGCAGGGCCCTCATCAACTCCCGTGGGCGATGACAGTGGTGGTAGGCGACATTGAACAGGAACATGCAGAAAAACCTGCAGTAAGCTGGACTGCTTTCAGAACACTTATAATGTAACACTGACTATTCTCTCTCTCCCCCTCTCTGTCTCTCTTTCTTTCTCTCTCTCTCTCTCTCTCTCTCACACACACACACACACACACACACACACACACACACACACACACACACACACACACATAGGATGCCTTCACTTGTTTGTTAAAGGAGGAGTCCTTTAGGGGATGACATCACTTGCATCCCTTTTCCTTGGTAAGTTCACAGTTAATGTAATGCAAAAGACACAGATGAAACAGAAACAGTGATACATTTTTTCACGATTGTTAACACACAAAAATCTAAACTTTGGCACAATTTGCACAACCTTAACTTCACGTACCATTCGCTTGACCCGAATTGTCACTACTTCACACTCCCTTATGACTCCCCTAGACTCTGACTTTCCTTCTTTACACTCTGACGCCAATTGCACATCACCTTGTTGTCTTAACACTACACACAATGTGCAGTTGTTGCACACACCTCTCATGTAAAAGCTCAAAGCTTCAACCTACAATACACTCTGCAGTCAGTTGCACATTAACTTGTTGTCAAAACACTACACACAATGTTCTGTTGTTACACACACTTCTCATGTGACAACTCAGTGGTATCAACCTACAACACACAAGTGTTCACAACTCAACAAATTCAGATCTGGTGAGCAATTAGCAATCAGGACTGCAGCATATAAGTGCCTTGAGCCTCCTCCTCTGTGTTTGGTGAACAATGGAGAACCTTGAAGAGAGCAACCAGAGAAGTAGAAGTCTAAGAGTGAGAGGAGGAGGAGGAGAACAAGGAGAAGGAGAAAGAGGACAAGGAGGAGAGGAGAGAGGAGAAGGAGGGCATGGAGGAGGAGAGAGAGAAGGAGGACATAGAGGAGGACAGAGAAGAGGAGGAGGAAGACAGAGAGGAGCAGAAGGTGCAGGAGAACAGAGAGGAGCAGGAGGAGGACATAGAGGAGCAGGAAGACAGAGAGGTGCAGGAGGAGGAGGACAGATTGGAGCACGAGGAGCAGGAGGACAGAGAGGAGCAGGAAGAGGACGACAGATTGAAGCCGGAGGACAGAGAGGAGCAGGAAGAGGAGGACAGATTGAAGCAGGAGGACAGAGAGGAGCAGGAGGAGGAGGACAGAGAGGAGGAGGAGTAAGAAGAAGGAGAACCATTATATCTAATGAGATTCGGGCCACTGTGATAGACCATGTGCTGAACCATGGTTTGAGCATGAGGGAGGCTGGCTTGAGGGTCCAGCCCTATCTCAGCCAATTCACAGTTGGTGCCATCATAAGAACATTCAGGATGGAGAACAGGTACTAGTTTATACTTTACTATAAATCTATTTGTCTTGTGTACTGTAAAACAATACAGCATTTGTGTACTATGTATTTGTGTACTGTATACATTGTGTACTGTATATACTGTGTACTGTAATACAATACTGCATTTCAATATAATACAGTGTGCTCACAGTAGTTATATTTTGCAGGACCGAAAGACAACCTCACAGTGGGGGAAAAAGACGTGTTTTCACACCAGAGCAGGAGACCCTAATTGTGAACATGGTTGGTGAAAACAATGCAATTACCCTAAGACAAATTAAACAGACGATCCTAGCAGATAATGCAGCTTTTAATACAATCCAGAATGTCAGCCTGTCTACACTGGACCGTGTCCTCAAGAGGAATTCATTAGCTATGAAACAGGTCTACAGGGTCCCGTTCAAAAGAAACACAGACCATGTGAAGGAGCTATGGCGCGACTTTGTGCTTGTAAGTCCCATACATTACAGTGAGCACTGACATACAGGTAATGTAGCCTACCCTTGATGTACAGCAATAGATTTTTTTTCCTTTTCTACAGTGTCTTTTGACCTCTCTGTTCATAAAGTAACTTGCATTCTCTCTGTTTTTGTTTCAGCAAATCCAGGAGCTTGATACGGCAAATGAACTATATGAATATATTTTCGTGGATGAGGCTGGGTTTAATCTGGTCAAGAAGAAGGCGCAGGGGAAGAAATATCATACGGGCCATTGTTGGGGTTCCCGGCCAGCGTGGTGGGAACATAACCATGTGTGCAGCAATAAATCACCATGGTGTCCTGCACCGCCATGTACATCTTGGTGCCTATAACACAGACTTGCTGCTGGCCTTCCTTGATGACCTCCACTAACAACTTGTTCCACCAGATCACACTGATGATCCACAAAGAATTAATTATGTTGTCACCTGGGACAATGTGAGTTTCCACCGAGCTCTGCTTGTACGTCAGTGGTTTCAGGCCCACCCACATTTTACGGTGTTATTCCTCCCGCCGTACTCTCCATTCCACAACCCCATAGAGGAGTTCTTCTCTGCTTGGAAGTGGAAGGTGTATGAGCGAAACCCCCAGACCCAGGTCCCACTCGTCCAGGCCATGGAAGAAGCCTGTGGTGACGTCAGCCTCGAGTCCATTCAGGGATTCATGCGCCACTCAAGGCGGTTCTTCCAGAGATGTCTAGATAGGGAGAACATCTCTTCAGTATTAGACATGATCAATCTCTCTTTATCAACAGGCTACGTACCACAGTCCTTTAAAGTAGCTGTGATAAAACCGCTACTGAAAAAGCCTACTCTTGATCCAGGGGTTTTAGCCAACTATAGACCGATATCCAACCTTCCCTTTCTCTCAAAAACTCTTGAGAAAGCAGTTGCCAATCAGCTGTGCGACTTTCTAAACAATAATAGTTTATTCGAGGATTTCCAGTCAGGATTTAGAGTGCATCATAGCACAGAGACAGCACTGGTTAAAGTTACAAATGACCTTCTAATTGCATCTGATAAAGGATTTGTCTCTGTACTAGTCTTATTGGATCTTAGTGCTGCATTTGACACCATTGACCATGGCATCCTATTGCAGACACTGGAACACTTCATTGGCATTAAGGGAACTGCGCTAAGCTGGTTTAAATCCTACCTGTCAGATCGCTCTCAGTTTGTACGCGTTAATGATGACTCCTCTGTGCTCACTAAAGTCAGCTATGGAGTTCCGCAGGGTTCTGTGCTTGGACCAATTCTATTCACCTTATATATGCTTCATTTAGGTAAGATTATCAGGAAGCACTCAATAAATTTTCATTGCTATGCACATGATACCCAGCTATATTTATCAATGAAGCTGGAAGAAACCAGTCAGTTAACTAGACTACAAGCATGTCTTCATGACATAAAGACCTGGATGACCTGCAATTTTCTGATGCTAAACTCGGACAAAACTGAAGTTATAGTAGTAGGCCCTAAACATCTTAGAAAGTCACTTTCTGATGACATAGCAGCTATGGATGGCATTGCGCTGGCCTCCAGCACCACTGTAAAGAATCTGGGAGTCATCTTTGACCAAGACATGTCCTTTCACTCCCATGTTAAACAAATTTCAAGGACTGCCTTTTTTCACCTACGTAATATTGCAAAAATCAGGCATATTTTGTCTCAAAATGATGCAGAAAAACTAGTCCATGCATTCGTAACTTCCAGGCTGGATTATTGCAATTCCTTACTATCAGGCTGCCCAAATTCGTTGCTGAATATTCTCCAGTTGCTCCAGAACGCTGCAGCACGTGTTCTGACAAAAACCAGGAAGTGAGATCATATTTCTCCAATACTCGCCACTTTGCACTGGCTCCCTGTAAAGTTTAGAATAGAGTTTAAAATTCTCCTCCTCACTTACAAAGCCATAAATGGCCAGGCACCTTCTTATCTTAAAGAGCTCATAGTACCTTATTGCTCTACTCGAACACTGCGTTCCCAGAATGCAGGTCTACTTATGGTTCCTAAAGTCTCAAAAAGCAGAACAGGAGTCAGAGCATTTAGCTATCAAGCTCCTCTCCTGTGGAACCATCTTCCAGTCTTTGTCCGGGAGGCAGACACTGTCTCTACATTTAAGAGTAGGCTTAAAACTTTCCTTTTTGATTAAGCTTATAGTTAGGGCTGGCTCAGGCTTGTCCTGGACCAGCCCCTAGTTATGCTGCTATAGGATTAGACTGTCGGGGGACATCCAAAGATACACCGAGCTCCTCTGTCCTTCTGTCCCTCTCCATCCGCACGCTCTCATGTCCTACCACGGCGTGTTACTAACTTAGCTCCTTCCCCGGAGTCTCTGTGCTTTGCCGTCTTGCAGGTTCACATGGACAATGGCTGAATCTGGATTGTGGATTTCAGCTGCGTCTCCTGCCTTGGCCCTGCCTGCATGTCTGTCTCTCTCTCTCTCTCTCTCTCTCTCTCTGTCTGTCTGTCTGTCTGTCTGTCTGTCTGTCTGTCTGTCTGTCTGTCTGTCTGTCTGTCTGTCTCACTCACTCTCCCTCTCTTGCTCTTCCTCTCTCACCCAACCGGTCGAGGCAGATGGCCGCCCACCCAGAGTCTGGTTCTGCTTGAGGTTTCTGCCTGTTAAAAGGAAGTTTTTCCTCGCCACTGTCGCCAAGTGCTTGCTCATGGGGGAACTGTTGGTTTCTTTGTAGATAAAAGAGCTTGGTCTGTACCAGCTCTATATGGAAAGTGTCCTGAGACAACTTCTGTTGTGATTTGGCGCTATACAAATAAAATTGAATTGAATTGAACATTGCCTGTGATGTGGATGAGGCCCTCTGGCCTGACAGAAACCGAAGGCATGATGATGCTTGATCATGATGATTCCTCAATCATGTACAATAAAAAAAACATTTTTGGCTGCATATTTGTGTGCTGTTTTAAGTTTGTTTTATGAAAAAAGTAGGCTACACTGAGTCATTTTTACAAAAGGAGAAATATCTTATTTTCCAGAGTCATTGTCATTCATATGGTGTGTTCCATTTTACAATAGTGTTTTCAATTTTGCACTACAATGTGCTGTAAATGCCTGGTAGTGTGCAGCAAAAGCTTAGTTGTGTGTGCTCAATGAATGGTATGTCTCATTGGAAAATACGACTGTGTGTAGCAAATGAAAACATGAGTTCCATTTTGTGAACACAGTGTAGAGATTTGATGGCAAGAGTCTTCTTGCAAAGGGAGTGTTAGGTTTAGCATTTTGTGTGTGCAGTATTGAGAAAGCCGTTATTGTATTGAGAAACGTGTGTTGACAATCATGAAAAACTGTAATCAGATCAATCAACCATGTCTATTATTTCTCTTTCTCTCTCCCTCATTCATGTGTCACCATCCCTCTTCAGTTTTCAGTTTCTACACTGCAATTTTTATCTTGAAGATTGACCAGTAATTAAATTTCTCTCTCTTTCTCTCTCAAACATACATACACACTGTTCAAAGTTCATTCAGGAGTACAGCTACATTCATCCTTTTGGACTGGGTAAGTTCACAATTTACTGAGTGCTACTCTTAGAAGAGTTAGCATCTGATCCATCATTTCTCATCTAATCTATTCTTTCTCTTTCTCTTTTCTTCCTTCCTGAAACATAGGTACACCCAATAGGATGAATTCTGCTTAAGATCCATTACTGTGATGGAGTGGTGGAGTATACTTTTTTGTAGTGTTAATAAATGACACTTTTTGAAGTATTAAATGTGTCCACTCTCACTGATTCCTGTTAACTCATTGCATGGCTGAAGGTCCGTGGTTTTAAAGAGTTGCACATTTGGTTCTCATATTCAAGAGACTGAAAAGACCAAAAAGGTGTGAGTTATCGAATTTGGTGGGCCGGTCTGGTCCAAAACGCCAGGGCCGATTTTTTGTCCCAGGAGCTGGTGGAGCAATGTAGGAGGCAGGGCTGGAAAATCTCTATGAACTTATTCAGGTGGGATGTTGGGGCTTTGCCAGTCACTCTGCAAAACCTTGACCAAAGTCTGTCTAGTGGGATTGGCAAAGAAGAGGGCCATCAAGTTTTTTACTGATGCTGCACAGAAAGCCACCAGATGGCTTTGGCTGAATAGGGAGGACCTCTGGTCATCTGCTGCTTGGATGCACCTCCAGCTGGGTTGCCTGGGTGAGAGTGTCTGATGTTGAAAGACCTGAAACACTTGATGACCCCACTTTACATCATTGATGATGCATACCAGTGCATCCACAGGATGTATTGTTATTCATGAATATTTGCTGCCTAGAAGTAATAGAAAAAGTTAGTTATTGCAAGTCCACAACTTCATTTGCATGTCTGAAGTAGGAATCTACTGACCTTAGGTTCTCCTCCCCAGATGAACATAATGACAGCTCAGTCATTCATTCAACATTTTTAATCCTGCCCATGAGCCAAAGTGGTAGGTTACCCCACCTCTGGAAAGCCAAGACTTCATTTGAGCGAGGAGGGCAACAATGTTTGCAGAGAAAAGAGGGGGAAATGAGCAGGCCAGGGCTGCAGGCAGGCCAGTTTAGCACTTGGACTCTTTTACTATGGAGCTGTGCTGTTGTATTATGTGCAGAAGGTGGTATTGGAATTGCTTTCTGAAATAAGCAAGGCCTTCCCTGAAAAAGACGTAGTCTACTTGGCTGCATATGTTGCTCCAAAACCTGTGTATATGAGGTCACCCATGCCATATTTGCCAGCGCAGTCTGTCATAGAACAGTGAACCCCTCCAGTCTTTTGCTGCCACCGTCCCAACTTTTTTGAAACCTGTTGTTGGTGTCAAATTCTAATTGCAGATATGATTTTCAGAAAACAATGACATTTCACAGTTTCAACATTTGATATGTTGTCTTTGTGCTATTTTCTATCATATAACATGATCAGTTGTTTGGACTGGGGTCCACCCTGTTGCTGGTGCATGGAGCTCCAGATGGGCCACTTGGATGGTTGTTTTTGGAATGGGGAAGGAAAGCTTGGTCAACTTTTTCCTCATTTCCTCACTTCCTATCACATGAAATCATTGACCATTAATCCCCAACTAACTTGCCCCCTTTGTACAGTCTGGGAGCAGTTCTGTATGGGATCAACCACACAATGGGCCAGCCCCCTCCTATAACAACTGGGGTAACCTAAAGCTGGACTAATGAGTCCAAAAAAAAAAAAAAAGGCAACAGGATTCTTAACTTGATAAATCAGCCGTATACATAGATATCCTGTATTGCACACAGGAAGAGGAAGCACATATAGCTGCAGAAAGAGGCTAAATAGCTAGCGTGAATAGTACAAGGGACCAAGGGTAGCAATGCCGTGTATCGCATTCAGTGGCAAAACAGTCTAAGTAGATGTCATTGATGTAGACACAAGCTTGGGTGGATGTGTACAAAAGGTGAATAAAAGAACAATAATTGTATTTCTGGTAAGACTGCCTCCAACCACCCAGCAAGGACCTTAGCCAGTATCTTTACCCTAGTCAAAACAAAACACTAAAATATACTAAATATTAGTATACTGAGCATAGTAAAGTGTTGAGGCATCCAGACTATTAAATAATAATGTGATAAATGGAACCATGAATTCTGCTTGTGACATCAAGCTGAAGTGCACTTGGGTTCTGCAGCAGGACAATGATACAAAACACACCAGCAAGTCCACCTCTGAATGCCTCAAGAAAAACAAAATGAAGACCTCCACAGGGCTGTAAAAGACTCATTGCCAGTTATCACAAACACTTGATTGCGGCTGTTGCTGCTAAGGGTGGGCCAACCAGTTATTAGCTTGAAGGGGGAATCACTTTTTCTACACAGGGCCATGTAGGTTTGGATTTTTTTCCCCCTTAATAATAAACACCTTCATTTAAAAACTGCATTTTGTGTTTATTTGTTTTATCTTTGCCTAATATTGAAACTTTTTTGATGATCTGAAACATTTAAGTGTGTCAAACATGCAAAAAAAAAAAGAAATCAGGAAAGGAGCAAACACTTTTTCACACCACTGTATATCCTCAGATACATGATGCATTCAACGCACATTAATGTCTCTCTGTCCTTGAAATATTTGGCCCTCTTATTGTCCAAAATGAGATTTTTTATTGGTCACTTCATATTCCTGAATAAGCATTCTGGATGTTTGATCTTAAGATTATAATAAAACAAGCCTTAAAAATTGTCTGTTGCGAGAGAAGTCTGAAATAAGTTAATGTTTGAGTTAGGCCTTGTAAGTGCATGCTTTGGTATATCTGTATGTGCTACACTGAATGGCAAATAGATATGTACAGATTACCGAGTAAAAAAACCTTTTGTCATGATAGCATAAAACCTTTTATGCTGTCATTTAAAACTCTTTCTCAAAATATACTAAAAAAAAGTATTTGTCTGCAATTATCTTAAAAGTGCATTTTAAAAATGTAACTAAAAAATACATTTTATGGTAGTATATTCATTAAAAGAATGCTTTCAATCCATTTAAAGTAAACATTTATATAAAAGTACTGGGAACATACTATGCAGTATAAGTATGCTTAAACATACTTCAAATATGTTTATTTTATTTTTTATTTTTTTTCACTTGGGTAACCCTGCTTTTTCTTCTCTGCAATTTTGTCCCAGACCTGTTTGGTGAACTCTCTGGTCTTCGTGATGCTCTTTGTTGTTCCATTCCATACAACTCCTATAAAATCCATTTTAATTTGCAGTTGTAACATGAAGAAACATGGGAGAAGCACAGTACCAGTTAATTTCCTGGGCACCTCCAAGGTGCCCTTGAGCAAGGCATAGAATCCCTAACTGCTCAGGGAGCCTAACTATGTGGCAGTTCCATCACTCTCACATCTCTCCCCAGTAACCACATGTCTATGGGTCCTATGTGTGCATTTTTATGTATAATAACAATGGAGTGAAAAACTATTAATCCCTCAAGGGGTAAGGTGAAGTCTTGTAAAAAAGAAAGCTGGTTTGTGTTATTACGCTTGTTCAGAAATTGTGGAGAGCAAAACATTTTATTACTAACACTGGAATAGGTCAATTTGTATATTATTATACAGAAGCTAACTGCTTTACAAAAACAAAATGATACAATATCACATGTATGTACAGTGTAGTAAATATACCATCTCAAATTGTACACAAAGTATTTACAATTGTCACACATACTGCATTAAAAACAGAACTCAGACTATTACTCTACAGACATTAAATTTTGCATAACATCAAATAAAACATGCCACGTTTTGAGGTTTTTCATCTTTACAAATCCATGACTGTTTTTAAATTAGTGCAAGTCAACCAGTTGTTTAAGAGGTTATGGATACATAATCCTTAATATTTCCATTCGCACACAAGTCAAACTAAATCCTGGAAACAATGGCAATCTGTTAACACTGTGCTCAAATAACACTTGCCTTCAGATTTGTCATGGTTGTGTTTTGTTAAAGATACACTCACTGATTCTGTTATTTAGGTTTTGTGAATGCTTTTTCAAAGAAAATCAGCAGGTGTAGCTTTAAAAACAGCTGGACAATGTAGCGACAATCGATTAAGTTATGAGACAGTTCTGTGGAATTTGACACTGAAATTTGACTTAACGTGCGGTTTCTGTGGCCCTGATTCTAAAATCCTTCCAGCTTCAACCTTTATAGCCCATCTGTTGTGACCCATCATTGCTCCAGACAGCTAGTGTATTAGAAAATGTGACAACTTGAAGGTGATGAAATGCCATGTTTAACTCTGAACTAGGGTTCGGCATATTTACATGGGAAGGAGGGCAGATGTTTCATTAAACAACATATCAGCTGGTCAAACAAAATTATACAATAGTCTGGAAAACCTGACATCAAGTGGGATTTTGGCATATATTCATTTATTTGTTTGTTCAATAACCGCAGTGGCTGAAGGCCTCAGTATGCTTCAAACCAAGTGCTTGTTGGACCGTCTAATAGCACCTGAAACCACCTTTACAATAATGAAATCAGTAGATCTGCAATTTGAAATTTTTCAGAACTTTCCAAAAACAAATTTCCTGGTTTGGTCCTCGTTCCATTCATATGAGCAAACCCATTAATGAAAACATGTCAGTTATAGAGGGCAGCAAGAAAAGTATGTTTCTGATGGACCCATTCATCTGCTCAACTACACAGCTCAAACTGGTCTACGGAATTCAGTTCTTCATCATTCTCTTTAGTAAACTCAGTCTTCCCTTTATGCTGTTCTTTGAGTCTTTGATGAAAATGTCCCTTTCCATGGAATTAAACTAATGACATTACAATGCGTTCACAAAATGAACTTCATGGACAGAAGAAAATGACACAAAAATATCCACAATGTGACACAAACAACCACAATAGTAAGAAACTGTATCAGTCAGACTCTGAGCAGCAGACATGTGGAGACACTGCCTGGACAAAAATTAAGTCAGAGTTGTACAACAATACGCAACTCTTGTCATGCATAGATGTTAAGGCAGGATAAAAGCGTGTTGACAAACAAACCCTGCTGAGCTGTTGATGGAGGCAGTGAGTGTGAAGCACTGATCAGTGAATTCCCATTCTACATGTGTACACAGCTGGTTTAGAGGCCCAGGCCACAGGGTTTTTATGTTTAAACCCATTTAACTACAGACCATTTGACAATTCCCACAGCAAACCATAATGTCTTAGATCTGTCAGTGTGTCATTGTACCCTTCAGGCCACCATTGGATCCCATTCATTTCAGTGCAACGTTCAAATTACCCTGCAGGCAGCTGTAATCCATCACAATATCCATTAAATCTGTTTTCATTGTCAAAGGGGAATGATAGTGGTATGGTAATCCAGATTAAACCATAAACAGACATTGGTTTGTGAGCCCAATAATGATGGTGATGTTTTGAACTGATTGAACATATGGAGTATTTTACCATGTAAAAATAATATGGTCAGTGTTCTCTGAAATTTATTTTGACCTCAAACATATGTTTGACATTTCTCTACTGTCACTTTTTCTTATTCTTTTGCTGACATAAACACAGATACTGACAGATCTGTGATTAGCTAAGACTGGCTAATGGTGTCAGTCATACAGATGTCTCTGCTGGGTTCTTGTGCCTAATGTTTTGTCAGTGTGCACTGTTACTCTCACAAGCAATTATAAGTAAACACTGACAGCAGAAATGGTGTTCACTGTAATTAAGCAAGTTTCAACTCTCTGACTGTTGATTATGTGAAAATGTGAAAACCAACAGCTGCATGGAAGCTTTGAAACACTCAATTACCAAAAATACTACAGCATGCTTTGGAAAGTGGTCAGCAGTGATTTAAAGTAAGTAAACTGAAACGACATCCTTGAAGAGAATTCTCAAGATATGCCCTAATCATGTTTTTGAAAGCAGATGCCTTGTGTTGTGCAGAGCAGGTGTTTGTTGCAGAGGATCTGCTGCTCCCAGGTGTAATCTGAGGGTAGGTTTAAAATGCCACAACTAGCCCCTGCACCAATAACAACCCAGATTATTACGAAAGCTCTTGAAGGAAAAATCCACTGTCTTCCACTGAGAAATCTCATCAATCTATGTCAGCTGGATCAGGAGTGTGATGATCTGTATCCTTTATGATCTGTAGTCCGGGTTTGAGTCTCCTCTTTTAAGTTTTGATGTATAAAAAAAAAAAAAAAATCCCAGTATTTCACCATATTGAATAATTATGGAAAACCCTCAGCCAGCCACTGTGTTGTGTTGCAGTAGGAATACAACAAACAAAAGAGCTCAGTTCTGTCCAATGATCAACAGAACTGTGACTCGCTAACTTCTTTGATCTTGAATTTTTGAAATTCGATTTATTTAAGGCAGACAACATTAATCACTCTAGCTCTGGGAGGTTTGTCTTACTTTAAGTGTGACAGTTCATTAGTGATTAGTATAAGTGTAGTTTTAAAAACAAAGTTCAAAGGAGACATGGCCAATGTCCTGAAGTGACAGGTAAAGGTTTATATCAGAGGGCGATCTCAGTGATCTCATAAAGGTATTCCTTTTTACAGAGCTTTTAACCACATCTCACAGTCTTGATACTGTGACCCATCTTGTTTTTTTTGATATGACCAAAAAACCAAAACCGCTCACAGCATTAACTAAGAAGGTCAAACTGGTTTTTGCTCTTAAAAATAATGATTTTTTTTTTATTTTTATTTTTTTTAATGTTTTGGGTTCAGAAAACTGTATGCTTTCATCTTGCTATAAACAAAATGATATGGTCACCACTATTGTGAAATATACATAGTCCCAATCAAAACTGTAAAAATCCCTTTTAGGGTGGATTTTTCTTTTTAAGAGGCCAAGGCAACAAAACTCAGATGGTTGTATGTCCAGCTCAGGCTGATGAGGTGAAACACATGAAGGTGTGTGTGTGTTTGTTTGTTTGTGTGTGTGTGTGTGTGTGTGTGTGTGTGTGTGTGTGTGTGTGTGTGTCCACTGTCCTTCTTTCTATTTGAATTTTCATTGGAGGTAATCAGTAAGAGCTAAATCTCTATGTTAACAGGAAACACAGAAGTTGGCATCATATTGCACCAAGCATAACATAGTGATGTGCTCTCCCTGTTCGCTGTATAAATAAAATTGGTGGTTGACAAAATTGGAGAGTTGAGGATTATTGCCTATTAAACAATTTTCCTTGTCACTGTGTAAACAACTTAAAATGCTAGGCTACTGAAAATATATTTCATTCTAAATATAACTAATGTAAAACAACTAAATAAAAGTGAAATGCTCAAAGAACAAACAAACAAACAGAAAAGATTGGAGCTATTTACATGGTTGTGTTTCCCCCAGTATTTTGCAATTTTCATGTTGATACATTGACATTGTTTGAAAAGAAGATTTTTGGAAAGGGTTTGACAAGAAGATGTGTTTCACAATCTAGCTGTACAGGATAAATACTTTCAGGTAACACGGTAAATGGATGATTGTATATGTGACGATCATTGGAGGCCGGTCTTGAGGCAGCTCGGGTGAACTTGTGGTGATATGGACGGCTCGCCTCTATAATTAGTACTGTTCTTTGTCCCAAGCAAGGTACAATTTTTACTTTACATAACTGTACACACTGAAAACCCCTGACAAAGGCACACCATGGAGAAAACAACAACTAAATTAGCACTAAAGAGACAAGTTATACTCTATGTAAATATGTACAGAGAGGAAGCTGACATGTCCAAGGAGGTCCAGAGTGAAGGTCCTGTCTCAAAGTCCCTCACCCTTAAAGATCAAACTTCAGCATAAAGACAGAATTTCAGTTTCTGGTCCCTCCCTGCGTAAACTGTCCAAAAAATGTTACAGTTGCCGTTCAAAGTGAACCTTTCTGTCCAGGCTGTATTCCAGAGGGAATTTTTGTTCAATAGTTTCACATATATGACCTCTGTTGCTACAGGACACTCAATCTGCTGCTGAACATCTGTGAAGAAGGGCTTAAACATAGACTTCAGAGAACAACATAAATGATTCAACTGAAGCTTTTTTCCCACCACAGAATGCTTTTTTTGTTGTTGTTGTTGTTGTTTTTTTCAAATAACAGATTTGAAAAAAATCTCAAGCAGCACAAAACTCAGGCTTGCCCTTGCTAAAATTCCTCCTCAATGCGAACACAAAATTGATTCTTTTCCTGCCAAAGCAACAACCATGTAGAAGGAAGAAACAAAAAGAGTAAAAAGTAGAGTGCAGCATGAGGCCTGGCAGGCTGGGGAAGGAGCAGAGAGGAGGAGGACAGTGGTGTGGTGTTTTCTAGTTGATCAGACTATCTTCTTGATGCTTGGTCTTTTGAAGCTGCCAGCGCTGCGCTGCTTCTGGACCTGACTGGCTGAACCATGGCGAGTGCGGCCCCCACTGGACAGAGCAGAGCTAGGGGACAGCTGGACGTTCTCCTTATCCACACCTGAAGCACCACAGGGAAGACAGATAACATACTTTTCAAATGTGTTGTAGAAGCATCCAGTTTACAGTACTACAGCATAAAGTAGTGCTGTATATGTATCATTTCTCAAATGAAAATGAGGTCAATATTTGTTTAACAATTTTGGGACAGAATCAAAATTCTAACTCAAACATTTCCTTGGACCTTTCCCTATATCAGCAGTTCCCAACTTTTGGGTCATGGTCTAAAAGTGAATCAAAAGGTCATTTTGAGTGGGCCACAAGCATGGCAGTCATCCCTCAAGCTTTTACTTAGAAGTACATTTTGAAAACAGCTCTTCCCTGCTGCAGAGTGAGTGTGATCTCTCGGCCTGTATGTCCACTAAGTGTAGCAGTTCTTTGAAGCAACTCAACATAGCGATGGAGAAGTCAGAACGCAAAGTGAACAATATTGAAACAATATTTTAAACTTGTTCTTAAAAAGAACAGAGTATGCACTAGAGTACGTGCGTGACTTGAAACCTAAATTGAAAGTTGACCTTTTGATATTTTTTCATTTTGTGTAATAAAACTGAAGCAGCACAACAGAAGTTTAAATGGCAAAATGGATGAATGGAAATAAACTGAGCAAGTGCTAAGTTTGCTGATGTGTGGCTAGTGGCCTAATTTCTAATGGGTAATTTGGACCCTAAGGCTAGATAAGCTGGGAACCATCTCAACCATTGGTCTGTTGCCTACATCAATATTGCAGGGAGCTTGTGAAAATGTTCTGAAATACATTTATGTGTATATTATATTATTTCTCATATAAATATTGACACTTTCCATTAGAAAAATGTTAACATGCAAATATTGCTTATTAACATTATTCTCTCAAAATGTCCTTGGCAAAGTCTATCAAACTTCATGGTGTCCTGCATGGGACACACTGACTGCACTAGGCAGCTCCTACAGTGACAAGCTGCTTCTCGCATTTTTAGACTGACTGTAGATTTGCAGCTGAATTCCAGCAACATTAACCTTCAGATGTTTGGAGTGAGTCTCTGCTGGGGCTCAAAAAATATCACAGTATTAAAGACAAAAGTGTGAATGTCAACAGTCTGGGGAAAAAGAAGAAAATATATTTATGGCCCTGGAATCTGACTTGAATCAGCTGCAGATCTTGATTTGACCTTGACTAGGTTTGACAGGGACAGAGAACATGTGAGCATGGGAGAACGAACTGTGGAGCAGAGTTGATTCTCAAGCAACATTCTGGAGAGTCAGCAGTTCCCATTTAGTGCATGGAAAGAGTAAGAGTGAGGGTCTGTGTGTTTGAGACCTGGTGAATGCTGCGAGGTTGCTAGTGAGGTCATGGAGTTGGACAGGTTGAGATTAGCAGTGATGCTGAGCTGGCTCTGGCTGGTGGGTGGGTAGGGGGAGGTGGGGGTCCTCAGCTGCTCCTCCCCTCGCTCCTCATCAGCCGCTGGCAGGTAGCTGTCAATTAATGCCTCCAAAAACTTGACAATCAGCTCGGCATAGTCTGGTATCTGTGTTTGCTGCAAGGTTAGCAGGTGTTAAAAAAAGTTAGGCTGACAAGTATTTATGAATCCCAACAATGTTGACTGTTCTGCTGATGATCAAATATGCTGATGATCAAATATCTGTTCAGTGAGTATAACCTAACCACTCTAATACAACTATCAGAGTATTACACCATATTAACCACATAAACACATTGTTTATGTCAAGACAGGTGGTTTTGCATGTATTATATGTAAACATAACTGTTAAATTGTTAATCATTCAAATGAGTCTTTTTTATGTAATTAGTAATGTATTGGGGAGTTGGGGTCACTGTTAAACATGTCAACTCCTAATTTAAAAGTTTAAAGCCACTATGCAAAAATGTAAAAGTCTCTATAGCCTTCACATTCACTTTCAATACATAAACTGATAATCTTGGAAGGAAATTCAGCACAAATTAGGTTTTTATTTTTGTTTGAAGAACTGCTTTCCATTGCAGTAACTTAGCTGATGTGTGGCCAGTGGCCTAATTTCTAATAGGTAATTTGGACCCTAAGCTGGGAACCATCTCTCTGCCAAGAAAATATATCTCAATTGGTCTGTTGTCTACATCAATATTGCAGGGAGTTTTTCTGAACATTTTCTGAAATACATTTGTATTGTATATGTATGTATATATTATTATCTCTGATCTAAAAATTGACACTTTCCATCAGTAAAATGTTAACATGCAAATATTTCTTATGAACATTATTCTCTTGAATTTCCTTGGCAAAGTCTATCAACTTCATGGTGTCCTGCAGGGGGCACTGCACTAGGCAGCTCTTTCAGTGACATGCTGCTTCCTGCATTTTTTGACTGACCGTAGATGTACAAATTTTAGATAAAAATGTGTTTTTTGTTTTTGTTTGAAGAACTGCTTCCGTACCTTAGAGAAGGGTCCAGCAAACCTCCAAAGTCCATTAAAACCAAAGCCTGTGAAATGTAGGAGGGAAGGAGCGAGAGATGAGGGGTCAGCGGCAGAGGTGACATGGAAGATGGGGAAGACAGCATGAAAATCTTTACTCACAATAGTACAGAGCGATTACCCATTTCAACTTACTGTCACAGCTCTAGGAAAGTTACTATTTCGAGCAACAGATTGTGTCCCAACTGTATGACCAGTGGAGTTGACATGTTTGGCCTGTACAGAATATGAAAACGTCATCATGTATTACTTTGTAAATAGGAAGGTTGGTACTGGGGGGGTGACTCCTCATGGTACACAACACTCTGGACAATGCCATGGACGGGATTCAGGAGGTTGGTGTCCTGACACATGGACAGCACAGTGTTGATCTTGGAGTCCAGCAGGTTGTGGCTGAGGAGGAGACAAGCACAGAAACACCTTTTGTTAAGTCTGCTTAAATCATACTCTATACAAGTGCATGACCACAGGTTGACAGCTTATTCTGTGGCATTGACTAAATTAGACTTCTATTTTTTGTATCAGCACGTATTTTGATATTCTTATATAATAGCTGAGCAGTTGTTGAACTTATGGTTCATCTTACATCTAAAATTTGATGCAGCAACCTGAGAACCAACATAAATCTTTTAATACTGCAGCAAGGTGCATACAGTGGGTTTATATATGGCTCTACAAATTTGTAGACACACAACAATACTCATGAACAAAGTTTGACAGAATATCTTCTTGTGACATCTTTTAAACAGCAGCTCCTTTGTCACTTGCCATTTGCTCTCCCAAGCTTCTACATCAGACAAGAGATCTTCACAGGCCATCTTGGATCTGTTCCGAAATAGAGGAGCAAAGCCCATGGAAAACTAAACTCAATTAAGTATGCTGCTCCACCAAGTAATGGACAGCCATGTGATCAGAGCTGAGTCAAATGGATCCACTCAGGTATCTGATTAGTCTACATATATGTTAAACCGCATTCTATTCACATCCCAGGTCAGCTCTCAGTTACTAAGGAACAGAGTGTACCATGATGGCCTCTACATTAGACTCTAAAAAGTCTTCCAACTCCAATATTTAGAAAGATGGCTACTTACACAACTGGGAAAACCTTTGGGAAGACAACGCTAGCTTCGGCCAAGTACTCGTACAGAATTCGCTGGTCAAAGTCATCAGTGGTGTATTTTACCTGGGTGGCCTGGAAAATCAGCAAAAGTCTGTTAACAAGCAGAGTCAGTAACCAGAAAAAAGTAACAGCACTGATTACTGTCAAATTTCACTGGTCTGAACTTCATAAAGGCCACGTAGTGTGTTTCCTCACCAGCACAGTGACTAACAGAGCTTGGATCTTTGGGTCAGTCAGCACCTCTTCATCCAGCAGAACATTGGACTCTGATACTGACACCTTGCGAAGGTGAGAGTTTCCGATTCTTTGTGTCTCTGTAATTATAACACAGAGGACCTACATTAAATATCTCCTGGAACAAACTGCATCATATTTGACGTAGGAGGAAAGACAAGGATTGTACTCTGACCTATCTCATAGTCATTTTCTGCTACACGTCTCATCTTTGGAGGGGTGGTCATACCCGACTCCATCTCTGGTCTCTTTGGTGCTTTAGAGTCCGATATGAGATGATCAAAGCTCTTCCTGGTGCCTGGCAAACACACAACCACAACAAATACATTTGCAATCTGGAGGTGTAACATTTATTTTTGGATGCTCTTCCAAAGAAAAGCTGTACTGTACATAGCAAATGGATGAATCATACCCAGGAGCTTCTTTGTGTTGGCCTGTGAGGGCTGACCCATGTCCAGGCTCATGGACTTGCGTGTTCGTGGGCTGATCTGGCCCACTGTGGGGTAGTGATGGGCTGACAGGTATCGCTCTGAAACCTGGGGTGATGTCCATGGCTGAGTCTCTCGCAGAGTTCTAAGAGGAAGGTAAATGGCAATGGTCAGGTAACACAACACAACTTGATGTGCAATTCAAAATGTAAAACCTGGACAATATATGATATAAATAAATCTATGGCACACTGGAATTCTCACTACCTTTAATTCTCACTTTGTTTCAGTTATTTATCAAGGTTATACACACATTGATCTCAGAGAAGTTCATTCTGTTCTCAAGGCTCAGCTTTTCTAAAATTATCTTTATTTGTTTTAATGCAGCATTTGTTTTAATGGAAGCTGAAGACAATGAAGAAGAGCTCAGAGATGAAGAACCACGAATGACTACTAGGTAGATTAATTTAACAAGTTTAGGTCTAGAGCCATGCTAGCAGGTTTGGGGGCTCTACTTAAACACAGCGGTGCTTTGAGCTAAATGCTAACATCAGCATGATAACATGCCCACAATGATAATGCTGGTGTCTTGATGTTTAGCAGGTATAATGCTCCCCACATTTACTATGTTCAACATCACAAGGAGTATTTTGATGGTACAGAGCAGCTGTGGAAGTATGTGCATAGATCAAATAAAGGTCCACCCTACCCAGAAGAGTTGACTGTTCATCAGGTTACCAGTCTAGATACTTTTGAATTTTGCAAAACGAGGTATAACATTAACTTTACTAAGACCAGAAACTATTCATAGCTTACCTCTATTGTTGTCACTAAGAGGTCATATCTGATGAATATTGCAGAAGACTCAATTATGAGAAGAGGTAAAGCTGATATACCTATGTAGTGCCATGCTCTGGTGCTAGGTGATCTGAGGTGGTACCAAGTGAGGGAATGGCGGCGCATGCAGAGAGACGCAGCAGAGACTGGGGACTTGGAGGTCGATTCATTCATCACCGGGGCTGAAGTCACTGAGGCAGTTCGCAAGCTCCTCGGTGGCAGAGCACCAGGGGTGGATGAGATCCGCCCTGAGTACCTCAAGTCTCTGGATGTTGTAGGCTTGTCTTGGTTGACACGCCTCTGCAACATCGCGTGGCAGATGGGGACAGTGCCTCTGGACTGGCAGAGTGGGGTGGTGGTCCCTCTTTTTAAAAAGGGGGACCGGAGGGTGTGTTCCAACTATTGGGGGATCACACTCCTCAGCCTCCCTGGGAAAGTCTATTCCAGGGTACTGGAGAGGAGAATCCAGCCGATAGTCCAACCTCGGATTCAGGAGGAACAATGCGGTTTTCGTCCTGGCTGTGGAACACTGGACCAGCTCTATACCCTCCACAGGGTGCTTGAGGGTTCATGGGAGTTTGCCCAAACAGTCCACATGTGTTTTGTGGACTTGGAGAAGGTATTCGACCGTGTCCCTCGCGTCATTCTGTGGGAGGTGCTCCAGGAGTATGGGGTTGGAGGCCCTCTATTGAGGGCTGTACAGTCCCTGTACAACTGGAGCAGGAGCTTGGGCCGCATTGCGGCAGTAAGTCGGACCTGTTCCCGGTGCATGTTGGACTCCGGCAGGGCTGCCCTTTGTCACCGGTTCTGTTCATCATTTTTATGGACAGAATTTCTAGGTGCAGCCAGGGGCCGGAGGGGATCATGACCGAAAGAATGAGGTCCCGGATACAAGCGGCTGAAATGAGTTTCCTCCGCAGGGTGGCGGGGTGCTCCCTTAGAGATAGGGTGAGGAGCTCTGTCACCTGGGAGGAGCTCAGAGTAGAGTCGCTGCTCCTCCACATCGAGAGGAGTCAGCTGAGGTGGCTCGGGCATCTTTATCGGATGCTCCCTGGACGCCTCCCTAGGGAGATGTTCCAGGCATGTCCCACCAGGAGGAGACCCCAGGGAAGACCCAGGACACGCTGGGGTGACTATGTCACTCGGCTGGCCTGGGAACGCCTCGGGATCTCCCCGGAAGAGCTGGGGGAAGTGTCTAGGGAGAGGGAAGTCTGGGCGTCCCTGCTCAGACTGCTCCCCCCGCGACCCGCCCCGGATAAGCGGGAGAAAATGGATGGATGGATGGATGTTTTTACTCACTTCTATGTTCACCACTCTTCTGGAAGCTCTCACTCAGTACAGCAGGTCCGAACTGTGGAACTTTGGAGTACAGTTTGGACTCCACAAACCCCCTAAACTGGACTTTATTCCACCGGAGCTACTACGGCCTCCAGAGCCCACCACCATCCCCCCACTGCTGCCTAGGAGATGGAGGAGGCACCGTAAACAAAAGAGGGGCAAGAGAGCCAGCTTGCGTGCTAGGCTACAAGCTAACCCTCACAGACCGGCGCTCACCAGTGTCTTCCTCACTAATGTCAGGTCTCTCGCCAACAAAATCGACGTGGTACGTCTAAGCATAGGCAGCGCCAAGGAGGGGTTTGCCGGTGCTTCAGCTCCCCCTAGTGGTAACATAGCCCCCCCTGAAATCCAATAAAAAATCATTAAACAAAGCATATTTTTATGACATTTTATCTCATGTGCTTTTTTATCATTTGCTGTCAGGGGTCTCAGCTCTAAACCCAAAGCACAGATCTTTTTTAGATCAGAGGTGCTTATTGACTATGGCACAGAATTATGACATCACTGAGGATAACTTAAATGCAGAGTTGCATCAAGCCCGACGTCTTCTCGAAAGAAAATCACAACAGGGACACTCTGTTAACACAACTTTGGAACTTTGAACACTCATGGCACCATACTAGGACGCGTTTATGGACTTGTACAAACTCCTCTGTATATCCCTGACATTACATCTTCTTCCTGTAAACGATCTTTCTCCTGTCTCCGCCATTTGAAAACCTGTCTGAGGAGCAGAAGCAGAGATGCTCGTAGCAGTAACCTTGGACTTTTGGCTATCAATATTCAATTCAATTCAATTCAATTCAATTCAATTCAATTCAATTCAATTCAATTCAATATGCCATTAAGCACGAGCCCTGAACGTCGACAAGATCATCGATGCATTCGCCCTCAGCCATAACAACCCTTGATCTGTGCATAACCTTTGGCTTTTGAATTAAGTGTCAGACAGTGGCATAATAATACAGTTCTGGAATACTTGCAAAACTATATTAACGTTGTGTAGTTACTACTGTTTATGTGTGTGCTTGTGCACATACTGTATTTCTATGAGCACACCCATAGCACCTGCAATCAAATTTCTCTGGCACTGCCCCTGCGTCTAAGGATTGTCTCTCGCTGGATGGACAGCTGTGTTGCCATTGTCACAGAGAACTGGCTGGACGATAACATCCCGGGCGCAGCAGTGGAGCTAGCAGGGCGCTCTCTGTACCGGGCAGACAGGTCTGCAGCTTTGGGTAAGAGCAGAGGCGGAGGTTTGGCGCTGTACGTACGTAATGCCTGGTGTACAGCTACACACACCGTCGGCACATTCTGCTCTCCTGATTTGGAATACCTGGCGGTGAAATGCCGACCGTTCAAGCTGGTTAGAGAACTCTCGCCCATTGTTATTTTGGCCGCCTACATCCCACCGCCGGCTAATGCTAAGCTAGCATTAGAGGAGCTGTACTGCCTAATCAGCGGGCAGATGAATGACAACCTGGAAGCAGCTGTGATTGTGGCGGGAGACTTTAACCATGTTGAACTGAAGGCGGTGTTTCCCAAATTCCATAAGTACATAGACTTTCCTACCAGAGACAATAACATTTTGGATCAGGTCTACTGTAACATCCCTGCTGCTTACAAGGCTGCAGCAGCTTCACACCTGGGCATGTCAGACCACATTTCAGTGGAACTGATTCCTGCCTACAAGCCTCTGGCCTGCAGAACAAAGGGGACCACCAGGACAGTACAGGTATGGACTGAAGAGGCCTCCTCTGCACTTCAGGACTGCTTTGAGCACACAGACTGGAGTGTGCTCAGTGAAGGGGCAGACCTGGAGGAGTATACATCATCTGTATCGTCCTATGTTCAGTTCTGCACTCATGCTGTCCTCCCTGTTAAGACCATCACAGTGTTTCCCAACCAGAAACCATGGCTGGATGACACGGAACGGTCCCTGCTGAAAGCCCGGGATACCGCCTACAGATCTGGAGATAGGCTGGCTTATAGCAGGGATCGTGAAGAGCTGAAGAAAGGAATTAAGCAGGCCAACCTGCGGTATAAACAGAAAATTGAAGACCACTTCAATAACAACAACCCCCAGAACATGTGGAGAGGCATCAGAACCATGATGCCAGTCCAACACTCAGCTCAACAGCCATGACTCCACCCTGCCTGACACCTTAAACAGCTTCTTTGCCCGCTTTGACATGTCAGGCAGCAGAGAAGCTACAAATCTACCCCGGCTGGAGGAGCAGCACCAGCCCCTCGTCCTGCAACAGCACCAGGTGACATCCACCCTGAGGAGGATCAACACCCGCAAAGCTACAGGACCGGATAAGGTGTCCGGCCAGACTCTGAGAAAATGCGCTAACCAGCTAGCAGGAGTGTTCCTGGACATTTTCAATCTGTCCCTGCAGCTGTCCATGGTTCCTGAGTGCCTCAAGTCCTCCACCATCATACCGGTGCCTAAGAAGACGTCTGCCACCTGCCTGAATGATTACAGGCCTGTTGCACTAACCCCGGTAATCATGAAGTGCTTTGAGCGGATTCTTCTCAGGTACATCAGAGACTTCATCCCCTCGGACCTAGACAGCCTTCAGTTTGCCTACAGAGAGAATTGGTCTACAGAGGATGCTGTCTCCATCACCCTGCACACAGCCCTGACCCATCTGCAGCAGCCCAACACCTGTGTCAGGATGCTATTTGTTGACTTCAGCCCAGCTTTTAACGCCGTCATCCCAGATAAGCTGGCGCTGAAGCTACACGTCTGCCTGCGTCACTGTGCCGCTGGATTAGAGACTTTCTCACCAACAGGCCTCAGGTGGTGAGAATAGGGAACACAACACCATCCCCTCTGGTCCTCAGCACGGGCACACCACAGGGCTGTGTGCTCAGTCCAGCTCTCTTCACCCTGTTCACACATGACTGTGTTGCCATCCACCCCACGAACACAGTCGTGAAGTTCGCGGATGACACTACAGTAGTGGGTCTCATCTAAGACAACAAGGAGACCCACTACAGAGAGGAGATTTACCAGCTCACCCAGTGGTGTTCAGCCAACATTCTGGTTCTGAACACAGGGAAGACCAAGGAGGTCATTGTGGACTTTAGAAGGTCCACGAAGACGAATCACGCCCCTCTCCTCATGGACGGAGAAGTGGTGGAGCGTGTGGACAACATCAAGTTCCTGGGCCTCCACATCACATCTGACCTCTCCTGGTCCATGAACACCTCCCGCCTGGTTAAGAAGGCACAACAAAGGCTTTTCTTCCTCAGGAAACTGAAATGGGCTGGACTTTCCTCTCGGCTGCTCATGAACTTTTACAGGGCCACGATCGAGAGTATCCTCTGCCTCAGTGTGACAGTGTGGTATGGCAGCTGCATGGCACAGGAGAGGAAACAACTGGCACGGGTGGTAAAAACTGCACAAGGCATCGTGGGCTGCCCCCTTCCTGACCTGGACTCTATATATACAGGCCGGGTCGAGAAGAGGGCAAGATCCATTGCCACGGACCCCAGCCACCTGGGCCACAGACTGTTTGTACCGCTTCCATCAGGAAAGCGGTACAGGAACATCCGAACAACCACTAACAGACTGAGGGACAGCTTCTTCCCCAGAGCTGTCAGAGCCTTTACACCCTGACACAGTCACTCCCACCTATTGGAGGGAGAGACTGTGAGGACACTTCTTTTTGCACACTGCACTTTGACCACCTTCACCTGCACCTTCTGTGTACTTAACATTTAAGTACACACACTGTACTTACTTTATCGCTACTTCATTTCAGTCTATTTGATTTGATTTGATTTAGATTTTTATTACATTTTTGGTATATTTTCATTGCATTTTATGTATATTGTATATATGTTTTGAATGCTGACTTTTTATGCCTGTGAGTTTACTTTATCTTATTTTATTATCTTTCTTCTACAGGGGGGTTGCAATGCTAATTTCGTTGACATGTCCATGCTCAATGACAATAAAAAGCAATCTTGAATCTTGTATACCAAAAAATGTGAAGTACAATACAGACTAAAAGTGACTAAGCTCATGAGCATGCTCATCATCTTGAATTTCAAATAATCTACCCATTTTGTTGTGGATACATCAGGCAACCTCATTCTTGGTTCACAGCCTCACCTGCAACTGGGATCAGTGATGTGACTGGAATAGGTGTCCATGGGTACTGGGTCCATGGAGAGGTCAGAAATTAGTAGTGACTTCCGGTGCTTGAGGCTGCATCGACTTCGGACCTCCTCAGATACAGTGAGCAGCCCTGCACAAAACAGCAAGGAGGGATTATGGTCTTCAGCGATAGCATGCCAGACCCAAAAGAACAGGTAATTGTTCACAGGCTTAGTCTATATAAGTGAAGGCCCTCTGATACAAGAAATGACTGGATGCTGACAATTCACAAAGTAGGTGTTGGTAAATATAATACTAACTAACTTGGTTCCTTAACTTTCTCACATGCAAAATACCTTCTTTTTTTTTTTTCTTTTTTTTTTTTTTTTTTCCAATTTTTCCTTAAGTAAATCCATAAAACAAAAAATCTGGTCCAAGATAGTCAAATGTTCGCATACCATTACACAAGTCTTAATTATGTTCAGCTTTTCTTAGCTTTATCATGTTTCTTTAGTAACATAATATGGTAATGGTCTTACATTTGAATAGTATTCTAGTAGATGTAGATATTTCACATGGTGCAAAGGGCAAGTGTAGCATAGTACTATAATGTATAAATGAGGATGTATAAAATGCCACTGGGCATGTTACGTACCAGCCAGATAGGCCACACTATGGGTGTTGACCTCAAACTTGTCACATTTCAGATGCTTGCTGATGAGAGCCAACAGTGTGTGCAGGATCCTCACCGTCCTTGCTACTGTGGTGGGTGATGGGTGTCTATAGCCTACAGACGCAAGTTAGAAATACTTCTGCATTAAAATAATCAGTGAAAAACTCCACCTAGACATAACAATAATACAACATGCTGTGGTGTGCAGCATACCTGTTTTAAATTCATTCTGACTTGCTTCCTGAACCACTGCAATTGAAGTAAACTATGTGCATACCTTAAAATGCATTGTTAACTTACACTGACAGAAGAATCATCTCTGCTTCTGCTGTTGGTCATTGTATTTTCTCTATGTATGTATGCCAATTATATGAATACATGCAACCACAGATCCAACAAAGACCACATTTTATTGAACACTGAATAACTGCCCGTGAAGGCTTATCTCTATAAGTGATTGCTTTACCTTTGAGTAAGTGGCCCACTAGTGCAAAGTTGAAGTTGGCACTAAAGTTAAGGCCCACAAAGTGATCCATCTGCTTACAGTGCCATTCTAAAGGACGCCTGATCTCCATGAACACATCTTCTGGACTCTAGAGGAGCATATAAAGAAGAGAATAGAGGGATTAAATGAAAAAAACAAAACAAAAAAACCCCCCTCACTTTTAACACATAGTAGTAGGTCTCTTCATGTACTTAGTGGGTCAAAGATGAATCAGTTCTTAAATTTCTTTTAAAACCGCACTTTGGAGGTCTCTTGACTTACTACAGCTTCTTGAAGATATTTCACCTCTCATCCAAAATGCTTCTTTGGTCCAGTTCTTGAACTTTTGTCAGAGGTATTTCTTCTTTTGCTGTCAGACCTTTAACACTATGTGCACTAATACTCCATATGTGGCCTTTTATAGCTGTCAGAGGTGCATCAGCAATGATAATACATTAAAGAGCAACTTAACATCCTGTTTATCTTGAACACACCCCTTTCACATATCAGAATCAGAGTCAGAATCGGCTTTATTGGCCAAGTATGTGTGCACATATAAGGAATTTGCCGCTGGTTTAAACACTGCACTCAATGTACTTGCTTAGAAAATGAAAAATACTGCTCAACAAGGACAAACAAGATAAAAAAAAAAAGACTTAGACTGAACAATAAGTTAAGCAGTGCTAAAAATAAATAAATGCAAAGAATGATGAGGCAATAAACAATATACAAAATGAAATACATATTATTACATACATATTATACATATTCAAAGAATGCATTCAAATGCACTCATCATCACTAGCAGTGGTAGGACAAGTAGAAAGCTTTGTAATTCTGGGTGTAGTGTGCTAGGCAACTTTACTTTCTCTAGAAAAAACAAACAAAAACAAACTACCATTGCAACCAAGACTACAGACTGGGATGATGTAAGAATGAGACTACATACAGATTTAGTGTGAAGTTAATTTTTTAAATTCTCATGTGACCTTGAGCACCTCTCAGCACAGCCTGAGTTAGCTGTCCAAGCTCAAAATTTACTGATTTTCACTACACACAACATTAAACTGTTGGAATGATGAGCTAAGGAGACCTTGTGCCTTCTGTGTTTTACAGTGTGTGTTTTACCTTGTCATTGAAGACACGCATTGTGTCCAGAGTGTGAAGATTCTGCTCCAGCAGGGCGGTTCCAGCAGAGTAAAGGTTGACTTCATCCAGCTGCAGCACAGCAACTGCCACCCAGAACAGAGCTTTGTGCATGGGAGACTCCTGCAAGCACACATGGGGTTGGCTTGGGCACTCATGAACTGCTGACTATTCAACCAATTTAGAACTACCACGTACAGTAATTTAGCTTAGCATAGATATTCCACACAATAACAATCAACAGCACCAGTTTTGATGGCTGCTCCATCTTTCCTCCAGAAGGGGAGCCCATGACACTGACCTACTCTGCAAAGTTCTTTGAGGGAACTGAGAGTGGAAATTGCTACATACACTGTTGAGTCTGTGCTTTGTTAATTTTCCAAACCAGTCAGCAGGAGCAGCCAAATATCAGCCAGAGACACATCAGGCATACAAGTAGAAATTTCATCTATTGAAGGATCATCTTCATTAATTTGTTAAAACTGAGAAAAAGCAATGAAGTCAGCACAGACTACCCTTCAACCCAACACTAACGGCTGCAGGTAAGGTTAAAGAAAACTGAAAAACAATGGTTTGCCTTGTTAGTATTAATATTCAGCAGTAATGAAACAGAGTGGTGACATTTTGCTGTGGCTAGCACTGGAGCTACAATGGTTGTATACCTTGCTGAGTAAAGGCTGCAGCTTGGTCAAAGCAATGACTGTGGCCTCTATTAATACTTGGCTGTTGTAATTGTCCGGTCCCTTCAGACAACTTTCCAGACCCTGTGATGAAGAGGGAAATGAGAGGACAGGAGCAAGAAGCAGGGACAGTAATAAATTTTATAGTAATTCACCACATGGCATAACAATAGGAAATATTCATAGGTGAAAAAGAGGTTTCAACTATGCATTCTTAACATCACTCGAAGAAAGCTTTTGATGAAAATAAGACATGACATTTGTGTACCAACCCTTTGTTACATAAAAACCTGATACCAACCAATAGCATCTTTGAGAAATACAACTCAACTTAAAAGTGTACAGGGCCTCTTCAAACCTGCAATCAATATTGAAGTAATATTCAATCACATGTCTCTGTATGATGTGAAATTGGTCATATATACAGTAATAATAAAAAACCTGTGGAATGTTCCAAATGTTTGCTGCCCCGGTCACAACTTGTCTGAAACATGTTGCTGGCATCAAATTCAGAATATGAATATATTTACAAAAATCAATTAAATTAATGAGCTAAAGCATGAAATATATTGTGTATTAATTGTTTTAAATTGAGTATATGCCAAAAAATAATAACAAGTGATCACATTATGCTCTATTTATGTTTTACACAATCATCCAAAGAAAAGTAGTAAACAAAGAAAAAGAAATCTGATGATTATACTACAAACTATGTATATGAAGAGGATTATCATTAACACATTAGAGATAATCATTATACTGTATGTCTGGTTTACTCCATCTCAACAATATAAGAAAGGCTCCTGTTTTGAAATATTGACCTTTGAGAGTGAATTCAGAATAAAAACATGACATGCACAATAAATAAGAGGCAAAATCTATATTGATAGCCTATCAAGCAGTATAGGGGCACTGTAGAGCTCAGACTGAATTTATAAACATCTCCAGCAACAGGTTTTCTAGAACATGGACCCTTCATGATGCCTGTTAAATAAATGCATTGTTGACTTGCTATGAGGTGTTGTAAAAATTGGCTTAAGTGTTTAGCGGTCCCTACAATTTGACTAGACACAAGCAAAGGCAATGGAAATGGAAATGTGTCCATCTCCTGATGACAAAGGATTTGGTATTGGGGCGTGAGAAGAAAGTAACAGGTGAAGGTGAAGTAGGTCAACTTGACAATACTGCAGATTGCTCTCTATAACTGAAATGTGTCATGATCATGGGTCATAACATAGGTTTGACAGGGAGAGTCGTATGGGGAAACGTGCGCTCTCACCCGGTCTATGCTGAGCAGAGGGCTGGCCTTGCTGAGGATTCGGATGATCTGCTTAATCTGGCCATGGCTCACCCTCTTACTGATGCAACCAAACACCACCAGTGCTCTAGGTTGGAGAGATGGGTTGTACTGGAATGCAAATCTGGAATCCAAACACGCAAAACACATGTGTTCCACAGTGCACATTTATGTTCTTAAAATAGATGCATTAAAATGAAATGGAGGAGGGTCATACTTCTGTGCAAGTTCTGTCCACTGGTCTAACCACTTGCAGGCTGGGATGTCCCTCATACAAGCCTGGAGAAAAGACAAGACAGACCTAACAGACTGAAAGAAACTGACAGACATGCCAAATCTCTTACTTTGAAAATGCACACACAGCAAGGTGCAGACCAGTGTCGTAGATTTGGCAGATCTATCAAAAATAATGCGTCAACTAGTGGGGAAAACTGGACCCTCAAACCTTTACAGGTCAAGAACATAGAACACCACATTTCGCTGTTAACCTCCCACACAAAGAAAGTTTGCTAATCAGCTATTTAAATTTTAGCAGTTTCATATTGATAATAAAGTTTAAGAATTTCTTGTTGCATGCCAGCCTTATTCACCTTCTTTTACCGTTTTGCTCCACAATCAAATTAAGTATTTAATGAATGGAATATATTGTAAGAAATATTGCTATGAATATTGCTATGATACAGAAATGTTTAATACAATAACATTTCCAGCTATAATGCTGGTTAACCAGCTAACTCGCTGGTTATTCCTATATGAAACAGATGTGTTGGGGCAACGCAGAAGGAGTGGAAAAACAAATGTCTAGTTAACTTGATTTTCTCTGCTGACCTCCATGATCTCCAGTAAAGCCTCAGTAACAGTCTCCAGAGAGGAAAGAGCGAATGTCTCCCTCTCATAGGAGCCCGGTGAGAAGGAGCGGTCTCTGTAACTGGAGCGGAAGGCAATGACGGCAGCTGACTTGACTTTGCTGATACCAAACAGCAGGTAGAACTTGGGCAGGGAGAATTCAGTCAGGCTCAGCCTCAGAACCTGCTTTGTCTCCTCTGAAAATATTGAACACATCAAAGATTTATTTTAATATGACATAAGTTGCCTTTATTTTTTTGTGTGTGTGTGCTCCACACAAACTCTAGTTTGAGTACTCTCATCTTTCAGATTGCTCTCATATTAGTCTCTTACACCATTCCAATGCACTGTATGATTGTTGAGTTTGACAACATCATTCTACTGGCTTGTCCTCACCACTGAAGTTGAGCTGCGAGCAGGTGCAGAGGGAGTGGATGATGTTGATAACCAAACCATGAGTGGAGGCTCTGAGAGACAGTGGCCCAGTGGCTACCAGCAGGGTCACCACGTGGAATAGGTAGGGCAGGTGGGCTGCAACATCCAGGGAGTTGTTGAAGGACAGCATGAGCATATAGCGTGCCAAGATAGCGATGTCGTCCCACATCAAGTGTTGCTCTAGTGTGGGTGTTGGCGACAGGCATGTCTTGTCTATGATCTTACACATGCGACCAATAACCTGCCACACAGAATAAGAGACCAACATTGAAATATCAGAGGCAAAAGCCAGACTTTCAAACAAAATAAATAAAACATTACTCAGCAAATAGTTGAGTCTTCCTTTATATGAATGAACTCCATGTCGGCAGCTATCATGTCCCATATAGGATCACTACCATATATCTCCCCCCTCAGATCAGATCTCACTGAGCAGCTGTGTTCAGGAATCATGACTTTGTCTCTGCAAAACTGAGTCAAGACTATTTCAGTCAAAAGCCCCAGGAAAAGTTATGTAAACTTGCTGGAAAGTTTGCCAACATTGGGTTGTGACTGTGTTTGCCAAATCAAAACACAGCATGTCTTGTGATTTTCCCAGCTTTCATTATACTACTACATATTTATGGTGTTAAATTTGTGCCATTTTAGTTTTGGGTAGCACGGTGGCACAAGTGGTAACACTGTCGCCTCACAGCTAGAAGGTCCCCGGTTCAAATCCTGCTGTGGGCGCTGGTGGCGTGTCCTCCACCATGTCTTCAGTGCCTGCTGCTCGAGGAAAAAGGGGGGCCTTTCTGTGTGGAGTTTGCATGTTCTCCCCGTGTTCACCCGGGGTTTCCTCCTTAAATAACCCCCACTAGGCTGCATGGTGGCGCAGCAGGTAGTGCGCGTGCCTCACGGCGGGGCCTTTCTGTATGAAGTTTGCATGTTCTTCCCGTGCATGCGTGGGTTCTCTCTGGGTACTCTGGCTTCCTCCCACAGACCAAAAACATGCTCATTAGGTTGATTGATGACTCTAAATTGTCCATAGGTCTGAGTGTGAGTGTGAATGTTTGTTTGTCCTTGCATGTGGCCCTGCAATCGGCTGGCGACCGGTTGTAGCTGGGAACCCCAGCCCCCCGCAACCCCGAAAGGGATAGGCGGTATAGATAATGGATGGATGGATAACCCCCACTAAAAACAAGCAAGAAGATCACCGCCTGACCAACGGTGACGAAAAAAGGATGGGTCCCCGGGACGCGGGGCACCGGCATCGGCTGGCAGCTGGCAGCCCACCGCTCCTGGTCTGCCAGACCGAGGATGGGTCAAACGCGGAAAAAAATAATTTCACAAAAAGCATGGCGTGTGTACAGTCTCCTCCTCCCTGTAGCATGTGTGTGCTGTGATTAATAAAGTACAAATCTTAATCTTAATCTTAACAGATTAAATAATTAACACCTTAATAATTTCACATTTGCTTTCTGTCAAAAGCTGTGAAATGATTTGGCCACTTCAGGGCAGCAGAACAAGCTGGAAACACAACAGACATGTTAACAACTTATAAAGCTGTTAAGGTGAACATGTTAGCAAACATGTTGCTTATTTACACATGCAGCAGACACAGAGCAAAATTATCATTCATATGGAGTTGTGTTTGGGTAAAAATTCAATGTTGTCTGTCTTTTAGCTCTGTTTTTGATATCCACTAAATATGTGGGTCCTTAGCTGCTAAATGCTCCACTATGTTCACCAGCTAATCAACTAATTAATCGGTGACGAGAGGAGAGTTTGTGGGCCGGAAGACTAATAGCTAAGGCATCATGTAGCACTGTTTTGATGCTGTCTTTCCCATTTTCACATCACAAATGAACTTTTCTTCTGCACTACTGTTATCAGTGCTAACACATTATCCATTTCACCTGGTGCAATATCATTACACATTGTGCAATTTGTTAAGTTGTATATTTTTTCTCAACTATGCAATAACACTATTCATTATCCATAGGCAACAGTATTTTTATGAACTGTATATATTGTTCTTATGCATAGACTTGTGAAATTCAATGCCCTTTCAAGATTTCTATGCAACAGTATTTCTCAAGTGCAATAAACATATGACATTAGCAGTTTTTCCATTAGGAATATTGGCAATAGTACTTTTATGGGCAGTAGCATATTTTTATGTCATTTAGTTTTGTTTTTATAATCTGCACATAATGTACATATACCTACTTGTTTTTCTATTCTGTATCCTTTATACTTTCTTATCTTGACTCTTCTGTGCCACTGTTTTTGCTTTTTTAATACTTGCTGGCTGTAACGACTTAATTACCCCAGTGTGGGATCAATAAAGTCTTATCTTATATTTAACAGAAACCAAAACATTCTAGATCTAAGGGGAATTGCAAGAAACCACTTATTCCACATTACACCTAATCATCTGATTCATTTTTAACTTCAAAATAATGAGCAGAGCAGCACAAACCTAAGTCACATAAGTTACAAATAACTTCTATTATCAAGTTTAAGTTGCATGAGTCTACTGACGAATATGATTCTAATGAAACAATTCACAGTGACCCGCGGTAAACACTGTGCTTGTCTTTTTGGTTATGAAGCTGATACATATTACAACATGGCTATGTTTATAACCAGTTAGAACACAGCATTATTCAACTCTTGGGTGACAAAGAGTTCAAGATCGGCAGACAAGGCTCCATTGTGTTTAGTAGGCTGGCCTGCCATGACATCAGACAGCAACCTTGTAGATAACACCAACACAAACACTCATGTATGGTCCCACAGCCATGTACAATTGTTAATTTGATATTCCTAAATTCAATACAATACTTTGGTTAAAATTACTGAAGGGAGCAGCAATTCAACTTAAATATGGACTGGCTTTTTTAAAGTCAACAATCTTCACAATGACCACTATTCAGTGCAGAGCTGTCGTCTTCCATAATAGGAGCCGGGCCTTGGCTTTTCTATTGTGTCGGTCTGTGTATGATGTGTTTATCTGAGTACCAGGCTGAATTTGGATCCAGACCACACAGATGATGGATAGTGACTGGATGAATTTGTCTCTTTGGATACTCTAAGGAGTGATTTCCAGCTTTGGATTTATTTGTCCCATTAGTAAGTAATTAATTTTTACATTTAATTGTGATTTCAGTGTCAGTGTCAAACTGGTAGACACTAAACCATTACAAAAAAAATCAATTCATTCACCTTGTCACTTAACTATAATTAGTGTAACCATGTCAGTATTGTAATAAAGTGTAACACTTACTTCAGCAATATGGAAGTATTATCACACTGAATGTAATAATGTAATAATTCTAGGGCTACAACTTCCAATCATTTTCATTATTGGTCTTATCTGTCGATTATTTTCTTGACTAATCAAATCTATCAATGTTTCCCAATGACCAAGGTGATTTCCTGAAATGTCTTGTGTTCACAACCCACAACTATCATAGAGATGGAAAGAAACCAGAAAAAAACACATTTAAGAGAGAATCAGAGACTTTTGACTTTTTTTTTTCTTAAAAAAATACTCAAACTGATTTATCAAAAATAATTGCAGATTAATAAAATTTTTGAAAACTAATCGATTAAGTAAGTAAGTAAGGTGTTGCCTAACGGACTGTGTCAAAGTGGTCCAGGTAGCCAAGAATGGTGGTGTTTGTATGCAGGCCTGGAAACTCAAATGGAATGAAAAACAGAAGAGATATAAACCAAAACCTCTGGGGTCAGAAGAAGATTTTTATATTTTGAACATGCACATTAATCATTCTGGTGCACTCTGAGATGAAAATAGAGCTAAAAGATATCTTGATTAAGATCAAGCTACTGCAGGTAGCTAGTAATTCAATTCAGCTGGTTTATGTCTAAGTGCATTTCTGTATTTTGGCCATGCTGGCATGTGGTTATTGTTGTTGTTTAGTATTATTCTTCCTCAACCACTTCTCCCTGATACATTTGAAAAACATCTGTAGGTACAATGGCATTTTAGCTGTAGACATTTTGAATATGTTGGTGAAAAGTGCTACATAGACAAACTTGCGTTGCCTTATCACAAATGTGACTAAAAGATGACTTCTGACACACAGCAAGACACAATTGGTGTGTGGACTTCTAATAAAAGGAGCATTTGTTTTGACATGCATAATGTCCTGCAGTCAGGCATGCACGCTCACACACATGCATTGGAACATTCCTGGCTGCATCTGATCTAGGCATTTTGAGGACACAACATTGTCTTAGGTACGTAATGTTAACTTTACACTATCAACTAGTCCAAACAAAATTTTATCATTAGCAATGTATGATAGCAAGCAGAACATTACTGCAGAAGTTACCATTGATAATGATGAATTCCCAATAAGTGCGGATCATAAGCTTGTGTTGATTAAGTCACACTGCCTGTTGTTATTACTGATTAGATGGTGATTAACCACTTTTGTGCAATTTCTTTGATGGCTTAATCCAGTAGATTTTGTGTTGACCATTTGTGAACTGCGTTAAACTCTGTACAGTCAATGTGTTTATGTTTGAATTGTTTACTACAGCACAAAATTGTTTACAAGAGCACAATGTTTTTCATGGATCAAACCTCAAAGTGCACCAGATTGACGCATTTAAATATTAAAATGTAAAATGCATGCCACAGTCTCACAAAAATCACAGTCCTTCCAAAAGTCTCACAAAATCCTATGGGAAACACTGGGTAACTGGGCAAATATTATTCCACCATGTAATAGCTCAGAGTGGAGAGTCTCACCTTGCTGGAGACCAGTTTGACGTTCCCTGAAGCCAGAGCTACTGCAGTATCAGCCATGACCTCAGCTTTGATGGAGCCCAGACCTCCTGTGGCACTGGTCTTAATAAAGCTGTCCAACACCACATCCAACAGGTCTGTTATCTGAAGACAGTGAGAAAGTTAGAGGTCAAATCCACACTACATTACATTGCATTTTACTTATCAAGAAGTTGGTGAGGTAGACTCACCTGGCCAAGGCTACCCCAGATCTTGGCCTGGATAGAGGGATACATCTGCTTTTCATTTATTGTCATGGTAATGAGTTTGTCCAAAATGGCAGTGACACGCTGGCGCTTGGCGTCGTCATTGTGTTTACAGAAGCGAACCAGGTTAAGCAGCCAGGGTGTCATGTACTCCAGGCAGAGATGTTTCAGCTCAATACCTGCAATAGAAAAACTTCTTCTGAACACACCATGTGATTTAAGGAAGGGAAAAGGAAGTTTTTCCTCGCCGCTGTCGCCAAGTGCTTGCTCATGAGGGAATTGTTGGGTCTCTGTAGATAAAAGAGCTCGGCCTGTACCAGCTCTGTATGGAAAGTGTCCCAAGACAACTTTTGTTGTGATTTGGCGCTACACAAATAAAATTGAATTGAATTGAAAAAATTGAATTTACTGGTTTAATACAAAGTACAGCCAAGTTCATTGTTGGGTCAATGGTGAAAATAGTGTCTGTGACTTAACGAAGTTCAACAAAGCACCATCTTAACATAATTTCTGTTTAAAGGGCTACTCACTGATGTTCCACATGAAGATCGGTACTCACTCAGCCTCAAAACAGTTGTATAATGGCTTGAGTGGCTCTGGAGGAACTTGTCAGTCTCAGGAAATAACTCTACAAATTTATGACAGGAAGTCAGTTTTGCCAACTAGAGGAGTGGAGTTTGAAAAAAAGTGTATCCACCTTGCATTTACTTGGCAAGGAGGGTCTACTGAAATCATGCTACTGGTTGCATTCAACCAAACATAGGAAGCACAGTCACACACTAGAAACACGACACATGCTTCACATAGTGTAAAAAGCACAAACTATTAAAAAAAAAAAAAAAATCATCATAGTCTTTTTATGACTTTCTGTAACTAACTAAGGGTGCTTCCAAGAACACAAATGTGCCCTTAATAATTTGCTGTTTTTAAGCTCCTGGGATCAGGTGACCTTCTCGTAGAATCTCCTGATGTGCTCAACAATATATGCATTTTTATCATGAACCCTGAAAAAGGCAGTTATATACAAACACAGTGCTTTTCAGTGAGTAGCAGAGAACATCCATTTCAGCACAATGTGTCTATTAGGTTTAGAAAGGGTAAAAAGAGTGAGTTATTTGCATTTTCTCCCCGTGCTCACCTGGGGTATCCTCCATAAAAAATGTACCCCCACTAAAAACATGCAAAGAGATCACCACCTGACCAATGGTGACAACAGGAACTGGTCCCCGGGCCCGGTCGGCTGGCAGCCCACCGCTCCTGGTCCGCCACGGAGGAAGGATGGACCAAGGATGGGTTAAAGGCGGAGAATAAATTTCACATATGCATGCGGTGTGCAGTTTCCCCTCCTAACTTCGCATGTTGTGTGTAAAATGTGACTAATGAAGGGATTTCTTCTTCTTATAAAGTGAAACAGCCGTATGTACATACTTTACATACAGCTTTGTTTGCACTTACTGGACTTGCTGAAGCCTGAAATGCACTCCTCCAGAAACTCCAGTGTCAAATGGGGCTCATTGGCAGCCAGAGTCTTGCTGATGGAGACAATGAAAAGGGTGTTGTTGGCTGGGATGCAGAGGCCAGATGTCTCCAGTAGCTGGCCCTCTATCTTTAGGTTGAAAGTGCAGGTCAAAGCACACAACAGATTGTAAGCTGCAGACCTGGATGTGAGATAGGCAACAAGTCAGCAATGTTAAGGAATGACAAAAGTAGTGCAGAAAGCGTTTTCCAGTTTTCACCACTGCTCAGTTGTCATTTTTTCCCTAAAACTTTTGGACCAAAATAATAGCTTCTCCATGTAGCACAATTTAACTCAACCTGAGTGTCTACGTGTTAAAATCACACAAGGTAATTTTTCATTTGCAGCTCAGAAGAGAAAATATCAGAATTAAACAAAATAGCTTTATGTAGAAAGAGGGCACTTGCTTGCTGCCTTTTAGACAATAATACAGAATATACTTTTTGGTGTGGATTCTCAGATCCTCCAGTTGGGAAGACTCCGTAGCAGAACTTACAACTTGTCTGGCATAAAGAAAAATCATTCATCCAAAAAGGTTGGGGCAGTGTGGAAAACATAAATAAAAAACAGATGAATGTGAAAAAAAATTGTCCTGACCTTGTTTGTGAACGACTGAGCCTTTTGAAGATGCCCCTTCCACGCCCAATCATTACCAATTAACCTGTTAACCCGTGGAATGTTCCAGGTGCTTTTTGAGCATTCAATAACTTTCTGTCTTTTGTTGCAGTTATCCCAGCTTGTTTGAAACATGTTGCTGGCATCAAATTCAGAATAAGTATATATTTACAAAAATCGCTGAAGTTGCTGTGGTAAAACATTAAATATATTGTTTTTGTACTGTTTTCAATTGAGTGTACGTCAAAAGGGATTTGCAAATTATCACAGTCTGTTTTACTTACATTTTAAACAGCATCCCAACCTTTTGCAGCCCCACTTTTTTCATAAAGCCAGGTAAGGTTACCTCCCTGAAGGACTGACCTGAGGCTGGGGTCAGAACTGCCAAGATTCAGCAAAGCGATGTTGAGCAGGGTGCCAGGGACATCTTTTGGCCGGATCTTGGTGTGCTGTGGGATGGAATCTGGCTGTGACAGTTCCCAGCGTGTCCGGATATGGATGATGGACTGGACGATGGCGTCACACTCCTGGTGCATGAACGTCAGCGGTGTTCCCTGGTTGGCCATGGTGAGGGTGAACTGGCTCTCATCGACCAGGCAGATCTCTTCAATCTCTGAGGCGTAGTATACATCGTTGAGAAAGACGGGCTGGCCCAGGACACGGGTCCGCTCGGCTGAGGTCACCTGAACTGCTGTCGAGCCCACCTGATCAGCAAGAAGACATACACTGTTTTAGGAATTCCAAGGCTTGCTCTATAATGATATTACTAACCTTCGTAAATCTAATCCTTTCAGTGGATGTACAACCTCAATTCCACAAAAGTTGGGACACTGTGTAAAATATAAATAAAAACAGAATGCAATAATTTGCAAATGAACTGCATTCACTAACAGAAGTTTTTATGAAGTGTTCCTGAACCCGTGTACTTTATACAGCCATATGTTTCACAAAGTGGTGAGCCACGGATAGGCAAATTATTCCATTCTGTTTTATTCATGTTAAAGACAGAATCACGGTTATATTCATGGCACCTTATTGTAAAACTTACTAAGGCTGCATCCTCACCTTTATTGAAACCTTGGTGTCTTTGTGGGCTAGCTTGAGGGCATTGTGGAACACTTTAAGGTCTTCTTCCAGAGTTAACGTGGCTGCAGGCAGCTTCTGTTGGTCGGACTCAATGTGCTCGGCCAGCTTAGCTGGAGAATCGATGAACTGAAGCCGTTTGCTGCCCTTCAGTCCAGTCAGCAGCCGCTCATGGTACTTGGTGTACTCCCTCACCCAAGTGTTGCAGTTGTAGACATAGACGGCTGCTACGTTCTCATAGGCAAAGCCAGGGAAGACCACAAACCACTTCGACAGGAAGTCAGTCTTGAAGCGATTGCTGGGTCCTACATGTGTTAAGTCAACTACTATCTCATAAGGCTTTGCATAGTAGGGTTTGAGGGTGAGGAGGACATGGTAGATGAGCAGGTCACCATTGATCTGGCCTGTTTTGAACCTACAGAAAAGAGATTAAAAATAATAATAGGACATGGTCAAATTCAAATTCTGGCCTTCTGCAGTAAATGGTGCATTACTGTTTTTGGGGTTCTCTTTGGTATACAAGTCTAAAGTTTATTCATAGAATAATATGCAACACTAATGAAAACTGTTTTAGTTTCTGATAAACTGTATTTCCTTTTTGTCTGTCAGTTCTTGTAAGGTCTTCTGTGGTATCAAACCGGAGGCCCTGAAATAACCAGATCAGAAAAAGACCCAGAAAGGGGTTGAGGAAGTGAATTCAGAGCTTCTCAAAAGTCTGACTGCAGCAGGTGTCTCACTGCATCCCTGTATCAAGACCTCCAAATAAGACTTCTTTGAGTAAGTATTATCAATACAAGATCTGCTTTTCATCACATTCAAAGTGAAAGATTTAGTAAATATGATACCACAAAAATTATTAAGTAGTAAACTTAAAATCAACTTTCTGGTCTGAATCTTTTGCAATGACACAGATGTACTTAAGTAGCTTCATCAGGGCAAAGAGAGTTTCAGTATATTTAAGTTCATTTTAAACAGTTAAGTTGCATGCTGCAAGTAATGCAGAAGGTTTGCATCTCTGAACTGGATTTACTCTTTCTACACACATTTTTTCTATCTCAGAGCACAATGGAAAGTACCAGAACTCTCTGGCTGTTTGTCCTGCTCAACTTGCTGCTGTTCTATCGTGCTGATTCAACGACCCAGCCTTATTTGTACAAAGCAGAGGATCATGGTGGCAGCTCAACCCCTGCCCTGGAGCCGACCCTCACTACCACTGACCACACAAACTCTGATACAGGCACCAATGGCACTCGTGGCGACTGCTTAATCGACACTGAAATGGGTCTGATTGCCATAGGGTCAGCGGGGGGACTACTGGTCTGTCTTCTGGTTGCCACTGTGGTACTGGCATGTCAGGTCAGCAAAATTCAGCACCGGGTTTATGCTTCTCGAACCTCCCAGTCCAACATGGACTCAGTGAGCAGTGCGGGCTACTGGGGCATTAACCGGCCTGACGTCAGGGGACTGGTTGGGCCGTGTGATGCCAGTGTCATGCTTGAGGAGGTTAGAGCAGACAGCAAGATGGAGGAAGACAGGCAGTCTGAAATGCGAGAGGCAGGAGAGGAAGCTGAGGCAGGACTTGAAGGGGCCATGGCAATGTCTCTTGATCATGAAGAGAAAGCCTGTCATATGCCAAGTTCCAGCTCCAGAGATTACTGCCTGGAAGTTCCAAGGGATCTAGAAGATATGCCCCTCGTTGTGTGAAGAAAATAACCTGACCTCAGTATACCAGACACTTCACTCAAGAGAAGCAGCAACCTCACAGTTCAACTGTGTTAAATTGGTATGTTTCATTCATGTTCTTTCCAATTCACTTCACCTTGTTAAAATTAGGTCTGCTGGAAATTTAAAATTTTTGAATATTGGTGCGGATAAAATAGCTAAGTTTTGGTACCCATACCAAATTTCGATATCTTACATTGAGAAATATAATCCCAAACCAAAAAATGGGGACGCTGTGTTAAAATGTAAATAAAAACAGAAAGCAATCATTCGGAAAAAAAAACCCCAAAACTGTCCAAGTAGTCAGATCCAATACACAAAGTGGTGACCCTCGGCCCACCGTTGCTTGGGAATGACTGAGCCTTTTGAGGATGCCCCTTTCATACCCAATCACAATACTATCATATGTTACCACTGAATCTGTTCACCTGGGAAAAGCTCCCAACAGGTCTTATGTGAGTATTCCACAACTTCCCTAGTCTTTTGTTGCACCTGTTCCAACCTGTTGAAAAATGTTGCTGCCATCAAAATCAGAATAATCACATATTTAGAAAAAACAATGGAATTGATCAGCTAAAACATTAAATACATTGTGTTTGTTTTAAATTGAGTATATGTCACAAAGGATTAGCAAATCCCATTATTATTTATGCTTTATACAGTGTCCCAACGTTTTTGGAAACCGGATTGTACATTTTTCAACATAAACCCCTCTAAGAAAATAAGTTAGGAGGCAGATACACACACAGACACACAGACACACAGACACACACACACACACACACAGACACACACACACACACACACACACACACACATATATTCATATATATATTAGTGCTGTCAATCGATTAAAATATTTAGTTAACTCGCAATTAATCGCAAATTAATTGCACATTATCTATTCTAAATGTCCCATTAATTATCATTTTAATACTCTTATCAACATGGAAAAGTGGATAGGCTTGCTTTGTGAAACTGTTTTTTTTTATTGAAAACAACAATGTGTAGTGTTATATTTCACACAAACATTCTCACTTTGAGCAGTCATTCACATTTGTATGAATCAAGTCTCACACATTATAACACTGTCAATAAACAGATGACAAAAAAATAAATACTTGGTTACAAAAAAGTCCCTTCAACAACCCTTTCTAAGGGATCAAAACAGGGTGATACAAGATAAAGTTCCAAAGTGCACATCATTGTAAACTAGGACTCAGGCTATGCAGTTAAACCATGGCTTAAACTTTCCTTTCTAAAGTTTCCTTTGAACATACAAGCAGTCAGACTATACCCCTCTTCTATTTATTCACCAGAGGCTGATCAACCCAGCCCCTTATTTCTTTCCAGAAACAATGAACATTACTTGGCTATGGCTGCAGTAAGCTTGTTCTTAGTTGCAGTATCCATATGCCTCTGTCGAAAGCCATCCATTGTCACCTGGTTTTGACAAGGGGGTGGCGGAGAATTCGCATCAGCTGTGTGTTTGGCCATCAAGTGGTATTTCAGACTGGATGTGCTACAGTGATAATTCAGTTCACACTGACAATACACACAGATAACTTTGGTCTTGTCAGTCGACCCATCTGGCAACTTTTTGAAACTAAACTTTCCATTCAGAATCTTGTTCGCATCCATTTCGGCGTTTCACACTTGACATCCACACAAACCGGTCGTCTACTCTTTCACAGCTAGTGAGCAGGCAAGACCAAACAAGTGCGTGGGGCGTGCCTATTGTTTTGTTTCCAGTTTACAACCGGATCCTGTAGCTCTTCTAACGTTACTAGCAGTGGCCACAGCTTATAAAAAACTACAATTTCACTAGCTCACAAAGAATGCTAATCTTGCGATTAAAAAAAATGATGCAGTTAAAATTGATTTGCGTTATTGCAACGTGTGTGTGTGTGTGTGTGTGTGTGTGTGTGTGTGTGTATATATATACGCACGCGCGCAGACGCAGACACACACAGACAGACAGACAGACAGACAGACAGACAGACAGACAGACAGACACACACACACACACAGGTATGTATATATACGTGTATACATATATATTTACATATATAGTTTGAATCTGGCAAAATATGCTTTTATCTGATCAAAGAATAAGTTCACAAGTTTTCAGATCTGACAATGCATTCAATGCCAGTTTTTGATGCTCAGTGCTACAGCCACTTTGGTCCGCACCATAACAGTATCATGGTTCAATACCCAGTTCCAGTAATGTGTACTGTATATACTGTACTTTACTTGTGGAATTTATTCAGAATATCTATACTGTTTAGGAAAAAGTAACTAAATAAAAAGTAATTAAATCTAAATTTTAAACAAATACCATATACTACATATTTTTGCTTAAAATTTTCAATACTTGCTGTACAACTGTGTGATTTGGCTCAATTCTCTGGTTTTACAACTTTACAACTGAGTGGACAACAATTTAAGAAACAAAGAGACAAATGACAAACAAAAAAATCAACACACTTTTAAAGTATTGAAGAGGTAACAAGCCGTGTTTAAGTGGCGGTCTGAAAATTGAGCACATTGTCTGTTAACAGTCCTTTATTAATAAATCTCAGTTGAACTCTGTGTCTGTCAATTTAGCTGTCTGTGATTTCTTACCTGTACAGCAGACGTTCTAATACTACTGTTCTTTTATTTCTCTTGTATACATGGGAAAAAAAAGCCTAACATGTCAGGTTTTAAATAAATGGATTTTGCATTGAGTCAATGCCTTGTGTTCCAAATTAATATCCAGAATTTAAGTCACTATGCCTGTATTTATTCTTATTATCTATTATTAGGATTCAAGCCCTGGAGTTGCAGAACTTTGTTGTGTTTGTGCCGGTTCATTAAAAGCATTCGAGTTCAAGCCCTGAATGGGCTGTTTTATGCAGCTAGAATGAGCTAGAAATATGAGACATAGCCCCATAATTGGAAATGATAGGCAAGTGCTTCCCAAGTAATAGAAGCCCAATTGACCGGATGGTGGCCCTGTAATTAAGACCCAAAATTTTAATTTTGGTGCCACAAATACCAAAAATGTGTACTGTATATCAAAACTTAGAGGACAGAATTTCACCAATTTAGGTGTGCATACTCTGTGGGCAAGGTTTTAAATAAAATTGTAATATTAATAAGGTGCCACATTGATAGGTGCAAGTAGGCGTGGCCTATCACATATTTACTCAATGACTCAAGATGCCTTTGAGCAATCATGATTAAAGTCACTCAAGACATCCCACTCTTCTGAAAATATACATCAAGTTGTTTTCAAATCTGATAAAGGTGGAAAATGTGGCTCTTTGAAATTGCTGAAATGCAGCAAATTTTGTGATAATAACAAGTGTGTGATTGGTCTCACAACTTGTTTAAACACAATTAAACTAGCTGAAGTAACTTTGCTTACCTTTGCAAAGCCTTAAACTTGCTATTTTACTGTTTTCCTTAATTTTGGCCTATTGAGTTGCTTCCTTCTGTGAAAAACAAAAGGGCTTGGACCTGGAATAACTGCTTGTGGCTATATTTATAATTATTATGGAGAACTATTGCATTTACTGGGCATTCACAATGTATAATAAAATAGATTTTGGGGGGGTTGCAATCGTAAACACATTAATTTAAGAAGGCTAAATGGAGCCTCCTCTATAATACCATGTTATAATACCATCACTGTAAAAAATAAATACCATGATATAAATTTTAGGTCATATTGCCCACCTGCACATGATGCTGCAAAGAAGCCACAGACTGTAAAATGATGCTTCACACACACCTTAAACTCACCCCGGCAGCACAGACTATGCTGCTGAAGATATACAATCATCACAGTTTCATGGTGGGCAACCATGATTAGCATCACCAATCATGGTCCAACCTAATGTGAAAATATGGTAACAATCTCCCCTTCTGGTCCTGAGTGTTTTTGCAGGACATTACAATGAGGCATTTCTGTGTAATGTTGTCAAAATTTGCATGTATGGATTGGATTAGTATGGATTCTTGAGTTATGGCCAAAAATGTGTTTTGTGAGGTCACAGTGACCTTGCCTTTTGATCACCAAAATCTAACCCTAACCCTCCTTCAGTCCAAGTGAACGTTTGTGCCAAATCAGAAGAAATTCCCTAAAAATGTTCCTATATTGTGTTCTTGCATGTCATACGTCCTATTTTCACAAATGCACAGCAAGCAGGGATTTGGTGTGAAACAGGAACTACTATTTTTAGCACAGCAGATTGAGCATACATAGGGTTGTCATCAGTTTCACATGTGACACTTCCTGTAAGTGAAGTCTCAACATTTCAGCAGAGAAGAGCCATCCTGCCACACAGGCAACAGCATAATAATCCTACAACTACTTCACTCATAATAACATCCTGGAACCATACAACTAAAGGGTTACAGACGTCATCAGTGTAAAGTCATTGGTAAGTACATATTAATCATTTAAATTATTAATATAGCCTTAGGTCAAGCTAATATCTTAAGTGTTTGGATTGATGCTAAATGGGTGTATAATACTGCCATGGCTGACAAATCTATATACAGAAAACTTGCATGTATTTGATGGATTGAAACAATTCCAATCCACAACTTAATCACAACTAAGGCACTTTGGAGCAATTTCTGATTGAGAAATGAGAATAACAAAGTAAATAACTTCTGACTAGCTGACTTCCTTGATTAAACTGAAAATCTCCATTTGATTCATATATTTTAACATTGTAAAATGTAACCAAAGACAAGTGGAGAAATTAATGTAAATCAGATAAAACTGTTGACTCTAGTGTTTAAAATATATCCAGTACATACCTTTGAAAAATATATTCATTTAAAGTTGCATTTTGAGGAAACAATGCAAGACCAGGCTGCATTTCACAACACTACCCCTTGTTGCTCGAACTGTCATAACTATTTCCTCATCAGAAAGTCATTGCTTGAGACCAGTGGTTCTCAACTGGTCTGGCTTTAGGACCCACCATAAGCCCTTAATGACAAGCCGCGACCCAAATTGAGGAAAAAAGATGGCACTCCGCTGCATTAAAAAATCCCCCTCAAAATAAAAGCAAATTTTTTTCTTAACACTTTTTTTTGCCCAGGCAAAGGCCTGGGACCCACTGAAAATGGGTCCGCGACCCAAAAGTGGGTCAGGACCCACCAGTTGAGAATCACTTCTTTAGACTGTATGCTATGCCTCTCTGATAAAATAACTTCCTCTGTTATAGCCACAAAGACACAGCAAGGCCGCAGGAGACTGAAGAAAGCAATGACCATCAATTTTGCAAACCCACTTTTCATATGGTTGCTGCAATTGACAACAAGCAGCAAAGTGACATTTGGCCAAAATCACAACTTCATGAATGTGATGATGGGGAAGGTAGGAAATAAATTCCCTCACGACCAGCTGACAACACAGGAGGCGTCCAGCTTAAATCCACTCTCAAAGGAAAAACTGAGAAAACACAGCACTAAATCTTTACTGCAAACAATGCAAACAATAACTTCCGAAATATTCTTAGCAAATATTCAAACAGCAGCCACTCCACCCACTTCCATATCATCTCAGTTGAAGAGCTCAACTGTGCACATGAAATTTGTGACAGAAGTACAATTTAAAGTCACAACCTCAACAACATCGGTTGTAACTAGTCAAGCCAGCAACCCCACCAAAATTACAAGGGTACTTTCAATGCTATGGAGCTCCACCCAAAGCCAAGACACAGGAAACACACTGACCTCCCAATTCACCGGTGATAAAATTACCCCTCCATCTAGACATCCAACACAGTTTACAAACCTCATCTCTGCTACAACCACATCTTCCAAGCGTGTTGAAAACAAGTCTACAAGTACAAGCCCAGTCACAGGTGGTGAGGTTATACAGTCCACAGGCTTATACAAAACTTCACTGGCCACAGCAAAGACACCACTCATCCAAACTGAGGCAAAGAATAGACAAGGTCCTCCAGAAAAAAAAAAGTTAAAAAATGGAACAAACCACAGCAAAGCTGTGGCAGGGCTAGTAAGTGGAGCCCTGGTATTGATGATGGTAGGATTCCTGCTGATCTATATAAAGAAACAGAAGCTTCAGAGGCAGCAGAACACAACTAGGGACTGGGTCGGTCCTTCACCATTTCTAGGGGGTGGAGCAGACAATGGCCAGGCAACATTGAGGTCATCTCACCAAATTCCTCTCTCCAGCTTCCTGCCTCAGAGGCTGTCCAAAAGGATGTCTTTGCTCCCAGAAGAAGATGAGGAGTCAGAAGACATGCCATCAGTGACTACATTTGGAGATAAACATCAAGAGAGTATATTTGTTCCAGAGGTGGAAGGAAATGATGTACAAAGAAGCAATGGGACTGCTGTAATTGTTCCAGAAATGAACAGCAAAGGTGACACTGCAGAGCCTATCTAAAAACTCTGTCTCTGTGTCCTCTTCACAAACAAATGACCAACTGTACACAAACGTTGCAAACCTTAATGAAGACCATCCTGCAAATCCCCCTACTCTGTCTGGAGCTGTGAAAAATGCTCTGGCATAATTGAAATCTTGAGTGAACTTAATGGATATGTAAAAGGATATGTAATAGTGAGAACATGTTTCTAATGTTTCATCTGACACAGAAGACAGTCCACTTGACAGTCAAGACTATACATATTTTGTTTATCTCTGATTTACAGATGTGCAGAGTAATGTAGCGTGCACAGTTGATAAAACAGAAGGTTCTTTACCTTCAGCCCTAGAATTACAGGTTTTTGAATTTCAAAATATTCATAATAGAGGAACACATTTCTCAATATCTGACTTTCATATTTGTTAGTCATAAGTGACACTGTTTTATGAGGCTTGTGTAAATATGTCTAAACAAAAACTACACTGCATATTGTCTGCTCACAAGAGCATTGCTCCTCTAGTGTGTTAGTGGATATGTAGGCACAACCATCATTACACGCTACACAACGGTTAGGCATTCTCCCCCATCTTCTCCACAATAGGTACAGCTGAAAAGTGCTAAGTGCTAATCAGCACTTAGCACTTTTCAACTGTACCTATTGCTGACAGTTATGGATTAACTTCTTCATATGTTAACAGTGCTGTTCAGTGTGGTTACGTGGTTTTCACAATGTGCTATTTCCAGGCTGAATGTTGGGCAAGAAAAAAGTCTTGTGAAATGGTTTCTGTTATATGTCTCTGAGTGGTTGTGGATGTTGTTTTGGATGTCATATTAAAAGCAAACCCACTTCCACGTACCAAATAATTCTACAGCTGTACACTAACTGGTTGCTTAAAATGAGTTAAACTGTTACTCATATCAAAAACCTATCTGACAAAGGTAAAAGTGACTTCATTGCAATTGTATTTATTGCTTTTACAGTATATTACTGAATTTGTAGTCATACAATGGGTTTACTGACACATACCAGCCTGATAGTAGCCTATGAGCTGGCCCTCTGTTCACATTCTGATCCAGCCTATTTGCATAACTATGAGCCAACCAAATGGGTTAACATCATGTGCTATTGTCAGACAGTAGATAATGGAAAACCCCGATGTCCATCATGTGCTTATCTGTTTTAGTCAAACAACAGTGATTATGTAATGTCTTATGCAGTAACAATATATTTCAAAGAGTTACTCTGAATTTTGGCTAATAATTAAAAGGAACCTGGAAAACTTCTATAGTGCATTCATTGCAATGTGACACACTGTCTGACTGTATTCTGATTCTGGTTATATTCACATATTCAGCACACAGAGCAATATTCGCATTCATTTGAAATTTAATGTAAGGTCAATATTCATTGTCACTTTATCTCTGGTCTGGTCTAAAATATCTGTCTCTTTAGCTGCTAAATGCTCCCCAATATTTACCAGCTACTTCCAGTGTTCAGCAGGTACTGTAGAGTACAGTGGGTTTTCAGAGCTGTTTCTATGAATGCTGCAGCATAAAATGGTGCTATGACAGCAGTGAGAGTGAACAAAAACAGTAATGTTGTGGGCCGGAGAGCTAAACAATGCAATGAAACAGCATATAAAAACTGTGTAAAGCTGAGGGAAGCTGCAGATACAGCTGATAATTCACTGTTGGTTCATCACTACCAGAGACACCTACTCACATTGTCATTTAATACATTCGATGAATGATAAATGTACACATTACAGCTGCTCTAATCCAGGTATTACTAGGGCATATTTCCTGCTGTTAGTGTGCTGTAAAGATAAAAGGCTCCACACAGGTAAGAGGAAGTGAATGGTTTATGATGATTGTTTGTGGGCAGTGTCACATGAATGACACCTTTTGCATTACACACCTTTTGCCATTATATCCAGTATATATAAAGTGTGTATAAGAATGCATGTGCTCGAGAGAGAGAAAGAGAGAGTGCTTCTGAAGTATGCTACTGTCAGCAGACATGCACACAAGCACGTGCTTGCGCGTGCTTGCAGGAAAGAAGGCAGGGAGGAAGGAAGGAGGGAAGGAGGGAAGGAGGGAAGGAGGGAAGGAGGGAAGGAAGGAAGGAAGGAAGGAAGGCAGGCAGGCAGGCAGGCAGGCGGGCAGGCAGGCAGGCAGGCAGGCACGCCATTGCTTCTTGCTTGCCTCATCAGCAGCAGAGTGGGCTGGCTCAATGCTGCAATTCTCGCAGCTCTCTCGCTCCCTCCCCTCTACAGATCTCCTTCTAACACACACCTCCAGCTGTATCTGGAGCCTGCAGAGTGGTGAGCAGAACGCAGCTGTGCTAGCAGGCAGCATGTTTAGTGACAGGCCACAACAGCCAGAAAAAAGAGCTTGAGACCACTACTGTCCAACAGCAGAGAACCAATAAAGCACAAAAGGAGAAAAAAACAACAACAGCGACAACAACAACAAAAAAACCCTGAACAAACCAAAGAAAAAAGGCAACGAAGCTGGAGGAGACAACAGGAGAAAAGGAGAGATGACAGACCGACACTAGTAAGGATGAGGTGAGTGATTGGAGATGGAAAGATAAAGAAAAATGTATGACCCATATACATCTGATGGGGAGGGCATTTCATTCTGGATCCTGTTAATACAGTAACCTACGGTGTAATGTTGTGCTGGATCATGAGGAAACTACTCCCTGCTCTGTTACTATGCAGATTTCGCCTTTTAGTATTCCATAGATACATTGGCGAAAGTAATATGACAACATTTAAACAAGCACAAAGGAACTCACAGAAGAGAATCAGCTGCCATCAGTTGAACAACACATTTCAAGGGTGTTAATGGCGTTAACATGTCCCACAGTACTGTCTTGGAAAACACAAACACACAGAGTCAGCTCACAACATCTGCAGTTGCAGACACACCGTTTGTGTATCGTCCTGAATGAACTGAGTCTCACTGCAGTACTCTGAGCTCCAGTTCCACTGGCAGAGCTTCAAACTAGTTGGGACTCAGGCCGACTAGCAGCCTTTCAAAATGCATCAGGAGCAGAATGCTAAGCTATCTGTTCAACTTCAGAACAGGACTGGCAGGAAACAGGAGAGTCAGATGGACACTCTTGGTTTGAAGTGATGTGTTGACAGTCAAGTGCTCTCCATTTCTGCTGCAGTTCAAAGGCAAATCTTCTTTCGTTCTACTAATTCAGTAACACAAACTGTCTGTGGTACAAAATGGTGACAACATCTCAAGGCTCAGCTCAGCTACTTCAGGATTTTTCAAATTATTGAAATGACAAGCAAAGGCAAGGGGAGGGTACGTTGAAGTTTGGTGAGGACTCCAGTTTTTACAGTGGGAGTGCCCCAAGCACTTAGTATGAGTTGTGTGATGAGCAAATAATGCTGAATAGGTTCATTGTCAGGACACAGATGAGGATTCCCAGAGATAAGATTACGAAAAATAGTAGACAGCATACATCTGACCTAATATTAATAAATAAAAAAAAACGTTGCAGAAGACAAAATGCAAAAGCAAGAACAATCTAGCCTACCAAGTATCAAGCTACATGTTGTAGTCACATTTTAAAAAAACGGCACAACTTGAAAACTGCATTTTTAAAAGTCCAAAACAACATAACTCAAATCTGTGGCTCACCTTTGTTCCTCGACCGGATATATCTGCAACAATTCTACTCAGGAACTTGGTTCTTAAAACTAAATGCTAAAATCAGCATTCTTCTTCCAATAAGACATCATTCAATGAATGGAAAGAACTTAAATGATATTAAGATTTTTCATCATTTATAATTGAATTATCTTTATCTTCTTTATCTTTATTTTTATTACTCAATAATATACATAAATAACAATTTATCCAAAATAAAGATCTTTAGAGTCCCCCTTCCCTCAAAAATGTATTTTCTTCTTGTTCCTACAGTTGAATGTTTGAGCTTTACTGTACAGAATGATGCATATGCACAGTTTGTCACTAGAAGGCTGTTTCTCTGTGCTCACTGAAAATCAAATTTTAATGATGTGGGCCTATGACCATGATTTGTGACATCACAGCTAGTTTCAAAGCCAATTCCGGTCTAATATTCAACTTACACAATTCTGATGAGGAAACTTTAAGACTCCAGTGCACATACACTGAATTGTCTTTTCAGTGAAGTAAGAGACACTGTGAGTCCAACAGTTAATCTCTGGAAATGAAATACAATTACATATTCATAGATTCCGGAATTTTAAATGAGGTAGCACGAGTAGATGTTATTTGAAGGATTTTAACAAGATGATTGAACATTTTTATGGAAAAACCATATCTGACACAAATTATTATTCAAAGTAGAATATTTTCTATACAATTAAAATCATGTCTGGAGGGGACCTTAAATATTTTATCACACAACCAAACAAAAGACCAGAGAGCAGAGATATTTTCAAATTACAAAATAAATACAGTACTTAACACACATGGGTTGATTGACATTCATGGGTAACATCATATCCTCCTGAGAACCAAGGAAAAACAGTATCTTTCAATTTATTTATTTTTTTGTGATTTTCTGCCTCTTTGGAACTAAAACAACAACTCACAATTTAGAATTTTGTAAAAATATTTTTACTTTAGACTTTAAAGCATGTCCACTGTAATGGACTAACAGAACAATTTTACCATAACACAATGAAATCATAATAGGCTGACAAGAAAACAAGAATCCAATCCATTTTTAAATGAAACTGAACATTTGGCCCATATCTTTTGTTGAACTACTGAACAAAATTGACATTATTGAACATTCATAACATTGCTATTATTTTTCCTAACAAAAAGTTTAACTGAATTCTGACTCAAATTTTATGATTCCTGACATGTTCATAAACCAGAAAATATATGATTACCATAGTTAAAAATCAATAATAACAATATTTGTTATATCAGCATGAAAAACAAAGTTCCCCTCATCCCACCCAAACACATGAGATATCACTGGAAAGGCCAGGAAGTCCTCTACAGAGCACACCAGGACTTAGTAGGGTAGCTTAAATGAGTCAAAAGATATAGACTAAAACCAAATGTCCACTACAGAGGACACAAATGAATAGCCTGGGTCTCAAGAGGATATACATTCTTTTTTGCATATATACCATGTAAATAAAAGGAAAGAAAAAAAGTGTCTATGACAAATGAGAAACAATTTTATTCAATCATCATCATCTAATTTCCACATCAATGTGTGTTTTCATAATAATAAAAATGATACAACCATGTTTCCAAAAAAGTTGGGACACTACGTAAAATGTAAAAAGAAACAGAAACCCATGTTTAATTGAAAATAGCACTAAGACAACATATTGAATGCTGAAACTGAGAAATTTCATTGATTTTGAAAGTTACAACTTCATTTAGAATTTGATGCCAGCAACATGTGTCAAAAAGTGGGCACACTCTCATGTTTACCACTCTGTTGCTGTCAATTGCTTTCATTTTGAAAGTGGAATGTTTTCCTATGCTTGCTTGACGTACGAATTCAGCTGCTCAACACTTCAAGGTCTTCTTTGTTGTATTTTATGTTTAATAATGTGGAAAACATTTTTAGTGTTTCACTAGTCAGAATTGCAGGCAGGCCAGTTTAGCATCTTTTACTACAGAGGCATGCTGTTGTAATATGTGCAGAATGTGGTTTGGCATTGTCTTGCTGAAATAACCAAGGCCTTCCTTGTAAAAGACGTCCTCTTCTTGGCAGCACATGTTGCTCCAAAACCTGTTTATATCATTCAGTATTAATGGTGCCTTCACTAAAGGTTACTAAAGGTAACCATCCTCACCTGTGATCTTTTTGCTTGTAAACAGTGTGTGTGTGTATAAAAGGTCAGTGAGTTTCTGGGTTCCTGGCAGACCCTTGCATCTTTCATCCAGTGCTGCACTGACGTTTCTGGATTCTGAGTCATGGGAGAAGCAAAAGAATTGTCAAGGGATCTGCGGAAAATGTTAATTGAACTGTATAAAACAGGAAGGGGATATAAAAAGATATCCAAAGAATTGAGAATACCAATTAGCAGTGTTCAAACTCTAATTAAGAAGTAGAAAATGAGGGATTCTGTTAAAACCAAACCACGGTCGGGTAGACCAACAAAAATTTCAGCCACAACTGCCAGGAAAATTGTTCTAGATGCTAAGAAAAACCCACAAATAATTTCAGAAATCAAGTCCTGAAATACAGGACTCTGAAAAAAGTGGTATGGCTGTTTTAAGATTCACAATAAGGAGGCACTTGAAGAAAAATGGGCTGCATGGTTGAGTCACCAGAAGAAAGCCATTACTACCCAAATGCCACAAAACATGCCACTTACAATAAGCCAAACAGCACAGAGACAAGCCTCAAAACTTCTGGAACAAAGTCATTTGGAGTGATGAGACCAAAATTGAACTTTTTGGCCACAACCATAAACGTTACATTTGGAGAGGAGTCAACAAGGCCAATGATGAAAGGTACAACATTCATCACCTACTGTGAAACAAGGAGGTGGATCGCTGATGTTTTAGGGATGCGTGAGCTACAAAGGCACAGGAAACTTGGTCAAAATTGATGGCAAGATGAATGCAGCATGTGATCAGAAAATACTGGAGGAAAATTTGCACTCATCAGCCCAGAAGCTGCGCATGGGATATACTTGGACGTTCCAACATGACAACGATCCAAAACACAAGGTCAAGTCGACCTGTCATTGGCTACAGCAGAGTAAAGTGAAGGTTCTGGAGTGGCCATCTCAGTCTCCTGACCTCAATATCATTGAGCCACTCTGGGGAGATCTCAAACGTGCAGTTCATGCAAGACAGCCCAGGAATTTACAGGAACTGGAGGCTTTTTGCCAAGAAGAATTGTCAGCTTTACCATTTGGGAAAATAAAGAGGCTCATTCACAACCACAAAAGACTTCAAGCTGTCATTGATGTTAAAGGGGGCAATACACAGTATTAAGAACTGGGGTATGTAAACTTTTGATCAGGGTCATTTGGGTAGTTTCTGTTGTCATTATGATTTAAAAAGAGTAAACACAATTGTTTGACAATAAATGGCTTCACCCAAGCACTAACCATGGGTGAAAGAAAAGTTTTTGTCTTATCATTCATATTCTCTGAAAAATGGCCAAGAAATCAAATTCTGCCAGGGTATGTAAACTTATGAGCACAACTGTATTATCGCATATGCTGGCTTTTGAACTGTGTGCTGACAAGTCAGATGGTCTTCTTTAGCCTGAAGGACATGGCATCCATGAAATGTAATTTTCAATAGGGGCTTCTCAGACCACAGGACAGTTTTCCACTTTACCTCAGTCCATGTTAAAGGAGCTCAAGACCAGAGAGAGCAGCAGCATTTCTGGATCTATTTTATATATGGCTTCATCTTGGAATGGTTGAGTTTCAACTTGCATTTATGAATGCAGCGACGAACTGTGTTCACAGACAATGGTTTATGGAAAAGCTCCTGAGCTCATGCAGTGATGCCCACTTCAGAATAATGTCTGTTTTTCAATGCAGTGCCACCTGAGGGCCCAAAGATCACGGTCATTCAATATTGGTTTTCAGCCTTGTCCCTTGTGTACAGAGATTTCTTCAGATTCTCTGAATCTTTTAATGAAATTATGCACGATAGATCCCTCCCCATATTTACTTCAGCAAGACTCAGATCTTTCAGATGCTCATTTTACACCCAATCATATTATTAATCTGTTGCCAATTACCCTAATTAATTGTTGAGATGTTCCACAAGCTGCTTTCTTAAGGCATTTCACAACTTTTCCAGTCTTTTATTTCCATTGACCTAACTTTTTGAAACATCAATGCTAACATCAAATTCTAAATGATATGATTTTTAAAAACCAATGAAATTTCTCAATTTCAACATTTGACATGTTGTCTTTGTGCTATTGTCAATTAAATATGGGGTTTCAATGTTTTAGAAATCAGTTAAGATTTAGGTTTAACAGAATATCCCAACTTTTTTTGAAACAGACCCTGTTTGCCAGATGCCTAATCATATAGTCTATAATAGCAACTCTTTCCTTGAACTTGAGAATCAGTATTTTCACTTAGGTACTTGTCTTAAAATTTAAATGGTTGTAATATGGATACATTTCATCACTGCAGTATTATGCAGTTAAGATAATCACTGGCAAATCGATTTTTGCATCCCTGCGGGGCAAGGAAAATAACTGAAATGATTTACAGACTCTAACAACAGTCTCTAGCATTAGTTTAGGTCATTTTGTCACTTATATGTGGCCATTGAAGTAAGCAGAAAATATAAAACAGCAAAAAACAATGTTAGATGACAAGTGGTGTAGCGTTACATTGCCATTACACCAGTGGTGCAGAAATTACTTTTTCTAAATAAACATTTAGAAAATCAATTTTAAGTCATCTCTACTAACAGAAACACATTTTGAGCGTTGATAATTCTAATATATCATCCTTGGGTGAGGACAAACAGTTATGAACTTCGTGCATAGAAGTTGTACTCCTGAGATAAGCCAATTTGCAAAGTGTACAGAGCACTACATTGTTGGGTCTCTGTCTAAAATACTCCCATACTATGTTTTCTAGCTGCAACTTCTTCTTTGGGAGAATCCATGCTTTGACTGGGCACAGCCATCTTTGCCATGTCCCATTGTCATTGATTACATTGACATAACATAGCCGCCAACTGTCATTTAAACTTCTCTTTTAACTTTTCTTGAGAACCATTCGTCAAAACCACTTGATCAGATGAATGGTTGTTGAGGGAATCGAAAGACAGTCTGACAAAGATTCCTTTTTTCATAGTTTGACTAGTGCAGTGCTCATTCAAAATGTGCCTGTTCAGACTGGGACTATTGCTTGGCCTCCAGTATTGCTGCTTGCAACTTTCTCAATATCATCGACTCACAGAGCCACATTTTTAGGAAAAAAAAAAAGTTCCACCAGTCTTTTCCCTTTTTCAAACTTCAGCAGCAACACAGTAATATTACAATAGTAATAGGTCACCAGTTTTAGACAGTTTATTGAACAGCTCCCAAAATATGTGCCACGCATAAATTATTAATAATGATAATTAGTTCTTTCTCCTTCTTTGTTAATTAACTGAATGTAGGTCAAAGACACATTGCACACATGAAAGCAAAATGTACAATCGTTTCATGGATTAAAAATGTCAAAATACTTAATTAAAAAATGTCATTATAGACTAACATTATAAGCATTTGAGGAAAATGCTGAAACGCTTCATCATTGAAGCTTTTTCTTTTCATCCCTGACATGAATGGATGAATCTTTACCGCTATCATTATTATTGATAAAATTCATGAATTCACATTGAAGCTAGCCAGCTATCCATATATACATATAGCTGGTTCCTAGGGCATTACTAAGGATAAGCTGACATAATTCACTGAAGGTAACTCACTAACATCAGCTGAATAACGTAAGTTAACCACTATGTTGGTTTATGAAAAACAGTTACCATAATACATATTGAACATCAAATCCAATGCACACAAAAAGGTGTGTGAAATTATTTTTCATCATCTTCTTTTCCTAGAATTAAGTCAAGATGAGTAACCTTCTATTTAATGCTTCTTTCTCATCCTCTAGAGCCCTGACCATGCCTGCCTGCTCTGCCTCTCTGCTCTGCCTGCTCCTCCTGCTGCTGTGTGGGCTGCTGGGAGGTTGGGTGCTGTCTGTTTGCCCCTCTGTGTGCTCCTGCAGCTGGGGACACCGCGTGGTGGATTGCTCCTCACGGGGCCTTACCAAGCTACCACCTGGTCTGCAGCACAACATACGCATTCTCAACCTCTCTTTTAATAGGCAAGTAGCTGCAGCTCTCCAATGTTATTTGGTTATATGACAATTATTGGATTTCCGTACATGTTAGAGATAACAGAAGGTACAAATTTAGTTACACAGTCAAAAAAGCAGGTTCCCAAAAAGAAGCAGATTCCTTCTTTTCTCAAAGAAGTGAAGGACAGGCTTAGAAAGAAGGGATATTTGGCCAGCGTTTAGATGGTAAAGCAGCTAGGGTTAAAATGCTCAAGTTTTCAGGATTATAGGCCACCAACAGCCAATTTAATTTGCTGCCTTTCCCGCCTCCTCACTAACAAAATCTTCAGGGACATTTGCATGTAGTGGTCTTTTTCTAGTGACTATTTTGCAAACTATCTGTTGCCTCACATAATAATGCAGAGCCTTACTGTAAAAAAAATAGAACCTGTCTGACCCTCAAACTTGACCTAATGAGAGAGAAGAGAGCATCATCCATCAAATGTTTTCACACTTGCAATATAAAGTGTCAGAATGATAACAGTAACAGACAACAATCTGCTGTAGTGGGGAAGCACTTCAGGTGCATCTATGGAACTTCTAAGAGAAATAACATCTCATTCCTCTTACAAATGAAAACTTGAAATCATAATTAATAATAAGTGGCTTACACCTAACTTGGTCAGGTATAAGCAGTAATTTATGGTGGCTAATGTTAGCAAACTTAACAGAAAATGCTATGTAACTGACATGACATGTCAATTTGCTGACTTGATAACTCTTTTCTACAATTGCACTACATTTTAGCAATCAGCTCTCTAAACAAATCATCACTGTGTCAGAATAAAAACTTACTGACCATGCACATGTATAAGTTACTTTTTTTAAAATAATCTTCTGACAGTTTGCAGGCTCTGGACAGCCAACTCAGCCACTATGCCCACCTGCGAACCCTGGACCTGTCCTACAACCGCCTGGAGAGCATGCCCCACTCCTTGCCACGCTCTCTGTGGGACATCCGAGCAGCGGGGAACCATCTACGCTGGCTGGACAAAAATGACACAGCTTACCACTGGAACTTGAAAGCACTGGACCTGTCGTACAATGAGCTGGAGAGAGTGGTATTCATCAACAACACACTGCCGACTCTCCAAGCTCTCAACCTTAGTCACAACAGGTTTTGGACTGTGCCCACGAATATGCCGCACAACTTGGAGAGCATTGATTTGTCACATAACTATTTGACACAGATTCTGCCTGGATCGTTGGATATGCTACCAAGGCTGGCACAGTTCTATTTGCATGCTAATCGCTTCTCCTGGTTGTCTGAAGGGATCTTTGATAAGCTGAAGGTGCTGGAGGTGATGACTCTTGGGGATAACCCCTGGGCTTGTGAAGAAGAAGAAAACATAACAAGGCTCCTGAGATGGGCTGAGCAGACCCGTGCAACTATCCTAGGCTGCCCCTGTTATACAAGACCCATCTGTGGGCAAACCCATCAGGCAACACCAGCGAGAGAGTGGCACTCTGCACTCTTCACAGAGCCACCACTCTGGGTGAATAGCAGAGGTGAAGGCCATGATGGCCAATCACCTGCAAGGACTGCAGAGGTCACATCTAGTAATCAGGCAAAATCTGTACTTTTTGAGACAGGAATACATCAGGACAAAAGAGGAGTGAATGAGTCTGGAGACCACATGGTGTTTGTCTGGACATCTTCCACAAGTTTTGGCAGTGTCTCCACACACACAAGCACAACAAGAAACCCACTGTCTTTAACAAAGAAACCCAAAGTAGCTAACTCACAAAATAATGGTCAGGGGCTCCTCACTGAGACTCCACAAACTATCACCTTGACTATTTTTATCATTTCAACAGCATTCAACATCTTCTGAACAATCTTGACAGGATATAAAATAAATTACTCTGTGTGGACAGTGAATGTATGTCCAAGTAACTCCACTTACTAGCCCATTTTCATTTCCCTTGTAACAACTGTTGTAACTGTTACTGTGTTTTGTCAACATCAACTGGTTTAACATCTACAACATCACAATGACTCACAAAATCTTGTACACAAACATAAACTGTATAAACCTACAAGACAGAAAACAACTCCAAATATATGGTTGAAGTGAGTGCTAATGTCAATGCTCACTTGTAAGTATAATGCTTGTAGACTGACAGACTGCTATGCTTAATGCTTTCCTATAAACAGCAATGCTTGTACTACATTTGGTCCTACTGAGCCATTGAAAAAAAGATACAATACACATTACCTAACATTCCGTAGCCCCTATTTGCACATCAGATGCAAGAAGTGAGGAGCCTAAAAATATCTGAAAAGCAAAACAGAAAAAAGTTGCCAATAAAGGGCTCGCTAAATGGAAGAATTCAAAAGAAAAAATAAATACTTATAGGTGTTCTTGTTTGCAATGGAAATTTAATAATAATAAAAGATCTATGAATTACAACAGCACAATGCAATGAATGCTCTATGATGTATATAGTACACAGCAAAATAAACTCAGAAAAGAAAAACCAATGTATAAAAAAAAAACAAATAATCATGTTAAAAAGACAGATTAAGACAGCCCAAAATTTCATCAAATGAAAGAACTGTTTTACATTCCTGTTAAAGATGCTCAAAAAGATAATTTAAGATTAAATTCTTTCATTTCTGTCATCACAGTTAGTAAGCTGTGACTATGTTTCTTAATCATAATGTTGGTGCTTTTTTTACTGTGAGGCCATTAAACACTCCATTCAAAACTGGGCTGACAATACTTTCAGTATTTTGTTACCTTAACTGACAAATCATGATAAAAAGTGGACCTCTTGCATGGCTACTTGCAGAGCCACCAGCTGGCTGGGGGCAGTTACACTGGACAGCAGTAAAGGAAGTGGTCTGGTCAGGATCACGAGAGGAATGGCAATCTTGTAAGCATTCAACATGAAACAAATTGTTACTTTCCACATTTCTATTCCATTTCGGCTGATAGGAATGTAAGACTATGTTTGTAAAACTTCTTCCAAGGGAGCTTTCTGGCTGATGATTCAAACTTTTCACAGTCTGTGGCAATCTTGGGACAAACATCAACAGTTTGGATCTTCCCTCCAAACAAAGAAAAATCCAAAGAGATTATGGATCCTGAGGTAAAAGTTTTCAGCATGTCCAAATATGCACTAAGTTTCACACAAATTAGAACCTTGAATGACCACACAGTAGGGTTAGGCAATACAGAAAATTTTCCCAACTGATGAGTATCAGCCCAACAACCAGCAATTGCCAATATAAAGTACTGTGCAAAGGTTTTAGGTGGGGTTTCAAGATGGGCTGTTCAGCCTGTTTTTTGAAGAAGCACAAAGAAATGGGCAATATTGAGAATTGTAGACGCAGTGGTTGTGTCAAGCTTATTTCCATTTGAAATCGTAAGATGTCCAGCAGTGCCATCAGCTCAGAACTGGCAGAAACCAGTGGGACCCAGGTACACCTACCTACTGTCCGGAGAGGTGTGGCCAGAAGTAGTCTTCATGGAAGAGCTGCAGCCAAAAATCCATACCTCCTACATGGAAACAAGGCCAAGTGACTCAACTATGCATGAAAACATAGGAACTGGGGACCAAAAAGATTGCAGCAGGTGCTCTGGACTGATGAGTCAAAGTTTGAAATATTTGGCTGTAGCCAAAGACAGTTTCTTCACTGAAGGGCTGGAGAACGGTGCAATAATGAGTGTCTGCAGCCAACAGTGAAGCATGGTGGAGGTTTCCTGCAAGTTTGGGGCTGTATTTCTGCAAATGGAGTTTGTGATTTGGTCAGGATTAATGGTGTCCTTAATGCTGAGAAATACAGACATATACTTATTCATCATGTAATACCATCAGGGAGACATATGATTGGCCCCAAATTTATTCTGCAGCAGGACAATGAAACCCAAACATATAGCCAATGTCATTAAGAACTATCATCGTAAAGAATAACAAGAAGTCTTGGAAGTGATGGTTTGGCCTGCGCAGAACCCCGATCTCAACATCGTCTGTCTGGGATAACATGAAGAGATAAAAGAATTTGAGGAAGCCTAAATCCACAGAAGGTCTGTGGTTAGTTTTCCAAGATCCTACCAGCTGATTGCTTCAAAAACTGTGTGCAAGTGTGAAGACTTGCTGCTGTTTTGAAGGCAAAAGAGTGGTCACACCAAATATTGATTTGGTCTAGATTTCACTGTTCATACTGTTCATTCACTGCATTTTGTTAATTATTGAAAATAAATTGTTAACACTACCGTGAGGGTCTGTTGGGAACGTCTGGCGGAACCCGCTGTCAGGGAGGTTTTCAACTCCCACCTGAGGTTGGAGACATTGAGTCCGAATGGACCATGTTGTTGTTGATGCAGCCGTCCGTAGCTGTGGCCGTAAAGTCGGTGGTGCCTGTCGTGGTGGCAACCCCCGAACCCGGTGGTGGACACCGGAAGTAAGGGATGCCGTCAAGCTGAAGAAGGAGTCCTATCGGGCCTGGCTGGCTCATAGGACTCCTGACGCAGCTGACGAGTACCAGCAAGCCAAGCGCGCGGCAGCTCGGGCAGTTGTAGAAGCAAAAACTCGGGTCTGGGAGGAGTTCGGGGAGGCCCTGGAGGAGGACTACCGGTCGGCCTCGAGGAAATTCTGGCAAACCATTCGGCGCCTCAGGAAGGGGAAGCAGCTTTCTGTAAACACTGTTTACAGTGGAGATGGGGAGCTGTTGACCTCGACTGGGGATATTGTCGGGCGGTGGAAGGAATACTTCGAGGATCTCCTCAATCCCACTGTCATGTCTTTCCTAGAGGAAGCAGAGACTGGGGACTTGGAGGTCGATTCATCCATCACCGGGGCTGAAGTCACTGAGTCAGTTCGCAAGTTCCTCGGTGGCAAAGCGCCAGGGGTGGATGAGATCTGCCCTGAGTACCTCAAGTCTCTGGATATTGTAGGTTTGTCTTGGTTGACACGCCTCTGCAACATCGCGTGGCAGACAGGGACAGTGCCTCTGGACTGGCAGACTGGGGTGGTGGTCCCTCTTTTTAAAAAGGGGGACCGGAGGGTGTGTTCCAACTATCGGGGGATCACACTCCTCAGCCTCCCTGGGAAAGTCTATTCCAGGGTACTGGAGAGGAGAATCCGGCCGATAGTCCAACCTCGGATTCAGGAGGAACAATGTGGTTTTCGTCCTGGCCGTGGAACACTGGACCAGCTCTATACCCTCCACAGGGTGCTTGAGGGTTCATGGGAGTTTGCCCATCCAGTCCACATGTGCTTTGTGGACTTGGATAAGGCATTCGACCGTGTCCCTCACGTCATTCTGTGGGAGGTGCTCCGGGAGTATGGGGTTGGAGGCCCTCTATTGAGGGCTGTACAGTCCCTGTACAACTGGAGCAGGTTGGTTCCCGGTGCATGTTGGACTCTGGCAGGGCTGCCCTTTGTCACCGGTTCTGTTCATCATTTGTATGGACAGAATTTCTAGGCGTAGCCAGGGGCCGGAGGGGGTTTGGTTCGGGAGCCACCAGATTTTGTCTCTGCTTTTTGCAGATGATGTTGTCTTGTTGGCTCCCTCAAGCCAGGACCTTCAGCATGCACTGGGGCGGTTCGCAGCCGAGTGTGAAGCAGCTGGGATGAGAGTCAGCACCTCCAAGTCCGAGGCCATGGTTCTCGACCGGAAAAAGGTGGCTTGCTCCCTTCAGGTTGGGGTAGAGTTCCTGCCTCAAGTGGAGGAGTTTAAGTATCTTGGGATCCTGTTCACGAGTGAGGGAAGGATGGAGCGCGAGATTGACAGGCGGATCGGTGTAGCGGTCTGTCGTGGTGAAGAAGGAGCTGAGCCGAAAGGGGAAGCTCTCGATTTACCGGTCAATCTACGTTCCTACCCTCACCTATGCTCATGAACTTTGGGTCATGACCGAAAGAATGAGGTCCTGGATACAAGCGGCTGAAATGAGTAAAAATAATACATAAAATGACAAAAATTGGTAATTGCTTTCCAATACATTCATCCACTCGGTCAATCTTACCGTATAGGACTATTCTTTCAGTCAAATTCAATGACTCAACTTGATTCAACTTTAAAGGTGAAACTAATATATTACATAGACAAATTACATGCAAAGCAAGATATTTCAAGCCTTTATTTGTTACCATTTTGATGATTATGGCTTAAAGCTTATGAAAACCACAAATTCAAAATCTCAGAAAATTAGAATATTGTGGAAAGGTTCAATATTATAGGCTTAAAGTGTCACATTCTAATCAGCTAATTAATTCAAAACACCTGCAAAGGATTCCTGAGCCTTTAAATAGTCTCTTATGCTTATGAAAGCCTCAAAATCAAAATCTCAGAAAGTTAGAATATTACATGATATCAATAAAAAAAAGGATTTTAAATACATAAATGTCAGCCCTCTGAAAAGTATAATCATGCATATGTATATGTATATTGCACGAATTACTGCCTGTGGCGTGGTATAGATGCTATCAGCCTGTGTCACTGCTGAGGTGTTAAGGAAGACCAGAGTGCTTCAGTAGCAGCCTTCAGCTCTTCTGCATTGTTCGGTCTCATGTCTCTCATCTTTCTCTTGACAATGCCCCATAGATTCTCCATGGGGTTCAGGTCAGATGAGTTAGCTGGCTAATCAAGCACAATAATCCTATGATCATTGAACCAGGTTTTGGTACTTTTGGCAGTGTGGGCAGGTGCAAAGTCCTGCTGGAAAATGAAGTCAGCAGAAGAGGACTTTGGACCACTGAGCAACAGATCAGTTCTTTCTTTCTTTTGCCCAGGTAAGACGCTGGCGTTGTTTGTTATTCAGGAGCAGCTTCGCAAGAGGAATACGACATCTGAACCCCATGTCCAGGATCCGTCTGTGTGTGGTGGCTCTTGATGCATCAACTCCAGCCCTCCCACACTTTTGAATGGCCTTTTCCTGACAATCCTCTCCAGGATGTGGTCATCCCTGCTGCTTGTGCACCTTCTTCTTCCACACTTTTCCCTTCCACTTAACTTTCTATCAAGGTGCTTTGATATAGCAATTTGAGAACATCCAACTTCTCTTGCAATTACCTTTTGAGGCTTTCCCTCCTTGTGGAGGGTGTCAATGATGGTTTTCTGCACAACTGTCAGGTCAGCAGTCTTCCCTGTGATTGTGAATTCTACTGAACCATACTGAGAGACAATTTAAAGACTCAGGAATCCTTTGCAGGTGTTTTGAATTAATTAGCTGATTAGAGTGTGACACTTTGAGCCTACAATATTGAACCTTTCCACAATATTCAAATTTTCTGAGATTTTGAATTTGGGGTTTTCATAAGCTTTAAGCCATAATCATCAAAAATATAAGAAATAAAGGCTTGGGATATCTCACTTTGCATGTAATGAGTCTATATATCAATTTCACCATTTTAGTTGAATTACTGAAATAAATGAACTTTTTCACCTGGATGACTCTTTTCCAGTGAGAAACATGCTGTCTTCACTTAGAGACTACTTTTACAGAGGAGTAGAGAGGACTGATAGTAGAGAGCTTTGTCAAATGGGTCAATGACAAAAACATAATGACAGAAAACCTTCTTCCCCTTATCCACAAAATAGAGAGCACTTTACAAAATTGGGTTCAATAGGGCTATCCTTGTTGGGTAAAAATTTGAAGTGTTCCACATATCAAGTACAACTACTGAGTTTCCCTCCCCTACTAATAAAAAAAGTTCAATAAGACAGTTAAAACTTTTCTATGGGCAGGTAAAAGATCTTTTTTTAACAGAAGAAAATTATGTGGTGCTACTGAAGACGGGGGTCTCGGTTAGGGCTGGGCAGATAGAACGATAGCGATATGTCTCGTGATAGACACGTCATCAATATCAATATAAAATGCGTTCGATAAAGCATTCGATAATTTTTTTTTTCTTCGTCGGAAGAAACCTGAAGTTGCGAAGCGAGGTTGGTTGCATGAACAAAAGCACTCACTCTCAGGTAACCGAGCACCGTAAGGAGTAATTGCTAATCAGTGGGAGTGACACGCTAACACGCCAATCATGTAACATTATCAAGTTCGGTTGAGCCATCTCGTTGTCATGTGTTGGTTGCTCTGCGAGGAGTGAGATGAGAAATATAAAGTAAGCGCTGCAGCGAGCAAAGAAATTGTCGATAAAACAGGGAAAGTCAGCTCACCAGTACGGAATTTTTTGGATTTTATAAGTCGGACAGTAGTCAGACCAATGTGGTCTGTAACTTATGCAAGACTTTCATCCCCACCAAGACCGGTAACACCACAAACTTGTTTAACCACCTTAGCCGCGCTCACTCTTTGGAGCACAGCCGTATTCGCCAACGTCCACCAACCACAGCACCACCGCACAAGCAGCTGACCACCATGCAGAGGTATCTGCTTCAGTGCCTGATGACAAATCATCTAAAAGGCACGAAGACGTAACAGAGGCAGCGGCATATCATATAGCTAAAGACATGCTTCACTGAGCGCTGTGGAGACGCCAGGTTATAAACATCTCTTACAAGTACTTTTTTTTCTTAAACACACTTGCAATAAAAATATAATTGAATAGTTCATGTATGTTTAGAGTAAGAAGAGTGAGTGTTACTGTACTGTCTATCATGTTTGTTTGTATGTTACAGATGTTTCCAAAACACTGCACATATTTGAAAACATTTTATTCACCAGAAGGTGAATCAGCTTGTGAACTTTCTGCACTAAACCTGCAGAAAAAAAAGTTCTCAGGTTTCTCTCTGTTTACATTTTTACACTTTTTTTTTTTTACATTTATTGTTTGAGTGTTATCCATGGTTGTGTTGACATTTCCTTTCCTTTCTGCCTTGATAGCTGAGGGGATTATAATCAGAGGAAGGTTAAATTTAAAATAAAAATGTTTAAATTGAATGTATTTTTCTCCTGGTCCCTATTTTAAATAGGTCATAAAAAATATCAATAATTATCGATATCGACCAATATAAAACACTTATATCGCAATAGAGTTTTCAGCCATATCGCCCAGCCCGAGTCTCATTTTACTAAGAATTTACTGGTAACACTATGCTTTTTCCCTCAATCTGTTGTCCAAAATGTATACTGCTGAAGATCAAGCTGCAGCATGGATCTCAATTGAAAGGGAACTTAAACCTTTTCTCATTCAGGCTTTTATTTCACAAACGGGGGGAAGAAATCCCATTTATGAACCCAAAGTTAATGTTTGGGAGAGAAACTTAGAGAGTATTACACCAGGTCACAGGGACAAAGCCTTCCTCAAAGTCATCACTTTGGCAAAATAAACTATTAAAAGTGGGCAAAAAAGCTTCATGGGCTGAACAGGGAATATCTTTATTGAAGATGTTTTTGAAGATGACAATTTTATGTCATTTGAACAGATGATGGCTAAATACAAAACCCCCAATATCTATATGTACAGTATATGTACAATATCTATACAAAGGAAACTCCCCCTATACCTCAAACTGTGATACAGGAAATATTTCAGGGCAGCTGCTTGACCAATGGTCAGGTTAATTATGTAACCTAATGCATGCCCTTGTACTGTTCAGAGCTGTGAGATAACATGACTGGTGAAAGCCACTTTGGATGACAGAAGGCAGATGACGCTTCTCTTTTCTGTCTGTGAGGTCTGTTGCATTAAATACACGCCTAAACAGCACTCACACAGGTTGCTTATCACATTCCTTGGACAAGATGTGGACAGTGGTTGCCGTGTCCACATCTTGGTAACTGGCCAATTACATTTAGTCCCATAAGTCCAACTTCTGTACAGGGCTGGCTCAACCCAAGAAGATAAATATGAACTTTTATCAGAGATCTGGGCTCACTCTGGCGGAGTTCCTGCGGGAGCTCTGTCAATATGAGCCCAGCGCTGCTATACCTTTGGCCTCAAAAAATACTTTGGCTGTGAACTGAAGATTTCTCTGGTCTGTTCTAGGACTTCCAATAAAAGAATCGGGGCTAACAGTACCATGACCTGGATGAATGAGAATCTTCACAGACGTATAGCTATATGTTCAGTAATTCTTGCCCTTGTTGATACTATCATTTTGATGTAAGAGTGGTAATTGGCTTATACATTTTCAATACTGTTAAGGTGCCATGTGTTGCCTTGATCTTGGACACTCTTAGTGTCCCGTTGATGTTGTACAATAGAGAAGTGGGCTACTGGAATGAGACATAGATGGACAAGAGCAGAAAACCTAGAACTCTTGGAATGCTACCAGACAAGTAACCTCAGAGAGAGAAGTACACCAAGCAACAGTGGTTCTAGATTCTAGAGATCCTCGGCTATAAGATGAACAGCATGAACAGCCACAAGGAGCAATGCCCTCCATGGAGGAGGACACTAGAGACCAAGATCAAGGCAACACAGAGAGAAGTTAGTCAACTTCCAGAGCTCCAGAAAGGTGTGGGGAATAAAGGGACTCCCAGGAAGTATCACCAGAGGCACTAGAGACTGCCTAGCAAAGACTCACAGCTCTCTATCTCTATCACAGCAGCTAAAATGAATAGGCAGATGGCTCAATACATGAGCGGGGGCCAGAAAGGAATTAGTAGCAATACCAGGGGAGCCAAGCACCAACTACTGGTCGATAGAGCAGTTACCCAAGACTGCAAGACCAGACAAACCAACCTGGGCACCGCCTGGATTGACTTAATGCCACACACATGGATCCTGGAATGTACAGCATCAACAGGACACCTTCATCATGAACTCAGTAAAGCTGCAGAAAATGACTCTGGAGGCCAATTCAAAGCAATTGCACAAGTCACCATGAAGTGCGGCATATACCAAGGTGATGCATTATCACCACTACTGTTCTGCATAGGCTAGATAATGTGACTAGATAGATGTGCCCTGCCATATTACACTGACAGTTTTGTTGGGGTGTGTGTGTGTGTGTGTGTGTGTGTGTGTGTGTGTGTGCACATGATGTGTGGTGGTTTTGTAGGTCGGGGGGGGGGGGTGTTTGCTATTACGTTACTGTTTCATGTTTTATCTTTTGTCAAGCATCGTGTGTTGCATTTTTATGTATGAAAGCTGCTATATAAATAAAGTTTGACTGATTGATTGTATGTATTGATAAATGTGGGCGGATAATATCAAGGAAGAAAAGATGAACAGGCCTAACCAAAAGCAGCATTGCAGATGTTCAGGAAATATTTAGGGATACCACATGCAAATGGAAACCATGAGGAGGCTGCAAGGAAGTCAGCCACAGTTAAATACCTAAGACGAGTAAGGCAGGTCTGAAGAGCAGTCTGAATGGAAAGGTCTGAGCTATCAACACATGCACACTGCCAGTCATCAAATACCTCTCTGGTATAATCAGCAGGCCAGAGAAGGAGATAGAAGCCACTGATATCAAGACAGGAAGCTTCTCAAAATGCATGGAGAGTTTCATCACATGTCCAGGACCCTGAGACTGTACACTGAATGGACCGAGGAACTGATCGTCTAGTCCAACAAGGTCCGCATTAGGTGTTGAGGGACCAGGACACCCTAACGAGAAGCTGGCTACTGGAACACAACATACATGGAGCGGGACAAAGAACAAAACACTGCTGGAATGCTACTACGCCGGCAACCCCAGTGAGAGAGGGTATATGAAGAGGATGTGGGACCTATGGATGCTTGGAAACCCCACATCCACGAAGACTGCAAAGCAACTTGTGACCCAGTGCTCTAACATCCATAAGAATGACCAACTGTCACAATTAGAGATTGATGAGGTACAATGTGCCTCATCCACGGTACAAAGATGCTACGGCAAGGGGGAGCCAGGACAACAGGTCAGTGCAGGGATGATAACTGCATCCCTGAATGATGAGATTGGGTACCAAGCCACAAGAAGCACAGACACCCTGAACACAAGGGCAGCTGACCTGAGAGAACAGATAATAGAATCCTGGGGGAACACAACTACCTACCTGCCAAGGCTAAGAGATAAAGCACGAGATGAATCTCTACTGGAAGACGTAAACATGGCACTGATGACTATATCCACAGAAACCATCACTGAGACCAATCAGCTGATGTATGCAGCGGCAACAGTCATCCTGCGCATGCTAGGCTACAAGATGAACAGCAGTAGCCGGAAGGAGCAGGGGAACCCTCCATGGAAGAAGAGACTGGAGAGCAAGATCACGGCAACAAGGAGGGAGGTTAGCTTGCTAACTGTGCTACAGAGAGGTATAAAGATCAGGAAGGAAGTGCCAAGGAGATAAAACAAGCTGTCGATAGATGAAGCTCTGGAGACTGCCAAGCAGAGGCTCAAAGCTCTGGCTACCCACCTTAAGAGATACAGCAGAGAAGCCAGGACCAGGAGAATAAATAAACTGTTCTCCAACAACCCAGCTAAGGTCTACTCTAAGGTCTAAGGTCTAAGGTCCCAGCTAAGGTGGCACTCTCAATGGCAGGATAGTAAGAAGACCCAGATAGACCCACCAAAATCTGAAACCGAGCTCGACTGGAAGAGTATCTGGGAGAAGGAGGCATCACATAACACCAATGCCCAGTGGTTGCTTGAATTGAAAGCAGACCACAGTAGCCTCCCAGAACAGGAACCAGTAGAAATTACCACTGCAGACATCCAAGAAAGAGTGTCTAAGATGAAGAGCTGGACAGCACCTGGGCCAGACATGATCCACGCCTACTGGCTCAAAAAGCAAACTGCACTCCATGAACAACTGGCAGCACAGATGAATCAGCTGCTAAGATCGGGAACCCACCCAGACTGGCTGACCCAAGGCCATACAGTCCTCATCATGGACCCACAGAAGGGCCCGGTACCATCCAACTACTGGCCTATAACCTGCCTGAGTACAACATGGAAGCTCCTGTCAGGCATCATAGCAGCTAAGATGAGTAGGCACATGGATCAGTACATGAATAGAGCACAGAAAGGAATTGGCAACAACACCAGAGGAGCCAAACACCAACTACTGGTTGACAGGACAGTCACCCAGGACTGTAAGACCAGAAGTACCAACGTGTGCACTGCCTGGATTGACTACAAGAAGGCCTATGACTCAATGCCACACACGGATACTGTAGTGCCTAGACCTGTATAAGATCAACAGGACACTTAGAGCCTTCATCAAGAACTCGATGGGGTTGTGGAAGACAACTCTGGAAGCCAACTCACAGCCAATTGCAGAAGTGAGCATCAAATGTGGTATATACCAAGGAGATGCACTGTCCCCCCTGCTGTTCTGCATAGGCCTAAACCACCTCAGCCAGATCATCACCAAGAGTGGCTTTGGATACCGATTCCGAAGTGGGACAACAATCAGCCACGGATGGATGACATCAAGCTGTATGCCAAGAGTGAGTGTGACATTGACTCCCTCACTCACCTTACCAGGATATATAGCAATGACATCGAGATGTCATTCAGACTGGATAAGTGTGGACAGATGGTGTGCAGAAGAGGGAAGATGATCACCATTGAAGGGGCTAAACTACCTGAAGGCAACATAGCAGATGTTCAGGACAGCTACAAATATCTAGGGATCCCACAGGCAAATGGCAATCATGAGGAGGTAACACAGAGATTAGCCACAGCCAAATACCTTCAGAGGGTGCGGCAGGTGAAGAGTCAGCTGAATGCCAAGAACAAGATCCAGGCAATAAACTCCTACGCCCTGCCATTAATCAGATACCCTGCTGGTATAATATCCTGGCCACTGGAAGAAATGGAAGCCACTGATATCAAGTCAAGGAAGCTCCTTACGATGCATGGAGGGTTTCATCCTAAATCCAGCATCCTGTGGCTATACACTAAGTGGAAGACAGGAGGCCGCGGACTAGTGAGCGTCAGAACCACTATCCAGGAGGAAACAGCAAGCCTCTGGGAGTATGTCAGGAAGATGGCCCCCAATGATGACCTGAGTGAATGCCTCAGTAAGGAGGAGCCAGAAGGGTTGGCATGGACAGACAAGGCCCTGCATGGCATGTACCATCGACAGCTTGAGGAAGTGGCTGACATAGTGAAAACATACCAGTGGCTGGAAAAGGCTGGACTGAAAGACAGCACAGAGGCACTGATCATGGCTGCACAAGAGCAAGCCTTGAACACAAGGTCAATAGAGGCCAGGATCTACCACAGCAGACAAGACCCCAGGTGCAGGCTGTGCAAAGATGCCCCTTTGCACAGCAATCCAGAACATAACAGCGGGGTGTAAGATGCTGGCAGGGAAGGCATACATGGAGCGTCATAACCAGGTGGCTAGCCTCGTACATGGGAACATCTGTACTGAGTATGGGCCGGAGGTCCCAGGATCAAGGTGGAAGAGGTGATCCTCCAAAGGTGATCCAGAACGACCGAACCAAGATCCTGTGCTACTTCTAGTTCCAGACAGACAAACTGGTGGTGGCGAACCAACCAGACATAATAGTGGTAGACGAAGAACAGAAGACAGTCATAGTGGTGGATGTACGGATCCCAATTGATCGTAACATCAGGAAGATAGAGCACGAGAAGCTGGAGAAATACCAGGTCTCAAGGAGGAGTTGGAGAGGATGTGGGGCATAAAGGCAAAGGTGGTACCAGTAGTGATTGGGGCACTCGGAGCAGTAACCCCCAAGCTGGGAGTGTACACACACACACACACACACACACACACACACACACACATATATACACATACATATATATATATATATACACACACACATATATTCACACACAAATAGACACACACACACACACACACACACACACACATATATATATTATTGTATATATTGTAATACTTGCTATTACATCATTATAGTATGCTACAAGTTAGGATTGGTGCTTAGCAACTCTACTTGCTATTGACATCAACAGATGCATCTCCAATTTAACAAACTCCATAGCTGATGCAGACTGTGTGATATGTTTGAAAGTAGAGATGGATTGGTCCCTTGGCCCTTCCAGGCATATTTTAAGGGTTTGTTTACTGCCAAAACAAAGCCTGTGCATTTCAGTCTGCTAGTGTCAGAGTTCATCTCTGTTTTCTTTCCCACTGCTCAATTCAATAAAACATGTCTAATAAGGAAGCACTGGCGCTTCTCATTTTTAGGTGGCGCTGACTGTCACTTTCACTGGTTCAAAGACGCCATTAGGTCACATCAGCTGGTACTAATTAATGTTATTTTTTCTTCTGTCAGCAACTTAAGAGCAGGTCAAAATGAATCTTGTTTGTTGTCAGTTTGTGTGTCTGTACTCAATCAAAGAAAGAAGCTTCCCTCTGCACCACTACTGTACATTTACAGTGGATGGAATGCTTCTGTGCTTCCAACTCCAAGAGAGATGTCTTCCCTTTAACTGATTGCATCATGTCAGTTTCACATTCTCCAGTTAAATATTCTATTCATATCAGGTCCATAATCTTATAAACGTATTATACATATTTTTGAACGAGGACCTTCTTCATTTGGATAAGTAACTCTTGAAAAATAAGGTACTAGATTTAGTAGCTACAACTGTTATTCCTATGTGTATGTATGTATGTACATATGTGTACGTGTGTATGTTTTCTTGGTGGGACGTTTTCCTTTATTTGATTGTGCACCTGGAGAGAGATAGCAAAGGGGGAAGAGAATGTGGATGGCATGCAGCAAATGGCTTCAGGTTGTAATTGAACCTGGGCTGCTGTGGTAAGGACACGCCTTAGGCCACAGGGCACTCTGCTAGATCAGCTATCAGGGCTCCTCAGTGGGTCAGATACATATTTAATGATGATGATGATGATGATGATGATCATTCATCATAGACAAATAAAAGTATCAGATGGGGCAGATATTAAAGGACTTGGATCATAATGGAACTGCAAAATCTGACACAAGATCCTCAAGTTGAAAGGTAAGCAAAAAGCAACTGAGATGACACTAAGTTGGGATTTTTAGTATTTCCAATGTCAAGAATGACATTTCAGCTTACAAATGTAGCTGTTTGAGGTTTGACTCAATAATCATTATACCAGAAGGTGTCTCTAATGTTTTGTCAAGCCAATATAGGGAGAAACAAAAATATTAGACACACCTTTGACACTACCACTCTCATTGTATCTTACTTATATTGTCAGAGACAGACCGTTTCTATCCCAGGCAGACACAGAAAAGTTAATACATGCTTTTATCTCCAACAGACTGGACAAATATCTACTAATGCTCTTCTGTCTGGTATCTAAGAAAGCTATTTTTAGATTACTCCACATTATCCCATCTTAAAATCTTTACATTGCCTACCTGTCTGTCACAAAATTAATTTTCATACTCTTGTATTGGTTTTTAAATCACTGAATGGCTTTGTCTCGTCCTATCTGTCCAACATGGTTAAGACATATGTACCTGCTAGGTCACTTAGATCCTCTGACTCAAACTTCTTGATTGTTCTTGAGGCCAGAACAGGAACAGAGAGGTAGCCTCACTGAGAGCTTAGGGATTCTAAACAAAATCTTAAGACACATCTTTTTAACAGTGCTTTTTCTTTTCATACGATTGCTGTTTTATCCTGTCTTATCCTGTTGTTTTAATTCTACTTCATTTTATTTTCCTTGTTTTGTCATATGTTAAGCACTTTGTGTTGCATTTCATGCATGAATTGTGCTTTATAAATAAATTCTCGAATTATTATTATTTTTATTTAATACATTCATATTTGAAATGCAGAGACACAAACAAAATTCTAAACTGCTGAAGTCCTGAGAAAGAAAAGCCTTTCAGAGTTCAGAGTTATCACTTGAGTATAAACAGTCCTTCCTTTAAGTAGCAATTTAATAGTAAAAAAGTAAATGGACTTGTAGGTCCTACCTGCGGGCCACGTAGTAGAACACTGGGTTGCCGTTCTTGGAGGTTCCTGCCTGGTAGAAGATGTTGAGGGTTTTTAAGGCTTTGAACTCCTCTTTCTCATGGACCTGGTGCCTACAGAACAAAGCAGAGAACTGACTATCAGTCAAACCTTTTTAAATTTGACAGAGTTTAAGACTTAGTGCTGTTGTATCATGCACCAGGTTGGATTAGAATAAGAGTGTATTAGAGATTTCATTACAAAAAATGGTGTCGGTGCACGTGTCCTGGAAGATTTCAATGTCCTGGGCAAACGGGAGAAATTCCGGTCAAAAATTGTCTGCTGGTTGCAGCAGCCACAATATGTACTCCAATGTAATCCCTCTAGGTCTTTGCACATAGTCAATGTACATCCACTACAAATGTTTTTGTCATTGACCGGCTCAGATTGTTATTATAAGTGTTTTACTAAACTATGGAAAACATCCTGAAAGAAAAAGATCTTTGTTAAGGAATAAGATCCCTTTTGCTTAACCAGATCATTCTATCATGCTGCTCCACCAATAATCACCAACTCTGGTTTGGTCAGAATAAACCTTTAATTTACGGAGTTAAACGTGAAAATATCAGAGGAGGAGCAAGAGGGAGTTTGAGAACCAAAGTGCTTCGCCAGAATATTTTTACATTCAACAATTTTCAACTGAATATTATAACTGGAGAGATTTAAACATATTTTTTAACTTCAACAAAGTTTCCTTGTAAAATAAACAGTAACTAGCAGACAATGCAGAATCGTATATTATATTGTCCATCTTTATATCATTACATTATATTTTAATCCCATGAGGAAATCTGTCCATACCACTTGCCCAAGCTAAACTCACAGAATGTCTCAGACGGTATTATTTTTAAATGTTAACAAATCGCTATATTTTTGGTTTTACATACCCCTTATCTGAGAATATCGACAGAAATTTTCACAATCACATTACAGATTTTCCAAGATATATGGAGGGAACCCGTCTATGTGGATAGCATGGTGATGATTGGAAAAACAGCAGCACACAGCATGCATTAATTTCAACATGAAGTCATAGTGGTTGCTCCTTGGACAAACACAAGGCGAAACAGAAACAGACCTGAACCCAGAAAACCAATTTTTGAAGACATCTTACAGCAACAGCAACAGGAAATGAACACAAATATTCTGTCATCTATGACAACAAATACAACAGTGGAACTGGCAGAGCCAAAGCTACAAAAAACACCCCAAATTGATTTTGTATTACTACTAGCGAGTCATTAAGAATGCAACCCTGAATTTAGTTATTTAGACAACAAAATGATAAATTTAGAATGAGATTATGATGGGATGTTATAGAGCCAGTGTTTGACAAACCAAACACTGGCTCTATAGAGCGCCTTTCACATTTTTAATGAGTTTCACAGCTACCATAGGTTCTATTATTCAGTTGGTTGTAATCTGAAAACTCACTGCAAGATGCTACTAAATCCTGCATATTGGTCCTTTGAGCAACTGATTAGGTAAGTAAATTAGGTTTAAAACAAATTTCCCACAGAGGACTCAAAAAGTGCAATGGACTCGATTCAAAAGAAGCCATCATAGCTAAGAAGGCTGAATCCTACAGCTGATAATCAGTGATATGTGAATCACTTCACCCATAATATATTCTAACTATATAATGTACATGACCACTGCATGTTCTGTGGAAATACAAATACATACTTTTGAAGACAATGAAGTTTATCTGTCTATTAAAATTAAATATTACAGCTACAGAATGACACAACAATATGAGGTTCAGGGGAGACTACTGAAAAAGAATCTACTTGGAGTGACTCACTTGTATTGGGAGATGTGACCCTGAGAAAAAAGTTCATGAAGAGACACTATGTTATGTTACAGCCTGGCAGGAATGCTACCTCGTCATGAACTCCTCAAACTTGGAGCTGGTCAGGTTGAGACTAGACCAGTGAGTGTCAGCCACGGGTTTGTGCTCAGGAGGTCCCAAGTAGGCTAGCAGGGTTGCCATCTTGTCAAAAGGTCGCCTCCCTACAGCCTTGTGGTCCCTGAAAGTAGGATCATAATAAAGAAGTGTTAAAAATAAGTTCAGCATTGAGATTATACAGCAGAGCATAACAGTGTTGTGCTTCGACAAATAATCTATTCTGACCTGTTACTAGAGAGGTACTGGCCGATCCTCTCCTGATTGTTCCACAACAGGCGGTGGAGGGCCAGTACATTGCCATCACTAATAAAGGACAGACTGTGGTTGACAGAGTCGCTGGGTGGAGAGTCAGATGCTATGTCCAAGAAAAATCTGAGAAGTGAGGAGAGCACACAATCAACCTACAGAGAGAAGACAATCTACACCAGGCCCTTCATTGCTTTAATTAAAGATACATTGTGGGGGATTTGTACACCAGTGGTGCTATAGGGCAATGTTGTCATTCAAAGGGTCTTTGTTTTTTGTATGTCATGTAGTAGCATGTCTGACATCAACAAGGTGACAAAAATTTATTTTTTTCCACCTTAGAAACATGGTATGGTCATTCATAAATCTATAAGATATTGAAAAATTAATTCATGGTTTTATTTCAAGCCAACCTGATAACTTTAATGCACTATTTACTGGCCTCCCGCAAAAAAAAAAAAAAAATACTGAGAAACTTCAACATATTCAAACCCCTGCACATTACAACACATTGCTGAAGGCTGCAAGTGTCAAAAGAAATCTAAACACTTATCTTTCTTTAGCCGTTAACCTGCTACGATTTTCCTGCTTTTCGCCTTGCACTTATAGGGCACTGCTGCACTTTATTACTATCATTATCAAATGGGTTTTATTCTCCATCTTATTTAACATGTTTCTATCCCTCCATTTATGTTCATTCTATGAATTTTTTATCTGAAGCACTGCACATGTGATTTCCTTGTTGTAAAGCACTTTGAGCAGAAATTCTTGTATGAAAGGTGCTGTAGAAATAAAGCTTATTATTATATGAGTAAGTTTTGTGAGAGGACTACAATAGCCTAGATAACTTCCATGAAACCGCCAAAAGGAAAATACAGGACAGAAACTACCCACAAAAATGTAGCCTAAAAAGGGGAGCAATATCACTTGTAAAGGTTAATCACACAAGATCATAGCTTGATACAGTAAAAAATCATATGCAACATTCATAACAATGCATCTGCATACATTTATTACAAATTAATAATTAATTAGATTTACTCAACATCACATTAAGTGATTATTTACTAACTAAAAATATATGTTCACAGGATTTGGTTTAACAGTGTCATCGGCCCATTTCTTTGAAGCCTGGACAGCTTCTAGTTTGAACCCTTTCAGAGGCCAGTGGAGGTAATTTGAACCAGTGTAATACTTGTGACCAAATCATTATTTGGATAGTTTTCAAAACCAATAAGTAAGTAATAACAACCTAAGTCATGTGAAGAAAACAGATTGATGGGTATTTCTGTTCTCAGAGACTTAATGAGGGGAGTTAGCATCATGCTGCAAGTGCCTTACCTCCTGGCTGAATCAAAGTTGCTCTTCACAAAGTCATTAAAAGGCCTCATGTGCTCTTCTTTTGTAAACAAGACATGGTTTGCAATGCTCTGTAGAATCTTAAGCAGAAGAAAGGAATATACAACACACATATTAAAAATTGTGACACTATGTAAAACATAAATAAAAACAGAATGCAATCATTTGCAAACCAACTGTGCTTACTGGCAAGAGTTTTGCCGGTAGTAGTAGTTTACTAGAATGTAGTAATATCCTTTACACAATAATATCACCATCATGTGTTTCACAAAGTGGTGACCCTCGCCCCATGCTTGCTTGCAAATGGCTGAGTTTTTTGAGGATTCCCCTTTCATCTCAAATCATGATACCATAAACTGTTACCAATGAACCTGTTTACCTGTAGAATGATTGAAACAGGCATTTTTTGAGCATTCCACAAGTTTTCCAACTTTTGTTGTCCGTGTCTGAACTAGCCTGAAGCATGTTGCTGGCACCAATCAGAATAACCGTGAATAACAAATCATAATGGGATGTTTATTCGAATTTTCTGTGTCTATTTTTGGTAGTGATAGGACTTAGTTCAACTTCATCGTTGCTATGAAGTGGAAGAAGCCCAATACAAACTATACAGAACTCGGCTACTACATTCCCAACATTACGAGTTTTGATGTGTCCAAGTACAGTGTGGAGTGGTGGTTGCTTGCAACCATTCTGACTTGTTTCTGTAGTTTGAGGAAGGTGAGAATGGACTCACGCTCATGCTAAACCTGGTGAATGTTACTCTGTACTCTGATTTAGGAATGAAGCTTCCATCCTGCCTGTGTAATCAGGTCATTTGTTGCCAAATGTCAGTACCACAGTTTGCAGATTTTGCCATCCACTTTCTTCACACCAATTATATACAATATTTAACCACATACCCGGACTATAAGCAGCCATTGCAGCATGAAAAGTACCTGTAGCTGAAACATTGGTCTTTTTATATTGCCGTAATAACTACATTTCATGTTACAACATTTGTGTGGTAGCATTAATGAGGATTAGAGGAGGTGTCTTTGTTCCCTAACTGCAATATTGTTTGGTATATATCATCATCATGAATGCTCACGAACGCATGCTCCAGCAGGTAAGAGTTCCAGGGAAATTTTGTGATCTCATTACTTAACATTGAACCCGATTATAAACTGACACTAGGGCTTAGTTTCAACACAACCAAAGGCCACAGTGGACTTATGACGGTAAGAATCATAATTCTACAGCCTTCCACTCTACTTATCATGTCCTTTTCTGTCAAAGTGGTCAAAATTAACAAGCACATATTATTAGCCACTGCTATGGATAGGGGTGGGCAGCGTACAGGTTTCGTCACTGTCTAACTCTTGAAAATGAATCGCAATACATTAACAAATTAGCATACATTATGAGGCACATGTTGGCCTATACCTCATTTTCATTCCTATTTGTAACCAATAAATCCATCTATTTTCTACTTCGTCTTTCTTTCTTAAGATATGTTCCTATTGCTAATAGAAAAATTTTTGTTATATCATGATATAAGACTGTCACCATAAAAAACAAAAAATACAATGATAACTACTATGGAGTGATCTAGCAGATTTGCTGTACCCTATGTGGCTATTTTGTCAGCTGCATCACTAAATCATCATATTCATTGGCCTGACCTTTGACATGAGTTTGAGACCCCGTTCTATCCTGGGCAGGGGTTTCTTGTCCAAGATGCCAGCCTCATAGGGTGACACAATTGCTGGGTTGACGAAGCGCAGAAACATGGCACTGCCCACCGCACCAATGCTGTTCTGCGGGAACCGCTGACTCACCACCTGTGTGATGGAAGATGGAGGGAGCAGGGGAGAAGGAGAAGGAGGGGAAACAAAGGGGAAATGTGGAACAGAAGACAATTGTGTGAGCGGGGGACCAGGTTGGAGCAAAGGGAAGGACAAAATATTGAAAATGGATTTCAGTACATTAGAGAGCAAATAAAGGAATGATGGGAATAACAAAATATACATGTATCAATATGTGTAGAGCAGAGTACGGTGAGCCATTGCCAAACCAGTTAATGATATCAGATTCAGGAGGAGGAACAGTGGAGGAAGACATATGAAGTGAGTTTTAGACACAATCTCAATTTCTTCTGGGCTGTAACAAGAGTGAGAAAGGTTTTTACTGCATTACAGCCCAAGAAAAAGAGAAGACAGGAACAGCAAGACACCCAACCAACTCCTTTCTTTTGGTGACAAATGAAAACTGGAAGTCGTCACAAAAAAGGAAGGCAGGCCATGGTGACAAATGAGCAATGAGTTGTGATGTGAAACAGTGGATGACCATCCAAAAACACCACAACCCACATATCATATCTTGCTTTAAAGCAAAGCAGGGCTGTGTGTGACTCATTCTAGAGGGTTACAACGTAACATCACAAGTTCCAGAATCGAACAGTCAATGCAGTTGAGAGTTTATTCTGTCCCTCATCAAGCTTTCAGTCCATAAAATTTATGCATGATAACTAAGCAAATCTCTTAGACATGTAATCAGAGCCAAATGATTCAAAGGTTTAATAGTAAGTATTGTAATCCTTTGTTCCCCAAGTACCTACTGAAAGGGGCGTAAATTTGGGCTTATTTTTTGTAGTTTTAGTTATCATTCTTATCACTAAAAATAATACATTTAATTACTCTTACCAAGTTAATTTCTAAGATCTTAAACAACAAGGAATTGCTTAAAAGAAAAAAAAAAAATCTGATGGGTTAAGACACCCAAACAGTCAGATGATGAGGATGATCAGACAGGTTGGAAACAAACCTTCAGACTACTCAAACTTATTTCGATGAAAAATGAAAGTGAACTGTGAAATTATGACCAAAACTCTCTATTATAAACAAAAGTCCTCCCCTAGCTTAAACCTGCTATACCTACAATGAATATGTGTGCACAGTTTTCTGGTACAATGATGATCGTTCCAAACATTTTGAATACAAAACTCACTTTTTGTTTGACCTCAAAATAAAGTGTTTATAGAGCTCAGCATGTTCCCTGAGCCAATCTGTCTGTCATCTCCTCTGCCTGCAATAATTCATGTGTATTTACTCTAACTCTTGTCCCTCCCAGGGTTGTCATTGCTCTAAAACACTGCAGTGGGCCACTCTTGAAACTGAAAAAGGCAAGAAAAGCTGTACTCTTTGGTAACACGTTTACAATAGCTGCATATTACCATTGTGCAGCATGTCTACTGCTAAAAACAAGATCTAATTTAATCAAGGCATCAACACATGCTTGCAAGATATATTTTCTTGCCAGGCAGTTTTTGTATTAGAGCATTTCACTGGTTTGAAGCTTTTTGTCCTTAATTAATTATCTTAATAAGATGTTATAATATATAAATTACATCCTTACTGAGATTTTATTACTGGTTCTGAGTGATTAATTGTTTGCAACTAGGAATTTCCAGAATTAAAAAGTTATTTGACAATGACCACTACAAAACTACTTTGTTGAGGTCAGAGTTGCTTTGTATTGAGACAAATGCACTCAAGGACTACTTGAGTACACTTATATATAGTTTAAGGCGACAAAATTAGCATTTAATGTATTTGGTACATTCTTCAAAAAATATAATTTAAGTATAATATTTTTTCACCTGGGACTGTTGCTTATTTTAAGTAATATTCATTTTATTTTATTATTGCTTTTTGTCCTTGTTTTTGTGAACTGTGCTTTTGCTGTGTGTGTTGTTTTCTTTGTCTTCCCAACTATTAAAATACATTGGCATATTGCTGGTGGGTTTTTCATCATCAACAAGATTTTACATGCAGTCAAAGAGAGCAATGTTTAAGGAAGCATGTAGCAGGCCTGGCTAACGTGAGGCTTGTTTCCAACCTGTCCGATCATTTGAATGCTTGTGTTACTGACCTGTCAGACCTTGTAGCAATGTCACCACATTCCCAGATCACAGCAATCTCAAGGATACAATATTATCATGTGTGAGAACATGCCACTTAACTTTGTGGGTATTTTATAGCCATAATCCAATACTGCCTCCATATCATCAAAAGTATCCTATATGGACCTAACTTTCAGCTGCTGGTTACTGCAGGATTTCTTTTGATGTTTTTTCCTCAGTCTGTGGGTTGTATGGACTACATTCCCAAAAGACACTGTTTTCATAAGTATCAAACAACAATTAAAATAAATTCAATTTTATTTATTTAGCGCCAAATCAGGAGCTGTCTCGGGACACTTTCCATATAACGCAGACTTTAGTTGCTTCTAACATGCCAGTTTCATTTTTGTAATCCTGGTAAAAGATCAAATCAATCTTGCTTTCAGTCTAAGCCTGTTGACATGTTCTACTTTCACAAAGCATCACCTGTAGTTGCTTTTTACCACTTATGCTGTCATTGAGTCATTCATTGTAGTAAGGGAATACTTAAATGATGATAGGGGTGCAGTAGCAACATTTCAACGGTGTAGACTCTGTCCACTGTATGACACCCATGGTGATGCTGCCCACTGTGGCAAGATAAACAGAGAACCTAATTTTCTATGATGGCACAAAATCTGACATATTGCAGTCCCACAATACCAGTCAGTTAGTGCTGTACAGTCAACAATACAGTAATCAGCGCACATATCAGTGAAACACAGTGGTATTGCTTTGGCTAGAAAGAAACAGAACAGGCCAATGAGGTGCACATGCCAAGATGTGGTATTTGATGAGGGGGTAGGCAGACAGAAACCCATTAATGTCCTCCCCCAGTTTAATCATTGGGTGCAATGACCCTGACTGGTACTGGATTTTTGAGGCTGATAATGATGAAAATTGCATAATGACATAGTGATCTATATTTCTTTTTGTAAATAAACATTTTTATAGGGATCACTTGCATGTAAATTAGTTTCTGTAAAATTGTAATTGGGGAGCCTCGACAGCTCACCTACATTACCTAAACCATCTCTGGTTTTGGATTGCTGTTGGACATGGACATTTGGTAAATTTTTCGCTAGCATCACATTAATTAATGATAAATATAAACACTAGTTGCCTTCCTTAATGTTGGCAGACAATATTGGGGTCAGCCATATCAGTCGCGCTCGTAGGCTTTCAGTTTTGTAAAAATGCTGGACCTGTTTGTTATTTTGGCTTCCAATAAGATTTCAATCACTTCAAATTTTTTGAACTGAGCCGCATTGATACTGATAAAACCGCCGATGTTAAAGCAATCATTGATTCTATAGCTTCTACTGAATACACAACCCTCTCTGTTGGAGCTTCAGAACTATGAAGAGGCAATGCTGCAATGTTGTGAAGAAACTTAGTGTGTGACATACTGAAAACACAGATAAATGGTGGGTAAGCAGATTTTGCCACAGAAGTGTTTTGAGACGTTTTTAAGGATGGTATAATGCTTTTTGACATTTTTCAGTTGACTGAGCCACCACTGGAATTCAATGCAAATAATTGTGCATCCAGGCTGACTACAGCTGCTGTTCTCAATGAACAATGACAAACTTTTTAAAGCCATCTTTCAAGTCTCTACATTTCCTTCAATCCAGCTTCAGTGACTTAACTTTATCATTTTGTCTTGGCCTCATTCAACAATGTTTCCACACTGATGACAGTATCCAACATCAACTGCCCTCCATATTTAGATGCAGGAATATTCACAAATGGAGCAGCACTGAAATACAGCAGGCAACCAACATCCTAAAGCACTACTGCCCTTGCAGAGACAACTGGTAAAAGTGAGTCCACCCAAAACATAATTTATCTGATTATCCTATACTTGAATTATGAAAAGCTTTTATATTCCTAATGTCCGATGAGAATATACAATACAATAATATTGTATAATATAATAATAATAATAATAATAATAATAATAATAATAATAATAATAATAATAATAATAATACAATAGATATGAGCTTGATTTATATGTTTCTGGCACAGAATTGAGTCTTGCGACATGTTTAACTTATAGTATCTTACCACAAAGACTGGACTGCTTCCATAACATTCTCTGAACAAATTTATAAGGTGCTGATCAGTTATAAATTCAGAAGTAGCATGAATGCAAACATTCAAACAATGGAAGGACATTCAGGAGACAACAGAAGCAGATTTGCTGTAGGAGTCACTGATGCAAAGATATGTGTAACACTGACATCCACTTTGTTTAACGGTTTGATCAAAATACTGCAGCAAAATACGTCTGTACTGAGTGAGGTGCGAAATTGTCATTCTTTTTGGCACTGAATAGGCAGAGAGGCACTGATGCTACAGGAACGAGGCTGATATCAAGGTGAACAAATGCATGCCACAACTGTTGTTTTATCAATAACCTCTGATACACTTGATTACACATAATTCTGCATTAGTGAACATGATGCTAACCTGGCTTCCTTCAGAGCCTTGGCTGTTTGTGCTCTAACAATGGGTTAGGTTTAAAGATTAAAGGCATAAAATTTTAAAGACTAATAAAGCTCGTCAACACTGCTGCTTTTACTTCTGAGATCTCAACATTAACAACACTGTTAGTTAGGGTAAGTTCTCAGAGATGATATGTTGGCCAGGAATGAGTCAGCCCTGATCTCCTTCTCAGTGGATATAATTTTTCATCCATTTAAAACCTGGTACGCACAAAGCATGCAAGTGTGTGAACAATGCAGCTTGCAATTAGGGTTGGGTTCCAATAGCCAGTTCCATTATAGATCCAGTTCCCATTTCGCATGATTCCCAGACTAGTCAAGTTCCTATTCAATGGTGCAATGAATCTTATTGAAATTTTTATATCTCTGGTTGTTCTTTTTATCTGCAAAAAGTAATCTTCAAGTCATTTAAGTAACATAACCAGGTTTATATTTAGCTAGCACAGACCAGTTTTTATTGACTGAAAACTGATAAATATGTCAGGCAGCAGATTACATCACCTGTGGCCAATTCACATTACTTCAGAAAAGTAATTAAACACAAAACCAAAATGATTCACTGTCATCACAGCCACTTCTCTAATCACATGCTTTAGTGACACACACACACACACACACACACACACACACACACACACACACACACACACACACACACACACACACACATATATATATAAACACTGTAGCTTAACAAACACTCAGCATGTATGGAGGTTATTTTTGAGTGAAAAGAGTGAAGAAGTGAAGAATTGAAAGAGGTAGACATCTGATCGAGAGTCATTGGAGTGGTGAGCGCTAAGAATTGGATTTGGAAATTTGCCCATGATAACTTATTTGAGGGCGAGTAACATGGTTCTGAGGACACTGGATAAAAACATGAGAATATAGAAGAATCACACTATCAAATTCAAAAACATTGCCTTTCATTTATGGTAGGGAAAAGGAGTCCATACAGCTGAGGAATCCAACCCATGATAGAGGGAGGCCAGTTTATCAGAATATTTCATCTAAAGACCATTCAAATCTTTTATTAAGCCATGTAAGATGAGCCAGATACGCAGGTGTGTGTGTGGGGGGGTTGATTTATTAACTTGAGTCATATAAGCTGGAGAAGCACGATTGAGTGTAGATGAAATGTTCTGAGAAAATGTCTCCTGAAGTGTAGAGAGTCCAGAAAGAAAAGAGGATGCCACAGTTTCCAGCGAACTGTTAATTGAAAACACATCACATGGCGCCGATATTAGTACGATGATTTTAAGAGAGGGTTGTACACAAAGTTGAATATGGAGGAAAGAAGAAAACATTTCCAGAGAAACACCAAATTAAAACCAAATGTTTAAAAATGAAGAAATAAAAAAATCAAATGCATAAAATGCAAAAAAGGCTTTTTTTGCTTTAAGGGGAAAAGTGTCTGAGGGAAAGTAGATTCTCCAAACTTACTGCTTTTTTGTTTTCCTTTTTTTCTTTTACTGATGCTTTATTCAGTAGAGAGTGGCAAGTAGCCTACAGAACAGAGATGAGCACAATCATGGTCACAACACTAGCTACACACACGCACACACACAGTCACAAACACACTGGCAGCACAACCCTAACCCCTGAAGGGGTACACAGATTCAATCTGTAAAACACAGAAAAATCAAAACTGCTGTTAGACAACACTGCTCAAGGGACTTAAAGTGCATCAGTGCATGCGCTGGTGTAGCTTGACTTCAGCAGACTGTAATAGTGTGAGTGTGTGTGTTTGCACACACAGTTGCAAAAGGAAATCCAAGATGGAGAATGAGAAATCAAAGATATCAACACATGAGAAACAGAAAATCTGTGATCAAAAAACCCAGACCACTTTTTAAGGGTGTGGGTATGAAGCATTTTGAAATAGTATACGATATAACACATTAACAATTAGGTTTATAAATTCAGCTGTTGAGTGTGAGTAGACATAGCTTCCTTTTCATTGTAGCATGGGCAAGGTAGCAGCAGCAGCAACAGTAGTAGTAGTGTGAAGCTGCTTTTCATTCAGAAGGAAAAGACAGTCAAACTCAGTGTTCAGAGGAAAGGATATGTGTGTATTGAGGCTAGACTATAATACTATTGATACAGGGCACTCAGTTGTTATCTTCCTATGCTGTGATCACATCTAATCCATGGTTAGATTTTGGCATGTACAAGAGGGATATGTGCCTATGAACCTTTTTAACTGAGATACTTATCTGAGACCATCTTGTCATTTTAACTCAACACAGAGTTACCTGGAAAGGTCTATACAGAGATGCCAGGTTTGGTCACTGTCTTCAAAAAAAAAAAGAAAAAAAAAAGCCATTTTGATGGCCAGAGAAACGGCGAGATATGAGGGATACCTGACCTGATCTGGCAACCCTCTGGCAGTAATATGCTGTTTGTGACAGTAATGTACAGCAGCAGACTGGAACAGAAATAAATGACAACTGAAAAGATTTTTTAAAAATCAAACACTGAAAAAAATGCTGTTGCTGGATAAAACTAATATTAGACACATTTCGTGTGTTGATATGTTGTGTTAATAACATCAAGGAATTTTATTGTGAAAATGATCCAGAAAATGACAATTGGAGGACATCATGTCCTTTTGCAATGGATCCGATCAAGATCAAGTCAAAAGTAAAACCAAACAGGTGCTTTGTGTTTCATTTGCGTAGCAAATGCATGTCACTGCTATGCTAGTACTGAACATATGTGCAGAATTTTCTGTGAAAATACTCTTGTGAATGGATCAAGCAGAAGAACTGCATATGAGTTATTAAACTTTCTTGAGGTAGCGTCCTCTGGCCTTGGGGTTAAGTTACTATAGTCACTTGCAACACCCCTAGTTCTCATCCAGGCAGGAGACCTTTGTTTGTGTTGTTTCCATATCCCAAGTCATTTCCTGTCATCTCACTATGATCTAAAATAAAGGCATGAAATGGCCCCCTACAGGCATCTAAGATCCTAATAATGATCAGCTGACATGGCAGGCAGGCAGGCAGGCAGGCAGGCAGGCAGGCAGGCAGGCAGGCAGGCAGGCAGGCAGGCAGGCAGGCAGGCAGGCAGGCAGGCAGGCAGGCAGACAGAGTACAGATTTCCTAATGATATTCTTCTCTACTTATTTGATACAACAGAGTATAGCTTTGGCTGACACCATGGCCAGGATTAGGTGTGATCACAGTTTTGATTATTTTCACCATAATATGTCTGACAGGGTTATCATTATTGTATGGTCTAGGAGAATGTTACCCAATACTCTGAAAAAGCAAGCAATGAAGCATGCTTCACCCTGCTGGAACTTGTTTTTCTTCAACCAGAGCCTCACTTTACTAGCTTTTGCCATTGTCAGTAAGGTCCCATCTCCACCTGGTATTAGCATGTGATCTGTATCTGGACAGCATCTGATCATGGGCCTTTGCATGTACTCTAACAAGGCCCATTACTCTTCAACTACATAACTGCTACTCCTTCGACAATGGACAAAAAAAAAACCCACTAACACCCACTAACATTTGGCTTTTGTCTTCAGTGAGAAAGGGTACAATCTGCATTAATTCCTGGGTAAATGACTCTGCAGTAGTCACATATTTATCTGCTCCAACTCCAACTGCTAGTGACATCCAGGTGGACATGCTAGTTTTCGCAATGCTGCACCGCACATTGAAGTTCCAGACCTTGTCGTGTAGATTGCCAAGAACATTATTTATTAATTTTTACAGTCTACGGGAACAACGTGGATGGGTAATTTCACTCCTCATAATGTGCAAGATGCAAGACAGTCTTGCACTGGCAAGACAGTGAGGTCTCCTGAGTTGAGATTAATGATTCAGTCAGCACTGAAATAAAAGATTAAAAAAAAAGTAACCACTGTATTGCTACTGTACTGCATTGCTGGCCTTCATGCTGCTATTAACTGTTCTGCTTTGTGGCACATTTGTAACAGATACCTGCAGATAATAAAACAGCATAGACACATTAACTTTGTCGTAAAAGTGGTACAAAATTTCCATTAGCACCAAACACAGAACTCACCTTACCCCAAATGTTTATTGCACAAAGCTGAGCAGCATCACTGTTCAGCCTGTATCATGAATGCTGTAATGCCTTGTGTCAGCATTTAGTGCATGAGACCTTTTGCAGCACAACTTTTTACTACTCTTGTTAATGTTTTATTCTTGGTTGGGAATGTTGAGAATGTTTTATGTCTTTGACTAACAAAACAAAATTTCAATATATCATCCTGGACTTCAAGAAATAGTGATGGCCCTTTTATCAATATTTTCTTAAATCTTAATAGACCAAATGATTGATTGATTGAAATGTTACTTGTCAGCTTATAGGATAATGAAAATCATTCTTACCAGCAGCTCTATCTCAGTAAAATTCCAGCTGCCAATGCATACAGTATACTGTATGGTGTTCTTGTACAACTGGAAAGCAGCACTTTTATCAAACTATGGTGTGGTGGTTGAACGATTAAACTGCAGTGTCCCTTAGATTAACTGCTTGGGGGTTGGATGGGCTTTGTGACAGTGGTGGTGGTGGCGGCTGTCCTCTGTCCATGTTTTGTTTTAGATTTAAGCTCTTTAGTTCCAGAATAGAAATAGTACAAGTAGTACAAACATCCAGTGTAGTGTTGCATAATTTTGGAGTTTCTGAAACAAAGCAAAAAGAAACAAATGCATGTATATCTCAGTTGTTACTGATAGTCAGCATTAATTAAAAGCCTTTAAAGCTGCAGTAGGTGACTTGTATATAAGTAATTTTTTGTCATGTTTACTAAAACTGTCACTATGCCCAGACAGCAGTACATGAAACATGTAATCAATGAAAAAAACTGGCTCCATTGGTCCAACCTACTGCTCCTACTTCAATTTGCTAGAAACCACCTTGCCTGACACGAAACAACCAATCAGAACCAGAGGAGCATCTGAGGGAGTGTCTGACATCTGTCAATCACTACTCACACACGCTGCGAACCGCCCCCTTCTTCCGCTCATGCTGCTGGCTGCTGCTTAGTCAAACAGCTCTGTGAGCGGCGTCAGGAGGCTAGTGAAAGCTATGGCGGAGCAAGGAGAAACTGCTCATACCACCGCTGCCAACAACAGCATATATGGCTAACACAACAAATAACCATAAAGCCAATATGATGATTGTTACAGTAACACTCCACAGCACGTACAGTATGTTAGCAACTGTGATGTAGCGGCTGGGCAGAGTTAGTTTGTTTCTGATGCTAAGGCTAATGTTACTGGTTGTCACGGCAGCCACGCAGACATCACAGTGAGGTGGGGCTTGGAGGCAGGGCATGAGTGCAGCGTAGAAGAAGGGGGAGTGATGTGGAACTTGTGTTGGTTCAAATTTTCAGGCTGCCTGCTCTCTTCTCAATTACCTACTGCAGCTTTAAGTACTGTAAGCTGACACTGGATTTACTCTGTGTGTAACTGTGTGAATACTAAACATGAACTGTTGCAATAACCACCATTGCTATAATAACATTGAAACACAGGACTACAGGGAAAGCTAGCTAGGCTAGCCATTTAGCTCAACACTTTGTGAGGCTACTTTCTAAACAGACTAATTGTTGAAATTAGTCTTTACTGGCATTGGAGCAGTACAGTAAACATCAGTGATGTCTGCATGACTAACTAACATAACGATGTCAGTAGAAACACAGAAGAAGAGCAGAAAGGGAAGGAAGCTGTCACAAAACTGTATTTTTTTCAAATAAAGTTAAAAAAAAAAGGTCTATGAACCTGAGGATTTTACAACATAGAAAAAATACTTTGGGTCATTCAGATAGGCCTGGGAGTCTTGCCCTGCCCGGCCTGGCCCGCCCCCGACACAAAAGGGAACGGTAAGGGAAACACTGAAAGGTCATCATGGCAAAAGCTAGGAAAACAAGGTCCTGTTTTAGAATCATGTACAAGTTTAGTGTCTTATGGTGGTAAAGGGGGTTTCTTCCCTGACATACATAAAATCTTGAGGCATAAAAACTGAGCATGTGGAACTTTATGAACAATGAAAATGATCAAGCAGAAAGGTTTTAATGTATTGGTCCAGCAGAATGTATATAGTTGGAAGGTATGTACAGCTGTGCAGTGATGCGTGTGATGCAGAGAGCAGTGATTTGAGCAGAATCTGGAGACTTCCTAGTGAAGAGGAACTTTGAATGTGCAAGTGACACTGCACACACACAGGCAAGGGCAGAGAGGCTGGGTGAGCGGCTAGGGGCCATGGTGAATTGGTGGGGGTACCTGATAAAGACAGTGGCAGACACTGCGGAGCTGTGGAGGGAACTCGCCGGATGAACCAATGATGGCCTGGAAGAACCGCTCTGTGATCTGTAAAAGGTTCCTCTGGTTCTCCTCAAGGTTCTCGCCTTGTTCCAGCCTGATGAGACAAACAACGAGGTCCTGTCAGTGAGGCTTTTAACTCTTATTTTCAAAGGACATCTGGACCAGAATAAAAGCATAAAACTACAAACTTTAAGTAACAAATAGGAATTAAAATCTTTGTATAAAGAGGCCAGTAATTCTGATCACAGTGTTCATGAAATTCTTAAGTGCTGACAGCAGTGACTAAGCACTGTTAGATAATAAGGAGTACAACTATGTCTACCCACAATGCCCTCTCTCAAGCACTAAATCAGTCGATGGCAGGCCTCCAAAGGTGATGTGTCAATTTACTGAAGCTGAGAGGATATTTGCCTACCTCAGGTATATTATAGGAAGTTATTCATGTCAATCTCAGAGGTTAAAGAAGTATACACTGGCATGCAGACATTTGGGTACCCTGAACCAAACTGTGGATAACTAAGAAAGGAAAGGACTTGCAAAAAGATATGCAGTTAAAGATGACACATTTGTTCAGTATTTCAAGCAAGATTACTTTATTTCCAGCAGTTCTAATTTTGAAATGACAAAAAAAAAGGCTCAAAGCAAAAGTTTGGGCACTGTTGTGCGGCTCCCTCTAACTACTGAAAGCCCACTGAGTTGTTGTACCCGAGCATGTAATTGACGCGTGCTTCCAGAATAAAATGCCACAGTCCTTGATGAAGAGTTTACTGGGAGTTTTCTTAGCATTACAAAACAAAAAACACTGTGCGATAAAATAACAAACAAAATCTCATGTAAACACAGTCAAAAACTAATGTGCTCTCCAGGTTCCATAGCTGCACTAACTAACCAAAAACACATGCGCATCACATTACATCCATCCAATAGGAGAGCTGCAGTAATTATCAGTTACAAATGCAGAATGTCCTTTAGGCACATCAGCCAAGCCGTTGCTTTCTTGATTTCGTACCAGCTTGACGTGATGTACAAACTGAGTCATTGTATTCAACCTCTCATCTGCTTGTATCAGAGATACTTGGGCTGATCTTTTGACCTCTGCATCATCTTCTTCTGAGTGAATGGGCTGGTCTGGGTGTGCTGGCCCCTGCTGTGCTCACGTACTTCCACTGTGATGGCTTTGTAGCTTCTTTAATGAGTGAGACTCGGTTAGCTATGAACGTTTTGTATCGTGCAGCATCGTTTTCAATGTACTTAAGTACTGTGACGCTGTCTGTCCAGAAGATGGATTCATCAAGCTGTAGCTGGAGCTCACACTGAAGCATCTCGTCCATTTGTACAGCTATTACAGCCACAGTCAGTTCCATCCTGGGAATGGTAACCAGCTTGAGCGGTGCCACTCTTAACTTCCCAATCAGGAATGTTGGTCAGCAGAAGGTATGATACAGTACCATAATCATTGTTGCTGGCGTCCAAAAAGTGGTGCAGTTGTACTGTTTTGATGGCGCCAAATCCTGCGGGCTTGATGCATCTGCTGACACAAAAAGATGACAACCTTTTTAAGTCTGCCAACCACCTTTTCCATCTTTTTGCCTGTTCTTCAGACACTTCATCATCCCATTCTCTTTCCTCTTTGCAGGGTTCCCTCAGGAGAAGTTTGGCAGGTAGGATAAAAGGTGCCAGGAACCCAAGAGGGTCGTAAGATGAACTTACAACAGAAAAAAATCCTCTTCTCTAGTACATGGCCTTTGTTGTACTTCAATCTTGAACTGAAACGTGTCGGAATTTGTGCACCATTGGATGCATAGCGTCCTCTCTGTTGTAGCTGATCATTATCAAGATCGAGATCTTTAATCCCTGAAGCCCTGTCCTCTTCTGGGACTGACATGAGCAGTGATCTGGAGTTGCTCGTCCACTTGCTCAGGTGAAATCTTCCACTGAGGCATAGCGCCCTCAAGTCCTTAGCGAGAGCAACAGCTTGCTCGTCTGACGACACTGAACTCAGACAGTCATCTACTGTACATAAAAATTGTTTAAAATTGTCTCAGCTGCTTCAGGTGCAGCCTACTCCCTTCCATCTTCGGCTGTCCTTCTTAGTGCATATGAGGCACAACTTGGAGAGGAAGATGCTCCGAACAGGTGCAAACACATTCTGTAGTCTGCTGGCTCCGAGCTCTGGTCGCCATCCGGCCACCATAAGAACCGCAGCAAACCAGAATCCTCTTCGGGCACCTTTACTTGGTAAAACATGGAGTCGATGCCTGCCATCATGCCTACTTTATCCTTCCTGAACCTTGTCAGAACTCCAACAAGACTGTTCGTGAGATTAGGCTCTTGAAGGAGTTGACTGTTCAGTGATACTCCCTGATATGAGGCAGTGCAATGGAAAACAACTCTTAACTTCCTTTTCTTAGGATGGTATACTCCATGATGAGGAATAAACCATACTTTCCCATCACTGTGGTCTAGTTCCTCTTCCGGTACCCTAGGGGCATACCCCTTGTTTAACAGCTCTCTCATGAGCCTGTCATACTCCTCATGAAAGTCAGCGTCCCTGTGAACCTTCCTCTTGAGGCTTATAAGACACTGCTCGGCTAAAGATCTGTTGTCAGACATTTTCATGTCTTTGTCTTTCAATGGTAGTCCGATGCAGTAGTGACCATCAACTACCCATGTTGATTTTTTTTTTTTTTCGTATCCTCTCTCTGGGAAGTCTGCATTGTACAACTGAGTCAACAGATTTTCCACACAGGACACGGAAATGTGATTTACAGAGTGACTCATGATGTCTTGGTTAACCATAGTAGAGCCTCTGAGTGGGCATTCACCTCTACTGTTTATTATATGGCTTTATAGACATCAGTGCCTACAAGCAAGCCAACTCTTGCTTCAATGTTCAAGATACGAATTTCTTGCAGGTAAGGCTACTGGTCTACATCTCTCTGCAGAGGTGGTTGTCCTTTTTCACTGGTATACTTGGTTGAGTGAACAACCTGTGGAAGATCAATGTAGTTCTCCTCTTCCAAGCCACACACTTCCAAATCTGACAGCACATGAGTGCTCACCCTTTTCTCAGATCCTATGGTAGTGACTAGGACCTCTGCTTTTCTTCCATGCAGATTAAGCTGCTGCATAACCTCATTAGTTCAGAAGGTTGCCCTGCTTCCTTGGTCTAAAAATGCATAGACCTGCATTATTTGGTTACTTCTACTGGACTTATCTTCACTGGAACTATGGGGAGAATAGTTTCCCCATTTCCTGCCCCAGTATCTCTACTGCTTTCATTCTCTGCCTCTACGAAGGCACAAGTCACCTTGCTAGTGATTGTGTTCTTATTTTCATCCTTTTCTAGCAAGACTGGAGCATCCTTTGTGACATGCAAGATACTTGGGTGTTTTCCTGAACACTCCCTGCATTGCATCCTCTTGCGACAATCCTTACTCAGATGACCTGGTGTGAGATAGCCAAAGTCCTTTACTTATTAGAAGCCTGATTCTGTCCCTGGGAGTCTGTTCCTTTATCTTTTCACAGACCTCTAAAGCGTGGCTCTTTTTACAAGGACCTTGAAAGGCGTCAGCTGGTTTGTCTGGACCCTGCTGCTTCTGTTGTGGTTGTTGAGCACCAGTTTGTCCCTCCGCCGGAGAGACAGCTGTAGCAAAGCTACTCTTGGGGCTACTTCTCATATTGTTTATCTGTTGTTTCCCCTTTCTTTCTACATTAATATCCAGGATATCTCCAAACAGCGGGTCATTAATAACTTTTGCTTGCCAGTTAATAAAATCCAACACATCAGAAAACCTGGCTCTTCTTCCCTGGCTTGCTTGGATCTCATATTCTTGATTTCTCAGCGCTCTTTTAGCTTGAAGGGTGGTTTTGAGATGACAGCCTTCATATTGCTAGGATTGTCCATCTCGTCCATGAACTCCACATCATTCATGGTGTTTCGACATCCTATCAGGAATAAAGCATATGTATGTAAAGCTTTCCTGTCTTCTGTCTTTATCTGTGGCCATTCAAGAGCTTTATTCATGAAAGCAGTGGCTATTCTCAGCTCGTCCTCATAGTGCTGTTGGAAGAGCCTCCTAGCTTCTTTGTAACCTTCATCTGGCCTCATGTGTTCACAGCTACGAACTAGGTCGTGAGGTTCTCCACTTGTGAACTGCTGCAGGTATAGCAACCTGTCCTGTTGATTTGCAGTCTTAGTCTAAATAGTTTGTTCAAATGCTCTTATAAATGAATAGTAGCTGAGCAGGTCTCCATAGAATATTGGAACATCTCTCCTTGGAAGTTGTGACACATGCTGCTGCCTCAATAGCATCTCTGTTATCTCATTTTGACGCTGCATTATTGTACAAATGCCATCAGAAGGGACTGCTTGCTGTGCCGCTGAACTGGGTGCTCCATGAGTTGAGGTGCTGAGTGGAACTTTAGCAGTCCGAGCTGGTTGCTGTGTGCCCACAGGTGCATGAGTTGAAGCACTGATGTTAACATTAGCAGGCTGAGTTACTTGCTACGTGCCCACAGGTGCTAAAAAACTCACTACTGTCCCATCATCTTCCTGCTCTATGCTTGCGCTCTGACTCATAATATTTAGATATTCCATCTTGACCATCTTCATAACCTGCATAAACTTTTATCATTTTGCATCTGCTGCAGCAATCTTGGCATTTAGCTCAAACTGTTCCGTGAGTGCCTTTAAACACGCCTCTTCCATCTCTATATCTTGTTTTTGCTTTAAGAAGGCAGCACATGCTAACAGTTCTTCACGCTCTGCCTCATGCTTTAGGCCAGCAGAGCTTGTGTTGGACACTCGTGATGAGCGACTAACCACTGAGCTGGTTCTCCCTTTGGATGTGTTGACCTGCAAAATGCTGTCACTTGGCTGTACATCATCATCACTCACAGTGTCATTGTTTTCTTCTATCCAATCCTCCTTTCTTGGAAGAAGTTCAATTTGCACACATTTGGGGTTAAACCAGTTTTCTTGATCCTCTCTTTTATCCTCTTCCTTGAGAAGAGGTAACAGTTCTCTCTAAATTGTCCATAAAACTTGCCACAGATAAACAATTCTTCCTCTTTAATTACTACATGAGTAAGCTGAGATAACTTGCCTTTTCTCTCGTTCTTAAGACTGTTCAGTTTTTCCTCCGCGGTCTCTGCCGTGGGTTTCAGCGCCCTCTTGTGGCTCTTCCACTATATTTCCGCAGAAACCTTCAAGAGCTTTAAGTGCATTCTTAGGAGTGACCACTGCAGCTTGATTATGTGAGATTTCAGGCTCACCTGGGCGCAGCTCCTATTAGCGTGACTGGAAATTGAATCTCGTTTTATCCTTGGTAAGTGAGGATTTTCTTTTATTATCCCGTTCTCCTCCTGTCGAGGTGCCGGTCCGTATGCGTCATTCTTGCAACGAGCATAGTTTTTGACTAATGTTAGTGCGGCTCCCTCTAACTACTGAAAGCCCACTGAGTTCTTGTACCTGAGCATGTAGTTGGGTCTTCCAGAATAAAACGCCACAGTCCTTGATCTTCCTTCTGAAGAGTTTACTGGGAGTTTTCTTAGCATTACAAAAAAAATCCACTGTGCAATACAATAACAAAAAAATCTTGTGTAAACACGTTTAAAAACTACTGTGCTCTCCAGGTTCCATAGCCGCACTAAATAACCAAAAAGACATGCGCATCACGTTCCACGTCTCATCCAATAGGAGAGCTGCAGTAATTATCAGTTACAAATAAACATTTATAATAAAACAATAGGACTATTGTAATGTCTCCAAATTCTTATCAGGTCAAATAACACAAATCTTAATTATTTATCAAGTTGTCTGTAGTACACAAATGGCTCTAACAGGCACCCTGTATGGTCAGTACTTAAATACCATGCACGGTCAGTACTTAGAAACACAAAGGGGCGGCTTTCCACTTATCAGAAGGTTGGTGGTTTGATCCCTGGCCTCAGCAATCTATGTACTAAGTGCCAAAGTATCCCAAATTGCTCCCAATGCTGTGCCATTGATATGTGAATGGTTAACTCTCGTAATGAGCAGGTGACCTAGCTTCCACTGCATGAACGTGTGTGTGAGTAGGTGAATGCAGACTTGTCTTGTAAATGCGCTTTGAGTGGTCACCAGACTACAAAAGCACTATACAAATACAAGACTTGTTTCCAAAATGCATCATGCTTCTTTAGATGTTCCTTTGCAAATTTCTGATGCTGAATTTTGAGGTGAGGACGCAGGAAAGGTATTCTTCTGATGACTCTTCCATTCCTCTTTGTGCAGGTGTCAGTGCACAGTAGAACAATGTACCACCACTACAGAGTCAACTTAATCTTCATGAAGACCTTTTGCAGTCAAACGGGAGCTTTGATTAGCCTTTTAAGCAATCCGATGATTAGTTAATGTACGCCTGCAATGTTTTGCTTTATATTTAAGCCCTTTATTTTAAAAATGGAAATAGTAAAATACACAGCATAATGGTGCATAATTCTCATGTTTCTGAGGGAAAAAAAAGTACAAAGAAACAAATGCATGCACATTTGTGAGTTGTTACTGATAGCCAGCATTAACTAAAAAAATAAACATAACATTAACCATTCACACACACTCACATACTGAGGGCACTGTATCCAGGGCAATTTAGGGTTCAGTATCTAGCCCAAGGATACTTCAGCATGTAGACCAGGGATTGAACCACTATTCCTCCGACAATTCTCTGTGTGACTGTGTGAATATTAAACATCAACTGAGGCAGTTAGCAGGACATTTTGCAAGGCTAATTTCAAAATAGGCTAATTGCTGAGGAGTCTTTACTGATATATGTGACAGAATTTACAATGTTGTTGGGACCTCACTACATTGGTGAACAAAGAAAAGAGGCTTGTATGTAAAAACGAAAGCCTGCACACTGAAATGGCACCAAAACCCCATCAGGCCTTGTGAATCTCACCTGAGTGTAAGATTTTGTTTGAATACGAATCCTGGTTCCCCATTGGACCCACCCAAACACTGATGTCGCAAAGGATATAAGAATCGACGTGCCCCACTCCACATCGCCTTTACACTGCAACATCAAGTTGCTACAGGAAGTATCCCGTTCCTAATCAAACGTTTCTACATTAACTAGCCTTGGAAAGCCTGTTACTGTTTTGCAAGTAAGACTGTTTTGTGTTCACTGAACACGTTTGTATTCTGAGAAAGATCACCTTGCAGTCTACGGTCTCACCTTTCCTGCAGAAGGAAGATACAGATTATATATTTTCTTTTACGCCCCACAGTATTTAAATAAAGTCATCTTTTGCTGTCTCCTCTAACTTTAAGAAACTCTACCAGATCCACCAGTAGAACAAAAACGTTAATCACTCCACAAAGCGATCTCAAGTAAGAGGTTATTCTCTGGTCAGAGACAGCTTACTAATAATGTGTTACTTCTAGCTTTATTGTTGTGTAAGCTTTACTATATTCTTGTGAAGTAGAGGCTGACATTTTTTTCAGGAATCTTCTGGGTCATGGGATTGCTGTGGGATTTCTGCAGGATGGGATTCAGTTTCACTATTTCTATTTCTACTACATCACCCCAACAGCCAACTGGACTGGACAAACAACACAGATGCCCTATACAGGAGGGGCCAAAGTGGCCTGCTAAGAAGACTGAGGTTAAAATTTTTTCATGACTCTGCGCTGGCATCTGCAGTTTTCTATGCAGTAGTCTGCTGGGGTTGTGGAAGCTCAAAGAGGGACAGGAAATGACTAAACAAATTGGTCAGAAGACCTGGGCCCTCATGTACAAAGACATGGATTTCCTATTGAGACATGGCGTACGCTCAAATCCAGAAAACGTCGTATGCACAAAATTATCCAGATGTATGAATCTGTGCACACGCACGAATCCAAGCACATTTCCTTTGTACATCCCAATCAACGTGGAATGTTGGGAGTACCCAACCCCTCCCTGTCCACGCCCCTATTTAAATACGCAAATCATATTTAAATGAGCCCTGCACCTGGGATTCCCCTCTCTGCACGATTAGAAAATCAAAAAAGAATTTCACCGAAAGAGAATTGGAGGCGCTACTCGCTGAAGTGGAGGTGCGCAAAAATGTGCTCTTTGGCACGCTGTTCTGTCAATGGACTGTCAATGGTCTTGGTCAATTGGTCATCAGCCAGCTCTTAAGTGGGTAGCCACGGTCGCCTGGGGTCAATTGAAAGCGGACAAAGATTTACAGTTTCCATTCGTTAATTTTATACACTACTTACATGGATCACACACTATTGTTGCAGAAGTGCACCGGGGGAAAGGTGAGGCTGATTAAGACATTTCACACTTTACGTACGGGGTTATTAACATGAGTACTTTGCACACTGAGACAATCACGTGCTTGTTAGAAAGATCTTAAGCTGTAGTTTAACCAGCAAGAAACAGCAAGTCACTAACTTTAACCACTGACTAGTAATGATGCTGTGAAGATGGGATAGAATTTGGGGGCGCACATGCTGAATGCACATCATGGGGATTAATATTAGGACAATTACGCGAATAAATTTACTCACCAAGAGGCCACCCATTGCACACAGAGGCAACTTGTAGTCTGTTCCCAACCATGCTGTTACTCAGAATGTATGAATCGTGTGTTGAACCAGGGCACCTCGCTACGATGTTGGTTAATTGCATTTGCACATCACATATGATCTGTACATTGATCGAATGAAAATGTTTCCTGTTGACAAAAATTCATCGTGTGATGGCGCTTTTAGAACAATGGGTGTGCAGTCGATAGCTCCGATTACATTTGGAAAACCAGCTCTCGCTGCAAATTGCACTTTAATGTTGACTTGTTCAGCTGCATTGTATGGGAATTTGATATACCTGGCTGACGTAAGGGATAATGCCCGACGAGGTTTCCATTATCAGAAATGAATTGCTTCCCCCAAGTCCATTCATTTCTCATAATGGACACCTCGAAGGGCATTATCCCGCTTATACCATGATCACAAAAAAATAAATGTTAAATCAATTATTAATACGTTAATGTTGTTTATTAATACATTAATGTTGTTTTTTACCGTTAAAATCGTAAGTTTTTCACAAGAAGCGGCTGAGTGGACTATTTAATATCTCTTGTGACGCATTGCCAAGGTAACTGGCTCTGGCCACAGAACCTGCAGCTCGGTCGGCCACAGCTGTTATATTAGGTCTAATCAGTGGAGGGAAATGTGATGATTGCTTAATGTTATGTTATGTGATACAAAGTATCATTTCAGAGGGCAAGTGCACCTCTTTTGTGTGTCCAGAGGATGATGCGAAATTTTGTTTCAAAGAATCAAAGTCCACAGATAGTTTCCTAAATCATTTTTATTGCAAGAAATATTATCCACAATTCACTCTGATCATTAAATGTGTATCAAGTCTATCCTAAATCTGTTGCCACGGTTACCAACTAGCTTTTGAGCCAGCACAATAATTTAGAACAATCAGGCTGTTTGACCATTGCAGCCATTGTTTTTAACGGTATTTTTTGCACCACTTTGCGCATGCTTTTATATCCACTCATGTAATTGCAGACACGTGGGTGTGTTAATTGCTCATCAGTGTTAATTGTTCATGTGTCTCTGATGTGCACATCCCAGCATCACCTCTAATGTCACCAAAGGATCAACAACTGTGGAAACGAGCTCCTCACTCCAGCCATGAAGTTGGAGTGAGGAGCACGTTTCCACAGCTTCCACATTTCCATGGTCATTTCACTGTTGATACATCTGAACTTTGCTGTGAAAAATAGCGTACGCCACATTTTTGTGCGCACGCACCCTTTGTACATGAGGCCCCTGGCTCTTTCCTGGACTGCCCTCTGACACCATCGAGGAGATGGGTGAGAGAAGGACATCACCAGGCTGACATTGATCATGGACAACACATCCCACCCCCTGCATGAGACATAAGCAGCTCCTTCAGTTGCAGACTGCTGCATCCATTTCATCTGGTACAATACCTTTACATCTTGTGCAATTTCTAACTTGTATATTTTTTCTCAACTGTTTCAGCAGTTCTCAACTTAATTTCCCTGGTGTGGGATTAATAAAGTCTTATCTTATGACAGGGATGGAACAGGAAAAAAAACACAAATGGGAGCAGGTGGGACAAGAATCATAACAACAACAGTCTTGGTCAGATTTTATTATAAATAAACTGTATAATTTAAAAGACTTTATTCGGAACATAACGCTAGTCGTTTTGTCAGTCATTATTTAAACTGGTCACCTTGGCAGAGTTAAAAAAGTTTGCATCTACCTTAACTTATCACTGATTTAATGCATCACCTGGTACACAGACTAAGTGGAATGAATTAAACACACCAAAGATGTCGCATAACCAACAGGTGCACGCTGGCTTTAGCTAAATGCTAAAATGCTCACAGTGGATCCTCCAGCAGTGACTTCTACATTTGCTATATTACTGAGGAACTTCTTCTGTCACAGTTATGACTACAAGGCCTCATTCAGCAGATTGGGACAGAGAGGTTGAGTGAACTGTTTATAATATGAATTCAGAATGGTCAAGCAAAGAAGATGAACCACAAGCAGAATGTTGGGGTCTTGGCGGGGCACGACACAGACACATCAACAACTACTATGTTTGCTAGCAATGTAGCATTTTACACACGTGTGCTCGCTACATGTGTGTAAAAATTGGGCAGCTCTCCTTCTTTAATGTGTTTATGGCTTCAGTTGCTTTGTACATCTTTGTGTTGTCCACCTTTGTGCCATTTTTTGCTAATATTGCTTGTTGCACTCGCTGTAGTGTCCATCACTCTTTTTGTTGCTGGCTTCTGTGTGCCGAACACGTTACACCAATTGTGCTGTCCCACACTTTTGGGCTTTCCTTGTGTTTGTTTCTGCCACTGTATGTAAAGCCAGTATGTTGGACAATTATTCTTTTCATGAAATTCTGCACCCTTTTGTATCCAAACATGCCTTTGCTCATTGGTGCCAAAAAGTTCAATGCTAATTTTATCAGTCTGCAGGACTTGTTTTCAGAATTTCAGGTTTCGAAGTTCTTTCTGATGATGGATTTTATGGTGAGGACACAGGAAAGGTTTTCTTCTGTTGACTTTCCCATGATGGTCATATCTGTGCAGGTGTCACAACTGCAATTTCCTAATTACATTACAAACAGGAAACAGCTACCTGAAAACTCTTTGATATTTTTTAGCCTTCTCCTGCTTCGTAGGCATCAATTATCTTAATTTTCAAAGTGCTAGTGAGCTGGTTTGAGGAGTCATTGTATTAATATAGCTTTGAAATTTGCTTCACCTGGACTTTCCTAATGGTAACTGCAAAAAAGCCACCAAGCACTATCGAGCTAATTAACGTCAGAGACCTTGGTAAAAGTTATCTGTTATCTGCTCAAATTTCTTTAGGTGCCCAAACCTTTGCATAGTGTGTGTGTGTGTGTGTGTGTGTGTGTGTGTGTGTGTGTGTGTGTGTGTGTGTATCGACTGACGTAAGTGGGTGTGGCTGTTCACGTATTTCTTCAAAACTCAAGATGCCTTTGAGCAATCCTGATTAAACTCACTGGAGACATCCTGCGCAGTCTGTTGAACATACATACAGAATTTCCTTCAAATCAAATTAAAAGGGCTTGTAGGCTTTGTGATTATGAAACAAGTGTGGGATTGGTCTCCTTTAAAAAAAACTTAAACTAGCTGAAGTGACTTTGCTTACCTTTGCAAAGCCTGACAGCCACTCGTTGCTGCTCGCCACTTACAGTTTGGCCAACTGAGCTGCTTTTTTCCGTTGAACATAAAAGGGCTTGAACCCAAAACTTTGACTATATTTATCACTGAAATGGCTTCAATATACCACTGCAAAGAGCTAAAACTCCTTTTCAGAAACACTGCAGTCAAACTGTCATTGATAAATAATAATTATGTGGGCATTCAGTATTTTACTGTGACATATCCTACAATAATCAGGTATAGACATTTTTTAGAGCTGAGATGCAGGTCCTCACCTGGTGGGATCCACCTCAAAGCTGATATGTTCAGGGGTGGTGATGACCCCTCTTAATAAAGGCTCCAGTAGCTTCTGCAGGTAAGCCGCCCCATATACCTGACATAAAACAGAAAATACAGTAAATAATATACATACAACATGCCCTTTCAGGCAGACATTTTGTCAGACATGGGGATTTCTACATTTTATGACAGGAGTCATGCTGTGTTTTCTACCTTGAAACAGAAGGTCATTATTTTGCTGGCCAGGCTGTTTCCTCTGAAGAGAGTCTGCATAGAGTCGGCAAGCTCCACTTCTTTTGAGAACATGTTCCACAGCAGCTGGTAAAGGAGGTGGCGGGAGTCAAACAGCGTCACCAGGACTCGAGCTAGCTCATCCTGGAAATACAAGAAACACATCACTGCTGAAAAAAAATAATGTCAATGCAATATTTTCGACTTTAATTCCATCAATATTGTACACACTGTACCTGCGCTCATGAATAACTTTCAGGACTTTTTACAAGAATGAGCATATACTCTATGTTGAGTGGAGGGACCTAAGTATTATGTCCACTGTGAATATAATGTTTGAATCCAATCCTAAATCAAGAAGAGGTACACACCCATTGGGACCCAGGAACCACATTAGCCAGTGCCATAGCGATGGGCAACTCTCCCTGGTCTCCCATCATGGTGACCAGCTCCACAAGCCTCTCAAAGCGGTCAGCCAGAACTGTCTCCGCAAGGGTGTCGAACTCCGTTCCCTGCTGCAGGATCTTGGTCAGCACTTCCATGAAGGTGGCTCGAGTCTGCAGGTCCTTGTGGTAACCCAGACCTTGCGAGAAAAAAATGAACACTGGTACTCATGGGAAAAACTTTGTTGGTAACTGTTGTTTAGAAAGTGCCTTTTTTAATGCTGTGGCTGACTTACCTATAGAGTGCATGAGTCCACTGTCGACATTAGCATTGAGCAGGTTGGACATGGCCAGGACGGTGCAGTGGCGAAGTGAGGCCAGGCGTCGGGACATTCCTCTCTTTCGTCCCCCCACTGCTTGGCCCTCATCCTCAACCTCACTACAGTCATTCAGTAGGTTCATGAACAGGGTGAAGTACCTGCACACCATCACAAAAAACACACACAATTTATGACAAAAGGTTTCTCCATTCAGACAATTCACCATGAGCAATGAGTGCCAAACTGTCCCTTTTCTCAATATATTCCAAAGCTTTGCTTTGACATAGTTCATGCCTCACATTTTCATTTTAGTCATCCAACCCTACTCAATAAACATGCAAACATTGCTTGTTGGAGATTGGCTTGTTCAAACTTCAATACTGCATGTAAACACTGCTTGTTGGAGTTTGCCATGTTCAAATGTGTTCTCATATGTTTGTGACTTTGGACTTGGGGGTACAACTGATCATTTTGTGGAGTACAAGGCAGGCTGAATGTACACAAAAAATTGAACATCCTGAACAACAGTGAACACAAACAGTGTGAAGTCAAAATTGAAGTTTAGGAACAGACTCAAGGTGATCAAGGAAAAAAAACGTCTGAATCAGCTTGGCGGAACTAATCTGCGGCCTGCGCCGTTGCTACCAGGGGCATAAAGAGTGGTGCACACAGTACCTGGGGAGACAACGAAAGTGAGTGGATGCAATGCATCCATGAGGCTGGACGGTTTGACTCCTTCATTGTTACATGTGTGAATGATCAACTATCGGCTAAGTACCCGCTAACTGTAGATACTTAATGCAAGTTTTGATTCTTGGTTGGCGAACTGCTTTGATGTGCACAAGTCACTTTGGTAAATGTAAATATTAGTGGTGATCATTTAAACTTCTGATTGTCAATTGTTTATGGTTTTGGTTTTGGTTACAATAATGTGTGTATTTTTCTTCGTTTTATTCGAAGGTTTTTCACCTATTCATGACCAACTAACCGAAACAAACAGCTAATGGCAAGAAAATGTACGGCAAATGAAACAAAGGTACTGCCACACTAAACTGCCAACTGCTATGTGCAATATAAATACTCCAGTCAGGAGTACTATCATCCAATAAGTACCTGCTGTCCATATTTTTATATTCCTTGTTTATATTGTTTATATTGCTTGTTTGATATTTAATGTCTTTTTTCTTTTTACTGATGCCCTATATTCCTGCTATCTACTTTGCTGCTGTAATACCTGAAATTTCTCCACTGTGGGACTAATAAAGGTATATCTTATCTTATCTTATCTTATCTTATCTTATCAAAATAAAAGAAGGAAAACCCAGCAACTGTTTGGTCATTGAGTGGAACCCTGTTCAACCGCGGGTAGACGGATCAATCCCTGTCAAGTGGGGAAGCTGCAAACTTCAAACTCTAAGAAGTTAAAGATAACTTGACAAACAGTGTCCTACAATTTTGTCCAGTGACAAATCTAGACTGAACTTTATATGCCTTAATATATGATTCAGAGTTAGAGATGACTCTGGATTATAACCTGCCCCTGACTCTCAGTGCATCACACCAAGCTTCATTTACTAGTAATATTAAGCAGGGCCTTTAACAAGGATAATCACACCCACCATAAGTGACCACTACAAAAATGTCAACATTCCATGTCCTGTTACGGTCCATTTTACTTTAACAATGAAGAAATGCATTTGAAATAAATGCTAGTAAAGTAAAAAAGTAGGCTACTGTTTGTCAGTGTTTAGACAGTATTTGATTAACTGTTGGGCTCCCATTAATTGTTTTGACACCAGCTTGACATTCATTAGAACCCAACTCTCTAAACAATGACCAAACACATTTGGAACCATTGCTCCAGACTTGAATCACAAACCTTTAAGGATATATATGAGATTTTCAGGCACTAAATATCACACTAGAACACCAGCAATTCAGACCAAAACAAACACCTTTGACCTCCCTTCGTGTTATGAAGCAAGACGTTGTGAAACACGGAGAAAGAGGGCCCTGAACACACAAGATAATAACAGAATAAAGTTACCCTTTTGTGAACAATGTCAAGAGTTGAGATAAGCACATAAGGCAAGTAAAAGTATGTACCTCTTGGCTATAATTTTGTTGGCCGGAAAATTGATTTACAGTACAGTTATTTCTTTGATATGCCAAATTACCTAAATCATTGTAACAAAAATTGTCATCTTTTCAGAAATCAGAATATGCTTTATTGGCCAAAGTATGTGTGCACACACAAAGAATCTGACTCTCGTTTAAACACTGCACTCGATGTACATGCATAGAAAAAAGACATACAGCTCACTTAAGACAAAAAAGACCGAATAATACATTAAGTCGTGCAAAAATCTAAAATAAACTATATATACAAATGATGATGAGGCAATGAACAATAAATACAAAGAAATTTGCAACTTGGAGGGATTTATGTTGACAGTGACAATGAGTGATGAATGAATAAATAGCCAGTCAGTAGATGCTTTGTGTCAGAGGGTTAGTGACACTGTCTGAGTTGCTAAGTGTCCATCAGGGTGAGGGCATGTGGGAAGAAACTGTTTTTTGTCTCTGGTTGTTTTGCTCTTCAGTGATCTGCAGTATCTACCACAGGGCAGAAGATGGAACAGGTTGTGACTGGGATGTGAGGGGTCTGCAGTGATGCTTCCTATCCATTTCCTCAGAGGCATGTTGAACTTCCTGTGCTGACAGGAAGTACATTCTCTGTTGCACCTTCTTGATGATTGAGGCTATATTTGAAGTCCACCTTGGACACTGGCATCGCTGTGTTGATGCTAATTTTATGGTCTACCTGGATTATGTTATAAACTATTTATAAACAATATTTATTTGATCTGCACTGATTTTATCACATCGAAAGCTCCTACTCGATAGTACACTCTCCTTTCAATCTCACGTTAATAACACCACCCGGTCTGCTTACTTTCACCTTCGCTCCATCAATCGTCTCCGCCCCTTCCTCACCCCCCACACCACCGCCATCCTTGTCCATAGCCTTGTCACCTCCCGCCTTGACTATTGTAATTCTCGCCTCTTCGGCCTACCTCAAAAGTCCCTCCATAAACTTCAGAACTCTGCTGCCCAGATCATCACCAAAACCCCCTCATCACACCACATCACCCCTGTCCTTCAGCAACTTCACTGGCTCCCGGTAAATCAAAGAATCACTTACAAAATCCTTCTGTACACCTACAGCACAAGGCTATCCATAACCTCGCCCCTCCTTACCTCTCCGACCTCCTGCACGTTGTCACTCCATCCTGTGCCCTCAGATTTTCCTCCTCCCTCCATCTCACTGTACCCACTGCCTGTCTTAGCTCCATGGGGAGCAGAGCTTTCAGCCGCTCTGCTCCCCAACTCTGGAACTCACTGCCACCTGACCTCCGAAACTCTGCCACCCTGCCCATCTTCAAATCCAAACTCAAAACTCATCTATTCAGACTTGCCTACTTTCTATAAACTGCTTCACACGGTCCCCCGTCCCTATTGATTGTATCTTGTTTTTTTATCTTGTATTTTATATCACTGTTTGTATATTTTCTGTACAGCGACCTTGGGTGTCCTGAAAGGCGCTTTCAAATAAAATGTATTATTATCATTATTATTATTATTATTATTATTATTATTATCATTTCTCCTCCTTGAACTGCCACCTTACTTATCGTGGTGGAGGAGTTTGAGTACCCGAATGATCCTAGAGGCTATGTTGTCCGGGGCTTAATGCCCCTGGTAGGGTCTCCCAAGGCAAACAGGTTCTAGGTGACGGGTCAGACTAAGAGCAGTTCAAAAAGCCCCTATGAAAGACATCAAATCAAGGAAGCGTACGTCGCCCGAATTGGCGTCACCGGGGCCCCGCCCTGGAGCCAGGCCTGGGGTTGGGGCTCGCAGGCGAGCGCCTGGTGGCCGGGTCTTTGCCCACGGGACCCGGGCACAGCCCGAAGGAGCGACGTGGGCCCGCCTTCCTGTAGGCCCACCACCCGCAGGAAGGATCAGAAGGGGCCGGTGCTATGTGGAATGGGTAGCAGTCGTGGGCGGGGGCCCCGACAACCCAAACCCTGGACAACGACTCTGGCTATGGGGACATGGAATGTCACCTCACTGTGGGGGAAAGAGCCTGAGCTAGTGCGGGAGGTTGAGCGGTACCGGCTAGAGATAGTCGGGCTCACCTCTACGCACAGTCTGGGCTCTGGAACCCAACTCCTTGAGAGAGGCTGGACTCTCTTCTACTCTGGAGTTGCCCGCGGTGAGAGGCAGCGAGCTGGTGTGGGCTTGCTTATAGCCCCCCAGCTCAACCGCCATGTGTTGGAGTTCTCCCCGCTGAGCGAGAGGGTTGGGGATAGGTCTCTCACTATTGTTTCGGCCTACGGGCCGAACAGTAGCGTAGAGTACCCGGCCTTCTTGGAGTCCCTGGGAGGGGTACTGGAAAGTGCTCCAACCGGGGACTCCATTGTTCTGCTGGGAGACTTCAATGCTCACGTGGGCAGCGACAGTGACACCTGGAGGGGTGTGATTGGGAGGAACGGTCAGGCCAAGCGTGCGGCAGCTCGGGCGGTTGTAGAAGCAAAAACTCGGGTCTGGGAGGAGTTCGGGGAGGCCATGGAGGAGGACTACCTGTCGGCCTCGAGGAAATTCTGGCAAACCGTTCGGCGCCTCAGGAGGGGGAGGCAGCTTTCTGTCAACACTGTTTACAGTGGAGGTGGGGAGCTGTTGACCTCGACTGGGGATATTGTCGGGCGGTGGAAGGAATACTTCGAGGATCTCCTCAATCCCTCTGTCATGTCTTCTGTAGAGGAAGCAGAGACTGGGGACTTGGAGGTCGATTCATTCATCACCGGGGCTGAAGTCACTGAGGCAGTTCGCAAGCTCCTCGGTGGCAAAGCGCCGGGGGTGGATGAGATCCGCCCTGAGTACCTCAAGTCTCTGGATGTTGTGGGACTGTCTTGGTTGACACGCCTCTGCAGCATCGCGTGGCAGACGGGGACAGTGCCTCTGGACTGGCAGACTGGGGTGGTGGTCCCTCTTTTTAAAAAGGGGGACCGGAAGGTGTGTTCCAACTATCGGGGGATCACACTCCTCAGCCTCCCTGGTAAAGTCTATTCCAGGGTACTGGAGAGGAGAATCCGGCCGATAGTCGAACCCCAGATTCAAGAGGAACAATGCGGTTTTCGTCCTGGCCGTGGAACACTGGACCAGCTCTATACCCTCCACAGGGTGCTTGAGGGTTCATGGGAGTTTGCCCAACCAGTCCACATGTGCTTCGTGGACTTGGAGAAGGTATTCGACCGTGTCCCTCGCGTCATTCTGTGGGAGGTGCTCCAGGAGTATGGGGTTGGAGGCCCTCTGTTGAGGGCTGTACAGTCCCTGTACAACCGGAGCAGGAGCTTGGTCCGCATTGCCGGCAGTAAGTCGGACCTGTTCCCGGTGCATGTTGGACTCCGGCAGGGCTGCCCTTTGTCACCGGTTCTGTTCATCATTTTTATGGACAGGATTTCTAGGCACAGCCAGGGGCCGGAGGGGATTCGGTTCGGGGGCCGGCAGATTTCGTCTCTGCTTTTCGCGGATGATGTTGTCTTGTTGGCTACCTCGAGCCAGGACCTTCAGCATGCGCTGGGGCGGTTCACAGTCGAGTGTGAAGCAGCTGGGATGAGAGTCAGCACCTCTAAGTCCGAGGCCATGGTTCTCGACCGGAAAAAGGTGGCTTGCTCCCTTCAGGTTGGGGGAGAGTTCCTGCCTCAAGTGGAGGAGTTTAAGTATCTTGGGATCCTGTTCTCGAGTGAGGGAAGGATGGAACGTGAGATTGACAGGCGGATCGGTGCAGCGGCTGCAGTAATGCGGTCGCTGTATCGGTCTGTCGTGGTAAAGAAGGAGCTGAGCCGCAAGGCGAAGCTCTCAATTTACCGGTCAATCTACGTTCCTACCCTCACCTATGGTCATGAACTTTGGGTCATGACCGAAAGAACGAGGTCCCGGATACAAGCAGCTGAAACGAGTTTCCTCCGCAGGGTGGCGCTCCCTTAGAGATAGGGTGAGGAGCTCTGTCACCCGGGAGGAGCTCAGAGTAGAGTCGCTGCTCCTCCGCATCGAGAGGAGTCAGCTGAGGTGGCTCTGGCATCTCTATCGGATGCCCCCTGGACGCCTCCCTAGGGAGGTGTTCCAGGCATGTCCCACCGGGAGGAGGCCCCGGGGAAGACCCAGGACACGCTGGGGTGACTATGTCACTCGGCTGGCCTGGGAACACCTCGGGATCCCCCCGGAAGAGCTGGAGGAAGTGTCCGGGGAGAGGGAAGTCTGGGCGTCCCTGCTCAGGCTGCTCCCCCCGCAACCCGGCCCCGGATAAGCGGAAGACAATGGATGGATGGATGGATTATTATTATTACTGCTCTCTCCTGGGAAGATACAAGCATGTCACAGAGGCATGGATGCTTTCAGTTACACTGCAATTACATTTTTTATCAATGCCAACCACCTCTCCTCCACACCTCTTTGGATGTAATCAACTAAGCAAAAAAAATCTGTGAACTCAAAGGTCAGATCTCCGAACTTTATCAGATCTAAGCAGAGGAGCAACTCCTGGACTCGTTGGCCATGGAAGCCTCCCACATTCCCAACAACAAAATTACATTCCCCAGGCTTGGTCCCTCTATAAACACAGAGCCACAGCCACCGACGATATCACTCCACAAGGAGGACCACTGGCCCAGGATTGGAGCCAAACCCATGGCACACGTGTTCTACATGTGCTCTTTAAGAACCCTGTCATCCAAGGTGACAAGAATTGAGGTAGAACCTCCTGGAATACTCCGCCACTGGGTCCTATCCAGCTGAGCAATAAGTTTGACGTGCTGGGGTTTGAGCAACATCTGTCCATGGTCAGCCTGGAGCCAAGCCAGTCCAGCTCCTCCACCCATGAGATTGGGTGGTTCTGGTGCTGGTCCTGACTAGAGAGGAGAGGAGAGAGGAGAAGAAGAGAGGAGCTCTTCGACTAGCAGCTTCTAGTCCCTGTGGTCAGCACTCCGTCTCCAGGCTAACCATCCCTAAGTCCAGAAGACCACACTTACATCAGCTAAAAATCCTGGCCTCCATCATTACGAATGTTAAAATAAACTCAGCAATAACTTACTGCGCCCCCGGTGCCAGTGAGATGTAGGGGACAAAGCTATTGGGTTCCTCAGTACGGAACCAGACATTATCAAAGTCATTGCACATGTCAGTGTGAATAATATCCATATGGAGCAGTTGGAACTGTTGAAAAATGACTTTGTGCACATGTTCCACTCACTGAAGAGATCACCCATCCCCTCCTGCGGCCATGGAGTTTGTTTCAGCTGGCTGCTGTCTCTACAACCTGGCTGTCATCAGCCTGCATTGCCCACTGTGTCCGACATGAAAATTTTTAATCTCTTCTGGGAACGCAGGCAGTTATTTAGAAGTTATGGAATACACCCTAACTGGATGGGGGCAAAGCAATGTATACATCCCTGCATCCACAAAGCAAGACAGTAAATCTGCAAATGGCACTTAGTAATGATCTTATTTCCAAAGTCAATTTGACTGCCTATATTTTAACCGAAACCTGGCTAAACATAGACATATCTGTTGCTCTTACTGAAACTTCCCCCCAAAAATTATAACCTAAAAGCACTTAAAGCACTGCCTTGCTGGATTTCTCTGAGCCCTTATCTATTATCAGCTCTAATTATGGTAAATAGACTGTATTTGTATAGTGCTTTTCTAGTCTGATGACCACTCACAGTGCTTTTACAACACAAGTATGCAGCTAAGCCACCTACTTGCTGCGAGTATTACCCATTCATACATACTCACACACCGATAGCACAGCATTGGGGTTCATTATCTTGCTGTAATGGTCTATGATCACAAATTATGGTGAACAAAGTACTGACCAAATTAAAATCTAGGTTCAGGAGTGTGGGTTTCCATGTAGTGACAGTTTTAGCCTACAATTAGAACACCTGAAAGTCCAACTAACAGAAAAAGAATATCAGTCAGGCAAAGCAAAACAGAAAAAGAAAAGTGTTTAAAGCAAATTGGGAAGTTTTTTGATTGTTGGCTCACCAAAGCTACATTAACCTCTGCATCTCAGTACCTCAAACTAGATCCTGATCTGGACTCAGCTCTGCCCAGAAGACAGCCAACACCAGCTACAGACCCATGAGGAGCAGCCAGCACTCCGGAAATAATTACAGCCATAGCCCAAGACACACCACCACAGCCTGAATAACCAATGCCTAACCCGACAGTGGAAAAAGAGAGACCTCCACGTTATGTTACCAAGTATTGTGCACTGCACACCCCTTCCTCACGGTGCACGCACAAAACACGAAAAGGACACAGACCCCAGCTCTCACTCAGACTCTGTGTTGGTTCCACCAATGGTTGAACTAGCAGGAGGAGGTCGAAACCCTCAGCTAATCTTCAGACCATGGACGTACAACAACATGAAAGAATGTGCCACTCAGGGTACCACACTCCAACCCCCATGTTTCACTGGTCAAACCCAAAAATAAATGGTGAAAGGACTTGGGACCTTGGATAAAAGCATGCAATGAGGCCTCCGGGTGGGAAAAAAACACATCAGATCCTGATGTGAACTTTTGAGCTCATTACAGAAACAGATTCCAAACAGACACAGAGATAAAAGATTTTGATTCATTCTTCACAAACACGTTTTCAAAAAGACATCTCTGAAATTCCTGAGTTAAATCTGGTACCATCATTTTTGTGGGTGAAACACAAATATGATGGAGGACAGATTAAAAATGCTGAACCGGTTGTGATCACACCAAAACCCAGGCCATGCAAAAAATCAATATCCTTTGAAAAAAAAAAAAAAAAAGGTGTAGTTGAGGGTATCAAACCAGTGTTTTGAAGCAACTGAAAACATCCCAACAAAGAAACAGCTTATGAGTTTTTTAGGGCTGACGTCATATTGCAAACAATGGATCCCAAACTATGCAGAAATTGAGGCACCATGAAGCACTCTCGCTCATGGAAAAGGCCTCACAGCAGAACACAAAGTCACATGGACAACTGAGGCAGTAAAAGCCTTTGTGGATTTGAAATTGGCATCTCCTCCGACATTAGGCCTTCCAGATTGCACCAAACCATTTACACAGATGAACAGGGTGGGTACATGACTTCAATACTGACACAAAACCATGGGGGACGACAGAGACCTGTAGCCTATTTTTCAGCAAAACTTGACTCAGTTACTGAAGGACTCCCTACATGTCTCAGATTTGTGGCAGCTGCTGAAAAGGTGTGACAGCATCATGTGACATTGTAGACTATGCTGATCTTATTCTACTGGTACCACATGCTGTTTCAATATTTTTTTCTTGAACAGAAAATCTCTCTCGTCAACAACAAGGCGGCTCAGATGCAACACAATTCTGCTTGACATGCCTAACATCACTGTTAAAAGATGCAATGTTCTTAACCCTGCAACCTTTCTCACTACACCAGATGATGGACAACCACACAACTGCGTGGCAGTCATAACTGAAGCTTGTTCCCCCAGACCTGATCAATGATGATTTTGTTTCACAGGGAAATGCCAGAGCGGATGCTGCAGCTAAGGCAGCAGCACAACTAACAATACTAAACACCTCACAATGTCTTGCCATTTCTGAACCACCATTGACACCCACAGCCAATTTGCAGGATCTACATGCCAGAGCCAGCCCTGAAGAGAGGCTGACTTGGAAAAACACAAGTCAGCGGTATGGGCCAAATGGCAAACCATGTTTTCCCAAATTCTTCTTTCCTCATTATGCTAAGTTGACACATGGAAAGGATCATGTGTCAAAAGGGGGTATGATCAGTGAAATACTGAAATATTGGTTCACAAAGTGCAGCGTTTGATACTGTAGACCATGCCATTCTCCGAAACTGACAAGAACACCACTTAGGCCTTAAAGGCACAGTACTTAACTGGTTTGCTTCATACCTTACAGGACGATCCTTTTCTGTGACAACTGGCAACTTTGAATAAAATCAGTTCAGCCTTTCGTATGGTTTACCCCAGGGGTCAATTTTAGGTCCCCTACTGTTCAATTTATATATGCTCCCTCTTGGGTCCCTAATACAACAGTATAACATCTCCTATCAATCTTAAGCTGATGACACACAGCTATATATATATCTGTTTCATCCAGAAACTTTGCTCCAGTGAACAACCTCATCCAATGTATTAACGAAAATCCAACTTTGGATGGTAAAACATTTTTTAAAACTTAATTGGGACAAAACAGAGATACTGCTAGTGGGCCCAAAGGCCTTGAGACACCAAACACAATCTTTGTTAACTCCCCTGTCCATTACACCATGTGAGCATGTCAGAAATTTGGGAGTGATTCTAGACTCTAACCTTAATTTTCAAAAGCAGATCTCTGACATCTCCAAAACAGCATTCTACCACCTCAGAAACATCTCAAAACTATGATGTCTCCTGTCCAAGTCAGACTCCGGAAAGCTGGTTCACTCCTTTATTTCCAGTAGACTGGACTATTGTAATTCTCTTTACGCTGGTTTACCAAGCTTCCTATTAAATAAACTTCAACTTATTCAGAATACAGCAGCCAGAGTGCTAACAAAAACGAAAAGGTCTGAACATATTACTCCTTACATATCACTTCTCCACTGGCTTCCAGTAAAATATAGAAATGATTTTAAAATACTTCTCATTGTTTTTAAATGTTTTAATGGCCTGGCACTCCCTCCTACATTTGTGACATTCTTACTGATTACACACCTGAGAGGTCCCTCAGATCATCAAACAAAGGGTTCCTCACAGTACCAAGAATACACTTCAAAGAAACTCATGGTGCCTTCAGCTATTATGGTCCCATTCTTTGGAACTCTCTTCAGCTCCAACAGTGTCTTCTTTTAAAACCAAGCTAAAGACTTTCTTTTTTACACAAGCCTTTAATTAAGGTTCCCATGTGACAGTACTTACAGTTGGTTTGCCAAAATGAGAAACTGTATCTTGTCTGTCTCCTATCAAATATTGTTTGTCTCCTACTGTTTTTATTTTAATTCTATTTGTCTTTTTATTGTGTCAGGATCCAGTGCTGTATGTGTTTTTATTGTGTATTTGTCTTCCTGTATCATGCAAAGCACATTCAGTCTACGCCTGGCATATGAAATGTGCTATATAAGTAAAATTACTTACTTACTTACAAAGGGTTTCTCCAACTTCTCTCTCAAAAAAAAAATGTCTAAGTTGTGTGGCAGAGGCATCCAAATACAGTGCTCATCCGCAACCAGACTTCACTGAGCTAACACCTAGCAAAGGAAAGAAATACTGCCTGGTTTTTGTTGACATGTTTTCCAAGTGGGTGAAGGTGTTTCCCACCTCTACTCAAATTCTACTTTTTGTATTTTGTTTTAATTTCTCACGTTATTCGCTTTTATGTTAACCACTTGGTGTTGCATTTAATCCATGAATTGTGCTAGATAAATAAAGTTGATGATGATGATGACAATTGTTATTATTAGGGTTGTCAGTTTAACGCGTTAATTAGATTAATTAATTACGCTGCAAATTAACGCGCTATAAAGATTAACGCAATTAATCATGAGTGGCAAGTCAATGCGCAAGCATTTTAAATTTGGCCCTTTGAGTGACCCGTAGGCTGCAGTGGCAGGTCACATCATACCTGCGCCACTAGTCAAAAGCAGGGTGACAACAGATATGGATGCGACACCGGAGAGCGAGGCAAGGCTACTTGGACCTTTGAACGGCAAGTTTTTTTTTTTTTATAAAAAGAACAAAGACGGGACTATTAACAAGAACACAGTGATTTGTACCTTGTGTAAAAAAGAATTTTCCTATCACCATAGCAGCTCCAGCCTGAATTATCATTTAAACGCTAAACATGTAGTTGCTGCTAGTGCCGCTAGTGCTACCATGAGCTCACTCCACCAACCCACGCTTGCTGAGTTAGGAAAACGAATGAGCAAAGCCACGACAGAAAAACTGACAAACTCAATCGCAAAGTGGGTTGCTGCTGATTGCAGGCCAATTTCAATCGTGGAAGACGAGGGCCTAAAAGAGGCGTTTCAGATAGCGTCATCTGACTCTAATTTCCAGCTACCGTCGAGAACTACAGTGATGAAAAGAATTCACCAGCTGCAATGTGAATGCCAGTTAATTGTAATGTCCTAGAATTCAAATTCTTTATTTGGGGACCTTTAGCAGATACGAGATTAAAATGCGATTAATTAGATTAATTAATTACAAATCCTGTAATTAATTAGATTAATTTTTTTAATCGCCTGACAGCACTAGTTATTATTAGTTACTCCTGAGATGGAAGACTGTTTGAAGAGTGTTTGAAGAATAAGGGGACTACACACAGCTCCAGTGATTTGTTGAAATTCTGGGTGAAGATGGGTGTCCGCTGGTCGGCATAGACTTTTAGACAGGATGGGGTCAGGATGTCTGGGCCTGATGCCTTCCTGATCCTCTGTCTCGAGAAGAAGTGACACACATCCTTTTCACAGATCCTGAATGCTGGTGGGGGTTCAGTGGAGAGAGGTGAGAAGTTGTGGGGTTATGAATGTTTTTTTTATGTCTGAGCTGGGATGGTTGTTGATGTTGGCCTATCAAACCTGCAGTAGAATGTTTTGAGGTTGTCGGCTAGTTGATGGTTCTTAGCTGTGTGGAGGATGGTCACGTAGTTTGTATTGTCCTCCAGTTTTGTCCACTTGGACGAAGGGTTGTTGGCTGAAAAGCTGTCCTCCAGCTCTCTGCTGTAACACCTCTTTGCTGCTTTAATCTCGTTTGTCAGTGCATTTCTGGTTTAGATAGACAGGACTCTTTCCTTCCACTCTTACGTCTGTAGGCCTCCTCCTTGGCAAAGTTGGCCGAGTTTAGCCGAGGACCATGGTTTATTGTTGTTGTACGCACAGAAGGTTTTAGTTGGCACATACACAATACACATGAAGTGTCCCTTCTGGGACACTTAATGTGCTGTATTTTGGCAGTTCATGGCTGATGTTTATGCTGTTGATGTCCCCAAGAACAATGAGGTGGGAGTCTGGATGTTTGTGCTACATGTTTGTGAGCTGGTCAGCAAGGAGTTGTAAAGCTGCACTAACGCATGCCTGAGGTGGGATGTGAACACTGACCAGAATAAACAAGGAGAACTCCTACGGTGAATGACAGGGTTTGCAATTTATGCATGTAGTCTCATGGTGAGGGCTGCATGATTTCTCGAACACTGTGTCATCTGGAGACCAACCCTCATTAATGTAGAAGCATAATTCGCCTCCCCTGGTTTTCCCCGAAAGTCTGCGTGGAAAATGCAGAAGCCTGGTAGGTGTAATGCAGTGTCTGGTGTGTGCTCACTGAACAGGGTGGTCTGCAGTTCCGTGTGCTGAGGGTCTCATCACTGTATTTTGCAGATGATGTGGTCCTGTTGGTATCATCAGTCTGTGACCTCTGGCACTCACTGGATCGGTTCGCAGCCAAGTGTGAAGCGGCTGGGATGAGGATCAGCACCTCTAAATCTGAGGCCATGGTTCTCAGCAGGAAACCGATGGATTGCCTACTCTGGGTAGGGAATGAGTCCTTGCCCCAAGTGAAGGAATTCAAGTACCTAGGGGTCATGTTCACGAGTGAGGGGACAATGGAACGTGAGATTGGTTGGAGAATCGGAGTAGCGGGGGCGGTATTAAGTTCGCTCTACTGCACCGTTGTGATGACAAGAGAGCTGAGCCAGAAGGCAAAGCTTTTAATCTAACAACTGTAGAACTGTCACCTATGGTCATGAGGGCTGGATCATGACCGAAAGAACTAGATCGCGGGTACAAGCGGCTGAAATGGGTTACCTCAGGAGGGTGGCTGGTGTCTCCCTTAGAGATAGGGTGAGAACCCCATTCATGCGTGAGGGACTCGGAGTACAGCCGCTGCTCCTTTGCGTTTAAAGGAGCCAGTTGAGGTGGTTCAGCATCTGGTAAGGATGCCCCCTGGGCGCCTCCGCAGGGAGGTGTTCCAAGCACGTCCAGCTGGGAGGAGACCACGGGGAAGACCCAGGACTAGGTGGAGATATTATATCTCCACACTGGCCTGGGAACGCCTCGGGATCCCCCAGTCAGAGCTGGTTAATGTGGCCTGGGAAAGGGAAGTTAGGGGTCCCCTGCTGAAGCTGTTGTCCCCACGACCCGACCCCGGATAAGTGGTTGAAGATGAGGATGACGATGAGGAAGTGTTCCCAAAACAGAGGGTACACTTCATCAAACTATTGTGAATTTGTGTCAAATTTGAGTGCAGGTGTGTTCTTACTTGAGGAAGAGCTGAGATTTAGCCTCCATCAGTTCTACTCCATCTCCCTCCTCTGGCTGCAGAGGAAGACCAGCTAACAGAGAAACTACTGCCTCCATACTGGCTTGGTCCAAGTCCCTACAAGAAACGCACACACACACATGCACGCACGCACGCACGCACGCACGCACGCACGCACGCACGCACGCACGCACGCACGCACGCACACACACACACACACACACACACACACACACACACAAAGGAGACAATAGTGACGAGGGAGATCTCTCAGTTCCTCACCATATATTAGTTAAGCACATGTAACAGAGCTGCACCTAGTCAGACACTTGACATCATCATCAGCAGCCTGGTTGGAGGTTCCCATCACCCAGTCTGTAAGGTACTCCACCATCTTGTTCCTACAAAATCAACAAAAACAAAGGAAAACAACATAATGAAAGACCTTTTCCAGCAGGAGGGCATGCAAAAAAATAAATCAGCATCTGAAGGGCAAATAGAGGAAAACAAAACTTTCAACCAGGTTTTAGGTTTGTCATTACTTTCTCACCATGTAAATTAGTTTGATTCATATATTGAGTAATATATTATGTAAATAATTAACTTATTTTATATATCTAGGTAAGAGTTTTAAGGTCTAGAAAACACACTGATAGATCATTGAGGTAGCTTTGTCATTGACATGCACACATTCATGTGTGTATACCTAACAATCAGCTGTTGTCACTGACCTGAACTTCATCTCCTGGCAGAAGGACAGGTCATCTCGTCTCTCCATCATCACCTCCACCAGCTGGCATAGTTTAGTTTTGATCTGGATTGCATGGACCACATTGCCCAAGATGCGCACATACCTGAGGGATGGAGTATATACATCAGGTCTATACACATCAGAACGCTACTACGTACTGCCTTAAGTCAAAACATAATGAAAATTAGCCATCACCATGTCAGCCAACAACAAACAACTCTGAATGTGATGAAGGAATGGACCAAAGTTTTGGCTGTATCCACAAAGTCTTCAACAAACCTGAGTCTTGCATGGAGTCGGATATTTTCTTGGGAAAAAATGAAAACAAGGAGGAGGAGCATTGCCTGAACATGAGAGTAGCCTCCGTGACACCCGCTATCAGTTTAATCTGCATATGGAGGTTGTCCTGCAGATGATCCATTTGATTAAAAAAATAGTGCAATAATGTATTTGCATTAAATTAATTGAAATTAATTTTTTACTGGTTTGCTGAAATTTTGGCATGGCGTTGAGAGTATTGAAAGCTGCAGTTAAGTTGAGGAGAATGCTAAGGTGACCTGGGTCTGAGGAGAGTGGACAGTGCCTGGAACTTGGTCTTTTTTGGATCAAAGACAAACCCAACCAGACCAAATTTCAAACTCCACATTAATTATCAACTGACCACACAATTCCCTTTGAGTTTTTGCCCTGGACAATAGTGATCACTGTCCCAGTGCCTGTGAGAGACACTCAATTTTTTTAATCTCAATTTTCAGTTTCAACAGGACACTGAATGGTTAGTCAAAAAATGTCTTTCTATTTTTTTGGAACTTAGATATTTTCAAACCTGTTCAGTAGGAGTGCCCTCTGTACAGGGGCTGCAAGACATGCCCGCAGTTCAGATGGTCAATGCTCACGCTAGGAAGCACCTATCCTACTTTGTAGCATACTAGAATGATGGGGAGAAACTCAGCTAAAGGCCTCTACCAAGCATTGCCACCCAAATGAAACATACTTAATACCCCAAGACATTATATGGGCATGTAACGAAAACACAAAAATAGTGTATGTCCACTTTAGTGTGTCTGCTGATTGCACCACGTCACGCAAACCACACAAGCCTGGTATCATATGAAAGTAGAGAATCCCAAGATCCTGGCAGTTTACAAAAAGAGGAGGGGGTTTCTAAAGTGGGGCGAGCACTCTTCATGCGATATACTGTCTCTGGGGTTACCTCCTTCTGGATCGTCATTTGTGTTTCTAGAGTGAACTTGGGTGCTGCCCCTCGATTCTCTTGACTCGTGTCGATCATCAAATTTGACCACTGAGACATTGACCAGACTAACTGCGCTGTTAGTTTCAGTGCTCCTTGTCATTTACACATGAATGGGCAGAGTGCACACAGACAACACTGCTGACCAGCACTACTGGCCATTCACCTCCGGCTGAGAAAAAGTAGCTAGTGAGAGCACGCACATTCAAATCTCAAACGTGGGTACTATTATTGGTTGCAAATAGTGGTATGCAAGGTTTCTTATTTCTTTATCTTTACACATGCATGAATCAGAATTTTTTTTTATTTGTTTCTATCAGTGCACAAGTGGAAATTGTGCAAAAATGCACAACATGTGCTACCAGGAGGTGCCACAGGTCACATTATCTTTACCTTCACTTATGATCAGAGTGTATGATTGCAGATAACATGCCACTGCTGATACTCACCTTACGTGATGAATAATAGGTTACAAGATGGCTGCAGCAGCTGAATGAAAGGCCTCCATGCATGATCAACCATCCAGGTTTAGAACCTGTTTGCCTAAATGCGTTCTCACTGCAGAACGCATGCAACATTTACAGGGCTGACTACAGTCCTTTACAGCTACGGGGGATAGAGCAGTGAATTTTATCTGTAATAACCTACTTAAGTTCAATGTTCATACACCATAACAAAATAAACAGCCATTGCCACAAAGTCAGATCATATTTTTTCTTGAACATATTGCCAAGTTTTTCTAAACAAATACTGTATTTTACACATGAGTTCACGTGAAATTTTTTACAGATAAAGATTTATTGACCTCAGTCATGAATATTTGTACATGGAAATACAGTACAAGTGAGGGATTCACTGAATCCAAATTAGAAAAATGTGAATACAGATGTTGACATTATAAAACCTGTTGACTAACATAATGTTCTCAATCATCAAGTATTTAGCCTATAGGAATTTTGTGAGCTGGTGCTGGGGATTCCTTTGGCGGAAGATATGTGTAGTCATCCCATCACGTGTCGTACTCTGGACGCGTTGGGAGTTTCCTGACACCCAGGGAAGATACAGAGACTTCAACCCCCCCGATTGAATCTTGACACATAACTGGTGATGACCTCCTCATCTGGATGCTCATATTGTGAAAACATGTCCAGCAGGATGTTTATCTTCAGAATCTCAGCTCTGTACCATGATGGGTCGACAAAGACCTTCTTCATGATCATGTTCATCAAATCATCAATATACCCTGAGCAATACACACGCACACAAAACACACGAACACACAAAAAAGTGAATCACTAGTATCATTTACTAGATTATTCAACAACTGTTAATTTAGTGACATCTTGCACTTTGAATTTTGTAGTTTCTCAGGTATTTAAGTGTGTTTTTTGGTTTATTTATTGTGTTGAAAGTAGCGAGTTGGGGTTCTTTGTGTCATGTACAATATAAATGTTTATTTTTTGAATGAAAAAAAAAGTTAACGCTTACAAATATCGCCTCAGTCTTCACTGGTTTGGCTCTGCACTCTCCCTTCATGACCTTTGGAAAGCTCAGTTTGAAAAGAGTATCCCCTGATGATGTGGTGGCTTGTCCTCTATCAGCATTCTCGCTGTAATGTAGTGCATTACAATATTAGTCCTTACAGGACACAGAAGCCTGGACAGCTCTAACAAAAGTATATTGGTACTAACTAACTGGGCATACTTAGGAGTAAACCATGATAGCACTGTTACAGTTTAAATTCAAGCACTAAAGGCTGTATTTTTTTCCGCTTGATTTAAGTCAAACGTGTTTAACACAACATATAAGTAGACTTGACAATGAAAAAGCCAACAACATTTTACTAGGTTTACACCCAAATTACTGCCTGTGATGGGATGTTTGAAAATGAACAGCTAACTATATGGTGCAGGGTTACGCCCAAATCACTGTACTGAGCCCCTATGTGATGTCCATTTGAAAATGAATAGCTAACTATATGGTGCAGGGTCACACTGAAATCACTGTACTCAGCCCTATGTGATGTCCATTTGAAAATGAATAACTAACTAACTCAGTCTATTCATTCATTAAAAAAGTTTTGGGGGTAAAACGTTCTTTGTGATTCTTCTACAATTTAAGGTACTGGAAAACAAAGCATTTATGTAGTACTCACTGCAAAACAAGAGATATCTGCTTCCTCATCTTCATCAGATTCTGAATCGCTAGAATCGAGGAAAAGATGAATGCTTTGGTCATCTGATGTTTCTTCTGAGAAACAAGCAAAGGCATGATGATTACATTATAATCATGTCATCATGTGAAGCATCACATATACACATATTAATGTAATTTGACATTAAATTACCGTTATCTGAGTTTTCAGTCCGTGAACGTAGCTCTTCAGTTGCACTGAAATCTCCCAAAGGTTCAGTGATCATTTAGTACTGTAGGTGTATCGCTCACAATAGCATGCTGATAACTGCCAAACAGCTGCAGGTCTTGTGAAGTTCCCCCAACTTTTCTGATCCAAACTCCATTGATAAAATAGCGTTTTCTATTATAATAATGCGTCTTAAAGAGTTCCTGGTCACAATGTTCACAGACACGCCAAGGTCGTTTTCTCTTTGGTTTAGGGATATCCATTTTAGATGTAGCTGAGCAGAAATTTGACTGTTGTGGCAGCATCCAAATGTTTGCTTACGTCCTAGAAATACTTTGCCGTTGCGTCAGAGGAGGCGTCCAATCACATGCAAGGTCGCGCTCTCGGAATTTAAGCATGTAAGTTCAGCGGGGTTTACAAACAGTTTCATTTTCAGTCGTGGATTCTTTGCTAAGCTTGAACTCTGTTCATACAATGGCCAGACGTTGTCTTCAGTTCACCCCAGAAGGCACTCCTCTGCAACTCTGAGTGGACAGCTTGGCTGCAGAGCGACCATATCCAGAAAGTCCAAACAATGACTTTAGAGAAGAAACTGCTGAGCGGCTTCAGTGGATTGTCTCGGCAGGTAACGCAGCTGATCACGCAATTTGCGGCTGACTTAAAAGGAGAAATGGCTGAGATAAAAGCCAGACTGGTCGCTCTGGAGGAGCAGCCCCAACCGAACTGCAGCTGTGGAGAAGACCAGAAGAGGAAGAGACGGGTGCATAACCCAAAAGCTGCAGTAAGTAACGTTAGCATTTATACTACATTGTGCAGTTTTTAGGCCGCCAAACTTTTATTATTCTTATTGTACTACATTCCGAACATTTGGTAACCGTTCACGTTATATTTAACATTACAATGTATTTTTGTATTTTAAAGGAAATGGTGCGGCGTCTGCATAACAGTGACGGAAACGACAGGCGATATGAACCTGAGCAGGGGTAAGTTAATAAAATGCACAAAAATACACAGGATATATTCTGCAGAATGTATGTAAACGTTGCATGCCCTGTTTGTACTTTTTGTGTTTTACAGACTGAACTCGTCCCACAATGAAGCGGTGAGGTCACATTTGATGGCCACTTTTGTTTGTTGTTGTTGTTTTTACTTTCCTGAAGCCTGTCTTAATTATTTCAAATGAATATATATTTTCTTCCAGCGGCCTGTAAGACATATTATGAGATGGTGCAGAGGAGCTTCAGGTATGCCCAGCCAGCTCTTTCAGTTCAGGCAGCAGCTCTGAAGATTTTAGCTTGCAGCAGACAGAGAAGGAAGTGGGTAAGAGTTACATGAATGCCGCTTTATTTTCACAACAATGTAAAAATGGGCAGAATTTTATTTATTAGCTGCATTGTTTTTGACAAACATGGTCACATATGTTATCATGTGTTATTGTTTTTTAGCAGTACTAATATTATATTAATACCTGTGTTTACAGCTGCTGGAAGCAAGGAGGAATTTCCTAGCCACCCAGCAGGAAACTGATTTTTGGCAGGGGGTCACTGCTGACATGATGTACCATGAGGAGGATGACACCGCGGAAGGGGAAACTGGGTGGATAGTAAACCCTCCATCTTTCCGCAGTCAGACACTCTCCCAACTCTCATGCTTCATGGACCAGCGGCATGGCCCAACCAAGAGACTCTGCCAAGGAACCCCTATGCAGATTTCCTTTCTTTTTCCAGGCACCAGGGACCAGCTGTGTGGCCTAGTCCCCAGTAGTCACTGGTTTTATTTGGTTGTTTGCTGTTCCTTGTTGATGTGTTGTGTTATTTGCCACAATTTCATTAAATTTCATTTCAAAGACTTTTTCAACAACTCGTGATTGGGGTTGCTATCCAATCACATGAGAGTTTCCTTTTAAAATGGCTGTGGAATCATCCAATGGTTGTTTGTGAAGCCAGCAGGCCAGCCTGAGTAGATCAACGTCGGCAGTATTCATGTTCTAATTAGAGTTATTTGCACCTTCATGAAGGTGCAAATAACCACGCCCCCCGTCAACAGATGGTCCGTTCCGGACGATAGTCCGAGCGGGCGAAATTCCCCATAAACTGGGCGTTAATGGTGGATAATCAAAGAACGTTGCGGGGGTTTACTGGTCGTTGGTTTTTCATGCAGTGACCGCAGCATATATCAGAGCCACGAACGACAGCCTGGGGCCCCCCCATTTCAGTTCGGGACCGATCACCATTGGAGCACCGCTGACACAGAAGTAGGCATATTCCATGCTGCTTTGAAAAAAGAGTTGGTGTCGTAGGCCATAATAATCTCAATTTTCATTTGACTCGCTTAGTCATTCATTCAAGAAATTAACACTACATTCGTGTCCTCATTTTTCCTCAAAACTACTTCTCACTATTGCCAAACTCATTTTATTATTTTGCTATAGCTTCTTCATCCAGTTGTTTGTGTTTCATTATATAATCCATATTGTTTGTCGTATTATTCATTATTCATATCCATTCTCATTATTGTGTCAAATAAATAATATTTTCATTTAAGTCATTGTCAGACAGTGTCCTTTTGAGCTGGAAATAGATGATCCCTGTATCAAGAGTTTGCGCTTCAGATGATGAGACTGATCTGCCATTAATTCACTGATTATTATTAAATCAGCATTCAAAGAAAAGAATAAATAAAATCCTTCTGAGCTGAGGAAGGTTGGTGCCCCTGTTTATATTAATGAGTGCAAACATTAGACCCATGGGTTAAGTGACTTGATTCCCCTACACTCTGCTTAGTTTAAAAGTATGCAAAAGCACTGGTGCAGTTAATCATGAGCCCTATCATCTTCATCTAAGTGCCCCCATAATCTGCCCACATTTAGTTCAGATTTTAAACCAAATCTTTTTAACAGGCCTGTTTCCAGGCTCATGGAAAAGTGTCTTCGTGGTTCCCTTACACAAAAGTGATGTCTCCAATCAACTACCATCCAATATCTAAATTTCCTTTCTTAGCAAAAATCCTAGATTCTAGAACTGTTCTAGAACTATGCGCATTTATTGGCTCGCTAAATACACCACAGCCACAGCAGTCTGGATTTTGCTAAGGATAATCCAGTCATTGATAACATTGTCTCCCACCTGGATAAAAAAAACATTTTGCACTGTCCTCTTTAGTGACCTCTCCGGAGCATTTGATATAGTCAATCATAAAATCTTACTCTACAAACTACAGTCTATAGGAGTAGATGATGCCATGCTTAAATGGTTCCACTCTTATTTTATAGAAATAAAAAATCTTACAGACTGCCATTGCTAATGGCAGTCAGTCAAGCTCTCATCATCAGAAATAGGTTGCCACAAACAATGCCGTCAATTGCTGTTTACATTATACATGAATAACTTAATTCTTCCAAATCAACTCTTAACTTCATCAGTGTATCTTACTATGCTGCAATTACTTCAAACGGCACTCATATTGCTCTGGTTGAGTCATAGAAATACTTAGGAATTTGACTTTACAGCAGCAGATCTTTTAAGATTTATATTCAATATTTTACTGAAAAAGTTGGCGAGGTAGAGAAGGCAGGGGAGGTTATCAGGTTGCTGTAGATGGTGTCCATTTTTATTTGGAAAAATGAAAGGAAAGAGGTGCATGTGTTAACTGTGAAGGAATTTGAGGTGTCACTAGGTTTGAGAAGTTTGTTTTATTGTGGAAAAAAGAGACTTGGGGTTGTTGGAGCCAGAGTGTATGAGGTGTGTGTAGTAGGTAGACTGGGCTATGATTAGAGCATCTTTTTATTGTTGAGTGTAGTCTGTATAGGCTAGAAGAATCAAAATGGCGGACCCAAGAGGACACAGTGAGGCAGGTGCTGCACCTCCACTGTCGGCTGTCATTTCTCAATCACGCCGACCCCAGCATAGAAAATCTCGCAAAGATTAGATATGCAATTCTGTTCCTTATTCCTGGCATGTCACCGCAATCACCAGCTATTTAGCGGTTTTAACAGTCGTGTCAGTGCGACCATGCTGGGATGTCACAACGCCGGCGTCGGGAAACGCCAATTTCCCTGCAAAGCACATCTGCCTGCCGCTTCACCAGAGCGGACAATATGGAGCATATCATGATGTCTTAAACAACGGTCAAGCGCACTTTGTGCCTCAACGTAAGGATTCATTTAAGGGTCGAAACAATGACAGATGCCATGCATTTAGGAAACTGCTAAGTTACCTGTTGGCAACAATTCTGCTACTTTCTGGAGATGTCGAGTTCAACCCAGGGCCGAATAACGTTATACAAACTGAACTCACCCGGGTGGAGGCGGCCGGCAATGTGCGGGCGGTCGGCGAGTCTGGTGGGTGCCGGGACCCGGTGTTGTCTACATCTAACTACTGTTGTCCGGGAATTAACACGAGCCAGGTATCCACTTTAATTTCTTCCTGTACTGAACTGGATACTGTAAATACCACTTCTGTGCAACTATCAGCAGCAACCAATCAAAGTTAAGTGATGACACAGCAACTAATCAAAAGGAAGTATAAACTGTTAAACCCTGCAATCATTAAACGTAAGAGGATGGACTTCTTCCAAACTGTCAATCAAGCACAAATGCTGTGGGATCCACTAGCAAAGCCCAGGGGATTACTCGGTGGGCACATGAACATTCGCAGTATCACCGGGAAAAGTGAACAAATTCAACATCTTATTGCGGACTCAAATCTGGATTATCTGTGTCTGTCAGAGACCTGGCTACATAAAAACTCCCCAAGTGCAGCATTAGGTGTCCCAGGATACAATGTTTACAGGAGGGACAGACCTGAAGGAAAAGGAGGGGGGATAATGTTCTATGTTGGAGACAATATCAGCTGCAGTCAAATCCAGTGGCGTTGTGATAATGAATTTGAATGTATTGGACTTAATATTATATAATCTCCACAAATGTCCTTTACCCTTGTTGGTCTATATAGACCGCCCTCTTCCAAAATTTCCTTTCTTGACCAACTAAGCAGTATATTAAAGGAATGCAAGAGAGGTCATTTTAATGGGGGATTTTAACATAAATTGGGAAGACAAATGTAATAGGAAAGCTCTTAAACAGATTGCAAATACCTTTGACCTGACACAGTTAATCAAGGGACCAACAAGAATAACTCAGTCTTCTAAAACACAGATAGACCTGATATTTAGCAATAAACCAGAGAGAATCATCAAATCATTCAATATGATCACGGGTTTATCAGATCATAATTTAACCCTCGTAGCTAGGAAACTGTCAAAAAAACACTTCAGTCCCTGTGACGTAAGAAAGCCCAGTGAGCTCAGAATACCTAAGGGAGAACAAAATAACTTTGAAAATGCAATTAAAGGGATCAATTGGAATAATATTCTGTCTTACACTGACATTGATTCCTATTGCCAGGCCTTTTTGTCCACAATCCAAAGCACAATGAATATTTTTTTAAGAAAAACTAAACCTGCCCGCAGACAAAAAAACACTCACCCATGGTTAAATGGTAACATACATAAATTAATGAGAGAACGTGATGCGGCACTAAAAACGGCTTTTAAATCAAAATTAATCACTGATAGATTAAAGTTTGCGGGACTGCGAAATAAGGTAACAAAAGAAATTAGGAAAGCAAAAGCAAATTTTTTCATTAATATCATTGACCATGCAAAGGGAAATTCAAAGTTAATTTGGGAGAATTTAAGGAGGCTGACAGGGAAACATCATATTGGCAAAAATGGCTCAAATAGCAGCAACCAACTGAACTGTCATCAGCCCTTAGTTGTGATGTTGGTGTACCTCAGGGATCAATCCTGGGACCCCTGTTGTTTAGCCTTTATATATGATCTCCCCACTGAATGCAGTGAGGCTGAGATCCAAATGTACGCAGATGACACCATCATCTACGTTCATGCAACAACCAAACAACTAGCTGCATGTAAGCTTACAGCAGCAATGGTTCATGTCACAAACTGGCTTAATAACTCGTGTCTCCACTTAAACACAAAGAAAACTATATGTATGTTTTTCACAAAGCGGTCAACAGGTGCCATCTTGGAATAACAATTGACTCTAATCTCACATTTAAAAAACAGATTAAAACCGTAACAAATGCCATAAAATTCAATCTGTCAAATTTTCGTCATATCAGAAACTGTCTAACTACTAACACTGCAACATTATATTTCAACGCCGTGATTATGTCACATCTGTCATATTGTCTGACTAGTTGGGCACAAGCCTCCTGTACAACTCTCAAATCTGTACAGTCAGCATACCACCAAGCTATTAAGATACTTGACAAGAAGCCAAACACCTATCATCATTGTGACTGCCTCAGAAATCATAAATTACTGAGTTGGGATAATCTTGTCAAATTCACTGATGCTTGTCTTGTCTACAAGATACTCCATGACTTGGCTCCTCCCCCTCTTAGTGCCTTTATTAAGCAGAAAACAACTGATGATAGATGCACTAGGTCTGTGGCAAGAGGGGACTGCATAATACCAAGGAGGAGGACAGCTTTTGGACAGTTAGCTTTTTCAGTAAGGGCATCTCATACATGGAACAGTTTGCCAACATCTATCAGAAACAATGACACAAATTATTCATTCAAAATGGGGTGAAAATCGCGGTTAAAAGACAATCAAGTTTTATCTTTTATTATTTGGATGCACTGACGGGACTGCATTTTTAATTTCGTTGTACTGGTTACAATGACAATAAAGTTCTATTCTAAGTGTGTGACCATACTCTGTGCCCTGCTCATATTACTTGAAGCGTGCTTTATTTGTTTAATGTTTTATGTATTTACTGTCTTTATTATGTATTTTATGTGTGCTTATGAAGTGTACAGTATTGTTGTCCTTGTTTTAATGTATTCTTAAGTCCTGTAGTTGCCATCACACCTGCCCAGGGACTGCGGTTAAAAATTAGCCAGGATGGCTAAACTGGCACATTTACAGAAATGTTTATTAATGTGCATTGTCCCTGTAATTTTAAACCAAATAAATAAATAAGATGCCCTGTTTTCTGGCATAGTTTTTCAAGATGACGCTATCAGGATTTCATTTGGTGGAGCTCAGGAGTATACCAGGGAGCTGAATGTGTGAAGGAGCCTGTTTTTTTGTTTAGTAATGTTATTATAATAGTTGACAGATATTGTTTAAAAAAATCTGTCATCTGTTAATTTATCCGATGGCCATGATAAAGGTTGCCTACCTCTCCTATGCTCCTTTCCTGGTTAATTTTCTACATCTTTTTTTAATTGCTTTGCAGTTACAGGGCCTGCCTTTCCCAAGCAATATTGCTTTCAGAGGTCACATGTTGAATGTTGAGGACAGAGGGTGGCGGATAATGGCTGGTCCTTCTAACAGCTAACGGCTAATGGATTAATGTACTGTAGTGGATAACAGATTAGTTGGCCAGATATAACACATGATATGATAGCTATTTTCCAGCACAAGATAAAAAGTAGTCTGGGATCTGTAGTAAAAGGTCCCATCAGTTACCACTGGGTGTCATCAAAATCACCACAACAGAAATCTTAAGAATTATAATATTTTACTTTTTTTTATAGTGCTTCTAACTATTTCCTATCAGTGCATTGCACAGAGACTGAATGAAGACTGCATTCAAGTTGTAGCAGTGACACTGAGTACAGCAAATTCCACTCTGATAGTTACTGGGCCATACAACAAGTACCGCCTGGGGAGCAGGGAGTACTGACCTGACCAGATTGAGCATCATCGTCTCGATACTGGCCTGTCCCAGGTGTTCAGAACTGCCCTCTGAGTGATTATCTAACAGGTTTTTCATGATGGCGATGGTCTGCTCCACAAACTGGGTGTTAGTGTCATTGATAGGAACCTGGAAACAGGAGAACCAGTGAGTACATTCCAGATAGAAAAATAATTGGGGTACCATACATATCTTAAAACACCAAAAAAATACTAAATATTATAAAATACTGCAGTCTCATTAACCCTCAGGTACTTATCACAAGATCAGGCATTTATCACATGGTGTGTTCAGAGTAAACAACTATCTTAAAGGTTCATTCAACTTATACAAAAACTGACCTTGGAAAGAATAGGAAAGTATGCAGATACCTAAAGCTGAATAAGTAAGCCATAAACATGATAATACAGAGGGGCAGTGGGCAGATGTGGTCCAAAAAGCCTCATAGTAGTTTTTTGAAAACCAAATTTATCCATAAATTACAACTTTTTTAATTGCTTCAATCTTGTATCAATACAGACAGATTTGGGATGGAGTTAATATTTGTCCACCAACCTTTTAAATGAACTACACTCATCAATCCTGAATCAGCTTTATTGGTCAAGCTTGTGTACATAAACAAGGAATTTGACTGTAGTTTTAAGTTACACTCAATGTACTTACACACACTTAGAAAACAAACCGAGTTTAAAGAATTGTTACATTATCACTAGAACTTCTACAGTGCTACTCACCGGTCCCTGTGTGTCAAAGAACTTGCCAATGCTGTTCCTTAGCTTGTTGAAAAGCATGGGGTAGAGGGCGGGGCTCAGCTCCAGCCCTAGCAGGTCTTTCACATTTGTGCGAACATGGAGGCCGACTCTGTCGTGGCCACACACCAGCAAGGCCAGCAGCCGGTCCAAGAAGCGGCTGACAGGTGTCTCACTGGAGGCAGATGAGCAGGAGGAGGCTGAGGGCACAGGGCTGGACACATCACAGGGACCCATGGAGATCATGGAGTGTTTGCGTTCACTCATGGGGCCCATAGGTGGGCTGTAGGTGGCTGGGCCAGGGGTGCTACGCTGCTGGAGACATACACCGCCCAGAGCACACAGGAAGCCTGTCATGTTGATCCATTCCTGCTGTTGGGGTGGGGGGATAGCAGGAGCACACCAGAAAGACTGTATCTGTGAATGTAATTATTTTAAACTTTTTATTCTAGCTAGTGACAACTCCAGATACTAGTTTCTCAAAAGCATGTTCAGATGACAAATCATCAACCAGACATAAAAGTGAATTAGCTACAACAGTCACTGATCCCCATTATTTGAATAGGAAACTCCTGTTGAGTGATTTAACTTGATGACATAATTACTTAATTATTCCACGTGATTAATTTACAAAAGTTTAAAAATATTAGTTTGTATGGTGTCTGAATGCTCTCTATTCAGGGTACTTCAAGCAGTCTGTACGAGAGCCTACATACAAAATTAGACAAATTATAGCAGATTTAGATTCACAGAGGAGATGATAGTAGCCTGAATAATAATTGATGATAAAGTAAGTTAGTCAATTATGCTTAGTTTAGTGTATGTGTGTATGCAAACTATTGTGTAATGGTGTAATACGTGCATATTGATGTATGACATCATCTAGTGACTTCCTGTGAATTTTTGAACAGGTGTTAGATACATTCTGTTGAAAATACATGACAAGACTGACAGGACATATAAAATTATGAACCACTGTTGAACACTCTGTGAGACTGGAGCCAGAAAACCTCAGCTTCAATTGGGTCTTACTAAGCCAGCCAGCCAGCCAGCCAGCCAGTTCAAACCCTCCAGAACTGACCTTAGCTTCAACAGTACCATCACACATGTTCTACAAAACATGAAATAACTGTTGAACCATTTATGATAGAGATGAGCTTTGAATTGTGTCTGAACCATGAGATTTCCAAGACTTTGTACGGTGCCTTTACAACAATCCGGGCAGATTTAAGGTGCATGGAATCATATGATGCAGAAACAGAAGCTTGCTTGCTGACTGGAGTGGAAATTTCCACTCAGCTCCCTCAAGGCATAAAACATGGCAAATGCATGGAAAAGAAGAAATATAATGTGAAACAGGTTTTTTTATCTTTAACAATGACCATGAACCAAAAGAGTTGAAACAAGATTGAGAGCCTTACAGATGGTACACAGAGGAGGAGTATGAGAAAGGCCTCCTTCAATTTGAAGACGAAAAGTGATTTAACATTAGGCTATGTTCTATCAATTAATTGGTCTTATTTTGCAATGAATACCACCATACCCTGTTTATTACACGTATGTAATTGTGTTTTTTGACTAAGATGCTGGGGAACATTGTTAATAATTCCTGATTCAAAATTTCACAACAGAAAGTTGCCTGACTGGAATAAAATAGCATGAGCGAGCAAATGTTGGGGACTGTGCATGTTTATTTGTCACTCTGTTTGTCTGTATTCAGTTATGTAAAAGTAATATTCCAATAAAAATTGACAAGCCCTTTGGAAATAGTGAAAACACAATTATTACACCAAGGAGATGGCACGGCAAGAAAACTGCCATCAGACGTGTAAAAAACCAGACCCAAAGCCACAATAACAAAAGCACCAGGTTATGTTTACTCAATTAAGAAAGGGGACGAGGGCGACATCTAAATACAAGAACACAAAGCCAGCTCAGAACATCAATTAAAAACAACAAAGTGCAGCAACAAAAGGATGTTAGTTCCCCCATGGCTAGCCTGCACATCAACAGAATGGATGGCAGGGAAGAGTCGGTGAACCAAAACAAAAAAGACCTAGAGGAAATTAAAGGAGAATCTACAATAACTAACTCTGGGTTGGAGGAAGTCGAGGGTAATGGAGAGGAGGAGGAGAGGCTGCAAAACGTCAAGGATCAAAAAAAAAAATCAAGGATCGAAAATGTGAGGATATACAGAGCACTAAAAGGAGCTGAAGGCGATCCCCGATCAGTGATTCCCTTCATGGAAAAGCTGCTGAGAAAGAACCTTGGCATTCCTCACACAAATGATGTGCAGAAGAACCCACCAAGAGTTACCACCAAAGCCTCCGGCAAGCACCCCGCCCAGATTGACTCTAGTCAGGTTCCTCAGCTTTAGAATGACGGAGGAAGTACTAAAACTGGCATGGCAAAAGAAATGCTTCACGTGGAAAAACTGCAACTAACTTGACACTTGGCACTTTTCTCGTTTTTATGTTGCTGTTTTGTTTTAATGATGTTTGTAATCTTTTATGCTTTTATTTTCTGTAAAGTGACCTTGGGTGACTTGAAAGGTGCCTCCAAATAATAATAATTATTATTATTAATTGTCTGACAGCATTACCATTATTCAGTGCAATGTGAGACTAAAGAACGCCGTGGATGAGATGGACACCTGCTTCTCCACCTACACCGACAATATTGCCAAGCTACAGGTTAAAGTGGATCATTTGTCTCACGAGCTGGAGAGTGGAAAATAGATAAAAAGATCTTGAGGTGAGAGCATGGCACAACAATATAAAAACAGTATTCTCGAGGACTGTTCATCCACTACAACGGCTGTCTCCTCTCTCCTTAAGGGGGTTCTTCAGCTTGAGAAAGAGCCCCTTCTGGACTGCACTCATCTCACTCTCCAGCCGAAGTCTGGCAAACGTCCTTACCCTGTGCTCGCCCGGCTTCATAATTTATATGGACTGTGTGACGCTGATCAAGGTCATCCCAATCTTCTATCTATCCAGATTTATAAAGGAATGCGATCCGTTCTATAATATTTGCACCCTTTTATGGGAATGGGACTACACCCTTCCGTAAGTAAATTTGGTCTGGGTAATACATATTTCATCGATATGTCTCCTTTGCACATCTCCACAAGCCAGTTCCTCCCAAAACGGCATTCAATCCATTTTTTTCACTTGTCATGGCACCTGACAGGGTTGTCCCTTATCCCCCTATTGTTTGCACTAGCAACAGAGCCCTTGTAAATCTGTCTAAGGTCCTCACCCATCTTTACAGGGATATCACGATTGGGTATGGAATGCAATCTGTCACTTTACGCTGATGATTTATTATTATTATATGTGTTGGACCCAAATCTCTCCATACTTGCAATTATATCACTCTTACAGAGATTTGGGTCTTGGGTTGTAAGTTTAATATTTACGTGAATGCTATCCTATTAATGCTCCTGTATTACAACTGCAACAATCTGATGTCCCTTTCAAGCTGAGCCATTTACCATCTAAAATTAAATCTGATCTTCACAGATGGAGAAGTTTACTTCTATCACTGATTGGTAGAATTAATAGTTAAAAGGAAACATCTTGCCCAAATTCCTGTTTCTGTTTCAATGTCTCCTCTTATTCCTATTAAAACGTTTTTTAATTGTATTGACCAAGCTATCCCTTCCTTTTTATGGTATCGAAAGGCACCTAGAATTCATACATCTGTGCTTCAAAGATTTAAAGTCAGTGGTGGTTTATCTCTACCAAATTTCCAACTTTATTAGAGGCACAGTCAGTCAGTTTTTTAATTCCAACCCCCTTAAGTCATGTATCTGTAGGGTTTATAACAAACTCCTGCCATATGACTGTTCACTAGCAACCAAAGTGACCAAAGTGAAGGCTGCCCTGGAGGGTGAACTGTGATTGAATTTGGAGGATAACCGGTGGGAGGCTGCATTTAACAAAATTAACAGGCCCAGCAGACCACAACGTAAAACTGCAGATGCCACCACAGAGACAACATTGGCCCTTCTTGTACAGGAGATCTGTGTTGTTGGTTCTGTCCAGTTTGTTGTTGGTACCAGGTATTTGTATCTGGTAACAACAACAATCTCTGTGTCTTAATCCTGGCTGTTCACCGGTGCATTCAGTGGCATCTTTCTGTGGAAGTTAATCACCATCTCATTTGCTACTTTTTCTGTGCAGGTGGTTCAGTTCACACGATTCATTACTGTTGTTGATGATCTTCCCGTATTCGAGTTTGTTCCCCTGTGATACACGTCCAACAATGGCTCTATCATCAGAGAACTTCAGGTGATGACAGCTGTCAGTGTTGTGTCTGAAGTATTATGTGTACAGGGTGAAGAGAAAAGGAGAGAGAGCTACCACAAACTACCACATCAGACACACAGTTGCAAACCCTTGCATACTGTGATGTCTTTGTGATGTAGTTGATGGTCAACGCAGTCAGGTGGCATTCTACTCCAGCTCCTTCCAGCTTCCCCCTCAGCAGTGATGTCTGATTCCTGCTGATTGAGTTGGAGGGGGTTTAAGTGGTGTGAGGAGGGTGCTGCTGGTGTCAGGGATGCTCCAGGGGAGGAGAAGAGGGTGTGGAGTCATAATGGTGTCAGGTCTGGGCTCTGGTGCATGTGGGAGGGAATAGGGGGTAGTATCAAATCCGCTTTAAAACAGATGGAGCAGTATCAGGCAACAGGGGACATGCACCATCATCACGATCACAACTGAGAAATCCCTCAGGAGGTAATATGGCTGGATACAAACTGCTAGCTGCTCAGTGTCTAATGCTGGACTCCTGGTACTCCCTCTGCAGCCTAGTTAGTGCCATTAGCACTTTCTTCTTATTAGGGAGAGATCTCACCCATAATAAGAGGGCAGTATGGATGGTTTATGCCGGGGGACGGGTCACGAGTCAACCTGTATGACCAGCTCTCCCAGTATTTATCCTGTGCACTGAAGAACCGAATGGTACAGAAGTCTGCTGTACCTGCTGTGTCTCACCTCGAGCTCATGGAGGAGTTGGCTATGTGGTGTAATGGGATTGGCCTACCCCAAATAGATGAGGAGATTGGCTACCAGTCTGCCTAAACACCAGTTTGACGGGTGTGTGTGTGTGTGGGGGGGGGGGGGTTCAGAATGCATGGATGGAGCAGATCAACTGTTATGGCCACAGAAGCACACACACACAACGCGCAAATTGTGGCAAAAATGCTACATGTAAGTTCCATCTCTGACAATGTGTTGTGTCTGGTGGCACACAGAAGCTGTTTTGCAGACAGGCATGACAAGTAGGGTCCTGTAATCATGGGGCATGTTGCAGAATCCTGAACACAATCAATTATGTAAATAGTTTATCACTCAACAGTAGCCATGTTTTCAGCCGCAGCAGGGTCTGCCTATAGACTTCCCTCAGACCTCTCGTATTCTCTTAATGCTGTGCAAGGACATCTCTACCGTGGAACAAAAGACCAAAGAATTCAGACTGGGGTCTATATGATAGTGGTTATTTTCGCGCCTAATTGTACAAGGGTTTATATTGTTAAGAAAAGATTTTTTTATTGTTTGTGCTACTTTGTCACAGTGCATTGCTCTGAAGGGGGGCAGATGGGGTCAGTTTATAAAGCCTTACATTTTCAAGAGGTTATATTATTGATAGTATGGTTACTAAAGCTACTGCAGATATATTATAACTGTATATTACCTGCTAAGTACCAAAAAGCTGACAGACAAAGTTAGGGACTAGCTGTTGGACACAGTGAAGCATTAAGCAGCTAAAGAGAGATATTTCCCTCAGGCGTGAAGTGAAGGGAGGGAGGGAAACACTGAGCCAATTACACTGGGGGATGATTAGGTAGCCAGATGTAGAGGTCAAGGTCAAGGTCAATTTTATTTATATAGCACATTTAAAAACAACCAAAGTGGACCAAAGTGCTTTACAGACTTCTAAGCACTGCAAAGGAACATACATGAACATACAATGAAGAACAACAATATATATGCAGCCAGGATGTCAACGCCCAACCGAATTGAAAGCCACTGAGTAAAGATTGGTCTTTAGCTGGGACTTAAAAGATTCCATAGTCCGAGCAGCCCTAATGTCCAGTGGCAGGCTGTTCCAGAGTTTAGGGGCTGCCACTGAAAAGGCTCGGTCACCTTTAGTCCTAAGTCTGGATCTGGGGACCTCCAGGACCACTTGACTGGACGACCTCAGTTCTTTAATAGGTTTGTGGACCTGAATAAGGTCTGCTAAATAATGGAGGGCAACCCATGTAAAACTTTAAAAACAAGAAATAAAACCTTACAAACTATTCTAAAATGAACAGGATTCTTGTCTTCATTAAGAACGGGGGAAGTTTAAGCCCACAGGAGAGAGGGGCCACTGGTGAGGAGCATTCACCAAGGCGAACACAGAAGCACCTGTTAGTCAGATAGGACTCAAAACATTTAAGGGCTGTTCCCTTTATACCCAATCGATAAAAGAATGGCATGGTTACTGTGTCGAAAGCTGCCGACAAATCTAAAAGCACTAAAACTGCAGAATCAACTGTTAACAGAAGATCGTTAAAAACTCTTAAGAGGGCAGTTTCAGTACTGTGGCGTGCCTTAAAACCAGATTGGAATTTTTCATAAATACTAAAATCATCTAAGAAAGTTTTTAGTTGATTAAAAACAACTTTCTCTAAGACTTTAGATAAAAAGGGGAGTATAGAAATGGGCCTAAAATTGGACAGAACAGAAGTGTCCAGATTTCTCTTCTTTAAAAGAGGTTGCACAGTGGCATGTTTAAAAGCAGCTGGAACACCCCCTATCTGAGAGATAGTATTAATTATAGATAAAATGGTCGAACCCACAGTGTTAAAAACATCTTTAAATAAGCGGCGCCATCATAAGCAACATAAGCGAACACAACTTGAGAATCAGGTTGGAATTTTGCCTGGACACCAGTGAACCCCCTACTCTTTGCCATAGGATCTTTCATCTACCTGTACTTTAGACCTCATCCTAACTAGGCTACTCAAAGCAGTTTTACCCTCTGTTAGAGCCATTTGTGCAATATAGACAACTTTGATTTTGTGTTATTTATGGTGGAACGGTGCCTCACGTCGCCTCAAAGCTAGAAGGTACCGGGTTCGATTCCCACCTGGGGCGCTGTGGGCGCTTAGGGTGTGTCCTCCACCATGCCTTCGGTGCCTGCTGCCCTTATCTCGAGGAAAGGGGCCTTTCTGTGTGGAGTTTGCATGTTCTCCCCACGCTCACCTGGGGGATCCTCCATAAAATGATCACCACCTGACCAATGGTGACGATAAAGAAACTGGGTCCCCAGGCGCCAGTTGGCTGGCAGCCCACTGCTCCTGGTCTGCTGCAGAGGAATGACTGACCAAGGACGGGTCAAAAGCGAAGAATTTCACCAAGCATGGCATGTGTGTTGCATGTACTGTGTGGCATGACAAATAAAAAGGATGTCTTTCTATTTGACCTGATTAGAATTTGGAGACATTAAAACAGTCCTATGGTTTTGTAGCAGAGCTGACCTGTAATTGACCCTCTTTCCCCCTCTTTGGCATTCGTTCAGGAGAAATGGAGTTGTAAAACATCACAACTTTCAACAGCTATTGACCATTGACAACTGAACAGGGAAGGTGTTAATTTGGAGAGAGACAAGATGTCTGGCTTAGAGACATCTCCTCCACACTCTTTCAGGGAAGCGGGAATACCAACACCTTCACATCAAAGGCTATCTCTTGCTCAGGATGTTCTCATGGCAATGCTAATTCTTTTCTGATAGCCCCATGAGAAATAAGGACAATAAAACTGTCAGATAATGCTGATGGGTTGTAAATTAGACATTCCTGAAGCAAACTGTGCTGTATGTTTGTGCCTTTTTCTAATACACCAGGATAACCAAACTTCTATGCTGGACTTAACTTTGGATGTTTTTACATTGTAAAAATTGTACATTGTACGCCCATAATCTGTATAATATTAATGCTTTTCCAGTTTCTCTAATTTGTAGAATGACAAAGCTGTGATTTTAACTGTTTTATAAAGTTTGTCCGAAGTTCTACCATGGAACCATGCTGCCATCTAGAGGTTTGTAGTTACGCTGTTGTTGTTATATTAGATGCTTGACATAAGACTTAGACTTATAAGACTACTATTATGATTAGTAGTAATAATCATCTCTGGCAAATATAGTCTGCCTTTCTTATTTCTTTGCTATGTTGTGGTAATTATACCTTCAGTCATCATATATATTTTAGGACGAGTGTTAGAAATTGTTATCTTGATTATTGTTGAATGTCATCATCTATTCATAAGACTTGTCTAACACATGTTGTGAACAATGTTGGAATGCCTTTGAAAATGCATCGTTTAAAACATATGTGATTGACCACAGTGAGAAGCAGATGAGCCCCTTTTTCATTAATGAATCCTCCTCTATAAGGTGAAATCACATTGCTCGCCCGGAAGCCGTCCCACATGCGTGACAGCCTATTGGTGATTAGACACGCCTTGGAGGATAATACCGTCTGCAGCATGCAGCACAAACTCAGTTTCTATTCTGTTATCATTTCTGTCAGTCTTAATTTCCCTTCGTCTCTTACAGTTGTTTTTCCGCTGAGTTTCATCCAGCCTTCTTTGTCTTAGTCTTGTCCAGTCATTTTGTTCTTTAAGTTTCTCTGTCTTCTGTGCTGCTCAAAGCAATGCTGAGTAGCATGAGTTATTCTTCAGAAGATGTGTTTTCTTTTGTTTTTGTCGTGAAACTTTCATTTTACTTGCCACATTAAGCCGCAGAATGTTTTTTTTTAAATCAATAAAATTCTAGTCAAGTAATAATAATTTTGGAGAAACTTTTTGACCAGCCATCACAAGGCTATCAATCTAATTGTTGCTAAATCTAAAGTCGTGCCTCTCGTTCACCAACTCCATCGCAGACCTGCAGCCAGCCGCTGACCTGTTGGTTCGGGTTAGATAACCATTCAAAGCCGTTCCTTGCCTGCCACCAACACCATGGAGCTCAAGCTCCTGAACATCCCTGTCCAACATCGGCTCTCAACCTTGGTGTGCCTGGTTCTTCACTGGACCTCTGAGCAGATTGAGCCACGGATGACCACTGGAAGCCTCTTCGTGTCAGTTCTGAGCAGGCCTCGACAGGAACATCGCTGACAAGTAGGCATGCATTAAGGGGGTTTGAAAAAGAGTTGGTCCGTGAGGTTATGACACTGTTAATTTAACTAAATTCTCTCAACCATTCGTTCAAGACACTAACTTTGCATTTGCGTCCTCAGTAGTTTTTCCTCAGGCTACTTCTCACTATCGCCAAACTCATTCTGCCATTGTTTTGCTGTAAGTTTCTCTCTGCTATTGTTTGTGTTATTTCATATCACCTATATCCTCTGTCATACTATTCATGATACATTATTCATTACTCATAATTGTGTTTAACAAATAAGACTTTTTATTCAATTCGTGGTCAGATGGTGTCCTTTTGAGCTGGATATTAACGATCCCTGTATCTAGAGTTTAAGGTTCAGGTTATCAGACTGGTCTACTTTTGGTTCATTCGTTAGTATTTCATCAGCATTACAGGGGTTAATCCCTGCAGTCCTTCTTAGCTGAGGAAGGTGGTGCCCTGGTATTTTATCAATGAATGCAACATCAAATTAATTCCCCTACAGTTTTATTATAAATGTTTATTTGTAGCTGATAATTACTGCAGCTCTCCTATTGGATGAGACATGTAATGTGATGTAATGTGCTTTTTGGTTAGTTACTGCAGCTATGGAACCTAAGCTTTGGAGAGCACAGTAGTTTTTGACTGTGTTTAGACCTTGTTTACACAAGATTTTGTTTTTGTTTTTTTTTACACAGTAGTTTTGTTTGTAATGCTAAGAAAACATCCCAGTAAACTCTCCAGAAGGAAGATCAAGGACTATGGCATTTTACACATCAACTACACGCTCGGGTACGATGTCTCAGAGGGCTTTCAGTAGTTAGATGGAGCTGCACTAACACCCTCAATTGGTTCTTCTTTACGAGACATGATCAAGCTGTCATTATCAGCAAGCTACGTACCACAGTCCTTTGAAGCCTACTCTTGATCCTGGGGTTTTAGCCAACTATAGACCTAACCTCCCCTTTCTCTCTTAAGTTCTTGAGAAAGCAGTCGCTAATCAATTGTGTGACTTTCTTAACAACAACATTGACCATGGTATCCTCTTACAAAGACTGGAACACTTAATTGGCATTAAAGGAACTGCACTAAACTGGGGTTATCGTACTTGTCAGGTCAATTTCTGTTTGAACACATTAATGATGATTCCTCTGTGCACACTAAAGCCAGTCATGGAGTTCCACAAGGCTCAGTGGTTGGACTGATACCATTCACTCTATACATGCTTCCTTCCTTTGTCGTCGCTATGCATAAATATAGCTACATTTATCAATAAAGACAGATGAAACCCATCCGTTAAGTAAACTCAAAGCATATCTTCAGGATATTAAGACCTGGATAAACTGTAACTTTTTGTTAATACATTTTGACAACAGTGAAGCTATTGTACTTGGTCCTAAACTGATGATATAGCTACTCTGGATGGCATTGCATTGGCTACTGGCACCATTGTAAGCAATCTGGGCCTTAGCTATGATCAGGATATGTCCTTTAAATAACTTGGAAAACAAATTTCAAGGACAGCCTTTTTTTCATCTACATAACATTGTAAAAATCAGGCACATCTTGTCTTATAATGACAAAGACAAACTAGTCAGACCCTGTTTTCTGTCTGACAATATGTAGCCCTCACACTATAGGACTTTTCTTTGTCCCAGACTGCTGAGAGCCATGTCATGTTGATGAGGGTTGCAAACTACACAACTCACCTCAGATCAGCTGTACTGATGATAAGATCATGCCACCTGGAATAATCTAAGACCGCATTAAATGACTGCGACCAGGGTATGAACTATGGAGGAGCCAAGGGGAGCTTTAAAATATTGCCAATATGTTATTTTTGCCATGCATTTATATCTTTCTGTATCATCATCATCGTCAATCATGCATTTTATTAGGCTATTATTGATGTATGATTCATGCATGAGGTTGACTCACTCCAATAAAGATACCAGCGTGCATGCTATTCTTGCAATCATCATCGAAGCATGGCAGCTTTTAAGTGACCCTAGCATTGATATATTTGTACAGAGAAATGATTATGCTCATCTGTGGTAATTTTAACCGTTGTTGATCAGGATTAGACCAACGAATGTTTAAGACCATGCACACAGACTGTCATTCATTCACCACGATGAGCGCACGTTCAGCACGAACATTAACGTGGCAGTGCTGAACGTGCACTCTCTTTTAAATAAGACCTTTTTAATGAATGACGTGATTTCAGATTACAAATTAGACTGTTTTCTTTTAACCGAGACATGGCTTGGCACTGACTGTTCTCACTGAGGTTTCCCCACCCAATTTCAATTTTTTATTTTCTACTAGAGGGGGGAGAAATGGAGGTGGAACAGCATCAATTTTAACTAACACACTGAATTCTGCCGCAGTGTCTTTTAACAGTTTCACATCATTTGAGCACCACGCTTTTGTTTTTAGCAGGCCTCCAATTCTGTGCATAATTGTATATAGACCACCCCATCACTCTAGCTCTTTTATCAGTGAATTTTCAGATCTTTTATCAATCATTCACACTACCTATAACAGGATTTTAATAACTGGTGATTTTAACTTACATGTTGATGACACTTCGGACCCAATGTCCAGAGAATTTTTAAATCTTTTAAACTTTCTCGATTTTAAGCAGCACGTCACACAGCCAACTCACAACAGGGGACACACCGTGGACCTGGTCATAACCCATGGCCTGTCCACTGTTGTGTCCTCTGTTGTCGACCTGGCTGTGTCTGACCACTACTCCGTGTTTTTTAATATCACCAGTTTTACGCGAGGCCCTGGTGAGAACAGTGAAGAGCTATCTAACTTCTGAAGTGGCTACAAATTTTATTAAAATTTTACAGAGTACTCCAGCTGAAATTTTACCTGCACCCTGTGATTTTATCTTTGACAATTTTAACTGCAAACTGAAGTCCACTCTAGACTCAGTAGCTCCACTTTTAACCAAAACAATCGTAAGAAAACCTACCCACTCATGGAGAAACAAGGATGAAATACACAAACTGAAAAGACAATGCAGGAGTACTGAAAGGAGATGGAGGAAGTCTAAACAGTCCACCTCGAAGCTCTACGGCAACAACTCAAAATCTACAATAAAGCAGGTAAACAGGCAAGAATTTCTCATTTTTCAAAACTCATCATAGACCACAAAAACAAACCCCGGTTCCTCTTCTCCAACTTTGATATTTTAACCAGCACAAATTTTAATAAAGTTCTTAACATGCCATCTAACGCTCTTTGTGAGAACTTTGCAGACCACTTCAGAACCAAGATCAAGGACATCAGATTCAGCCTTTTATCCCAACAAGTTTTAACTGTTAACACATTGGAATTGTTGTCCTTGCCTGAGGAAACACTACTCCCAACAACCTGCCTTTTAGACCCAATTCCCACATCACTTCTCAAATAATTTTATGCATTCTTCGAGGAACAGCTTTTAAACATTACAAATTGCTCTCTTCAGACAGGCGTCTTCCCCACCACTTTTAAAACAGCTGTGGTGAGGCCCCTTCTGAAGAAGAGCAATCTAGACCCCAAAGTTCTTAATAACTACTGACCTGTATCCAACTTACCCTTTTTAAGTAAAATTTTAGAAAAACTGGTTTTTAACCAAGTCAATGACTTTTTAAACAGAAACAATATCTTTAGGAGACATCAGTCTGGTTTTAGGATGAACCACAGCATCGAGACAGCACTTTTAAAGATTTTAAACAACATCAGGTGGAACTTAGATAACAAGAAACTCACAGTCTTGGTTCTACTGGATCTTAGCGCCGCCTTTGATACAGTAGACCATCAGATTTTATTACATGCTATGGGAGTGATGAAAATGCCAAGAGTCTCCATGTACTGGGAAGCTGGGATGGACATTGGTATTTTTCAAAATACCATCCCCGTGACAGATTCTTCCAGCTCCAGTCATATTTGCATTTGGTTAACAATTTGGAGAAGCCAGCTGAGAACAATGATGTGTTTTTCAAGGTACGTCCTCTCTATGATGCCATACTCAGTAGATGCTTGGAGCTTCCACTAGGAGAACCTTTGCATTGATGAACAAATGGTGCCGTTTTGTGGAACTCTGTCTGTCAAGCAATTCATCAAAGGCAAGCCACACCCATGGGGGGTGAAAATATACTTCCTGTGCGGGAAAAGTGGCATGGCCTACGACTTCCTGCTGCACCAAGGCACGACAATGGAGCTATCACAACAGCATAGGACGCAGCTGGGACTTGGATCTGGAGTGGTGTACCATCTTAGCCAGCGAATCACTGAGGCCAACCACAAGTTGTATTTTGACAACTATTTCACAACATACAATCTTCTGGAGCTGCTGGATGAGAGGAAAATTCATGCCGCTGGGACAGCAAGGGTCTCTCGCTTTGCCAGGCCTCCTCTACATTCTGATAAAGAGATGGCCAAAAAGCCTTGATGAAGTTGTAAACCGTGATAAGGTGGCACTGGTCAAATGGTACTGTATGACAACAGACCAGTTCTCATGGCCTCCAACTTCGTTGGTGTTGGCAGATTGGATGAAGTGCAGCGGTGGGACAAAAAGAAGACCCAGTTTGTGATGGTGTCCCGTCCAGAGGTGGTTAAGCTGTCCAATGAAGCAATGGGCGGCGTTGATCTGCTTGATCAACTTGTCAGTCTGCACCGAACAGAAATTCAGTCAAAAAAGTGGACCCTGAGAATGATAACACATGCTTTTGACATGGCTGTGGTCAACAGTTGGTTGGAGTACAGGCTGGACGCCAAGAGGGCCAATATCCAGACCAAAGACATCCAGGATCTCCTCCATTTCAAGATGACTGTGGCCCAGTGTCTGGTGAGAGTCCATAAAACAGTGGCAGCAAAACGTGGAAGACCCAGTGTGTCTCCAGAACCACAGCATGTCCCACAGAGACCAGTTCACAGACCATTTCAGGATGTAAGGCCTCTACCTGAAGTGCAGTATGACATGGTTGATCACATGCCAAATTATGATGAAAAGAAAGAAGCTACCAGATGTAAGCTGCCAAACTGTACAGGAAAAACACGTCTTTTGTGACAAGTGCAATATCCACTTGTGCTTTGTGCCACAACGAAACTGCTTCAAGGCTGCTCATCGACATTGAGAATACATGAAAACATCCACAAGCTGATGTCTTCTCAAGTTCAGGTTCCAGTTCCATTCCAAGTTAACATGTTATCAGTTCATTATCCTACAATAAAAAGTATGGTTATGTGTTTGAAGTTCCATGATAGTTTACTGAAGGCAAAACTGATTTTAGGTAATCTTGTCGACAATCATACATCTTGTGTTCATGTGCATGTTCAGATTGTGTTATTTCCCTCCCTTCTTGCAGGCTCCGGGTTTTCCTGGTGATGACTTCACTGCTGTTCCCTACCCATACTGTGATGCACCTATCAAGTTCATGTGCATGTTCAGAACTGTACACAGACTCAAACACATGCAGACATCCAGTTCCAGATGTTTAGGTCATACCTGATTACTATGAGTAATGAGTACTATGTGGAAAAACTCTGCCTTATTTTTCTTAAGTTTTTATGACATTTTACGGCCATTGTGTCGTAGCGTCCATTGGAATGGACATGAAAAAATACTATAAAAAAATATGACAGTTAAAAAATTTTTTTTTTGCCCAGCAGAAAAAAATGCAGGTCTAAAGGGGTTAAATTGCATCCACATTTCTCACTTGTGTCTTTTCTTTGAGTTTTAGTCCCTCCCAATGAGAAGCATGCATGGGCTATGCGAGGAGAGAAGAAATGGGGAAATATGTTTTAGAGAAATTAGAAGTTCTTTCCTCTGAAGCATCACATGAAGTGATGCCCCTTTCTGTTGACATCGGCAGCTGATATCAGTTGTCAATTGTCTTTAACAGTTACAGACACTTTATCTTTATTAGTCTTAGCACAGTGCACACATGCAACGCAAATTCATCAAACAGATCTCACTGCCAGAACAGCAGTATTTTTCTCTATACCTGTTTAACAAACACATGCACATGATTAATAACCTGCATTCTGACAGACCTACAATTAATGCTGATTTGTTACACAATGGTCAATCAGAAAACTTGAAATTTAAAACTTGGAAGTGATATATCTTGGTTTAATCTGTTGTCCATTTTCACTCTGGTCCAAAAGTCCCGTAATATCGTGATCAGATGAGTCTGATCAGTTGCAGCGTCTAATCAATAACTGATATCAAATAAGGGGGCATTTCAGCCACTGAAAGACTTCCGTGAAGGCTGCTCTTGCATATCCTTTAAGGTGGTGGACCAGAACAACTTCCAGTTCAATCAAGGATAAATGTGAAAGGAAATATGAAGGCAAGGCAGATGGCTGCCCACCCACAGCCTGGTTCTGCCTGAGGTTTTGCCTGTTGCCACTGTTGCCAGTGCTTGCTCATGAGGGATTTTTTGGGGGTATCTGCAGATAAAGACTATAGTCTGTACCAGCTCTATATGGAAAGTGTCCTGAGACAACTTCTGTTGCGATTTGGCACTATACAAATAAAATGGAATTGAACTGAATGCACTACAAGCTGCAACTGAATTTGTATAATATTTTTGATACATTTACCTCATTGCTGTACTGACATTACATATATAAACAGCATCCCACCTCCATCTGTAGAACTGCAGGGCCTCCTGCTCTGTGTCTACCTCTCTCTCTGTATATTTTGTGTGACTTTGATGTGCCTTAGTACATCTGCCCATCTCCTTTTCATTCCTCATAACTCCACTATTACATTAACAATATCATTATCTGTGTATGTGTGTCAGCTACTTCTGTCCCTCCCTTTCATGCCTCTGGTTTCCTGGGCCCTCTCATTGGATGCTTTTGGATTTTTTGGCAAGAAGAAAATTTTGCATGCTAGAAAACTGTGGTGGTATCTGGACCAGCTCACAATGAGGTCAGGACAGGTCTAAGAAGAAACACAGGCACAGATTTCATGCCAAATGAAGGGTTTTAGTCTCAGGTAGGGCTGGGCGATATGGCTGAAAACTCTATTGCGATATAAGTGTTTTATATTGGTTGATATCAATAATTATTGATATTTTTTATGACCTGTTTAAAATAAGGACCGGGAGAAAAATACATTCAATTTAAACATTTTTATTTTAAATTGAACCTTCCTCTGATTATAATCCCCTCAGCTGTCAAGGCAGAAAGGAAAGGAAATGTCAACACAACCATGGAAAACACTCAAATAATAAATGTAAAAAAAAAAAGTGTAGAAATGTAAACAGAGAGAAACCTGAGAACTTTTTTCCTGCAGGTTTAGTGCAGGAAGTTCACAAGGTGATTCACCTTCTGGTGAATAAAATGTTTTCAGATATGTGCAGTGTTTTGGAAACAGCAGAAACTGAGGTAGACTTGACATCAGTAACATACAAAAAACCAAACATGATAGACAGCACAGTAAGATTGATTGAACTATGAAACCAGCCTAGACATATGAACAACTTTAGTCACTCTTCTTACTCTAAACATACATGAACTATTCAACTCTATTTTTATTGCAAGTGTGTTTTAAAAAAAAAAAAAAAAAAAAAAAGCACGTGTAACAGATGTTTATATCCTGGCTTCTCCACAGTGCTCAGCGGAAGCATTTCTTTAGCTATATGATATGCCGCTGCCTCCGTTACGTCTTCGTGCCTTTTAGATGATTTGTCATCAGGCACTGAAGCAGATACCTCTGCATGGTGGTCTGCTGCTTGCACTCCAAAGAGTGAGTGTCTGGTGAGAGTCCAGACACTCAACCTAAGGTGGTTAAATAAGTTTGTGGTATTACCGGTCTTGGTGGGGACGAAAGTCTTGCATAAGTTACAGACCACATTGGCCTGACTACGGTCCGACTTATAAAATCCCAAAAAATGCCACACTGGCGAGCTGACTTTCTCTGTTTTATTGACAATTTCTTCGCTCGCTGCAGCGCTCACTTTCTTTTTCTCATCTCACTCCTCGCGAAGCATCAAACATGTGACAACGACACGGCGCAACCGAACTTGATACTGTTACATGATTGGCGTGTTAGCGTGTCTCTCTCACTGATCAGCGATTACTCCCTACGTTGCTCGGTTACCTGAGAGCGAGTGCCTTTGCTCATGCAACCAACCTCGCTTCGCAACTTCACGTTTCTTATGACGAAGAAAAAAAAATTATCGAATGTTTTATCGAACACATTTTCTATTGATATTGATGACGTGTCTATCGCAAGATATATTGCTATCGTTTTTATCGCCCAGCCCAAGTCTCAGGTCAAAAAGAAATTGTCTGAAATTGACACATTGAAGGTAAAGTTTCACCTAAATCACATCACTGTGGCGTAGAGATAGGGATAGAACAAATGATCATAATGCCATCATTCAAAAGGTTACACAGAGGAGATATCCCCTCTCTTGCCTGCTTACCTGCCCATCATCTGCCTTGTTTTTGGGGGAGATGAGAATCTGTTTGGTGGCCTGGTCCCATTTAGCAAATGTGTCTTCCCAAGCCTGAAGGTGGAACCAACAAACAATAAACAATTAACAAAAATGTAATTAACAACAGTACAAAAGCAAAGGCCTGAGAAATCTGAGTAATCTGAGTAAAATGCAACCTGAAATCACGTAAATGGAAGTATATTGGTTTGAAATGTACTATTTAGTTCATATTCTGTGCGCTGGTAAACCAAATGTGTCTCTGAATATGCCTTTTAACAGAACAAACATTTGAGTTTTGAAGTTACAATTTGTCATTGGAATGGTTTTTATTATTAAGCATTCATTGCTTTCTTCATTTTAATAATTAAAAAGGTGAATTTTGACACCTTTGACAAAAAATGGTAAAACCCACTGCAATTTGAACTGAATTTTACCTCAATGTTTCCTGGTGTAGGGTGTTCTATCCTCCTCAGCAAAGCCATCACCCTCTTCTGCAAAGTGGACCGGCCTGAGAAAATGACATCCAAACTATTTATTGTAACTGACAGTTTAAGTCCTAAAACTGGCAAAGCCTTCAGAATTTCTACTAAGTACCAGATGGAAGAATTACATTCTTCTTAACTGCACAACTGGCTGTTGGGGGCTACATAGACCTTTGGCCATTCGTTTTACTTCCATAATATCCACTGTATAAGATAATCTCCATAATCGGTGTTTTGGACCTAGATGGTAGAAAATCTCTCTTGTGGCATCTGAAACTGCATTACTGCAGTTCAGTACTACTGAACTCCCCAATCTTCTCTTGGTATCTGTGTCTTTGAGGTTTTGTAAAATAAAAATAAATAAATAAAAATAACAACAACAACAACGATAAGAATACAAATTAGAATTCTCCATCTGTGGCATCTGTGCTGAACAGCTTGAACATCCCACTGCAAAATAAGTAGCTATTTTATGCTAGACAATTCATGTTTCATGTTTCTTTCCTTGGATCACATCAAGCTGCAATGGGATGAGGAACTGAACTCACAAATATCAGAAATGTTAGGACTGTTAACAGCTAGTTTGGTACTTCAGCGGCTCCATCAGACCAGGAAAACCACTTTTGCCAGGAAAAGATGAGATGCAGATGCAGACATGATCTAAGCTTCCAAAGCCAGATGTTTTGGTTCTGTCTCTGGCTAGAGACCTTCTGTTTTTAAACACCTTCTCAAATGTATGTTGCACTGTTAATGACCCTAAATATCTGTAGGTCATAATCAGAGTAGTCCAGCAGTATGTAAAGATCACAGCTAACCAAGCTGAGGCTGTGGCCTTTTCTACATTGCTTGCTCATCCTCTGCTCAACTCAACCTCACCACTCAAAGCTCAGATTTACTGTATATAAGATCTGGCAACAAATTTTCAAAGCTGGAAAATATCTCCAATGACAGAAACATACTGTTCCCCATATGAGATTGTTTTTTCCTCACCTCTATACTATACAATGTTTCTTAATGGAACTGAACATAGGCATCTATTAATGATCTGTAACGATGAATTGTTTATTTTATATTATGAAAATGCAATAAAATCACTGAATAATAATACAATGTACCACATGTCAGAAGGTGGGGTGCAGTGTTGAACTTTCAGTTAAGCTGTCATATCTGAGGTGAGAAACTTAATGCACGAAAGGAAGGAGTAGCAGTACTGACCTGTTCCCATCATGTTGCTTACAGAGGCCAGCTCATTGAAGGTGGCATAGTTGGGCAGGATGGTCTGGACAGGCACCTCATCAGCAGCGCTGCGGATGTCAGCCTCCTCACAGAGGTGGCGGAAACAAGACATTGCCACCAGCACCGCCTCAGTGTCGGAACTCCACAGGAACATGTAGAGACACACCTCCAGCTTTGTCTGTGCCTGCCGGCAGATGGGAATACCACCACCCATCGTGGCACACTCCTGGAATGATTGAGGACCAAACATATAGTTTATACAGTTTTTCTCACAGACAGGGTGTCATACCAAATCTTAAAACTTTCTGAGCTTTCACACCACCAAAAATCTGCTTCTCAGTCAGCAAAACAGACCCCAAGATGACTACACTTCTCAGTGTGCACATGGCCTAAACCTGTGTAATATTCATTGCCTTCTACCGACTGAGCCAAAGGGAGACTGCGAAATTTGTTCAGTTGTCAGCTTGTCTGTCATTACCTCTAACTGTTGACTTTCTTGGTAACTAATAAAGAAGCTTGTTGCAACAGTTTAGGAACAGGACTGCACCTTGTTCTTGAGCAGGAACTTGTTCCTGCAGATGAGGATCTCCCTTAGCCATTTGAGAACTTCTGTCCCATTAACCATTTGCTGGCCAATCAGTTTGCGGCAGATAAGAAAGAGCACCTGTGAACTGAAGAAAGAAGCAAACTTCAACTTTCTGTAAACTTTAACAACAAGTTTAGATCAGGGATCACGAAGATTTGCTGTTCTCTCACAGTCATGACATTAATTGTGGGAAACAGGTTGTATCACTGGACAAGGAATGCTTACTACAAAATCTCAAACTATACTGCTACTGAGAGATGCTTATCAGACACACAAATTACACCTGTCCTCCTAACAATATCAGATCAGCTGCACTGACTTATGCTGGGATCAGACTACACAAAATCTAGCCCGATTTTTAGACGATTTTGTCATGGCCAACTAATTACAAACGTCATTGTGAACGACAATCTGACATTTATACCCGTGTAGTGTGACATGCTAAATGACCTGTCGTGCAATGTCTGGGATGCCTCATAACAGTCCACGACAACCCTATGGAAAGATATGAATTGCAGAATTTTTTTTTTTGACACGCCTGGTGTGACATCTCCCACAACATGTTCCCGAGCGTTTACCAATCAGGTGCTCTCTCCAGAGCACAGTCAGGTAACCATGGTGAAGAGGAGGAGAAGAGGAGGAGAAGAGGAGAAGGGATGCTGAGGTTGCTGCTGTCAGGTGGGAAAACGAAAGAACGGAAAAGTTAATTGAGCTGTGGTAACAGTACCCCTGCCTATTTGATGTTTCCTCAAGGGGGTACCATGACCATGTCAAAAAAGACAAATGCTGGCAATAAATAGCAGAAGCAATTCATCAGCCAGGGGAGCAGCTGGCTATGCTACCAAAAAACTACTCCTGGTCCTAACTAGAGGAATATGCTTATCATTACTAATTCCAGATCAAACGTTAAAGTAGCCTGTTTGATGTGGCTAACACAGCCAAGCAAGCTCCTTGTAGAATAAATAACTATGGAAATAAAATTCTAATTGTGTGAAACTCGTACCTGTTGCAGTGGCGGCGGTGAAAAAAATTCTTGGTGGGGCCAGTGTGCCAACAAGTTTCCCTGCCTAATCTAGTATAAGCATTAAAATGAACAGTCGGAAAATGACTACAGTTCTACAATAATAATTTAATTTCACATTTTCAAAGAAAAAGTAACAATTTACAGCGAAATTAGACTTTATGCTATCAAATACTATACAATACAATCAAGGGATAAATTCACAACAAGGGTATGATTTCAGCTGAATCAGTGAGTGAGTGAGTGAGTGAGTGAGTGAGTGAGTGAAGGGGGAATTTCCTATTAAAATGTAACATATACAAAGAATTGAGAACCAAGTTCAAAAATTAAACATAAACAGATGATTTTAATACCCTCTCTAATCAAGAAAAAATGCAACATTTACTTGGAGAAAACAGCATCAGTGCCCTAGAAGCAGCAAAATTTGTCATTGCATGTCAGCCTGAGAGAAACAACAAAGCAGTCTCCACGACTATATTATTATTACATACGGTTTTTATCTACCTCTTCATTGTGCCTTCTTACAGCAATGCGGTGCCCATCATCTAGCTGCGTTGCTATGCTAATCTTTTCGAACACAGCGAGCTTTACGCAGTTTTCCATGAGAACTTTGGATCTCTCATGCTTCTTGATCCCTTTGGAGAGGTGCTTTAAGTCAGTTAGTCCAGTCTTTGTCCAAGTCAACTCACATTTGTCACTTCTGAATAGGATACAGGGGAAACAGAAAAGTACATAGGCTGCACCACACAAACTCCATTTGTACAATTTATCTTTCTCCTTGGTTTGCTTGGAAATGTCGATTTCAGGCTTGTCGAGTCCCAGCTCCTTAACGAGAAGTTTTTCCTCCGTCTCACAAAAGGGTACATTAATAATGACTTCATCGAATATGGTGGAAGCTGCTCCTGAACTCCAGTTGTTACCGCCATCACCATCGCCGTCATCTCTCTTCCTCGTCACTGTATTTTTTTTTTTTTCCGCAGGACTACGAAAAACTCACGTAGCTCTAGCAATCCTAAACCTTCACGCATTTTACGTAGCAGTTGGGGCTACATTTTCAGCGCCCCACAGGCGTTAAATTTGGCGACGTTGATAGGCCAATTATTCATAATTTTTCCCTAGCAACCATAACCGGATTGGTTATTTAGCTGCAAGTCAGGGGTACTTTGCCGAGCACCCCATGAGAGAATGATACACTGTCTGTCAGTGGAAATTCACGGTTTAATGAGTGTCAGTTAGTCGAAATGTTGTTTAAATGGTTTAAATTGGACATAGGCGTGCGCACACACACACACACACACACACACACACACACACACACACACACACACACACACACACACTATTAAGTAAAACTGACATTGGGGAAAAAAACAAACAAACAAAAAAAAAATATCTTTCCCCTTCACAGCTGGTGGGGCGGAGCCCCGGCGCCCTCTATAGGCCAGCCACTGCTGACCTGTTGTTATCTGAATGCTACCCAGTGGATGTATGAATTATGACCGAATGGGCTGAAATTAACACTGCGTCTTGCATTTGCTTTTATTGTTATAGCGCATCCACAGCTGTTTTTTCGTTGTTTTCCTTTTTTGGTATACAAGACCGCCAGCATCACATTCAAGGATTCCGTCAGTTTGATTTACAGCTGCTTCACCGCCTCTCTGATGACATCTATTATCCATGTAGTCTTGCCAGTCACCCGACCAAGACATGGCAAGAGTTTATGCCACTGTGATTGTAAGATCTGACACAATGACCTTCAGCACAGATGAAAAAAAATTGTGTAGTCTGATCCTGACATTACTCCAACATCTCTGCTGCAGACCACACAGCACAGCACAGCACAGCACAGCACAGCACAGAGGGAGAGATCAGATCTGAAGATTCTGCAAAACTACCATGTCACCAAAACCAGCATGTCATGCTTGAGTCAGAGTAGACAACTGTGGCTCCATGGGTATAGCTGTGGATTTGAGCCAGGCATTTCTTACTGGAATGATGAGAAGACTGTTGAGTACCTTATGTCCCAGAACGTCTCTATGGGAGAATCCGGATTCCAGAGCTCTATGGTCTCTGGCTGGTGCAGTACCAACAGAGCCTGGAAACAGACAGAACAGAGGAGAGGA